>NC_140996.1:134116839-134716839 GCF_052327205.1 Somniosus microcephalus | reverse complement strand
TAAACCATTGTGCATGTGTAGTTTTTTTTGAAAAATATGGCTAAATTTATTTCTTGGTTAATTCTGATGTTATTTGTACTTGTAATGATTTCATTTAAGACTTTAAGAATTTTGATTTCCCAAGAGGGAGAATGATATAGCTGAGCAGCACATTAACCTCTTAAATAGTTCACTCCTCGTCTGTTTGAAGTACTTGCAAGTGTAGTGCTGCTCAGCTGTTTAAAGTGCTTGTGAGAGCAGTGCAGTAGACTGTTTAAAAGGGCTTGATGGTAGTTGGTGGAGTGGGTGGTTAGTCTCCTGTGCAGCGCTCTGTCACCAATGCCAACAATGACCTAGTTAATATGACAATCACGGTAAAATCCACGTTGCTAAGACTTTAGCTGCTCCATCATTGAGTTAACTCGAGCTACGGGTGAGATAATTCCTAACGTGCCATTATAATTTCCCATAACACAGTAAGTTCTTAACAAGCAACAGCTGATTATTTTAAAACACTGAAAAAGGTGCTTTCAGTTACCCTTCCAGTTTGCTGCCAGTTGATTGTTTGTATATGAGTTGTCCTCACAATAAAAAACAGGCCATCGGTGGCTGGAATGGAGCAAATTTGGACAAGCATGTTCGACATTTCAGCTGCCTTTCAACAATATCAATCACACAGAATCACAGAAACCCCACAGTGCAGATAGAGGCCATTTCGGCCCATCGAGCCTGCACCGACACATATCCCACCCGATCCCCGTAACCCCTACACCAACACATATCCCACCCTATCCCCGTAACCCCACGTATTTAATCCCCCTAACACTAAAGGTCAATTTATCATAGCCAATCAACCTAACCCGCACATCTTTGGACTGTGGGAGGAAACCGGAGCACCCGGAGGGAACCCACGCAAACACGGGGAGAATGTGCAAACTCCACACAGACAGTCACCCGAGGCCGGATTTGAACCCGGGTCCCTGGCGCTGTGAGGCAACAGTGCTAACCATAACTGGCGTCTGCTAGTGTCAAATGACTATCAGCTGACCTGAAGCCATGTCGGCCACAGGGATTAGGAAGTTAATAAATTCTCTAATTATTTGGATCAAAATAATTATTTTTTAAATAAATCACACTTTCATGAAGAATATATCATAAAATGCATTTATATGCATATTTCTCATTTCTCCATTACCTAATATTCTTTTTCTCCTCTTTTGCGCCAGTGATAGGTTCTAGGAAGTGGTTAAGATGTGCCTCGCTCCATGATTTTTCCTCCCTCTCTTTAAGCAATAAAAAAGTGCTGTTGACTGAAGACTCCTGCCATCAATGGCACTCTATAATGTAGCTGTCAGAAGTCCACATTTTTGTGCATGCCATGGAAAGCCATTGAGTTTCCACTCCGAAGTAAGCCTGCAAGCATCTGTCTCATAGGTTTCCAACCATAAATGGGATTTGAACAGGAGTGGTGACTCAAGTAAACAGGGGAAAACAGTGCACTAAGGTTGTGGGTGTCCAATTGAGCGCTGCTTCCCTCACGAGAATATAGAAGTGCTTTATGGGAAGTGTGTTGCTAGGATAATTGAGCATGTTTTGTGCCTCCTCGCTGACATCTCTCACTTCCACGTATATACACACAATCACTCAGTATAGCTGGGGTTGGCAGCTTGCGGTGTGGGCAACTGTAGTCATGTAATCACATCTTACTCCTCCCTCACACATCAGTCATGTAATAATTTTCTTCTTTAGAATTAACATATAGACTGTTGTGATGAAAGTTCAAAGCATGAACCTAACTTTCTCATTCGGATACTGATCAGCCTAGTGTGCATTTTCAGTATCCACATTTTTGATTTTTATCTCTCCTTTAAGTTATTCTCTTATTTCCATTGTATAGATTTCTATAGTCCATAACTGAATGAAATAATACACTTGCCTCAATGAAAATGTTAGCATTAGTCATCCATTATTCATTTCCTATATTACAGGGGCAGTAACCTCGCAGATCAATAGAAACCATTGCTATTTGTCGAACATCACTATAATTAATGCATTAGATTACATCTTTGAATCAATCTAAGGAATACAAGAATTTCAAGCTGCATGGCAACTACTAGAGACCTAGGAAGAGAGGGTTTGTAATTATTATCTCCACATTTCTTAGTCAGCTTTCATTATTCGGTTAAGCGGTTCACATATTTTTTCTCAAAAATGCAAATGTATTTTTCTTGCTGAAGCTTCTCTTTAGTTAGATCATATTTTTTGAGAGAAAGGATTTACTTCCTGTAACATAATGCTCCATAACCTTGCTGTTCATTTGTGTTGAGTAACAGGTTACCTTTGCTCTCTAAATTGGTTTAACTCTGCCTTGTTATTCCACAAACAGCTCAGTTGCATTTAACACTATGAAGTTTGCTATTGGAAATAAGATTTAATTACAAAAGTGTTCTACAATATATAGTTAAAAAAAAAATTGTTGTGCATTCCAACAGCAACTTGTTCTTTTCTGCCAATTGTGTGCAAGATGAATCTCTTTACTTGGCCACCAGATGGGGATGTCTGACTATCTCCGTTCTCAAAGACAACAAGATAATCACAGATGAGAAAGGTAATTCGGCCATCCAGATAGACCTTAAAGTCCCCCTATTGCAGCATACAATTGGTTCTTAAATGATTCTAAGGATTTTGCCTTAACTACTCTATCTGCAATCTGTTCCTCGTGGTGATCATTCTTTGTGTGAAGAAGAATTTCCTTATATCAGTCCTAAATTTACATTTAATAAGTTTAAACCCATGTTCCTTGTCCAACTCTCATAGTTTAGTTCAATTTTCCACATTTACTTTTTCCATTGCATTAACTATCTTATTTTCCTCTACAAAATCACCTCTCCGATGCCTCCTTTCAAGCTGGAAAGCTCAAATTTCTCCAGTCTTTCCTTATAGCTCAGACCTTTAGCAGCAGGGGTCGGCCTTCCGACTCTTCTGTGCACTGCCTCCAGTGCTTGAATGTCTCCCATTTGATTCAGCAACTGGACATAGTACCAAAGTTTCCTCTGGCCAGAGCACTATACAATTTGATCGAAACTTCCTCTGACTTGTATTTTACTGTTTAAGGACTTTCAGTTTCAAGGAGTTCCTTTTGGTAATTTTCTCATGTCCTTTCTCACAGGTGGCAGTTACACTCTGGTACCTCACCATACTGGCTATTTTGCATGCATTGAGTGTGACTTTTGTGGAAAGCATCTCAACTGAGCCAGATCCTACTCACACCTGAAATCCTGGGCAATGAGCAATAGCACAAAGCCAGGTTGATTTTACCCTCCCTAACCCAGGGCACTGTGTCTGTCCATCGTAGCCATAACCATTAAAGGTAATGGATCCAGAGACTTACTGATCACTTATTAAAGGTGCACATATCGTGCGAGGTGACAATAGGGAAAGCAAATTGCATTTTAGGTTATATAACTAGGACCATTGAGCATGTACTCTGTGATAAATGTGCCTTCTGTTGATTGTCATTTACAGGCTTTAACCTGTCCTGAATGACGAAACCATTGCCCTTGATCTTAACTGAAAGCCAATTTTCAGCGGACGTGTTTTGGCATCACTCTGCAGCAAAAAAGAGGTCCGGTGTATTTTAAATGTAGCTGGCCCAGAGGCCACCTGCAGAACAGCTAAGTATGCTGCCGGGCTGTCCCGTGAGGGTCCCTGCAATCAGGAGGAGTGGGCGAGACCACAGCACGGAGGCCTAAGATTTCCTTGTGGGGCCAGGAGGAGCAGGAAAGAAATATATATTTTTAATTTTCAACTTACCTTTACCAGCCTCTTTTGGCCCCGATCCACTTCTGTGCTGGGTTGACTTAGTGGGCAACTCACTGCCGTTTAGCCCCCGCCCCAGCCTCCTAGTAAGAATTTCAGTCAGGTTCCGATGACGACATCGGGGCCCGACTTGCTTCTGTTAAAAGGAATCCCGCCTGTTTGAAAGAAAGACTTGCATTTATATAGCGCCTTTCACAACCACCGAACGTCTCAAAGCACTTTACAGCCAATGAAGTACTTTTGAAGTGTAGTCACTGTTGTAATGTGGGAAACGTGGCAGCCAATTTGCGCACAGCAAGCTCCTACAAACAGCAATGTGATAATGACCACATAATGTTTATTTTGTTGGTTGAGGGATAAATATTGGCCAGGACACTGGAGATAACTCCACTGCTCTTCTTCAAAATAGTGCCATGGGATCTTTTACATCTACCTGAGAGAGCAGGTGTTTCATCCAAAAGACGGCACCTCCGACAGTGCAGCACTGCACTGGAGTGTCAGCCTAGCTTTATGTGCTCAAGTCTCTGGAGTTGGACTTGAACCCACAACCTTCTGATTCAGAAGTGAGTGCGCTACCAACTGAGCCACAGCTGACACTAACAGTTGACCTGTTTGGGCAGGTGTCTTTGCAGTCTGCTCAGGAGAGCAGATTAAACTACAAACTTGTCAGCTCCTAGGTGGGTACGTAACTTGTGCAATTGTATCTGCCCACCCACCGGTTTCCACCGCGTGGGTAGGGTTAAAATCGCCCCATTGCCTCTGTAATTAAAACAGGTGCTACCCATCCTATTTTGATAAGGTACCACACAAGAGATTTATGGTAAAGATAATGGCCCAGAAATTCGGGTCGGGGGCTTCCTGCGGGTGCAAGCCCCCGATCTGCCCTTACCTTGCGCGCCGGCCGTTGAGCTGTGGGCCCCCGTGGAATTCCAATCCAGGGCCTGGTCCAGCTGCCGGCGCGCAGTGCTTGCATATCCCAGGGGCGCAGTTAGTTCGATGTGTCCTCTGGGATCACGTGGGCCATGGAGAGCCAATCGGAGCAGGAAATGCTCCATTCATAAGTCTGACAGGAAGTGCTGTCAAGACTTATAAATACTACAGCCCCAAAATAGCACTAAATCTTCAAATAATTTTTTTTTTAAATCACATTTTTAAAATAAGCTATAAATTACATGAAATAACTATTTTAAACAATAATATAAATTTTTGAAAAAAATAATTTTATTTTCTAACGGGGCTAAAAATAAAATGACCTTGCTTTAAAGTATTTAAAAATAATAAACCTGTGGAAAAAATGTTTTAATTTTAATTAATTCACCACTTAACTTGTAAAAAGCAGGCCTTATGCCTGCTTTTTACATTTCTAAATTCTGCAGGCTTACGTTCCCGGGAAAACCTGTAAAAAAAAACGAAGTTCGATGCGCACGCGCAGCCTCCCCCGTGCACGCGTTCAACCTCTGAACCCCTTCGTTCAGAGGAACAGAAGTGCCGGTTTCCCGCGCATGCGCAGTGCATGCAGGAAACCGGCACTTCCATTGGGCCTACGGGTGAGTACCCCGTGCGTACTCACCCGTGGAGACCCGAATTTCTGGGCCATTGGCACACAGAATTAAGGAGAATATGACCACATAGATATAGAGATGGTTGGATGACAGAAAGCAAAAGTTCAGGGTAAAAGGAACTTTCTTAACTGAAGAAGTATGATGAGTGATGTTTGGCAGGGGCTGGGTTTGGGGTTGCTCCTGTTTACTATCTATATTAAAAGTCTTGCATATAGTGCACTCTTTCTGTAAACATAATATGTAGTTCCCATCACATTTTAGAAGTCAAAAGAATGTACCCTCTTATCCATTATAAGCAATGCGCACAGAAGACCTGGTAGTATAGATAAATAGGAATTTAGGCAATAATTAGAACATTTGCTGCTGATACCAAAATGGCGATATGACAAATTGCGACAAGGGTTATGACAGACTACAGGAAGACTAAGATAGACTAGCATGATGGGCAAACAGGTGGCTGATACATATCAGTGTAGAAAAATGTGAAATAATATATTTTGGAAGTAAGAATAGGGAAAGGAAATATACCTTGAATGGTAAGATTTTAAGTAGAGCAGAGGAATTTTTCTGTACATGCACGCGAGTCATTAAAGGTGGCAGCCCAAGTAGATAAGGCCATAAGACAAGCAAACAGAATTTTTGTATTTGGAGACATAAGGCTCGATTTTACCAGGCCTGAGGAGGCGGGTTTGGAGGAGTGTGAGTTGTCAAAATCGCAAAAAATGGCGGGTGGGTCTGATCTCGCCTCCATCCCGCCTGAGCAATTTTCCCACATTCGTGGTTTCAGACCCCCTTTCCAAGAGGCAGGATAGGCCCTTAAGGCCCTCAACAACCAGTTAATTGCCTCTATATTCCCATTTTGAGAGGCCTTTCTGATTTTAACACATTTCCCCCATCCTGCACGTCTCCTCTGGAACACGCCAGTTAATCCTGGCAGCCTCACAAGTGGATTGCTTACTAACAGCTGCAGCTCCACCATTAAAAAGGAGTTTTCACCAATGATCATTTGCAGGTGGCAGAACTTTGTTGTCTCAGGTCTGGGGGAACTTTTAGCAGGCATACTCATTGTTGTAGAAGTTTGGAGCCTGACACCCATCTCCAGTGTGACCTCCTGGGAAACCCCTCTCCCCATCTTGACTGAGTGCTTCATCAACTGAGGTATATACCAGAAGTATGGCGACCATTTCATTCCTTTCTTCCTGGACATCATATTCGAACGGAGACCAGCCGCGGCAGCAGCAGAACCTGGAACAACAGCAGCACCAACAGCAGGAGCAACAACAGGAACGCCAAGCTGCTGCTCACCCATCTAAAGCTGTACAGGCCAGAAGGCGCCAGCGTGCAATCACACAGCTGCCCGGGATCCAAGGGGCGCACTCATGTTGGTCAGATTTGCTTAGCCTGCACAATCAAACACTTTTGCCTCGCACCTTCTTACCAGAGCATCGACAATGGACAAGAACCTGCAGATTGCTATCACTCAGACCACCATACTGACAATTCCAAGTCGCCCTAAGCCCTCAATGTGGAAATTCCATTTGCGAAATGACACAGGCCACAACTTCAACAGTTTGTCATCAAATCTGTTTATCATAACAATTCAAGGATGGCTTGTCAAAAATCAATACAACAGAACACCCAAGTGACTACCCTTGTGACTACTTGTGCTTTATCTTCCTCTTATGCGTGCTCCTACGTGGTGCTTCCCCTGTGGCATCAGTAGATGTGGAGGCCCGTTGCTCACTTTCTTGCTGCTCCTGTCTCGACACCTTTGGCGGCCGTCCTCTGGGGTTGCGAACCTGTGAGGGCTTGGCAATAGTCTGCTGCTCCTGCGGCTGTGCAGGGGCTGAGACGCCCATCTCAGTTGGGTGAAGACTCTGGTGGGGCTCTGACCGAGGGCTTTGCAGTGGCATGATCTTGTGAATGCTTGGAGAGGAGCCCCCACTTCTTTGTTGTCTGCCACCAACATCCCTCTCATGGGTCAGCCCCACTTCAGAGCTAGTAAGTGGCTTGACAACACCTTGTTGTACTTCAGGGGGGCCATGAGGACCCGTTTCTGCACTGGAAGTCCTACTCCAGAGGACTTCCATGAAGGTCTGGATTCTATGCTCAATAGCTGACCATTGTTCCTCAAGAGATGTCAGTCTATTCTGAACAATGACCATGTTTTCAATACCCGACTAAGCTCCTCCAGGGCTGTAGCCATCATCTCCTCTACCGTAGCCATCCTCTCCTCTACGGTAGCCAGCCTTACCACGAAGGTAGCCATCCTTTCCACAGAGGTAGCCATCCTTTCCGTGGTGATACGTTCATGCGCCAATGCCTTCACAAAGGCTCTGATCATGTTCGCGATGGACTCCTCCATTCGCTCCACACTCGCAGCAACCCTGGAGACAAAACCTGCCAGAGACTCCTGCATCTGTTCCTAGAGTTCCAGCATCGCTCTCCTTCTGGATGGACTCGGAGGCACAGGGTTGACAAGCAGCTGAGTTGAGCTGGCAGAGTCCTGTGCCCTCCGTCGAGGACTCTCCACTGCTGTCCCTGTCTCCACCATCTGCTGATGCTCACTTGTGAGCTGTGATACACCAGGTGACAACACTACTCTATCTCGCGAAGGTCCCACCGAGGTGTGAGTGTCTACGCTGGTGCTGGGTGCGCTGAATTCTGCTGATGTTGCGCCCTCAGAGGTTGCAGCTTCCTAGAATCATAGAAAGTTACAGCACGGAAGGAGGCCATTTCGGCCCATCGTGTCCACGCCGGCCAACAAAGAGCTATCCAGCCTAATCCCACTTCCCAGCTCTTGGTCCGTAGCCCTGCAGGTTAGAGCATCCCAAGTGCACATCCAAGTACTTTTTAAATGTGGTTAGGGTTCCTGCTTCTACCACCCTTTCAGGCAGTGAGTTCCAGACCCCCCACAACCCTCTGGGTGAAGATATTTCCCCTCAAATCCCCTCTAAACCTTCTACCAATTACTTTAAATCTGTGCCCCCTGGTTTTTGACCTGTCTGCTAAGGGAAATAGGTCCTTTCTATCCACTTTATCTATGCCCCTCATAATTTTATACACCTCAATAAGGTCTCCCCTCAGCCTCCTCTGTTCCAAGGGAAACAGACCCAGTCTATCCAGTCTTTCCTCATAGCTAAGATTCTCTACTCCCGGCAACATCCTTGTAAATCTCCTCTGTACCCTCTCTAGTGCAATCACATCTTTCCTGTAATGTGGTGACCAAAACTGCACACAGTACTCTAGCTGAGGCCTAACTAGTGTTTTGTACAGTTGAAGCATAACCCCCCTGCTCTTGTATTCTATGCCATGGCTAATAAAGGCAAGCATTCCGTATGCCTTCTTAACCACCTTATCTACCTGGCCTGCTACCTTCAGGGATCTGTGGACATGCACTCCAAGGTCTCTTTGTTACTCTACACTACTCAGTGTCCTACCATTTAATGTGTATTCCCTTTCCTTGTTGGCCCTCCCCAAATGCATTACCTCACACTTCTCCGGATTGAATTCCATTTGCCACTGTTCTGCCCACCTGACCAATTTATTGATATCTTCCTGCAGTCTACAGCTTCCTTCTTCAGTATCAACCACACAGACGATTTTAGTATCATCTGCAAACTTCTTAATCATACTCCCTATATTCAAGTCTGGATCATTGATATATACCACAAAAAGCAAGGGACCTAGTACCGAGCCCTGTGGAACCCCACTGGAAACAGCCTTCCAGTCACAAAAACACCCATCAACCATTACCCACTGCTTCCTGTCTTCCTCTGAGGAGTCTTGAGGCTCAGGCTGTTCCTCCTGGACAGTGGGGACTGGGGCTCTCGATGGTCCTGTGGGGGAGTAAAGGAAAGAGTTAAAGATGTGAGGTAAAGGTTGCATGCACATTGAATTGTGCAGATGATCATAAGTCAATCTGTTAGAGCATCAGAATCATTATCAGTCACTCATGCAATGTCAATGAAAGAGATGCAAACAAGCTCTTTGCAATCCTCATGGTAGTTGTGGCTCTCAAGTCTTTCATGCTTCTCACAAAAGGAAACTTGGAATAGTAATCTGCCACTATGAGATACCATTCTTGATTACACATGAAGAGATCTGCCCCAACAGTGTGCCATGGTCTTGACAGTATTTCACTAGGTATCATCTCCTCTTTCTGTTGTGCATTTCTGTATTTCTGGCATATACCACATGCAGAGACCATCTGTTCGATATTTTTGTACATGCCTATCCAGTATACAGCTGATCTGGCTCTCAGCTTGCATTTCTCCATTCCCATGTGGTCTTCATGTATGAGATGGAGAAGTTGTGTCTGCATTGTCTTTGGCACGATGATCCTCGATCCAGCAAGGAGAATACCATCTTCTACTGCAATATCGTCTTTAATCGTCCAATATTGACGAATTGTCACCTGTACCTGCTGGATTCTCTCTGGCCACCCCTGTATTACTTGTTGTGTGAGTAGTTGCAACTCCTCATCTTTACTAGTCTCATCTCTGATTTGACTGAGCTTTGTAGGGGTAACATTCACTAGGTGGTGTATTTTTACTGTTAGTCCCTCCACCTCGTGTTTCTCATATGGTGACAATCGAGACAACGCATCTGCTAGCACCATTTCCTTTCCTGGCTTATATTTAAGCGTGAAGTCATAGCTTTGGATCCTTAGAAGTAGTCTTTGCAGTCTTGCAGGCGCTTTGCACAGATTCTTCTTATTGTGAGGGTGCCAGTCAGTTCCTTTTTGTAACCTCTAGATGGCACCTTCACTGTTCTTTTGTTAATTGTTTCTCGTTCTCTGGTGTTAGTTTTTAATCAGCCTGTTAGCTGTTTATGGGTGGCACCTGGTTTTCTTGGTATATAAGTTCTGTTGTTGTTTCACTCAGTGCTCAGTCCTCACTAGGGTGTTAGTCTTGACAATGTTCCTTGTCTTGGCTAGGTTCTCTGTGTGACTAGCCTTTCCTCTATGGCAGCTTGCCTTCACAAGCTGGCTGCCATAGTTCTCTTGAGCTATGTATCTTATTCTGTGTTCTAGTTCTCTTGAGTTATGTATCTAAGTCTGTGCCATAGTTCTCTCGAGTTATGTATCTAAGTCTGTGCCATAGTTCTCTCGAGTTATGTATCTAAGTCTGTGTTCTAGTTCTCTCGAGCTATGTATCTAAATCTGTGTTCTTGTCTCTGGATTTAAGATGTATTTAAGTCTTGTTCTGTTGAGCTGCTTGTCTTGGTAAGGTGCTGTTTGGACTAGCGTGTTGCTATGTGGGAGCCGTTGGGATCTTGTCTTGAGCCTTGCATTGATAAGCCGATTACCCTCGGGGTAGCTTGTCTGGAGTTGTGCCTCGGCAAGCCGGTTGCCCCTTGTGGTAGCTTGTCGCAAGCTCAGTGTAGACAAGTGGGCTTCCTCATGGAAGCTGTCCTGAGTTCCTATCTTGACTAGCTGTCTTGTAACTTGTCTCTAGTTCTCTTGTCTCTAGTTCTTATGTATATTGCTGTGTCCCTTGTGTTAATCTGGTTATGTGTAAATTTAGTAAAGTTCAAACAAAGTACAGTATATGTGTCTCTTGTCTGGTTTCTGCACTTGGGTCCAGATCCTACCTTTGCCTGGAGAGCACGGCCTCGTATTTATACGGCCCCGTGGCTCCCCAACCCTGACACTTATAGATCTGTTCTAGTGGACGATGGTCACTCTCTATTGTAAATCGCCTGCCATATAGGTATGTATGGAATTTCTCGCATCCGTACACTACTGCTAATAGTTCTCTTTCTATGTTGGCGTATCTCGTCTCGGCTGACGTCAAGGCCTTTGATGCGAAAGCTATCGGCTTTCCTTCCTGCACCAGAGCTGCCCCTAGTCCTCTGGTAGAAGCGTCTACTTGCAGAGTGACTGGTTTTCTTCTGTCATAATATGACAGACTTGTTTCTTTGCACAACAGTTCTTTAAGTTGTTTGAAATTCCTTTCGTGTGATTCAGACCACTGGTATTCGGCGTCTTCTTTCAATAGCTCTCTGAGATTTGTTGTATGTTCCGACATGTGTGGGATGAAAGAACTCATGTATTGGACCAAGCCAAGGTAACTCCTCAGCTCTTTCTTGTCTTTGGGTGGTTTCATTTCAGCAATCGCCGCAATCTTCTCTGGATTTGGCTTGACTCCCTCTGGTGTATAAATCATACCGAAGAATTGGCACGCCTTGACTTTAACTATGCACTTATCTGCATTTAACTTGATGCCAGCCTTCCTGGTACTCTCCATGGCCTCATGTAGGTGCATGTCATGGTCTCTTTCATCTGCTCCATAGATCTGAATATCATCAGCTATTCCTATAGCTCCTTCACAGCCTCTGTATGTCTCGTCTATTTTCTGTTGAAAGATATCTTGACTGACCTTTAGCCTGAATGGTAGCCGCAGGAATTTGTAATGCCCAAATGGTGTGTTGAATGTTGTCAGTGTTGTTGATTCCTCATCCAACTTCACGTTCCAATATCCATTTCTGGCATCTAGTTTTGAGAAAACCTTGGCTCCTGCCAGTGATGGCGTAATCTTCTCTAGCGTTGGGGTGGGATAGTGGTCCCTCTTTATCGCCTGGTTTAGATCTTTGGGGTCCAAACATATTCTGAGACGCCCGTTTGGTTTTTCTCGTACCACAATTGAGTTTACCCAGTCTGTGGGTTCAGTGACCTTTACGATCACTCCCTTTTCTTCCATCTCCTTTAGCTCTCTTTCAAGCTTTGTCTTCAGCTCGATGGGTACTTTTCGTGGAGCATGGATAACGGGCTTTACCTTTGGATCGATGGTGATGTGGTATTGGAAATCTCCGAAACATCCCACTGTATCATCGAAACATTCCGGATACATGTCTATCAAGTCTTTTTTACTCTTGATTTGTGGGTGGTTCTCCAGTGGGGTGTTGCTGTCTATCTTCAGTGGCGTTTCCGTCAGCTCGTGATGCACTGAGATCAATCTCAACTTCTCGCAGCTGTTTAATCCCAGGATCGCTGGCCCCTCAGTGTCGGTGACATAGAACATGCAGTTGATGTTCTTTCTTTTATGTGTCCCTTTGATAAAGGTTATTCCGAGTTGTTTAATCTCACTCCCCCCGTATGCTGTCAGCGTGACATTACTTGCCTTTAAACAACCGCTTTTCAGGTAGCCATCTTCTCTCAGGTTTTCGGGAAAGATCTGCTGGTACAGTCTCAATGGGAGAATGTTGCTCTGAGCCCCTGTGTCCAGCTGCAACTTTAAGTTGATGGTTTTGGGCCAACCTTTGATCTTTTATTTGATTTGGATGATGGTGTGCAATTCTCTCCTCGGAGTATTTTCCACTCTGGACATCTCGTGAAGCTGTATCTTTATGATTTCAATGTTTAGTGCATTGTCGTGATCATCATCATCATCTTGCTCATCCATGGCATGGATATTGTGTTTCTTTCTCTGGTTCTGCTGTCCGCCTTTGTTTTTGATGTATGTTCCTTCTTTCTTCGTTCTACACCTCTTTTCCCAGTGGTTTAGTTTGCCACATGCATTGCAGCTTGTTCCATATGCTGGACATTTCCTCTTGTCTGTGTAATCGTGCGGTCTTCCACAATTTCTGCACATGTTTCCCCCGTTGTCATGTGCCTGTCTTTGTGTGTTGTACTTTTCTCTCACTGCATCCACTGTGTTGTCCGTCTCAGAAGCCGTCCGCATGTCAGCCGTTTGAGAAATCAGCGTTTTCATTTGCTGTTTCATGGCTTCATGAGCTCTCGCAGTATCTACAGCCTCTGTTATTCCGAGCTTTTCTTTTCCTATCAGGGCTTTTTGTACCTCTACGTGCGCTGACCCCCATATTAGCTGGTCCACAAGCCTTTCTTCCATTTCCTTAAATTTACACTTGCTGGCTTCATTTCTCAGCCTTGTCAGGAAATCGTCAGCTGTTTCACCGGGTTCCTGTCTTAGACTCTGGAATTTGTATCTGTGTATACGGTGATTGGATTTAGGCTCTAGATGGTTGCTGAATTTATCAAAAATTGTCGCAGGGTTTTCCTTTTCCTCTTCAGTTAAACTCCAGCTATTACACAAATCTAGACCTTTTTCTCCTGTCCACAACAGAATGTAACTAACCTTTTCCTCGTTGGTAGCGCCCTTCAGGAAGCTTTTGAATGTAAGCTCACATTTCTGTTTGAACTTGTGGAATGCTTCTACTATATTGTCGGCTTCCCAGTTCATGAGGGGTTCCATTTGCACAGTCGTCATTTTAGTTTCCCGTATGATTCACTCACAAATCACCGCAGACATCGGCACTCACAATCAGCTCATAAAATCACTTTTTGTCTTATTCGTAGTTCGTATAGCACAATTTTTTACTCACTTATACCGCTGACACCATGTTGTGTCTCCTTGTGTTCTTATACTATAAATAATAGACACTTGTAGCTCATTTTAGTTACTGCTTTTACTAGCTGTATTCCTGCTTTGTTTCTCTGTGCTGCCGCATGGTGCGGAGTGATACAAGATGTCCGACGCTGCACTGTGCACTGCCCATGCACAGTGTGCCACATAGCAATATAACTACACCATACCAAAGTAGTTCCATACCAAAGTAGTTCCATTTAACGATGTGATACTATAACAATGTAACACGAGGGCTGCATGATCGAATAGTTAAGTGAATGTGACCATAGTGAGAGAGAGGGAATGGGTAAGGGTGCAGGGATGTAAGGGTCAAGTGGGATGTGGAGGAAGAGGTTGGTAAAGCAGAGTGCTGGTGAGCAGAGGAGATGGGGATCAGGTTGAGGGTGATGGGAAAGTCATACTCACTTTTCCTGTGCGGAGAAGGTCATGAAACCTCTTCCTGCACTGCAGCCAGGTTCTGCTGCATATAGAAATTGCGTTTACCTCCTGGGCCACTTGCAGCCACACAGCTTTAGTCTGCTGGGGAGGCTTTTTCCTCCCTGAGGAAGGGAAGAGCACCTCCTTATTTGCTCTTGCTCCCTCCACCAGAGCTTGGAGGGAGGCCTCATTGAACCTTGGAGCACACTTTGGTCTACTGGTTGACATAATTGCTGAAGGAAGCACTCAGAACAATGGGCATAAAGTTTAAAGGCTGAAAAAGAAGCAAGGCTGCTTGCAGGCCTTAAACCAGCAGCATTGATGACGTCATCAGAGGCGACTTTGTGTATTAAAAAGCTCATTGGGCCAGAGGTTTCCACACGCTGGAAATCAAGTGCCCAATTAGTGCAAAATCGCACTTTTGTCCCACTTCACATCGGAGTCGGGATCCTGACACGCGGCCACCTGACATGCCCCCAGCCCGCCCCCAATGGCAAAATCGAGCCCATAGGATACAAAAACAAGGAGGCAATGTTTAAGAATAGCTGACGTGTCCCTACGGGGAGTAAGCATTCCATTGTACTTGTACTAGTACTAGTTACATATGGCAAATAAAATTGAATTGAATTGAATTGAACTTGTGCACAGGCCACAGTTTGGCGTATTATGTGCAGTTTTGGCCACCCCATTATAGGAAGGATAATAAAAGCAATGGAAAACGTGCAGCAAAGATTTAATCGGATATTACAAGGGATGACGGGTTATAGTTAAAGAGAAACTTGAGAAGTTAGTACTTTTTGCACTACATCTCTGAAGGTTAAGAGCTGATGTGATAGAGATTGTCCAGATTATGACGGGTTGTGATAAATGTTTCCACAGATCGGCGAGACTATAACGAGAGATTACCACAAAAATAATTGAAAGGGAAGTTAGAATTTTATTTTATTACACAGAATAGTTAGAATGTGAAGTTCTCTGCCACAAATCATTGTTGAAGCAGTCAAAAAACTATTTAAAAAATAAATTAGATATTTGCTCACAAAAGAGGAATTTAAAAGGATTGAGGGAATGAGTAGAAAAATAAGATTAGATTAAGTGGCTCGTGGAAAATAAAAACACTGGCACAGCCTTGATGGGCAAAATTGCCTGTATCATTCTATGGGGGCGATTTTGCCAATGGAGGTGCGACTGCTGCTTGTCAGGTCCATGTCCCGCCTCCATCGATTTGTGGCCAACCCACGCTATTTTCCCTTGATTGACCTTGTTAAGCCCACCCAGCGTGTTTAGCAGGCCAATTAAGGGGAAGCTAGTTACAGAGAACATCAGCGTATGACGTTACATCTGTCAAAAAAATTTGACAGATGAATCGTCATCGTTTGATAGCTCTGTGAAGCTGTCAAATACTGACATTCTCTGTAATTTGATGAGTTCTTGAATTCAAGACTCATCAAACCTCTTTCTTTTGCAGAAATTAGGTGGTTGCTGCATTGGAGAATGCAACAGCCATCTGCCATCTCTGCCGCGGAGGTGCGCGACTCTCCGCATACCCAACGATTGAAGCCTGCAGGAAGAAACAAAGGTAAGTACACTTTTTCGAACACTTTCCACTTACCTCACATACTCACCTCTCCACACTTGCACCCATCACTTACCTCCACAGCGCACTTTTGGACCCCTTCAACCCCCGCAGACCCACTACTCGCCTCGGTGATCCTGGCAGGGTTCGGAACCTTCGGGAAGCCTGCACTTTTGTGGGTAAAATGGGGATAATCCTCTTATCTGCCTGTAGAAGTGGCTGTAATCCCCTTCCCGCCTCCAAGGAGACGGGACCCGGCCCAGGACGGTTACCCGCCCCCAAATTCTGACATTTTCCCGGCAGTCCCGCCTCCATACCTGGCCCCCCAGGGCTGGCAAGATCGTGCCCTATGATTCTAAGATTTTAAGAAAATCTGCAAAATTTCTGAAGTGCAAACCAAACACCAAAGCCCCGATTGTGTGAAAATGATAAAAATGGAGTCTGCCTGGCTCTTGTTGCAGGTTTGCCCGCACTGGCAGATCAGAAGGCAAGCTATGCTGGATTTTGCCATGGGAATCTCTTCTCTTACTGACACATGAAAACTTGCCATGAGAGCTTGGCCCTGTAGCACAGTTGGCTGGGAGCATAAATCCAGCAAGACAGCAGCTTTTAAAGGGCTGTTGCTCACTGTAAAAGGGGAGCTTCTGGTATTAGTCGAAAGTTTACTAATTGCTTACAATGACACGCCATTTTTTGCTTTAATGCTGATGGTCTCAAATACAGGAAGTCAAGCTACTGACTGATGACGTAGTGACAAGTTTAGTTGACGATGTCTTCCTCGAACGTGCATGAATCTGGCAGGATTGCTCAGCCAGCTTCCTCAATTTTGCTGCAGATCTCTCTGTCTGGCCACTTTCAGGGCTCTGTTTACCATTTGTTGGCTACTCTCAGGGCTCCTTAACCCTTCTTGGCAGGTCTCATTGAGTTTTAGGTGCCTGTTTATGGCTATGATGTTCCATCTTTGGGGATTGGTACCACACATTTTCCAGCATCTGTCTTACTCTTCTGCTTCTGTTTACTCACCCTGCCTCCTTCACAGTGACTCTAAATGGGACTCTACATCAGGTTGTGCATCGATACTTATGCTCAGCCTTGTCTTTGACCCACAGCTTTGTCCTCTGCACTTTCTTTTTCACACCCTGGTTTAATGGTTTTTCTAGTTCCTCTCTACCCCAGCACTCACTCCATTTGTTGCTTTTTATAACTGTGCAAGGAACGCTTACTGTGTCTTTCTCTTTCCCTCAGCCTTCCTGCTTCTGACTTTACTGCCAGAGCCTCACTTTGTCGCATATGCACCCATTTTCTTCCCCAGTGTTTCCTGCACACCTGTTTCCTCCCTGCTTTTTAAATGATGCAGCTGATACAAAAACTACAACAGGTGTGTAATCAGGACACTGTCATTGTTCCTCTCACAAATACAAGCCCACACACAGGGCTGAACTTTAATGGTGAAGGTGGGTTGGGAACGGCGGGGGGTGGGGGTGACTCCAAGGCGATCGGGAAACCTGGGAGAACAGATTTCCCGCAGGCCCTGCCGACTTCAACGCAGAGCCTGATTTGCATGGGAAGCCTCTTCTCACCCGCAGCCAGCCAGATCGAGAGACTGGTTGGCTCCGGGCGGGTAGGCCTGCAACACTAGGTTGCACAGAGGAGGGAAGCGGGGGGGGGTGGGGGCCAGGGAGCATCCGGGGGAGGCAAGTCGATTGCGGGCCGGAGAGTGGCCGGAGGAGCGGGATTGGGGGGGGGGAAATCATGAGAATCGAGGGCCAGGGAGCGGCCAGAAGAGCAGGGGGTGGAGGGGATCAGAGGCCTCGTGGTGGGGATCAGAGGCCTGCGGGGGGTGAAATCGGAGGCCCTGTGGGGGGTCTCCAATCGAGGGATGGGCTAGGCACTTACCTTCTGGATCCAGCAGTTCTCGCCTTGCATTAGCTGGCCGGTTTCACGAGGTGTACAAAATCCAACCGGTTAAAGTTAAATACAAAATGGAGGTTAAACTGGAATCTTCCAGCCTCATTATACTTAAATAGACGACCCGCCTCCTGGCAGCAGATTGGCTGCCCGCCCCTCATTCCACCTCTGTTAAAACCGGAAGTGGGCGGATTGAGGTCGGGATTCAGATTTTAAACACTTTAACTAGCCACACGCCCCCGACCCACCAGGTAAAAATTCCCCTCATAGTCTCTCTTTTATAAACAAAAACACAATGGCCCAGAAATTCCCTTCGGAGGCTTCCCGCGGGCAGAAGCCCCTGACCTGCACAAAAGATGTGCGCCGCCCGCAATGCTCTGGGTCAGTGTAGAATTCCGTTTTCATCCAGAGGACTCCCGGGCAGCGTCTGACGTCACGCCGCCCAGGAGCGCAGCGTGGGCGGAGCCTAGGGCGTCCAGGGTAGGGGAGACCCACCCTCAGAAGTTGTATTTGCATAGGCCACGCCCCCAATTCTTTGCAGCTGAACCGACGCTTTGAAGACCGGAATTAGATGCAGATCAGCATGATAAGTAGCTTCTTTGTAGTTTTCTAAATCTTTTGCTAACTTTTAAAGACTTTTATATGGATTGGAAGAATCTTAAATAGGTTTAAAGAGATTTGAAGCAATTTAAAGAGTTTTAAAAGCCCTGAAAGCATTTTTTTCATTCATTTTAATTAATCAGCAAAGTGAAATGGCTGGAATGAGCACAATGCACATCATTAAGAGAGCTCAGAATTTCAGTGACGATGACCTCAGCACACTCCTCAATGAGGTTGAGGCGAAGCACCTGCAGATCCTTGGGAATGAGAAGTCCAGGGCGCCGCAGAAAGGACAAGTGATAGCTTGGTCAGAAGTTGCCCAGGCTGTCAGCGCGAGCTCCACCATTCCACAGACAGCATAACAATGCCACAAGAAATTTAATGATTTATTGCGATCTGTCAAGGTTTGTACAGTTATTAGAAAAGTCAACTGTAATATTTCTTTAAAATTAACTGAACTAGTTTTAAAAAGCTATTCAATGCATGTGTGTAGTCAAGTGACTTCATTATCCAGGCACCTGAGCTTGCCATAAAATTTTATGGCTTTGGGGCCAGCTCAGGGTCATCCATTGTGCTCTGATTCCACAGGTTTGAGTTGTAAAATTTCAATTAGTGAGTGAAAAAAAACCCTGTCTGCAAAGCAGGCTGTGTCCATGTTTCAAATGCAGGTGGGTGGACTCTGCAGAAAAAGCTGAAGTTTCATATTTTCTGTTTTCATTTTAGAGTAAAACTGTTCACAGAAATCGTTCAATTTTTTATTTTATTTAAATGTCAAATGTTGTTGCTTTTTTTATTGAAATATGTATTTGTGACTGAAAGTGTATGTAACCTTTGTTTAAAAAGTACAGCCTCTAGTCACTTTGAAAAAATGAACTTTATTTGCAAAAATAGCTAGTTTCCATCTTGAATGTCTTTATTGCACTAAGAAACCAAAAAAGTCACTTTAAACTGTTTACAAATTTTATTCTAAACAATTATGTTTGTGAATGTTTGAAAAGTAGAATATAGCTAGTTAACATTTAAAAGTTATAAACTATGTACATCAAAACTGAACCTCAAAAGTCTTTGATGCTGCAATAAAAGTTCACTGTTTCACTTTAAATTGTGTCTGTTCCTTTCTTTGCCTTGCTGGGGGGGAAGGGGAGGTACAAGGCGACACTATCATCACCTCGTGAAGGTGTTGGCTACCAGCAGTTCCCGAGCAGCCTTACTTTCGGCAGCACTTGGCTCCTCCTCATCTGGCTTGGCCACAGGCACATCGGCATTGTCCATGTCCTCCATTTCAGCAGGGAGCTCATCTGCAGGGTTAAGCGTCAGTCCTTCCTGCAGGGCAAAGTTATGCAAAGCACAACAGGCCACCACAATCCTTGCCACTTTCAGAGGAGAATACTGCAAGGTCCCCCCTGACCTGTCCAGGCACCGGAAGCGTGATTTCAGAACTCTGATTGTCCTCTCCACCACTTGCCGTGTGGACATGTGTGCCTGGTTGTATCTCTCCTGAGCCTCATTATTGGTCTTGCGGTAGGGAGTCATCAGCCATGGTCTTAGCGGGTAGCCCTTGTCGCCCAATATCCATGCGGATCCTGGAGGCAATGTGCTGAGGGTGCCATATAAGTTTGAGTTACGGAGGACGAAGGAGTCATGATTACTTCCCCGGTGATCTGCATTCACGTTTAGGATCCTGAGGTGCGCATCACAGACTATCATGACATTCAATGAATGAAACCCCTTCCTGTTGATGTATGCCACAGGTGTAACCAGTGGTGCCTTCAATGCAACATGGGTTCCATCGACAGCCCCAATCACTTTGGGGAATCCAGCAATGCTACAAAATGCAAGGGCCATCTCCTTTTGATGGCGAGTGGACAAGTCAAAGTCTATGAACTCTGAAGCCCTACGGAAAATGGCATCTGTAACCTGCTGAATGCAGGCCCTCGCAGCATTCTGGGAGATGTTGGTAATGTTACCGGTGTTTGCCTGAAATGACCCACTTGCAAAGAAGTTCAATGCTGTGGTTACCTTCATGTTCACTGACAAGGCAGTGCGGGTCTTCGAGCGTGTTTGAAGGTCCTCCTTTAACATGTCACATAGTTGGCCAATTGCATCTTTACTGAAGCGCAGCCTCCTCACACACAACTCCTCCGACAGCATCTCAAATGACATCCTCTCCCTGTACACTCTCTGGGGTGGGTAGTAGTTCCTCCTTATCAGGAGACGGTTATGGTTCCTCAGTCTTCTTTGTTGTTCCCTGGTGTTTCCAATTCTCTGAAGCAAAATCGCACCGAGGATCAGGGCAACATCGTCAAAGGGCATGTTTCTCCCTCACAGGCTTCCTCTTCAAACAGATGAAGTACTTGTAAGGAAAAAATGGAAAGAGTTGTAAAAGTAATTTTAATAAAGTGAGTGGCTAGAAAATCACGTCAGGCTATGGTGGGAAACGTGCGTTATCGGATTGGGAACACGTCATACCCGCCTGATGACTATCACGGCCCGAGATGATATTCTAATAACTTTAACATTTTCAGAAAGTCATACATACATACTTAAAGGAATATAATTGATATTTTCTGGCATAATTTTTTTAAAACTTTTGTAAATGTTAAATAATTCATCTTTAAACAGTCATTTTCACATTTAAGAAAAAATTGAATTCAATTAGGCCTTGCACACAGCAAAAGTTGCTCCTTATAACTACACTACTCAAAACATGGTTCAAAACCATTTTTAACAAATGAAATACAGAATTTCCTCATTACTGTAGTATTGTATCAAATACAAATAGGAAAATCTTGAGTTTACAATCATTACTTCTGTTGAACTGTCAGTGCATCCTTCCAATATAAAATTCTAGAGTCTGTCAGATGTAGTTGGATGAAAATATGCCACATAAGAAAAGTCGGAAGGATTGCACTGCTCGTATTAATTCAATGCGGCCATTATATATGCAAGTCATATTAGGGCTGTAAATTACTTTTGCAACAAACTTTCTTCGTTGACAAAAAACTTACCTCAGGTTTTCTGCAAAGAACTTTGCTCACTTTCACAAGCCCCACTGCTGAAAGAGTTCTTTCTCCTGATGTCCAGGAGCTGCCGGCTGTACGCCTGCTTTTCTAGACGCAGCTGCTTCCGACTTACCTGGACTGAAGCAACTGTGAAAAAAACAGAAGTTTCAGCCGTACGCGCTGCCTATCCGGCGCAGGCGTTTGACCTGTCAAGCCCTTTCTTCACAGAAGTTCCGGTTTCCAGCGCATGCGCAGTGCATGCCTAAAACCGGCACTTCCATTGGCCCTACAGGTGAGTACACAGTGTGTACACACCCGTAGGGAATGGAATTTATGGGCCAATATAAATTTTTCACGAGTAAAGATTTTGAAATCTGTCCTCTTGTTTGTCAAAATTATTTGAAGAAAATCTTCTGAGCGGAAAGAGCTAGGAAGTAAAGAAAAATATCCCATCAAGCCTAAACTTGGGCTTTTGGGAGAAGCTGAAGCATTCAAATAAAAACTTCAGAAAAAAAATTAACACTGATAAGAATTCCCAAATCGGAGTCTTCAGCTCTTAAAGCTGAATTACCTTCTGCACCTAAAAATTGGGAAAAGTGCTTCAGCACTAATACAAATGGCTTAGCAAGCCAGGGAAGTGGCACCCAGGGTCTCGCACGAAGCACTCCTGCTTTGTGCAGTGGGTCAACATGGCAAGAGAGATCCTCTACCCACAGGGGGCAGGAGGCACTACAGAACGAACGATGAGCGAACAGATCACCGAGGCCGTCGCTGCCAGCAGTGTCACCCCCAGGACCTGGCTCCAAAGCCCAACCAGAAGCTTCATGACCTCAGACCTCCGTGCTTTAAACCCCACTTCCGAGATCCTATCTCCCCAACCCCCCATCCCCTCTCCGCTTCCCCCTTCGATCCCCTCTCCTCTTCCCTCCCCCCTCTCCTCTTCCCTCCCCACTCTCGTCTCCCTTCCCCCTCTCCCCCCTCCTCTTCCCTCCCCCCTCTCCTCTTCCCTCCCCACTCTCGTCTCCCTTCCCCCTCTCCCCCCTCCTCTTCCCTCCCCCCTCCTCTTCCCTCCCCCTCTCCTCTTCTCTCCCCTCGCTTCCCCCCCTCCCCTCCCCCTCTCCTCTCCCTTCCCCCCCTCCTCTCCCTTCCCCTCTCCCCCCCCGATCCCCCCATTCCTCTCCCCCTCTCCGATCCCCCTCCTCTCCAATCCCCCCATCTCTCCCCTTCCCCCCTCCTCCGATCCCCCTCCTCTCCCCTCCCCCCTCTCCGATCCCCCATCCACTCCCCCTCCCCTCCGATCTCCCTCCTCTACCCATCCCCTCTTCCCTCCCCTCCCCCCTCCTCTTGCCTCCCCCTCCCCTCCGATCCCCCCTCCCCTCCAAACCCCCCAACTCTCCAATCCCCCCCCTCCCCTCCTGATCCCCCTCCCCCATCCGATCCCCCCCTTCCGATCTCCCCTCCCCCCTCCGATCCCCCCCTGATCCCCCTCTCCGATCCCCCCTCTTCTCCCCTCCCCCCTCCAACCCGCCCTCTTCTCCCCTCCCCGATCCCCCCCTCCCCCCTCCCTCTTCTCCCCTCCCCCTCCGATCCCTCCCTCTTCCCTCCTCCCATCCCCCCATCTCCCCTCCCCCTCTCTTCCCTCCCATCTCCCCTCCCCCTCTCTTCCCTCCCATCTCCCCTCCCCCTCTCTTCCCTCCCATCTCCCCTCCCCCTCTCTTCCCTCCCATCTCCCCTCCCCCCTCTTCCCTCCCATCTCCCCTCCCCCTCTCTTCCCTCCCATCTCCCCCCTCCCCCTTTCCTCCCTCCCATCTCCCCCCTCCCCCTTTCCTCCCATCCCTCCTCCCCCTCTTTCCTCCCACCCCCTCCCCCTCTTTCCTCCCATCCCCCCTCCCCCTCTTTCCTCCCATCCCCCCTCCCCCTCTTCTCCCCTCCCATCCCCCCTCTTCCCTCCTCCCCTCCCCCCTCTTCTCCCCTCCCATCCCCCCTCTTCTCCCCTCCCATCCCCCCTCTTCTCCCCTCCCCCCTCTTCTCCCCTCCCCCCTCTTCTCCCCTCCCATCCCCCCCTCTTCTCCCCCTCCACCCCCCCCTCTTCTCCCCCTCCCTCTTCTCCCCCTCCCTCTTCTCCCCCCTTCTCCCTTCCCTCCCCTCTTCTCCCCTCCCATCCCCCCTCCTTCTCCCCTCCCATCCCCCCTCCTTCTCCCCTCCCCCTCTTCTCCCCTCCCGCATCTTCTCCCCTCCCCCCACCCTCCCCCTTTTCTCCCCCCACCCTCCCCCTTTTCTCCCCTCCCCATCTCCTCCCCCCTCTTCTCCCCTCCCCCATCTCCTCCCCCCTCTCCTCCCCTCCCCATCTCCTCCCCCCTCTTCTCCCCTCCCCTCCTTCTCCCCTCCCCTCCTTCTCCGCCCCTCTTCTCCCCTCCCCTCCTTCTCCGCCCCTCTTCTCCCCTCCCCTCCTTCTCCCCCCCTTCTCCCCCCTCCTCCTCTTCTCCCCTACCCCCTCCCCCCTCCTCCTCTTCTCCCCTACCCCCTCTTCTCCCCTCCCCCTCTTCTCCCCTCCCCCTCTTCTCCCCTCCCCCCTCTTCTCCCCTCCATCTCCTCCCCCCTCTTCTCCCCTCCCCTCCTTCTCCCCTCCCCTCCTTCTCCGCCCCTCTTCTCCCCTCCCCTCCTTCTCCCCCCTCCTCCTCCTCTTCTCCCCTACCCCCTCTTCTCCCCTCCTCCCCCTTCCCTCCCCTCTTCTCCCTTCCCCCCTCTTCTCCCCTCCCCCCTTCCCCTCCCTCTTCTCCCCTCCCCCCTCCTCCCCTCCCGCATCTTCTCCCCTCCCCCCTCTTCTCCCCCCACCCTCCCCCTTTTCTCCCCCACCCTCCCCCTTTTCTCCCTCCCCCTTTTCTCCCCTCCCCATCTCCTCCCCCTCTCCTCCCCTCCCCCATCTCCTCCCCCCCCATCTCTCCCCCCCCATCTCCTCCCCCTCTTCTCCCCTCCCCTCCTTCTCCCCTCCCCTCCTTCTCCGCCCCTCTTCTCCCCTCCCCTCCTTCTCCCCCCTCCTCTTCTCCCCTACCCCCTCTTCTCCCCTACCCCCTCTTCTCCCCTCCATCTCCTCCCCCCTCTTCTCCCCTCCCCTCCTTCTCCGCCCCTCTTGTCCCCTCCCCTCCTTCTCCCCCCCTCCTCCTCTTCTCCCCTACCCCCCTCTTCTCCCCTACCCCCTCTTCTCCCCTCCTCCCCTTCCCTCCCCTCTTCTCCCTTCCCCCCTCTTCTCCCCTCCCCCCTTCCCCTCCCTCTTCTCCCCTCCCCCCTTCCCCTCCCTCTTCTCCCCTCCCCCCCCTCTTCTCCCCTTCCCCCCTCCCTCTTCTCCCCTCCCCCCTCCCTCTTCTCCCCTCCCCCTCTTCTCCCCCCCCTCCCCTCTTCTCCCCCCTCCTCTTCTCCCCTCCCCCCCTCTTCCCTCCCCCCCTCTTCCCTCCCCCCTCTTCTCCCCCCCCCTCTTCTCCCCTCCCCCCCTCCCCCCTCTTCTCCCCTCCCCCCTCTCCCTTCTCTTCTCCCCTCCCCCCCTTTTCTCCCCTCCCGCCTCCCATCCCCCTCCCTCCTCTTCTCCCCTCCCCCCATCTTCTCCCCTCCCCCCTCTCCTCCCCCCCTCCTCCTCTTCTGCTCTCCCTCTTCTCCCCTCCCCCCCTCTTTTCACCTCGCATCCCCCCTCTTCTCCCCTCCCATCCCCCCTCCCCCCTCTTCTCCCCTCCCATCCCCCCCTCTTCTCCCCTCCCATCCCCTCTCCTCCCTCGATCCCCCTCTCCCTCCCTCCGATCCCCTCTCCTCTCCCTCCGATCCCCTCTCCTCTCCCCTCTCCTCTCCCCAGCCCCTCCTCTCCCCTCTCCTCTCCCCAGCCCCTCCGATCCCTCTCCTCTCCCCAGCCCCTCCGATCCCCTCTCCTCTCCCCAGCCCTCCGATCCCCTCTCCTCTCCCCAGCCCTCCGATCCCCTCTCCTCTCCCCAGCCCCTCCGATCCCCTCTCCTCTCCCCAGCCCCTCCGATCCCCTCTCCTCTCCCCAGCCCCTCCGATCCCCTCTCCTCTCCCAGCCCCTCCGATCCCCTCTCCTCTCCCCAGCCCCTCCGATCCCCTCTCCTCTCCCCAGCCCTCCGATCCCCTCTCCTCTCCCCAGCCCCTCCGATCCCCTCTCCTCTCCCCAGCCCCTCCGATCCCCTCTCCTCTCCCAGCCCCTCCGATCCCCTCTCCTCTCCCCAGCCCCTCCGATCCCCTCTCCTCTCCCCAGCCCCTCCGATCCCCTCTCCTCTCCCCAGCCCCTCCGATCCCCTCTCCTCTCCCCAGCCCCTCCGATCCCCTCTCCTCTCCCCAGCCCCTCCGATCCCCTCTCCTCTCCCCAGCCCCTCCGATCCCCTCTCCTCTCCCCAGCCCCTCCGATCCCCTCTCCTCTCCCCAGCCCCTCCGATCCCCTCTCCTCTCCCCAGCCCCTCCGATCCCCCCTCCTCTCCCTCAGCCCCTCCGATCCCCTCTTCTCTCCCCAGCCCCTCCGATCCCCCCTCCTCTCCCCAGCCCCTCCGATCCCCTCTCCTCTCCCCCCTCCTCTCCCAGCCCCTCCATCCCCTCTCCTCTCCTCAGCCCCTCCGATCCCCTCTTCTCTCCCCAGCCCCTCCGATCCCCTCTCCTCTCCCCCCCTCCTCTCCCCAGCCCCTCCGATCCCCTCTCCTCTCCTCAGCCCCTCCGATCCCCTCTCCTCTCCCCAGCCCCTCCGATCCCCTCTCCTCTCCCCAGCCCCTCCGATCCCCTCTCCTCTCCCCAGCCCCTCCGATCCCCTCTCCTCTCCCCAGCCCCTCCGATCCCCTCTCCTCTCCCCAGCCCCTCCGATCCCCTCTCCTCTCCCAGCCCCTCCGATCCCTCTCCTCTCCCCAGCCCCTCCGAATCCCCCTCCTCTCCTCAGCCCCTCCGATCCCTCTTCTCTCCACAGCCCCTCCGATCCCCTCTCCTCTCCCCCCTCCTCTCCCCAGCCCCTCCGATCCCCTCTCCTCCCTCCTCTCCCCAGCCCCTCCGATCCCCTCTCCTCTCCCAACCCTTCCGATCCCCTCTCCCCAACCCCTCCGATCCCCTCTCCCCAACCCTCCGATCCCCTCCCCAACCCCTCCGATCCCCTCCCCAACCCCTCCGATCCCCTCTCCCCTCCCCAACCCCTCCGATCCCCTCCCCCAACCCCTCCGATCCCCTCTCCTCTCCCCAACCCCTCCGATCCCCTCTCCTCTCCCCCCTCCTCTCCCCAGCCCCTCCGATCCCCTCTCCTCCCTCCTCTCCCCAGCCCCTCCGATCTCCTCTCCTCTCCCCCCTCCTCTCCCCAGCCCCTCCTCTCCCCTCTCCCCATCCTCTCCCTCCCCAGCCCCTCCCCTCCCCTCTCCTCAGCCCCTCCTCTCCCCTCCCCAGCCCCTCCTCTCCCCTCCCCAGCCCCTCCGATCCCCTCTCCCCAGCCCCTCCGCTCCCCTCTCCCCCCTCCGATCCCCTCTCCCCAGCCCCTCCGATCCCCTCTCCCCAGCCCCTCCGATCCCCTCTCCCCCCTCCGATCCCCTCTCCCCAGCCCCTCCGATCCCCTCTCCCCAGCCCCTCCGATCCCCTCTCCCCCCGCCGATCCCCTCTCCCCAGCCCCTCCGATCCCCTCTCCCCAGCCCCTCGATCCCCTCTCCCCAGCCCCTCCGATCCCTCTCCCCAGCCCCTCCGATCCCTCTCCCCAGCCCCTCCGATCCCCTCTCCCCAGCCCCTCCGATCCCCTCTCCTCTCCCAGCCCCTCCGATCCCTCTCCCTCCCCAGCCCCTCCGCTCCCCTCCCCCCTCCCCAGCCCGATCCCCTCTCCTCCCCCCTCCTCTCCCCAGCCCCTCCGATCCCTCTCCTCTCCCCAGCCCCTCCGATCCCCTCTCCTCTCCCCAGCCCCCTCCGATCCCCTCTCCTCCCCTCTCCCTCCATCCCTCTCCTCTCCCCAGCCCCTCCCCCTCTCCTCTCCCCAGCCCCTCCGATCCCCTCTCCTCTCCCCAGCCCCTCCGATCCCTCTCCTCTCCCCAGCCCCTCCGATCCCCTCTCCTCCCCAGCCCCTCCGATCCCCTCTCCTCTCCCAAGCCCCTCCGATCCCCTCTCCTCTCCCCAGCCCCTCCGATCCCCTCTCCTCTCCCCAGCCCCTCCGATCCCCTCTCCTCTCCCCAGCCCCTCCGATCCCTCTCCTCTCCCCAGCCCCTCCGATCCCCTCTCCTCTCCCCAGCCCCTCCGATCCCCTCTCCTCTCCCAGCCCCTCGCCCCCTCCTCTCCTCAGCCCCTCCGATCCCCTCTTCTCTCCCCAGCCCCTCCAATCCCCCTCCTCTCCCCAGCCCCTCCGATCCCCTCTCCTCTCCCCCCTCCTCTCCCCAGCCCCTCCCATCCCCTCTCCTCTCCTCAGCCCCTCCGATCCCCTCTTCTCTCCCCAGCCCCTCCGATCCCCTCTCCTCTCCCCCCTCCTCTCCCCAGCCCCTCCGATCCCCTCTCCTCTCCTCAGCCCCTCCGATCCCCTCTCCTCTCCTCAGCCCCTCCGATCCCCTCTCTCCTCTCCCCAGCCCCTCCGATCCCCTCTCCTCTCCCCAGCCCCTCCGATCCCCTCTCCTCTCCCCAGCCCCTCCGATCCCTCCTCTCCCCTCTCCTCTCCCCAGCCCCTCCGATCCCCTCTCCTCTCCCCAGCCCCTCCGATCCCCCCTCCTCTCCTCAGCCCTCCGATCCCCTCTTCTCTCCACAGCCCCTCCGATCCCCTCTCCTCTCCCCCCCTCCTCTCCCCAGCCCCTCCGATCCCCTCTCCTCCCTCCTCTCCCCAGCCCCTCCGATCCCCTCTCCTCTCCCCAACCCTTCCGATCCCCTCTCCCCAACCCCTCCGATCCCCTCTCCCCAACCCCTCCGATCCCCTCCCCAACCCCTCCGATCCCCTCCCCAACCCCTCCGATCCCCTCTCCAACCCCTCCGATCCCCTCCCCAACCCTCCGATCCCCTCTCCTCTCCCCAACCCCTCCGATCCCCTCTCCTCTCCCCCCTCCTCTCCCCAGCCCCTCCGATCCCCTCTCCTCCCTCCTCTCCTCTCCCCAGCCCCTCCGATCTCCTCTCCTCTCCCCCCTCCTCTCCCCAGCCCCTCCTCTCCCCTCTCCCCATCCTCTCCCCTCCCCAGCCCCTCCTCTCCCCTCTCCTCTCCCCAACCCCTCCCCAGCCCCTCCTCTCCCCTCTCCTCAGCCCCTCCTCTCCCCAGCCCCTCCTCTCCCCTCCCCAGCCCCTCCGATCCCCTCTCCCAGCCCCTCCGCTCCCCTCTCCCCCCTCCGATCCCCTCTCCCCAGCCCCTCCGATCCCCTCTCCCCCAGCCCCTCCGATCCCCTCTCCCCCCTCCGATCCCCTCTCCCCGGCCCCTCCGATCCCCTCTCCCCAGCCCCTCCGATCCCCTCTCCCCAGCCCCTCCGATCCCTCTCCCAGCCCCTCCGATCCCTCTCCCCAGCCCCTCCGATCCCCTCTCCCAGCCCCTCCGATCCCCTCTCCTCTCCCAGCCCCTCCGATCCCCTCTCCCCTCCCCAGCCCCTCCGCTCCCCTCCCCAGCCCCTCCGATCCCCTCTCCCCTCCCCAGCCCCTCCGATCCCCTCTCCCCTCCCCAGCCCCTCCTCTCCCCTCTCCCCAGCCCCTCCTCTCCCCAGCCCTCCTCTCCCCTCCCCAGCCCCTCCGATCCCCTCTCCCCAGCCCCTCCGCTCCCCTCTCCCCCCTCCGATCCCCTCTCCCCAGCCCCTCCGATCCCCTCTCCCCAGCCCCTCCGATCCCCTCTCCCCAGCCCCTCCGATCCCCTCTCCCCCCTCCGATCCCCTCTCCCCAGCCCCTCCGATCCCCTCTCCCAGCCCCTCCGATCCCCTCTCCCCAGCCCCTCCGATCCCCTCTCCCCCCTCCGATCCCCTCTCCCCAGCCCCTCCGATCCCCTCTCCCAGCCCCTCCGATCCCCTCTCCCCAGCCCCTCCGATCCCCTCTCCCCAGCCCCTCCGATCCCCTCTCCCCAGCCCCTCCGATCCCCTCTCCCCAGCCCCTCCGATCCCCTCTCCCCAGCCCCGCCGATCCCCTCTCCCCAGCCCCTCCGATCCCCTCTCCCCCCTCCGATCCCCTCTCCCCAGCCCCTCCGATCCCCTCTCCCCAGCCCCTCCGATCCCCTCTCCCCCCTCCGATCCCCTCTCCCCAGCCCCTCCGATCCCCTCTCCACTCCCCAGCCCCTCCGATCCCCTCCCCAGCCCCTCCGCTCCCCTCTCCCCTCCCCAGCCCCTCCGATCCCCTCTCCCCTCCCCAGCCCCTCGATCCCCTCTCCTCTCCCCAGCCCCTCCGATCCCCTCTCCTCTCCCCAGCCCCTCCGATCCCCTCTCCTCTCCCCAGCCCCTCCGATCCCTCTCCTCTCCCCAGCCCCTCCGATCCCCTCTCCTCTCCCAGCACCTCCGATCTCCTCTCCTCTCCCCAGCCCCTCCGATCCCCTCTCCTCTCCCCCCTCCGATCTCCTCTCCTCTCTCTGATCTCCTCTGCCCCTCCGATCCCCTCTCCACCCCCCAAATCCCCTCTCCACCCCCCCAAATCCCCTCTCCACCCCCCCAAATCCCCTCTCCACCCCCCCCAAATCCCCTCTCCACCCCCCCAAATCCCCTCTCCCCCCCCCAAATCCCCTCTCCCCCCCCCCCAAATCCCCTCTCCCCCCCCAAATCCCCTCTCCCCCCCCCCAAATCCCCTCTCCCCCCCACAATCCCCTCTCCTTCCCCCCAATCCCCTCTCCTCCCCCCCCCCCAATCCCCTCTCCTCCTCCCCCCCCCCCCAATCCCCTCTCCTCCCCCCCCCCCCAATCCCTCTCCTCCCCCCCCCAATCCCCTCTCCTCCCCCCCCAATCCCCTCTCCTCCCCCCCCCCAATCCCTCTCCTCCCCCCCCCCAATCCCCTCTCCTCCCCCCCCCCAATCCCCTCTCCTCCCCCCCCCAATCCCCTCTCCTCCCCCCCCAATCCCCTCTCCTCCCCCCCCAATCCCCTCTCCTCCCCCCCCCCCAATCCCCTCTCCTCCCCCCCCCAATCCCCTCTCCTCCCCAATCCCCTCTCCTCCCCCCATCCCCTCTCCTCCCCCCATCCCCTCTCCCCCCCAATCCCCTCTCCTCCCCCCCCCAATCCCCTCTCCTCCCCCCCCCAATCCCCTCTCCTCCCCCCCCAATCCCCTCTCCTCCCCCCCCCACAATCCCCTCTCCTCCCCCCCCCACAATCCCCTCTCCTCCCCCCCCCACAATCCCCTCTCCTCCCCCCCCCCACAATCCCCTCTCCTCCCCCCCAATCCCCTCTCCTCCCCCCCCCCACAATCCCCTCTCCTCCCCCCCAATCCCCTCTCCTCCCCCCCCCCACAATCCCCTCTCCTCCCCCCCAATCCCCTCTCCTCCCCCCCCCCACAATCCCCTCTCCTCCCCCCCCCACAATCCCCTCTCCTCCCCCCCCCCCAACAATGCCCTCTCCTCCTCCCCCCCCCAACAATGCCCTCTCCTCCCCCCCCCCAACAATGCCCTCTCCTCCCCCCCCCCCCCCAACAATGCCCTCTCCTCCCCCCCCCCCCCCAACAATGCCCTCTCCTCCCCCCCCCCAACAATGCCCTCTCCTCCCCCCCCCCAACAATGCCCTCTCCTCCCCCCCCCCCCCAACAATGCCCTCTCCTCCCCCCCCCCCCCAACAATGCCCTCTCCTCCTCCTCCCCACCCCCCACAATCCCCTCTCCCCATTCTGATCTCCTGACCTTCTCCACAAACACATGTAGCACAAACAGGCCGAAAATTCGACCCGGCGTCTTTAACCCCTGCACCGCGACTACAGAGCCCGAGTCTGGTCCTCACACCTAGTCTCCCACCCAGAGGCCACGGCCTGCTGCTCAGGCCTGTATCCACCAGCCTGCCCCCGCATAGGAGGGCAAGGGCTCGCCAGCGCACATGCGCAGCTGCAACATCGGGTGGGCATGCGCAGTTCCGGTGGGGGCTGGCTGGGGTTTCGGCTCCGGCTCCCATATAGTGTGCATACACAGAAGACTCCGTGTAAATAATCAATGTGCCAACTCTGGGATTTCTGTCAGTCAAAAAGATTTTTCTCCCCTTCTGCAATATTTTTATTAAAATGTTCTAAGAAAATGATAAAAAAACACAATTGTTTTAATGCCTTTAATCCTTTACTAGGGTGGTTTGCAAGTGTTCTGAAAATTATTTAATTGTTGGAGACTCCAGAGCAAACCTGGAGAGTTGGCAACCTAGGTATTTAAGAGTTTTCAAGTGAAATGCTTATTCCATTTATTAAATTTAATATATAATAGATATAGATTGCACTGCAAAACGCTGCAGAATACACCAAATAAAGTGGAAAAAACTAACCGTCTTCGGGAAGCATGCCCCAACCACTTCCGAAATGACGACTACACCGCTGGTTTCAATAATAATTCAAGTCACTAACAATGTACAATTTTCTTACTTGTTAATTTAAAGACTGTATGGTTCATCCAGCAGTAAAACCGATTTAAATATATATTTAGGAAAGACAAAGATAGTAGCAGGTTTAATTTTTATGAGTCTTGGCAGTCTTACCCCGTAACAGCTTTTGCCTCGATAGCCCAAGACTGTTTCCCTTGCAGTGACTGAGCTCTGCCGGCAGGGGACGCTGTCGATGGTTTTCTTTAAGATTCAAATTTGATTGGTTGCGATTGTCCGACCAGTCCAAATGCGCCCTTGTGTTGCCTATGGTTACGGCTTCGAGTCCAGATCCAAACAAGGCGTCTGACCCAACGTGGAAGGTAGGTGGGGGCCAGGCGTCTGACTCCTGCAACCAGGTAGGTGCGTTGCTGCTCGGCACTGTGGTCCTCACAGCCCGTGAAAGGCGTTGTTTCGGCACTTAATGGGGATGAAGATTGGCCGTGAATTTCCCGGTAACCGCCCGCGGACGAGTTCATAACACTCCTGGTTTTCACTCAATTAATTTTAAACTTTGACCTATTTAGAGGACGTGACTTTCCCCGAATATTTTTCGTTGGCCCGGTACATTTTTCCAATACCCTAACTTGTGGTACTGGACTAATAATCTGGGGACATGAGTTTAATCCCACCACCTGGGGAATTTAAATTCAGTTAATTAAATAAAGCTGCAATAAAAAGCTAGTACCAGTAATGGTAAAGATGAAACTACCAGATTGTTGTAAAAGCCCACCTGGTTCACTAATGTCCTTTAGGGAAGGAAATCTGCAGTCCTTACCTGGCCTGTATGTGACTCTTAACTGCCCTCTGAAATGGCCTAGTAAGCCACTCGGTTGTATCAAAACTGCTACGAAAAACTACAATAAGAATAAAACCAAATGGACCACCCGGCATCGACCTATTGGTCCATCCGGTTCGGACACAACATGAGGAAAGATTGAATAGGCTGGGGTTGTTTTCTTTGCAACAGAGGAGGTTGAGGGAAGACCTAATTGAAGTGCATAAAATTATGAGGGGCCAAGAGAGAGTGGATAGGAAGGACCTATTTCGCTTAGCAGAAGGGTCAATAACCAGGGGAAATAGATTTAAAATAATTGGTAGGAGTTTTAGACAGGATTTGAGGAGAAGCTTTTTCACCCAGAGGATGGTGGGGGTCTGGAACTCACTGCCTGAAAGTGTGGTAGAGGCAGAAATCCTCATCACATTTAAAAAGTGCTTGAATATGCACTTGAAGCGCTGTAACCTACAAGGCTACGGACCAAGTGCTGGAAAGTGGGATTAGGGTGGACAGCTATTTGTCGGCTGGCACGGACAAGATGGGCCGAATGGCCTCCTCCTGTGCTGTAAATTTCTATGATTATGCACAAGCTTTCTGGCAGGCAGGCTGTTGTGTCTGTGTGTTAATAGAGACACTGAAGGCAGGAGTTGGTTTCACAGGTGTTTACTGAACAAAGTCTGGAGGTGAACTAACTGATACAACACAATATACAGGCTTATATAGCCCGAGTGGCCAATACCGGCATTACAGTACACAGGGGCTCTTAAAGGCACATACACTACACAGGCCAGTACACGTAGAAGGTCCTTGTGCATTGCCACCAGTCTTCATATGTAGGTTGGACCTTCAAAGTCTTCATCTGTGCCCTCTGCAGCAGGGATAGGATGCGAGCTAGCCCTCCGATGTGCCGTCCTATACCCCTGCCCTTTCTCCTGCGCACTAGTGCTGGGTGTATATCCCAGTGCAGATCCCTCTAGATTATCCTCCAAACTACACAGGATGCCACTCTCTGAGCTGGCACGGAAAGGTAAGTCAGGTCACTGTTTTACTGTGCACCCTCTTCTTCCTCTACACCCTCGGGGCCCTGTTGAAATTCCAGACCTGAAATGAAGAAAGGGATCAGAGTCAGCATTTAGTGGACAAGGCAAAGCAGAAAACAGAAGCGAGGTGCTGCTCAACACAGCAACATTCATGCCATGCAAGCATGAGTGATAGTTCAGTGGAAAGGGAATGAGGTTAAGGTGCTCAAAGGCCTGCAAAATGTGTCCTCCAGTTCCAACTGTTCTGACATGCCCCCCTGCCCACTATGTCCATGACTTTATCCAATGGGCAGCATGTGGATGACCCTCCCGCTCCCGCCTACTCACTCATATTGTGGCCAGTTTGACCTACAAGAAAGAAAGCAGTGCATTAGTGGTAGCCTAATGTGATGTCTTGAAGGTGTGCATGTCAGGGTTTGATAGTGTGCACAGGTGTGAGGAGGTGATGGAAATAATAGTGAGGACAGTAGAAGGTACAGACTGTTGCAGTAGCAGCAGAAGGAGGTGGAGTGAAATGTGTGGCAGTGATTGGAGGAGAGTGATGGGAGGGAAGGGTTGCGAATGAAATAAATAAAGTAAGAAAGACTTGCATTTACACAGGTGCTGGGGGTAAAGGTAGTGCAGGGCTAAGCAGAAAGTAATGAGAGATACAAGTTAAGAGTCTTGGGCCCCGAAATTCCTACGCACTGTGTACTCACCCGTAGGCCAACGGAAGTGCCGGTTTCACGTATGCACTGCGCATGCGCTGGAAACCGGAACTTCCGTTCTCTGAAGAAAGGGGTTCGCAGGTCAAACGCCTGCGCCGGAGAGGCAGCGCGTACGCCTGGAACTTCCGGTTTTTTCGAGGTTGATGCAGTCCGGGTAAGTCGGTAGCAGCTGCGCCTGGAAAAGCAGGTGCAAGGCCTGCTTTTAACAAGGTAAGAGCTGATATCAGTAAAAGAAACAAAAAATTAACACTTATTTATCATTCTAAAATACTTTAAAGAAAGGTAAGTTTATTTTTAGCCCCATTAAAAACTTTAATTTTTTTAAAAATTTAAATTTTTATTTAAAATAGTTAATTTATGTAATTTATAGTCATTTTAAAAATGTGATGTTTTTTTAAAAATGTATTTGAAGTTTTACTTATGTTTTGAGGGTGATCTCTATTCATAGATTTGACAGGTATTCCTGTCAAATCTGTGAATGACGATTCCCTGCTCCGATTGGCTCCGCATGGCCCACGTGATCCCAGGGACGCTGCGAACTAGCTGCGCCCCTGGGATACGCATGCCCCGCACACCGGCAGTTTGAGGAGGCACATCAACGGAATTCTATGCCAGCCCAGAGCATTACGGTCGGCACGGTTCGTTTGTGCAGGTCGGGGGCGTACGCCCGCGGGAAGCCTCCGACCGGAATTTCTAGCCTCTTGTCAGATCATTAAGCATCTTTCTGTGTTGGAGTCAGGTCCTGGGTGGAAAAAAGCAAACCGTTAACAGAAGGTGTTCAAGTGAAGGAAAAGATGGTTAATAACATATATACTTCTGTGTTTTTAGACTTGTACTGCTTTACTGCAGTGGCATTGCATTCTAGAGTAACACAAGCTTACACTGTGGAAAAAACTTACAAATTGACATAATTACTTTGAAAAAATATTCATTACAGTACTACCATTTTGAAGTGAAAATGGCAAAGAAAAAGAAAGACAGCAAAGGAAGTAATGAAGATAAATTGACTTTGGCAGAAGCTTTTCTGGGATTTCGGTAAGTACATATGGTAAGTACATATATCTTCAAGTTGTTAGTGTTATTTTAATTTGCTGCAGTTCTTTTTATTTTTTGAGACAGACTTGTTTTAGGATTTTTTTGCCCATTCCTTTTTTTGTGTTTCTTCTTGCCAATCACTGTCCCTAGCTGGCCTGTTCTAGCTACCTCAGTCACTTATCAGCTTTACACAGTGTATAGGTGAGGCATTTAGACGAGGTAGGTTTCAGGATCGATCCCAGGTCTGCTAGTTCACTGATCTCAGTTAGAGTAGTGGTAGGGTATAATTGGCCTCCGCACTCCTGGGTTAGGAAGTGGAAAACTGGTCACGGTTCTTGCTCCTGATTACTCTTCTTTGACCCCTGCTGGAAGTATACCCATCGGCTAAAGGCGGGATCAGGTTCTGCTGTGATGCCCCCTCAGCTGGACTGTCTGCCAGCACTCACTGTTTAACACAAATAACAGCTATCTGATAAGATGTTAGAGGGAAACTAGTGCATGGAACTGTACCTCAGCAAGATAATTAAGATCCCCAAGAGAAGAGAATGGGGTGGGAGAAATGTGGTGGTTAAATTTTTTTTAAAATTAATTAAAGAAAGAAGGAACTTGCTTTTAGATAGCACCTTTCATATACTCAGGACGTAGTCACTGTTGTAATGTAGGCAGGCATGACATTTTAAAAGTTTCAATGGCCTTGCAGTAATCAAAGGCTTAACATACAAAATTTCAGAACAGGAAAAGGCCAGTAAACCCAATTAGCTCCTCCCTTTTTGATGGAGCTCAACTCTGCCCATCTAACTGCCTCTTGAACCAATTTATATTGCTTGCTACAACGGTAACCTGTTCCACAAGCCTACTATCCTTTTAAAATAACAATTCTACTTTAGAGGGGTGTTCTGAGTTGCTGGCTTTCACATGTTAGATCTTGGTTCAAATTCAATCCAGATTGATGAAATTAAAAGGGCCAGTTTGTGAGCCAGACGAGCAGGTGCACAGCTGTATGAGCCTTATTGGGACCCCAGACTTAATTCAAACTTATTTAAATACACACCTCACTCAATTCACTGGTATTTGTGCCAGGTTAGCTCTTATTCTTTGTGTGCCCATTTGGAATGAGAGTAAGGGAAGCTGCATGAAGGCAAGAGCTCTTAATTAGCTTTGGAAGATTTTTTTAATGTTTGCAGTACCTTTATACTGTTTTATTGTTAAGCATTTTTTTGCAATTTGATAAATTGCTGGCCTTTTATTTCTTAAGTTTGTTTTTAAAGCATCTCAAATACTATATTTCATGCTTGAGGTGTAGTACAAGATGAAAGAAGGTATGCTATGGAGATCAACAGCTCCAGACCTTTTTGCAGACCATGGTACACCTACCTGCCAGTGATCAAGCTAATTGCCTCAGCTTGCTGCAGGTCAGCAGGACAGACTTTATCATTTGCAGCATAGAGACAGTACTACAAGTGGTTGGTAAGATCACTACTTTCTTCAGTGCTTAGGCTTGTGTTTCATTCCAAGCTAATTGCAGGAGAATTCAGTGTGGAATGGATAAATAAAAAAGGAACACTTACTATTTTGGGCACACAGTGTCAACACCAAACACTCTCTGGATACGGCATAGTTAAGTGTCAACTAAAACTTCCTTCAATATCCCCCAATGATATGAATCAGCCCAACTTTTGATGAGCATACCTACTCCACCAATGTGGCTGTTTTCCTCCACCAGCCATCCTATGGACTCTAAGTGAAATTGGCAATTGCTGCCCAATTAGAGGCAATTTTGTTCTACAAGTCAAGTCCAGCAGGAACTAATAGATACTGCCCAAACTCTTTTCATTTACAGCTAACAAATTCATTTAATCAATTTCATGCTCCTTGGGAAAATGGCCTGGGATTACTGTGTATATGAGAGCCCTTGCACAACTGGAAGTGGGGAGCTGATCTTGCCTGATTTAGGCGCAATATACAGAACATTATCATACTCACAGCTTCCAAAGGCTTTAGGTTGCATGCCTGGCAGCCACTCCACTTTAGGAACTTCACCGGTGTTGTGACACTGACATGCATGTTATGGTATAGTGGGAAATTAGATAAAAATGCTGGCATGCTAATAAAGGGTTCAGTCACGTTGGGAGATCCTGGATATGTCGCTGGTAGCACCTTAGAAGTATCTGGAGGTGAAAAAGTTGAGGGCGGTGGCACTTTCACAGCCACTGGTAGTGCATGGACAGCAGGGAGCAGGTCTTCCTGTAGGAGGCTGCAGTTGTCTGCTGCCACCTAACATGACGACCTCAACTTGCGGAAGTACTACTCTTCTGAGAGGTCAAAGAAGCTGAGCCTCTGTCTGTAAACCCTGTGACATGGGTAGTGCCTCCTGTGACCTTGGCCCCTCTCCTGTGCAACTCCCTCCTGTGTACATGCTGATCCCACCAGAGCACGTCGTCGCTGCAGTGGATGGTGATGGTCTTCCTCTTCTGAGAAGCTGTCAAACACATTCAAGGTGCCTCCCATGCTGATCTTGTCAATTTGAAATCCTCAGAGGTTGAAAAAAGCTGTATCCACACAAGCACGTTCTGCTAAACATTTGCCAGAGGTAACTGAGACACTAGCTGTCCCATCTGAATAAAAGCTCACTTAATTACTGATGTAAGCCCCCAAAGTGTGGACTAAGTGATATACAAAGTCGACTACACTGGCTTGTTGTAAGAAAGACAGACCCAATAATTGAAGTAAAAACGGTTTATTCAGGCCTGGGGAGCTATGGCTCTTGCGTCCCAACACAAGGCTCCAACTCCACCGAATCTCTTGAGGTTTACACAGTTATACACATATTCCGAGACCTCCTACTCCAGAGGTCCAATCGATTTAAAAGTCTATACATTAATCACTAACTAGGTGTGCCTAACTTCTACAAGGTAACCAATAACAAGTTTCACTTTTCACTGTATGGGCCTGTGGCCCCTCTGATTTCTTGGAAATGAGTCATCAGGTCATGTGATTTCTGAGAAACGAGACCCTCTCTCTCTTGACCACTACTAAGTTTCGTTTTTCCAGAAAAGGGTTATGTCAGTGTCTCTTTTTGTAAGTTTCATCTCTCTAAACTGGTATGGTCATTTCTGCAATTAAACATACGAATAATTAGTACATTTCATCTTTAAACATTTTGCTGCGCAATTGCGTTCTACTAAACGTGCCCTGTTACGCTCATTTTTAAATCTTACTTCAATTACAATGACAAGTTTAAATACCCACCTGAACTGCTGCTCAAACTTGCCTCCTTTTCCCTGGTCAGTTTCCAAAGTCCCAGGAAACCCGGGCTGCTCAAATTAAATTTGGAGCCAAGTTAAAACCTTACCTAAAGAAGGATATACTCGCCATAGAGGGAGTGCAACGAAGGTTCACGAGATTGATTCCTGGGATGGCGGGACTGTCGTATGAGAGGAGATTGAGTAAACTAGGCCTGTATTCTCCTGAACTCAGAAGAATGAGGGGGAATCTCATTGAAGCATACAGAATTATTACAGGGCTTGATAGGGTGGATGCTGGGAGAATGTTTCCCTTGGCTGGGGAGTCTAGAACCAGGGGCCACAGCCTCAGGATAAAGGGTAGGCCATTCAGGACTGAGATGAGAAGAAATTTCTTCACACAGAGGGTGGTGAATCTTTGGAATTCTCTACCCCAGAGGGCTGTGGAGGCTCAGTCATTGGGTATATTCAAAACAGAAGTCGATAGATTTCTGACTAGTAAAGGCATCAAGGGATATGGCAATAGGGCCGGTGAATGGAGTTGAGGTAGAAGATCAGCCATGATCTCATTGAATGGCGGAGCAGGCTCGAAGGGCCGAATGGCCTACTCCTACTCCTATTTCTTATGTTCTAATTTAAAAAGAGTCTATTAACGTTTCCAAGGACATTAATTGAGCCACTAAGTACATGCCAGCATCCAATTATGAAATCTCCGGCGAGTAAGTTTCTCGCCAGTATCCAAATGCGCCGCTGTTAAACGCGGAAGTGGGCGTGTTGGAGCTGGGTTGCGCTCCTGCTCTAAAAATCACAAATTTTCACCCTAACATGGTAGCACAATTAACATGTCAGGCAGCAGAAAAAGAGATCATCCTGATCAGAATGCACAACAGGGGATGGGAACTCCACCCTATATTAGACCTTCATTTTCTAAAACAACAGAAATTCAAAATGGCCACACTACCACAGATTATCCAGATAGTGTGCACAGACCTAATTAGCTGGTATAGGCCTAAAGGATAGAAAGTTCCATATTTCCATACAGGAAAACAAATGGAAGTTTCAAATCCAGGATACAAATTTACCAGTACAAGGTATTCCCCTTCAGCCGTTCCTGAATATCCAGTTTTCTCAAAGCAAACTGGATTGCAATTACAGTATTATAAAAAGTCACACAGTTGTTATCGGTAACTAAAAATATATTTGTTATTTGCTTCATTACAGTATACACATTACAGCACAGGACAAAATCTAAAAAGGCTGTGATACACTAAACTGATGATTTGATGGTTTCAGAACTACTTCATTACTGCACAGCATGTGCAAAAGATTACACTGCTTCATCAGTATCCAGGGTCCATTTAAGTGTTGCTAAGGAGAAATAAAATTCCTAGTGCTTAACTACATAACCAGAAAGTTCCAGAATCTGAAGAGTTTACAATAGGGCATACCCGGAATTTGTGAAAAACCTACAGTAATAAAGAAAATTATCAATTGTATTAAGCGTGACACTGAATATTACAGGGTATGGTTTGCCTTAGTAAGTAAATCTGTAATACGAGTAGAAACATTTAAGAAAGATAGTAGAGATATAAATCTTTCACTGGCTAGCTTGGATTATACTAAAACAGTGAATACAGGGCTCAACTGTGGTTGCTGTAAATATTACTTTTGTTTTGATAAAATTTATATTGATTTACATTAGTTTTTACATCCTTTTTTCACCACCTATATTTTATTTGTGTAATGCCTGCCACTTGTGAAATATTAGTTAAAACAAAAATAGTTACCTGGTTAGGAATGGAACAGAAGATTATACGGCTAAATTTAGACCGAGATAAAGAACTCCATGCTCTTCAAATAGTGTATGGAATTTACCTGCACAAGTAGCAGGGACCTTGCTTTATTGTCTCATCCAAAAATGGCCCCTCTGACTGCAGCACTCATTCAGTACAGGAAACTTTGGTTTATGCAGAGGTTAACTGTCCGGAATGCTCGAGCCACCGGCAAAAATCAGGAGCCGTTTCGTTTTTTTTTTCTTTTCGTTGCTTTTTTTTCACCAGTCAGGTTCTGCAAGGTCTCGCTGAAGCCATTGCTAAGCTACAGAGACACTTGCAAGGTACGGCCAACTGTTTAGAAGCTGTTGCTAAGCAACAGGGTTTGTTGCCAGATACGGAGCTCAAAATCTCCGTATGTTTCAACATTAGAGCTGGTTTGTCCGGCAGTTTTGATGGGACGGCAACAGCTCAGTCCCATCGGTGCCGGATAGCACAAAGTTTCCTGTATCACACTTGAGGGGTCAGCCTAGATTATATGCTTAAATTCTGGCCTGTAGCTTAAATCCACAAACTTCTGATTCAGAGGAAAGAGTGCTACCAACTGAACCAAACTGATACCACCTGATTAAATTCTTAAAGGAGCACAATTTCTGCATTGCTGAGATGACCGAAATAGCAATAGCTAGGTTTAAAAAAGGGGGCTAAAAGTACCAGTAGATATTGTGGAATGTTACACAATTAGCTTGGGCATAAGGGATCGATGTTTAGGCAGATTGGACATGGCCTATGGAAGAAGCAGATTTAGTAGGCTGAATGATCTTTTCTCATTCTGTGGTTTTGTGTATTTTTAAAAAGAAATGCAGGGGAATGTCATTAATAGGTTTTTACTTCCGATAAGTTTTTAATATAGGTTTGTGACCGTGAACAGGTTAAAATATTTCCTCTTCCCCCTCCACAATGAAAGGCTTCATCTGCTTCAGATCTTTCTTTGGTAGATTACTAAGTTTCACAGATAGAAACATTGATTCGTAGAAGATCGGAGCGGGAGTAGGCCATTCGGCCCCTCGAGCCCGCTCCGCCATTTAATGAGATCATGGCTGATCATCCAAATTCAGTACCCTGTCCCTGCTTTCTCCCCATATTCCTTGATCCCTTTACCCTTAAGAAATATATCTAACTCCTTCTTGAATATATTTAATGAATTGGCCTCCACTGCCTTCTGTGGTAGAGAATTCCACAGGTTCACCACTCTCTGGGTGAAGAAATTCCTCCTCATCTCAGTACTAAATAGCTTGCCCCTTATCCTTAGCCTGTGGCCCCTGGTTCTGGACTCTCCTGCCATCGGGAACATCCTTACTGCATCTAGTCTGTCTAGTCCTGTTAGAATTTTATAAGTTTCAATGAGATCCCCTCTCATTCTTCTAAACTCTAGCGAATATAAGCCTAATCAACCCAATCTCTCCTCATACGTCATTCCTGCCATCCCAGGTATCAGTCTGGTGAATCTTCGCTGCACTCCCTCCATGGCAAGAACATCCTTCCTCAGATAAGGCGACCAAAACTGCACACAATACTCAAGGTGTGGTCTCACCAAGGCCCTGTACAACTGCAGCAAGACATCCTTGCTCCTGTACTCCTCTCGCTATGAAGGCCAACGTACCATTTGCCTTCTTAACCGCCTGCTGCACCTGCATGCTTACCTTCAGCGACTGGTGCACAAGGACACCCAGGTCTTGTTGCACTTCCCCATTTCCCAATCTATTGCTGTTCAGATAATCTGCCTTCCTGTTTTTGCCACCAAAGTGAATAACCTCGTATTTATCCACATTATACTGCATCTGACATGCATCTGCCCAATCACCCAACCTGTCCAAATCATACTGGAGTTTCTCTGCATCCTCCTCACAGCACACACGCCCACCCAGCTTTGTGTCATCTGCAAACTTGGAGATATTACATCTAGTTCCCTCGTCTAGATCATTAATATATATTGTGAATAGCTGGGGTCCCAGCACCAATCCCTGCGGTACCCCACTAGTCACTGCCTGCCACTCGGAAAAAGACCCATTTATTCCAACTCTTTGCTTCCTGTCTGCCAACCAGTTCTCTGTCCAAGTCAGTACCTTACCCCCAACCCCATGTGCTTTAACTTTGCACGCTAATCTCTTATGCGAGACCTTATCGAAAGCCTTCTGAAAGTCCAAATACACCACATCCACTGGTTCTCCCTTATCTATTCTACCAGTCACATCCTCAAAAAATTCCAGCAGATTAGTCAAGCATGATTTACCTTTTGTAAATCCATGTTGACTTTGTCCGATCCTGTCGCTGTTTTCCAAGTGCTCAGCTATTACATCTTTTATAATGGACTCTAGCATTTTCCCCACTACTGATGTCAGGCTTACCGGTCTATAATTCCCCGTTTTCTCTCTCCCACCTTTTTTAAATAGTGAGGTTACATTTGCTACCCTCCAATCCGTGGGAACTACGACGACTACTTCTATTAAATTCACACCCGTCAGCTCAGCGGGGACAATTGGGTTGAATGAAATCATTCCATTGTTGTCTGTTCTAAATTAGTCTGGCTGCTTCAATCATCTGAATCCCTTTCCGTGACAAGTCACTCTTGATATTATCTATCCAGTGCTTTCTTGGTCTTCTTCGGCTTCTTGTTCCATGTACCCCTCCCTGTATGCAGGACCATGGAAGGTATGCTAGCTGTTTCCATTCTTGAAACGTGCCCAAACCATTGCAGGTGTCTTTTTTGGATCTTCTGTATAAGTATTATTTCTTGTCCTAGCCATGTTCTTATTATATCATTCTTCATTCTTTGGATCCTGGATACTCCTAGTATTCCTTTCAACCAACCTGTTATGCACTTTGGTTGGAAGAATAGAAAAACAGAATATTTTTTGAATGGTGAGGAACTATTAAATATTGGTGTTCACAGAGATTTAGGTGTTCTCATACAGGAAATACAGAAAGTTAGCATGCAGGTACAGCAAGCAATTAGGAAGGCAAATGGCATGTTGGTCTTTATTGCAAGGGTGTTGGAGTACAAGAATAAGGAAGTCTTGCTACAATTGTACAGGGCTTTGGTGAGACCACACCTGGAGTATTGTGCACAGTTTTGGTCTCCTTATCTGAGAAAGGACATACATGCCTTGGAGGCGGTGCAACAAAAGTTCACTAGATTGATCCCTGGGATGAGAGGGTTGTCCGATGAGGAAAGATTGAGTAGATTGGGCCTATACTCTCTTGGGGTTTAGAAGAATGAGAGGTGACCTCATTGAAACATATAAAATTCTTAAGGGGCTTGACAGGGTAGATACTGGGAGGATGTTTCACCTGGCCGGGGAGTCTAGAACTAGGGGTCACAGTTTCAGAATAAGGGGTTGGCCATTTAGGACTGAGATGAGGAGAAATGTCTTCACTCAAAGGGTTGCGAATCTTTGGAATTCTCTACCCCAGAGGGCTGTGGATGCTCAGTCGTTGAATATATTAAAGACAGAGATCGATAGATTTTTGGATACTAAGGGAATCAAGGGCTATGGGGATAGGGGGGGGAAATGGAGTTGAGGTTGAAGATCAGCCAAGATCTTATTGAATGGCGGAGCAGGCTTGAGGAGCCGAATGGCCTACTCCTGTATTTCTTATGTTCTTATAACTCATCGTGTTTTACGCATCAACTTTTCTCGTTCGAACACACAGATCCATATAATAATATGGGGATAACCATTGCTTCATAAACTCTTACCTTTTGTTTTTACCTAAATATCTTTAGCCTTCCATATCTTGCTTAATCTTCCAAAAGCAGCAGAAGCTAATATTTACATCTTCCTGATGCTTCCCATGTTAATGTATAATCCAAATTTTCTACTCTTCACGTGCACCTTATCACTTAGTTTCTGCAAATCTGTTTTAGATGTTGCCGTAAGTCAATGTCATCACCAAATAAGAACATAAGAAATAGGAGCAAGAGTAATCCATTTGGCCCTTCGAGCCTGCTCCACCATTCAGTAAGATCATGGCTGATCTTCTACCTCATCTCCATTTTCCTGAACTATCCTCATATCCCTTGATTTCCTTAATATTCAAAAATCTATCAATCTCTGTCTTGAATATACTCAACGACTGAGCCTCTGCAGTCCTCTGGAGTAGAGAATTCCAAAGATTCACCACCCTCTGAGTGAAGAAATTTCTCCTCATCTCAGTCCTAAATGGCCGACCTCTTATTCTGAGACTGTGACTCCTTGTTCCCGACTCCCCAGCCAGGGGAAACATTCTCCCTGCATGTACACTGTCAAGCCCTGTAAGAATTTTGTATGTTTCAATGAGATCACCTCTCATTCTTCTAAACTCTAGAGAATATAGGCCTAGTCTACTCAATCTCTCCTCATAGGACAATCCCCCGATCCCAGGAGCCAGTCTGGTGAACCTTTGTTGCACTCCCTCTATGGCAAGTATATCCTTCCTTAGGTAAGGAGACCAAAACTGTACACAATACTCCAGGTGTGGTCTCACCAGGGCCCTATATAATTGCAGTAAGATGTCTTTACTCTTGGCCTTTATTACAAGAGGATTTGAGTATAACATACCATTTGCTTTCCTAATCTGCCAATGCACTTTATTATGGTTATGTTTATGTTAATGTATTACAAGCCAAATGTATGTTGAATGTTTAAATGTCTTAATCTAAATGTACACACTCGGGAGCCGCAAGCCTACATTTTGTTGTACTGCACTTGTGCACTAACAATGATAATAAAGTTGATTATGATTATGATTACCTGCATGTTAACTTTCAGTGATTCGTGTACAAGGACACCCAGGTCCATCTGAACACCAACATTTCCCAATCGCTCACCATTTAAAAAATACTCTGCTTTTCTATTTTTCCTACCAAAGTGGATAACTTCACATTTCTCCACATTATATTCCATTTGCCATGTTCTTGCCCACTCACTTAGCCTGCCTATATCCCCTTGAAGCCTCTTTGCATCCTCCTCACAACTTACATTCCCACCCAGCTTTGTATCATCAGTAAACTTGGATATATTACATTTGGTCCCCTCATCCAAATCATTGATCTAGATTGTGAATAGCTGAGGCCTAAGCACTGATCCTTGCGGTACCCCACTAGTTACAGTCTGCCAACCCGAAAATGACCCGTTTATTCCTACTCTGTTTTCTGTCCGTTAACCAATCCTCAATCCATTGCTAGTATATTACCCCCAATCCCATGAGCCCTAATTTTGTTTAGTAACCTCTTGTGTGGCACCTTATTGAATGTCTTCTGAAAATCCAAATACACCACATCCACTGGTTCCCCTTATCTATTCTGCTAGTTACAACCTCAAAAAACTCCAACAGATTCGTCAAACACGATTTTCCTTTCATAAATCCGTGTTGACTCTGCCCAATCCTATTATTTTCTAAGTGCCCTGTTACCATGTCCTCAATAATAGATTCTAGCATTTTCCCTACTACTGATGTCAGGCTAACTGGTCTGTAATTCCCCGTTTTCTCTCTCCCTCCGTTCTTAAATAGTGGATTTACAGTTGCTACCTTCCAATCTGTGGGAACCGTTCTAGAATCTATGGAATTTTGGAAAATGACAACCAATACATCCACTATCTCTATAGCCAACTCTTTCAAAACCCTAGGATGTCGGCCATCAGGACCAGGGGCTTTATCGGCTTTCAGTCCCATTAACTTCTCCAGTACTACTTTTTTATTAATACTAATTTCTTCCAGTTCCTCATTCTCGCTAGACCCTTGGTTCTCCACTATTTCCGGGAAGTTTTTGGCATCTTCTTCCGTGAAGACAGACACAAAGGGCTGGATTTTCTCAGCCCCGAGGAGGTGGGTATGGAGGCGGGACTGCCGGGAAAGTTACAGAATTTGGGGGTGGATGGAAAACCCGCCCCCAACCCGCCACCGTGCCCTCTTGCCAGGAGGCGGGAAGCTGCCCGGCCCTGGGTCCCATCTCCTTGGAGGTGGGAAGGGATTAAAGCCTATTAACTGCCTGTTAACAGGTAGTTAACAGGCAGAAAATTGGATTATCCCCATTTTTGGTGCTGAAGTGCGGGCTTCCTGACCTGGGGGAATCCTGCCAGGGTGTAGGAGGCGAAGAGGGAGTTGGAGGGGTCTGAAGGTGTGATATAGAGGTGAGTGATGGGTGCAAGTGTGGAGTGGTAAGTATGTGAGGTGAGTGTAAAGTGTTAGAAAATGTTAACTTACCTTTGTTTCTACCTACAGCCTTCAGCTGCTGTGGAGCCGTAGTCCCCGACATCTCCATTGTAGAGATCACAGACTGGCTGTTGGATTTTCCGACCCAACAGCCAGCTGATTTCTGCAAAGTTGAAAGGTTTGATGAGTCTGAACACAAGGACTCATCAAACTACACAGAATGTCAGTGTTTGACAGCTTCACAGAGCTGTCAAACGCTGACATTTCTTCTTTCAAAAGTTCTTGACAGATGAAACATCATACGTTGACGTGCGCTGTCACTGACTTCCCCCTAATTGGCCTGCTGAGCCCGCTGGGCGGGCTCAACAAGGTCAATCAGGGGAAAATCCCGCTGGTTGGCCAGAAGCTGATGGAGGCGGGATTGAAAGCCGGCAAGCAGCAGTCCCGCCTCCAAAAGCTTCCCATTGAGAAAATCCAGCCCAAAGTATTTGTTTAATTTCTGTCATTTCCTTATTCCCCATTATAATTTTTCCTGTCTCAGCCTGTAAGGGACCCACATTTACTTTTGCTAATCTTTTCCTTTTTACATACCTGTAGAAGCTTTTACAGTCTGTTTTTATATCTCTCGCTAGTTTACTCTCATATTCTATTTTCCCTTTATCAATTTCTTGGTCCTCCTTTGCTGAATTCTAAAATCCTCCCAATCCTCAGGCTTACTACTCCATCCTCCTCAACATACTGATCTAGAGAACTATCTTGCATACATTCGTCTTCCACACTATTGCTGCAATCTGAGATTGTTTAAACTATTGCCACATAAGGAGCAATGTTCCCTCTAAGCTGCTGGTCCTGCGCAGCTTGGGACTACGTGGAACCGGCTTTTCACATGTGAAATTTTGCGCATGCGCACAACATTGAATGGGCCGCACAATTCATTACTGCTTCCAATAGTAGATTAAATAAATCAGACAACAGTGTTCATCCTTAATAACAACAGAAAGTGCTGGAAACACTCAGCAGGTCAGGCAGCATCGAGGAGAGAGAAACAGTCAACGTTTCGGGTCAAACCCTTCATCCTTGTCTTACCCGAAGTGTTGATCAAAACCATTCTGTTAGTTTCCTCTCCACTCTAACAGCACTCCGGTACTTATCGATGATTTCCATCACTGACAATTTTCTCAGGAATACCATCAATGACATGCCATATCTGTTCTCTTCATACACTGTTAAAGCGAGGATGCAGTTGTAATATTTTCACTAAATAATAAAATAACAATAAAATACTTGGATTGATATAATTTATAATATATAATTGCTGGAATGTCTCAAGCAGCTTCATGCAATTAATATTTTTTTGGAATGAAGTGACTTCTTATGTCAGCAAATATGCAGTAGAACATCAAACTTAGAAACTGCACAGTCGAATCCACTTTGTGATGTATGCTTTTGTCAAGTGTTTCCCTTGACTAATACATGTTACTGTATATTGGATGGAGGGTGATGGTATGTGTAGTAAATTGAATATATACTTTTCACAAACCCATTCAGAAGCTAAATCCTTGTTTAATCAGTGTAAAATTGCAATGTTGCTATTTCAAATACCACCCTGTGCTAAAGTATTTGATATTTTGAGATTCTAATATGAATGAATAACAGTATAAAGAAGTATTTGATTGAACTTGTATTGTCAATTAAAGCAAATGGTTATTTATTGACAGCTGTGGAGAAGAAAATAAGGCTGAATAAGGAGTAATGTTATGTTGGGTTTGCAATACGAATATCTGCTAGAAGGATGTGGAAGTAAGGGCTAGATTTCCACCCAATCCTAGCCGATGAGTGGAAATTCTAGCCCATATTAGCACTTTAGTATTCGGCTGTGGTAATGGGCATTCCTCACATGAGAAAAGTCAAACCAAATGTTATGTAACTCTTGGTTATTTTGAAAAGTATCCTGAATAATACCTCTTGTGTGTGCCAACGTCCCCGCTGGAACTGCTTCTTCCTTCCCAATGCCACAGTAAATCTAACATATTGTATCACATTGTGGAAGTAATATATAGTTTGTGGCTGTATAGTGATTAAATAGCTGTATCAGTCTTTAATCACTCGTGAAATTAGTAGCATTTGGGATAGAGTAGTCCCCTTGAATTTCATACTGAATCCTCACTTTGGGGATTTTCAAATGGCAGTATTCTGGAGCAAGACGAGGAACAGCTCGAGTTATATAATTGGACATTTAATAGTGCCTTCTAGGCTTGTAATGATCTCTTAATATAAAGCTATATATGTAATATAAAGCTATATATGTATTTATTTACAAAAGTATTCTGTTAAACATTGTGAAGACCAAAGCTATCTTCTTTGGCCCCTGCCACAAATTCCATACCCGCGCCACCGATTCCATCCCCCACCATGGCCACTGTCTCCAGTTGAAGCAAACCATTTGGAACCTCAGCATCCCATTTCACCCTGAGCTGAGCTTCTGACCCCATAACACCTCCACCTCTAACATCGCCCATCTCACCCCGCGTCAGCCCATCTGCTGCTGAACCCTCATCCAAACTCCACTATTCTAATGCTCTCTTGGCCGGCCTCCCATCAGCCACCCTCCACAAATTTCAGCTCATCCAAAACTCTGCTGCCCATATCCTAACCCACACCAGGTTCCACTCACCCCTGTGTTTGCTGAACTACATTGGTCCCCCAGTGCCTTCAATTTAAAATTCTCATCCTCATGTTTAAATCCCTTCCCCATCTCTGTAGCATCTTCCTGCCCAACAATGCTCCAAGAGCTCTGCTTTCCTCCAACTCTGGCCACTTGTGCATCCTGCCCTGCCCTCACCCCACCATTGGCGGCCATGCCTTCAGCCATCTAAACCCTAAGCTGTGAAATTCCCTCCCTAAACCTCTGCCTTTCCACCTTTTCTCTCCTTCTTTAAGACCATCCTTTAAAAACTACCTCTTTCACCCCTCCGACTATCTTCTTCTTTGGCTTGGTGTCAATTTTTGTCTGATTACATTTCAGTGAAGCGCTTTAGGACATTTTCTATGTTAAAGGCACTGCATAAATGCAAGTTGTTGCTGTTATGCATTGCACTTGTGAGTATTACTTCTGAATTATCCGATCTTTCTCATTTGTGCATAAATTGGGTATAATGTTCACCATTGCATAAAATGAGTCTGGAATTGGTAACACAAGTGGTATTTACATGGGACTATTTTTCCTCTGGAATTCATGCCTATAAATGTAACTAGATATTCTTTTTCTAGACCCCATCATCTGAGGCTACTACTGTAGCTATCTGTATTACTTTAATAAAAAAATATTTAAATGTTCATGAATTGTGTTTAGTTTGTTAATTGTTAATATTATTCTTAGATTTCAGCTAAAAGAGAAGGCTATTGAAAAATTCACGCATGAAATAGAAGTGCATGAAGAAATTAACGCACGATGCAGAGAACGAGTAAGGCTCTGTCACATGAATAAAAACCAATGCTCTTCTATTGCTCTTACAATAGATTAAGAAACTTTTGTGAACATTGTTGCTTGTTAAAGCCATAATTCACCAAAACAATTATTATCAGGAAAAAATGATGGATAAACACAAAAAAAGGCCACAAGGAAACAAGTAATATTAAGCAAATTGAAATTCAGTTTAATCTTTGGGCTCAGATTGCTAATATAAACTGCTTAGGTAATATTATAATACAATGGCCTGTTCATAATTTGATTTAATGGTCACTTGCAGCCTGTCTCCCTTAACAGACTTGCTCCATGTGGCTGTTGTTTATGTTGACATATGAATATTTGGATTAGATTAGGTTATAATTTGTAACATTGCAGGTATCCAAGCTCTTGTATAGCATGAGTGTGGTATGTGGAATCAAAACCCACCATTTAATGCAAAAAGAAAATATTGCAGATGCTGGAAATCTGAAATAAAAACAAAATGCTGAAGATACTCAGCAGGTCAGGCAGCATCTGTGAAGAGAGAAACCGAGTTAACGTTTCAGGTCAATGACCTTTCGTCAGAACTGGAAAAAAGCCGGAAATGGAACAGATTTTTAAGCAAGTGCAGGGGCTGGGAAAGGGGGGAGGGGATGAAAGAACAAAAGGGAAGGTCTGTGATAGGATAGAAGACAGGAGAGGTTAAGAGACATTAAGAGATATTCAAGGCAAAAGGAGATGGTAATGGGACAGGTTAAGAAACAAAAGATGGCTCTAGATGAAGTGTAAATTGTGCTGGCAGAATGAAAGACAGCTGCCGTGTGGGAGAAGAAAAGGAAAAAACAAAAAAAAGTGTGGGGAAAAAAAATATATATGATGGGGGCCGAGGTTATGATCTGAAATTGTTGAACTCTGTGAGTCCAGAGGCTGTAAAGTGCCTAATCGGAAGATGAGGTGCTGTTCCTCGAGCTTATGTTGAACTTCAGTGGAACAATGCAAGAGGCCTAGGACAGTGAGGTCTGGGTGGGAGTGGAGCGGAGAATTAAAGTGACAGGTGCCCGGAAGCTCGGGGTCCTTCTTATGGACTGAACAGAGGTGTTCCGCAAAGCGGTCACCCAGTCTGCGTTTGGTCTCCCGAATGTAGAGAAGACCGCATCGTGAGCAGCGAATACAGTATACTAAATTGCAAGAAGTACAAGTAAATCGCTGTTTCACCTGGAAGGGGTGTTTGGGGCCCTGGACAGTGGGAAGGGGGGAGATATAAGGGCATGTGTTGCATCTCCTGCGCTTGCACAGAAAGGTGCTGGGGGAAGGGGTGTTGGGGGTGATAGAGGAGTGGACCAGGGTGTCGCGGAGGGAGCGGTCCCTTCGGAATGCTGAAAGGGGAGGTGAGGGGAAGATGTGTTTGGTGGTGGGATCACGCTGGAGGTGGCGGAAATGGCAGAGGATGATCTGTTGAATGTGGAGGCTGGTGGGGTGAAAGGTGAGGACACTGGGAACCCTATCGTGGTTCGCAGAGGGAGGGGCAGGGGTGAGGGCAGAAGTGCGGGAGATAGAACGGACACGGTCAAGGGCCGTGTCAACCACAGTAGAGGTGAATCCTCAGTTGAGGAAAAAGGAAGACATGTCGGAAGCACTGGTGTGGAAGGTGGCATCATCATAGCAGATGCGGCGGAGACAGAGAAACTGGGTGGGAGGAAGGGGAGTCAGTGGGCTTGTAGTGAATGTTGGTCAATAACCGATCCCCAGAGATGGAGACGGAGAAGTCGAGGAAGGGAAGAGTCGGAGATGGACCATGTGAGGGAAGGGTGGAAATTGGAAGCAAGGGGGGGCGGGGGGGGGGGGCGGCGGCCGGGGGGGGGGGGGTGGGGGGGGGGCCGGGGGCGCGGGGGGGGGGCAGAGCGGGGGCGGGGCAGGGGGGGGCAGAGCGGGGGGCGGGGGGGGCGGTGGCGGCGCGGGGGGGCGGGGGGGGGGGAGAGACTCGTGGACATGGAGACGAAGGCGGCGGAAAAAGAGCTCAGCATCGTGCCGAGCTCAATTCATTTGAGGTGGGGGCGTAAGGGGATGAAGCTAAGGCCTTTGCTAAGGACTGATCGTTCAGGGTCAGAGAGGGGAAGGTCCAAGGGGATAGTGAAAACGCGGCAGGGGGTGCGATTGGGAGAAGGGATGGGGTCAGAGGAAAGTGAAGGGGAAGAAGGTTCCGGAGGGGTGTTGGTGTCCAAGAGTTGTTGAAGCTTGCAATCCTTGACACCTGAAAGGAAGAAAAAAAGTTTTTTGTTGAAGCATTTAATCCTTTAACACCAAAACAGACGACTTTCTTGATCAGGGAGGGTGAAAATTTATAAAAAGGGAAAATGCATTTTTTTTGTCACCAGTTTTCCATTATCTCACTCCTGACTGGGTTTGTTGTACAGGTGACATCCCAGTTTTACTTTCCCCCTTTATAAACCTGGCATGAACACTTCCATCTGGAGTTACTGCAAAGTAAACAAAACTGGAAACCTAGGCAATTTTACCCCACTGTCACTCTTGGATACCCCACTGAGATCATCTAACTTGGCACAGGAATCCAACTTTTGGCCATCAGTGCAGTACCACATAATATTCTGAGGCATGAGAGAAGCATAAAAAGTAAAGTTGTCTGTATCTTGCTACTGTAGTTTTTTATCTGTATAAATCAACATGTCCTTTCTACTGAGTAGAATTACAGCATGAGTAAAGCAGAGAATAAAAATGATACAATCGCCACCATCAACAAAACTACATAAAGCTTACTAATATTTCATTAATAACTGCACAACTATGATGCCTGTCTGTCTGAAATTTGAGTTGTGCATTTCTTATGTTAAAAATGATATTAACTATATTAGACAATTATGTGCATATTACAATAAACACTCTAATAACTCAAACTTCACAGGTGCAATCATTGTGAAATAGACAGTAAAGTTATTGAGGGTGAGATTGGGCCCGAGAATGGGCGTGGGGATCGCAAAGCGGGATTTGCCTGCACCCGTTCAAAGTGGCGCAGACAGCATGCAAAGTTTGTGCTGCCTGCTCATTATAATGATTGGAGCGCTAAACACGCTGCTGGTTGACCCGGCGCTCGAGGTGGGGGCCAATATCGGGTACAGTCTGCTGACCAATAAAATTTTGCCTCGGCTCTCTGCACTTCTTAAAGGGAAGGTGCTTTGTTGCAGAAGCACCTCATTGGCACTCTGGAAGCAGCCATGTCACAACAGGGAAGAGAAAGGGCAAGGTGCTTCTCAGATGCAGCTGTGATGAAATATTCCATTCATCACTCATTGGCATTCTCTGCCTGTGACTGTGGTTGGTTTCAGTTCCGTTTCCTCACCATTGTATTGTACTGTGTGTAGGGCTCCGCCCATACCTGGCCCCTATGTAAGCTGGCCCAGCCTGCATCACATCCAGTACGGCAGACCTGGATGGAAGATACCTCTCTGTGTGTTACCTTCTAAGTCAATAAAAGCCTTGTTTTGTTTCGCTAACATCGAGTCTCGGATTTATTGAGGCACATCAATTTTATTGACTTAGAAGGTAACACACAGAGGAGAGGTATCTTCCATCCCATCACCATCTGCAGTCACAACCAGCAGGATCACGACTCGAACCTCGAGAGGTTCCTGAAAACCGCACAAAAACTCAACCTCACCTACAACGAGGACAAGTGCGTTTACAACACCACGCGCCTCTGCATACTAGGCAGCGTGGTGGAGAATGGGGAAATCGGACCAGACCCCGACCGATTGCGCCCCCTATGGGAGCTGCCCCTGCCCAACACTCCCAAAGCCCTGAAAAGGTGCCTGGGGTTATTTTCTTATTATTCCCAATGGGTCCCCAACTACTCCGACAAAGCCCGCCCCCTCTTGAAAGCATCCTCTTTTCCGCTCCCTGCTGAGGCCCACGCCGCCTTCAAAAGCATTAAGCGGGATATTGAGCGGGCCTCGCTACAGGCAGTGGACGAGAACACTCCCTTTCAAGTGGAAAGTGATGCGTCTGACTTTGCCTTGGCGGCCACCCTCAACCAGGCGGGGCGGCCCGTAGCTTTCTTCTCGAGGACCCTCCAAGGGCCCGAGATCAGACACTCCTCCGTGGAAAAGGAGGCCCAAGCCACCGTGGAGGCAGTGCGCCATTGGCGCCACTACCTAGCCGGCAAACGCTTCACCCTACTTACCGACCAGCGGTCGGTAGCGTTTATGTTCAATAATAAACAGAGGGGGAAGATTAAAAATGATATTCTTAGGTGGCGGATCGAGCTCTCCACCTTCGATTATGACATCATTTACCAGCCAGGGGCCCTTAACGAATCCCCCGACGCCCTCTCACGAGGGATGTGTGCCAGCGCCACCGGGGATCGGCTACAGACCCTCCACAACGACCTCTGCCACCCGGGGTCACGCGGCTGTTCCACTTCATAAAGTCCCGCAACTTACCCTACTCGATTGAGGAAGTTCGGTCGCTGACCAGGAACTGCCGCACTTGCGCTGAGTGCAAGCCTCGATTCTACCGCCCAGATAGAGCCCACTTAATCAAAGCTACACGGCCCTTTGAGCGGCTCAGCTTAGATTTCAAGGGCCCCCTCCCGTCCGTCGACCGCAATGTTTACTTCCTGAACATTGTGGACGAATACTCCCGTTTCCCATTTGCCCTCCCCTGCCCAGACATGACCAGCGCCACGGTCATTAAATGCCTCAACAGCCTGTTCTGCCTGTTCGGTATGCCGAGCTACATCCATACGGATAGGGGGGCGTCCTTCATGAGTGAAGAGCTACGCCAGTACATGCTGTCCAGGGGGATCGCCACAAGCCGTACCACCAGCTACAACCCTCGGGCTAACGGTCAAGTGGAGCGAGAGAACAGGACAGTATGGAAAGCAGTCACTCTAGCTCTAAGGACCAAGGGCCTCCCTATCTCCCGCACCGACTCCACGCCAACCCCCAATACGCATATGTCCGGCACGCCGACGGAAGGGAGGACACCGTGTCCATAAAAGACGTCGCCCCAGCCGGTAACGACAACAGCAGCAACAACGATCACAGCAACTCTTACCCACCCACTACTCTTTCATCACCCCCGGAAGAACATCGACCAACGGTACCCCCACCAACTACCCCTTCAACAACCCTGGCGGCACCCCCGGCAGAGACCCAGGAGGCCACCGGGGACACCCAGCCGACACCCGCGGCACCACAACAGCCACGTCGGTCGCAGAGGACTATCAAACCCCCGAACAGACTAAATCTATAGAAGGGGTGAATGTGATGAAATATTCCATTCATCACTCATTGGTATTCTCTGCCTGTGACTGTGGTTGGTTTCAGTTTCATTTCCCTTACCTCAGTTCCGTTTCCTCACCATTGTATTGTACTGTGTGTAGGGCTCCACCCATACCTGGCCCCTATGTAAGCTGGCCCAGCCTGCATCACATCCAGTACGGCAGACCTCTGGATGGAAGATACCTCTCTGTGTGTTACCTTCTAAGTCAATAAAAGCCTTGTTTTGTTTCGCTAACATCGAGTCTCGGATTTATTGAGGCACATCAGCAGCACTGGAGGCTTTGGTCGTGGGGTATACAGAAGAAGACAGGGCCTCTACCCACAGGGGGGGCAAGAGGCCACGGGAGGAGATAGCCCAAGCCGTCGGTGCCACTCGTGTTGCCCCCCAGGACCTGGATCCAGTGCTGCAAGAAGTTTAATGACCTCATGAGTGATCAAGGTGAGTGAATGCGTCTCAAATGCCATATCCCACCAACTGCACCACTAGCCTCACACACTGCTCAATGCATCACACCCCCACCACTCACCTACCAACAATCTCTAGCATTCACGACTCATACTTCACAATCGTAGCTTCACCTAACCCTCACACAATTACCACTGCTGCAAGCCTCACACCCACAACTCGCACCTTCCACACAAGCTTGGCTATTTAATCATGGCAGGCATATAATCCAAACACATTGCACCACACTCACTGACACACTTCCCTTTCTCTTGCAGGCCAAGGTGGTTCACAACCACCGTGAGCAGCAGCAGACAGGCGGGGGAGGAGCATATCTGCAGAACCTTACTTTTTTTTTAAATTCGTTTCTGGGATGTGGGTGTCGCTGGTAAGGCCAGCATTGATTGCCCATCCCTAATTGCCCTTGAAAAGGTGGTGGTGAGCTGCAGCCTTGAACTGCTGCAGTCTGTGTGGTGAAGGTACTCCCACAGTGCTGTTAGGTAGGGAGTTCCAGGATTTTGATCCAGCAACGATGAAGGATCGGCGATATACTTCTAAGTCAGGATGGTGTATGACTTAGAGGGGAACTTGGAGGTGGTGGTGTTCCCATGCGCCTGTTGCCCTTGTCCTTCTAGGTGGAAGAGGTCGTGGGTTTGGGAGGTGCTGCCAAAGAAGCGTTGGCGAGTTGCTGCAATGCATCTTGTAGATGGTGCACACTGCAGCCACGGTATGCTGGTGGTGAAGGGAGTGAATGTTTAAGGTGGTGGATGGGGTGCCAATCAAATGGGTTGCTTTGTCCTGTATGGTGTTGAGCTTCTTGAGTGTTGTTGGAGCTGTACTCATCCAGGCAAGTAGAGAGTATTCCCTCACATTCCTTACTTGTGCCTTGTAGATGGTGGAAAGGCTTTGGGGAGTCAGGAGGTGAGACACTCTCCACAAAATACCCAGCCTCTGACCTGCTCTTTTAGCCACAGTATTTATGTGGCTGGTCCAGTTAAGTTTCTGTGCTGGAGGAGACTGTGCTCGAGATAATTAGAGGGGCTATCACTGAGACCGTGGTGAGTGGCGAGGTTGAAAGCATAGCTGATGATGGTATGCTCATACCTAATCATTCCCCTCATGACACAATCTCTTCTCAGAAGCTGCTAATGGTGCAAGCGTGCACATCTTGCTTTCCCCGGCCCCCCTCCCCTCACCACAACCCGAACCTTGTGCCTTCCTCCTTTCAGATACCCAAGAATTGCCAGCAGCCCAGCCAATCCCTGACTAAGTAGAGGAGGAGAGTGATGGAGAAGAAGAGACAGCATCACTCGATCTGACACTCCCAGGCACCAGCTCAGAAAATGGCACAGAGCGAACTTTAGAGGATAGTATAGAGGCGGGATCTGCATATGGTGAGTCACTGGGCATGAGTGAGCTGCAGCCAGGCCAGGAGGAATGGGTAGCTCGGGTGCCAGCTCCCTTAGGGCGAGTTCGCAAATAAGTTTTGTTGCACAGGACTCGGATGAGGATTTTGATGGGGCGGCTTTCAGAAGAAGGGTGATGGGCATGGACACAGAAATGCTTAGTGCAATGGCAGACCTGCCAGAGAGCCTCTTGTCAGTGTCAAGGAGCATGGAGGAGTCCGGCTCCAACATTGCATGGGGCTTTAGAAGGAGTTTGGAGCCCATGATTTCTAGGATGGAATTGATGGGCAACTCCATTAGGACACTTGTGGACCCAACCATGATGCTGAGTGTAATGGGTGATATTGTATCTTCCATTGCAGCACAAACAGAAGCGACCCAACATCTGAGTGCTGCAATGGAAGCTCGGACTGCTTTCCTGCAGTCTTCGCTTGCTGCCACGCAAGCTCAGACTGATGCCATTGTGGCTGGGTTTACGAGTGTGAAAAGGGCTTGCAGGATCTCCGAGCATTCCAGCAATCTGTCCTCCAACAGATCACTAGGATCGCTGAGGTGCCACCCCAGAGGAGTGGTAGTGACTCTGTGTTCGACCTGCTGTCCTATCTCAGATGACGATATTCGTACTCCCACCAGTGCCCTTGCTGCTGCCTGTCAGTCAGCCAGCCAGCCCAGACTGCTGGTGCCCATGCTGATGTGGTGCAGTCTACAGCTGGGCTTTCTAGACCCAGAGCTGCTCGAGGTCGTCCTGCAAGGCCATCTGCAGTGTCCCCCACTGAAAGTCAGCAGCCTTCCACCAGCCGTGCGAAGGAGGACTACAATAGGCAAAATAACATGAAAGACAGACACTAAGGGAATGCACAAAGGTGATTAGTTGACTTTGTTATGTAATATTAGATTGATTAATTTTTAAATTATGTTTGGAATGTTTGTTTTGTGGTGGCTCTCATTTCAGCTTTGTGTCCAAGAAGACGCTATAATGTTCTGTGATAGAGGGATGGTAAGGTGGCGGATGTGTTGAGCAACGGGGATCTGGGGATTCATTCAGGGAAACCGGAGTCTGATGAGATGCTGACAGACAGCTGATCTGGAACGGGGATCTGCTGCCTGCCTGTTGCTTTCTTCCTCCTCCTCCTGAGGTGATCGCTGAACACGTGGTGGCAAGGGCTGTGCTCTCATGATGGCCAAGTTGTGGAGGATGCAGCAGACCAACACGAAATGGGACACCCGCTCCAGCGTGTACTGGAGGGCTCCTCCTGAACAGTGAAGGCAGTGGAACCGTTGCTTTAGCACCCCGATGGTCTGATCGATGAGGTTCCTCATGGCAGCATAGCTCTCATTATATGATTGCCTGCCACGAGTGGTGGGGTTGCAGAGTGGGGTCATCAGCCAGGTGCAGAGTGGATAGTCTTTGTCTCTGAGCAGCCACCCTTGGGTTCGAGGTGGCTGGAAGATTGCCGGCACACCGGACTGGTGCAAGATGAATGCATCATGACTGCTGCCAGGATACCGGACATTCATCATGATGTGCTGGGCATGGTCACACACCAACTGCACATTAAGTGAGTGGTGGCCTTTGCGGTTGCGGTACATCTCAGGATTGGTATGCGGCGCCTACAAAGCCACTTGTCGATGACACCCTGCACCATGGGGAAGCCTGATATCCTGGCAAAGCCACATGTGCACTCCTCCTGCTTCTCTCTGTTCAGAGAGAAGACAATTAAATCCTTTCTCCTGGAGTACAGAGCCTCTGTGACCTCACGGATGCAGTGATGGATGGCGAACTGGGAGACGTTAGCTATGTATCTGCTCCAGACTGGAAGGAACTCTGAGGCTGCAGGTCTGGCTCCAAGAGGTGGCGGAGTTCTGGGACCACCTCCTTGGTGATACGGAGCCTTCGAATACACTGCAGGTAGAAGTGCTCTTGGAAGACACTATGAGAGCCCTCCTACCCCCCTCCTCCATCTGCGTGCAGCTTGTCCCCTTTACTTTCTCTGCTCCATCTCCCTGTCATGCTCCAGCATGAAGGGGACTGCAAGTACAGCCCCCATGACTGGGAGCAAGTGGTCTGAGCAGAACCCTTGAATTCAGAAACAAGGCCTTCTCCACTTGCAGTACCACTCACTGTCACCTCGCCAACTTTAAATAACCATAGAAAGCTCCAAACTGTTGCACAAACTTTCACGGAGGGAATAGAAATTAAAAAGCAAGTCACTTGCAAGTTGGTGATGATGCCTTTAAATACCACTGGTGGGGGTCCCTCGTGCAGCTGAATATACATTCATCTGTGTGATTTGGAGAGGGTGTGCAGTCGAGCGGTGACATCCAAAATAGCAGGTTGTGCATCAAATCCATGTTGCACACTGATTGGCGTCATGATCTGACTCATTACCATTCTTCTAGCGAACGCAGGCAACAGCCGCGCTGCGGACCTGCCAAAAATGACGGCCGCCACAGCCCGTGCCAGGAGTGGGCAGAAGCAAGGTGGCCGCCATTTTTTTGCCAAAACTGGCCTTAACAGCCATCGCTAAGGTGCCAAATTTCACGGCCAATATCTTAAAATGTAGAACATATTGGTAAAATCCATAATTTCAATATACAAACTAAGTTATATAATGGCCCAAAAATTATGGTCCGTGGCGTAGCTCTGGAGCACGCCGCAGACCTGCGAAAAGAATATGCATCTACCTGATGGGGGCCCTCCTTCATAAATTTGCTCTCTGACTGCTCAAGGGTAGCGTAATGGCCCACGGATCCCAGGGGTGCAGCATATGCGGAAGCGTACCTGGGATCACGTGGGCTCAGTCCTCCAATTGGGAAACAGAATTAGATTTTTCAGCATGGAATCTTGTAATCAGATCTAATTACAATTTACAGGATTGGAATTTAATTGCTAATTAGCTTCATTCCACAACATCACTACATCTTGGTTCAGTTAGAAAAAATTTAACTTTGCTAATAATAATTATCAACATTAAAACTCCAATCTTTGCAGAATCAAGAAAAACACATTTGACTCAATTAAACTACCCGATTTCTGAGATGAAAATGGTTAAAACATGCCTGAGGTATCGCTGCGCCTGTTTGCATCAACTGTAAAATTTTCATAGGCAATTGCTGGGCAGTTGATGGGCAAATAGCCCAACTCTGCGCCAGCAATTGTTTTTTCTTTGGGCGCATACGTTGACAGATCACCAGTTCAGGATTTAGCGCAGCATGCGCAAATCCAGAACTTGGGCATTTCAAAGGCGATATGATGGCGTAGTCTCAGAGTAGTACGCTGTCATACCCGCCACACATTCGGGCCCAGTATGTTTCTCTCTAGAAATCCAAATGTATTTTATACAGACAAATACTATTTTGTTGAATCTATCATCTTCTTGTTCAAATTACTGACGTTAATTAAGTGGAAATTTATTAAACAGATGATCACTGAGAATATTTTTTTTGCTCATTTTCATCCTATCGCTTATCTCCTGAAGGCATGAACTCCTTACTAGGGTACAGTTCCATAGGCGCTAGTTGCCCTCTGGTACCTCACTCAGACTGGCCTATTATTCACGTCTGAGCATTGGGTATATGTTAGCAGGTCATTCAACCTTGTGGGTCATTGCAGGTGAGCCCAATCCTATCCTTGCTCAATGTGAACAGATCTGCACTTCTAGCAGAGATTTCTGGATAATACTCGGCATCAGAAACTCGGTTGTTTTGGCCAATATAGCTCTGGTGTTGAGGCCAATTTTAGCATCCTTAGCTACACTTCAGCTGAGGTCAGCTAATTCAATACAGATGGGGGATTGAACTTGAGACTTTCCTGCTCTGTATGATTCATCTTTTCTGTTCTTCTGATCCTAGCTTAACAAATCTTGTATGTACATTATACCTTTGTGGTGAACACTTACTTTCTCTGCATTGAGACTTAAATGATTAATTAATAATTGTGATGCACTTTACGAGTTTTACTTCAATCATTAATCCTATTTTTAGAAGCACTTTTGTTTCCCTCCCTGTTTATGGGCTACACTGCACCATGCACAATTATTGCTCTTAAACTGGTTGGTGTGTAAACGTAGCCTGTGAGGTCTTCCTCTGTTGTATTTAAAGCATCAGATCATGCCTTTGTGCATATGGCAAGTTTATATCTGTGACACAATCAGTGGGCACAAACTTGCATCCTAACTAACTTTGTGGCACAGCATCGGAGCACTACCATGTCACCCTGATAAACTTTTTTCTTAAACTTAGTTTTATTCTTTCTGTGAGGGAGGACTTGCTCCTTTCACTGAACATGTTTTTTCCAATAGTTTTCTTTGTCACCTTTTTCAAAAAAAAAACTTGATTTTAAAATATTTTTTGTTAGGGGTGTTGGGGGGGGAGAGCAAGCACAGTTATGTATCGTTTTTACCATGATATCTTATACAGTGATACAAGTATGTTGGGTGCAATTTACATCATTATTTTGTGTTTGGGTACAAACAGAAAAAGTTTGGCAAATACATTTTCATGCAGACTGTACCAATGCTCATTTAATAATATCTAATTTATCTGCATCTTTATAAGAATGAACAGTTGATGAAGGAGCAGAAGGAACACATCAGGGTTCTATTAAAAAAGGCCCGGGAACTGGAGAAAGAACTGGAACGCAAAGAAATAATCAACAATGAACAAGTAGAACAGGCTGTGAAAGAAAAGTTGGAGCTAATTAAACAAAACAAACAGCAAGTGAAAGGTATTAGCTGAATTCCTTTTTCAAAACTTTTAATAATCATCTACATTTTCATTAGCTAAAATGGTTCATGTATAAGCCTTCATCAACTGCAGTGGGTTGTGTATAAGCCATATTTTGCATATCCTGCTGTGCTTACACTTTAATGTTCAAAGAAACATTAACTCATATGCAGACCTGGACACTTACTCTGTGGCATTCCCCTGTTAATTCTTGCATAATATTGGCATGTTAAATTTTAATTTTGCAATCTGACAAATGACACCTGATCTATTTTGGCAAGTTTTAGTAAGGAATATCCTGCTGTCATGTTTCTTCATTACGGAAATAATAGTCTTGGCACTTGTGCATATCGATATATTGAAATGCTTACATTACAAACAATAACCGTTTAGACCGATACTCTAGTTATAGTGTCAGAGAAGGACCTGTTCTGATGCAAGAGTAAAGCAAAGTGAAACTCCCTCAAAGAGAGAGTCTCACTATATTTCATTTTGGAGTCAGTTTCCATTTTCCTATATTTTAACATCAGTGTATGGAGATTTACCATTCATGTCTAAGGTTTTAAGATGCCAAGTTAGCTTACCTTTGAACAGTCTTATATTAGCCAGTCCAAATTGTATTCACAGCCGCACAAACTAAACTAGTCACAATCAGAATAAAGTACAGAAGTCCTACTTGTCAGATTTCACAGATAAAGTCGGGCACAGAATGCATCCATTATAACCCTAAAATTAGGATAAAAATTGGGAATTACAAGTACTTGATTCTTAAATGTTTCACAATCTCGGATTGCTTACTGACAATATTACAGAACTATATATTTCTAAATAAGGCTAAGGTTTTCTATGGGCCACTGACTTTCAGCATTCAGTTATTACTCTGAAATATAAAATGTACAACATCTTCCTTTTAGTAGGCTGGCTGATGAATATCTCCCACTGGGATGCTCAGTTACATTGCTGGGGATGTCCTTAACAAGTCACCATCTGTGGTCATTGTCTCTGTCCATGGTTGTTGTCGTCTTTTGTCAGTCATTTTCTTCTCAGCCTAGCTTAATTAATCTTGCACATACATTGGGCTAAAAATTTGGGTGTTTAACACTACCCATTACTGCCATAATATGGTGGAAAACGGCAGCGGCTGCTCTTCCACCAGCTGGTGGCGGGTCCCGCAGCGGTTGCCGTTTTGTGAGGGCTGGCAGCGCTGCTGATTTAAAAGCGATCGCTGAAGGGATTGAAATTAACCAGGTCGTAACGTCAGCGAGTGTGCAACACTCACTTGACGCCCAATCTGCAGCATTGGATTTCGCTGCTGTACTTACCGGCATGTATGCCTTAACAACGATAGACAGCGCAAGCGTTCAAAAGTAGGAAGGAGGCTCCAGCAGCAATATTTAAAGGGATCATCAATCAGTTGCACCTGACATAGTTATGTAGTTTGACTGGCTCTGTGCTACAGGAAACTCTCGTTTAAACGGCACCTAAATATCCGGAATACTCTAATAACCGGCAAAATTCATACTCCGAAAACAACACCTCAATAACCAGAAATGTTGCCGAGTCCGAGTCTCCCGTGGTGGCTGAGTTAGTCAGTGGGGGTAGTTCTCCAAACTGCTACTACTCGGCTTCTTGGCGCTGTCGGAAGTTTCTGTAGGTGAGTACCCAATTATACTGCACATTTGTTGATTTTTTTAATTTTTATTTGTTAAAAATAGCATCTGTAGATATACCTCTCCGTTATCTGGAATTTTTAATCAACCGGTACCATCCCAGTCCCATCGGTGCCAGATATGAAAGAGTTTCCTGTACTTTCTGCAACTCCACCAGCTTTATTAACTTCTTTCACGATTCTACAGTAACAGGGAGTGTTGTTGCAAGTGCAGAATGCCTTCATCATTATTTAAAGGCTTCTGCTCACAACACTTGCTCACAGTCATGGCGGCTGTATTGGTAGTTGCCCTTGCATTCCAGGATCTTCGACAGAGGGAGCAGAGGCAGCGAGGAACACGGGAACATGCACGCAGAGGGAGGAGGAGGAGGGCCATGAGAGCTCTCAACAGGAGACCTTCCCCACCTAGGGTCTTCCAACAGCACTTCTCCTGCCTCCACTTAAGTGAGTAGCAGTATCTTGGGAGGCTACACTTCACCAAGGAGGTGGTCACAGAACACTGCCACCTCCTGCAACCAGACCTGCAGCCTGAGAGCAGGGTAACTACGGCTCTCCCAGTGGCAAAGTCACCGTGGCACTAAATTTCTTTGCCAGTGGATCCTTCCAGTTTGTAGCAGGAGACATCTCAAAGTTTGCAGTCCAGCACTGAATCCGGCAGGTCACTGAGGCTCTCTGCACTAGGAGAAGGGACTATCGGCACAATTTTGTCAATGGGGAGCTTTTGGAGGCGGGACTCCCGCTTTTTGGGTTGTAGTCCCACCTCCATCGACTTGTGGCCAACCCACGCTATTTTCCCTTGATTGACCTTGTTAAGCCCGCCCAGCGGGCTCAGCAGGCCAATTAAGGGACACCTGGTTACTGGTGACGTCAGCAATTGACATTTCATCTGTCAAGAGCTTTTGACAGATGAAAAATCAGCATTTGACAGCTCTGTGAAGCTGTCAAACACCGACAATCTGTCTTCTAACTTGAGTCCTTCTACTCAGACTCAGTTAGAGAGCTCTCCAGACCAGAAAGCAGAGGCTGCAGCTTTTGACAGTTCAGCGGCCATTCTGCTTTCTGTGCCGGTGAGCAGAGGGACTCCCGAGACCTGAAGGGATGAAGCCTGCAGGAGAAAGTAAAGGTAAGTAAAACTTATTAAAACACTTACCTCACACAATTACCTCTGCACACATGCAGCAATCGCTCACCTGCACAACGGACATCTCAACCCCTGCAGACCGACGGCCCGCCTCGCTAACTTGGTGTGGTTCGGAGCCGTCGGACAGCCCACACTTCGGGGCTAAAAATAGGGATTAAGCAAAAAACTGCCTGTTAACTATCTGTTAACAGGCAGTTAATTGGCACTAATCCCCTTCCCACCTCGGGGAAGCGGCTCCCAGCACAGGTCGGGGACCTGCCTCCTGGGACATTGGCACGGAGGCGGGTTGGGGGCGGGATGGGTTCCTGCCCCCCGATTCTGCAATTTTCCCACCACTCCCGCCTCCAAACCCGCCTCCTCGGGGCTTGGAAAATCAAGCCCTACATGTCTTCTCTTTGAGCAGAGAGAAGCAGGATGAGCATGCATGTGACTTTGCCAGGATAGCGGGCTTACCCATGGTGCAGGTTGCCATCAACTGCACACACATGACATTGCGGGCGCCACATAACAATCCTGACATCTTTCGTAACCGCAAAGGCTACCACTCACTTAATGTGCAGGCGGCGTGCAACCACGCACAGAGATTCCTCAATGTCAATGCCTGCTATCCTGGCAGCAGCTATGATGTTTTCATCCTGCGTCAGTCCAGTGTGCCAGCAATCTTCCAGCCACCACATCAAACTCGAGGGTGGCTGCTCGGTGACGAGGGCTATCTGCTCTCCACCTAGCTCGTGTCTCTCCTCAAACCCAACACTTTGCCCAGCGCTTCACCAGGAACATCATCGAGCAGACCATCGGGCTACTGAAGCAACAGTTCCCCTGCCTTGACCACTTGGGAACAGCCCTCCAGTACTCAGGGGAGCAGGTGTCCCATTTTATGGTGGTCTGCTGCATGCTTCACAACTTGGCCATCATGAGGGTGCAGCCCTTGCCACCAGGGATTGTGGCACCACCTCGGGTGGAGGACGGGAGAGAATAGGAGGAAGAGGAGAGAGGGAGGATGCAAGCGGCCAATCGTCCTTCTGTGATCTGCTCATCAGACTCTGATTCCAGTGAATGAAACCCCAGATCTACATTGCTCACCACATCCACATCCCCATCATGCTCACGGAACATCACAGCGTCCTCCTGGGCACAAGGCTGAAATGAGAGACATCACAAAAGATTTCAATCAAAACTTAAGAAATTTATCTCTCAAATTTCCACATGTTTACATGAACAATATTAACTCCTTGTGCAATTCCTTAGTGCCTGTCTTTCGAGTGGCTTTTCCTAATCTAGTGTTCCTACGAAGTGCTACCCCTGTGGCTGCAGCCTGGCTGGTGGAAGGCTGCTAAGGAGAACAACCCTAGCTTCTCCAGTCTATCCACGTAACTGAAGTCCCTCATCCCTGGAACCATTCTTGTGAATCTTTTCTGCATCCTTTCGAAGGCCTTCACATCCTTCCTAAAATGCAGTGCTCAGAATTGGACACAATACTCCAGTTGAGGCCAAACCAGTGTTTTATAAAGGTTCATCGTAAATCCTTGCTTTTGTAATCTATGCCTCTATTTATGAAGCCCAGGATCCCATATGCTTTTTTAACTGCTTTCTCAACCTGCCCTGCCACTTTCAACGATTTGTGCACACATACCCCCCAGTCTCTCTGTTCATGCACTCCCTTTAGAATTGTACCCTTTAGCTTATATTGCCTCTCCTCGTTTTTCCTACCAAAATGTATCACTTCACACTTTTCTACGTTCAATTTCATCTGCCACTTGTCCGCCCGTTCCACCAGTCCTCTTGAAGTCTATCACTATCCTCCTCACTGTTCACTATAGTTATGGTGATAGTGTAAAACAGGCAATATCAGTTCAGCCGCCCATTGAAGTCAATGTAAAAGAAAATCGGAAGAGGTGTATATTGGGCGGCCGATCTGATATCGCCCGATTTACGCTGTCGCCAAAAGTTAAAATTACCCACATAGAGTCTTGAGGTCACAAATGTATACCAGTCTGGTTCAGCAGATTCTCTCAAAGAAGACTTCTTGATTTAACTGTTCTTGAATCCTTTGAGTAATAGTTTTATTAGCCGCTTATCTCTAGCTGTTTATTACACTAGCCACTAAAGTTATACTTTAATCGCCCATGGTTGATGTCGTTCCCATCATTTATTTCCTTGCACAGCATTTCTCGTAGATAATATTCAGACATCAAAAGCAGAAGACAAGCTATCCTTTTTCCTGTGGCACCCCAAAGCTATCTTGTTTATCTTGGAAAGCCTGTTGGTCCAAGATACAAGGAAGTTTGTTTATTAATCCTTAAGTCTCCAAGATGTCTAACATACCACTTTGCAGGATGTCGAACAGAAACCCGATTAGAGGAATTCAAACAGGAAGTAATAGAAGAGGTGGGCATGGATCTGGGAGGCAATGCCATGCTCAAACTTAGGAGAGGAAAGGGGGGTTGGAGATGGGGTGATGGTTAGTGAGGACAGAGGGACTTAGTGAGTTCTTTTTGATGAGAGGGGTAATGATGGTTTTGACAGTGTCTGAGGAGAGGGATCCATTTGAACTATTGGCTAAAAGGTGGCTGGATGGGAAGTTGGGTGGTAAAGAGTTTAGTGGGAATAGGGTTGAGGGAGCAGAAGGTAGGGCTCATGGATGAGACAGACCAAGGTCCAGGGCTAGGGTGGGTATAGGCTGGGGAGAGTTTTGGTTTAGTGGGCAGGGGAAGTAGCAGAGGCAGCTAATTGGATGGTCTCTATCTTGAAGATAAATAAATCCATGAGCTCCTCCTACTTGTTGGAGGCGAAGATGTACTACCAACTTCAATGCAAGTTATTGTTGTACACCAATCTGCTGTGCTGCCAGACCACCTTATTTTACTTTGAGAGCTGTATACTAAACATGTTTAAAATTCTTATCAATGTTGAGTGTATTTTTCTGTTTGGACCAGAGATACTGTCCTATATAAAAGGGTTGGAGCAGAAAATTCTGAAGGAGGAAGAAGTGAAGGCGTACTGGCTGGAGTACAAGAATGTTGGAAGCATTGAGCATAGCAAATATATTAAGATTCGGGAAAATGAACTCGTACAGATGGTGAATAGTTTTATAGAGATACAAGGTATGTATAGTAATTCATGACCTAGAAATTGGTTCATGTAGTGCCCATTTTTCAGGCGCTACACAGTTTCCTAAGTGCCCAAAATAGCTGGTGGAAAGCACACGTGCCATTTAAGTAAGGACAAATGAGGAGTCCTTTACCCATGACTGAAGCAGGTGTTACGTCATTTGCATATGCATATGCAAATAAGGGGCCTAACGCCTCCTTCAGGTTCCCGCTCCAACATTGCTTTGTCCTCCTGCACTGACTGCACTCAGGGAAGCCAACTCTAAAGATCGCCTGCAAATAAAAAAGATAACTTTCCGGTAAAGCACCATCTCCGTCGCTGTCGCTCCTGGCTGTCCTATCCCCGAGATTCTCAACCTCCGATCTCCCATGCAATCCAGCCCAGCAGACCATTTTTCATGCGAAACCATCGCAAATGACTGTTACCATAATATTCTATCACAACTGAACCTGTTCCAGTCCTTATCCAACAACCACACAGCAGGGGTCACTGGATAATTAGCAGGAACTTTGGTCAGTTTTCACTTATGAAGCTCAGTGGTTGGAAGGCTAATTGTAGCACTCATGCTGTTTCCCCAGATAAGTTTTTCTAACTCAATACATGCAAGGGACTGAATGTGGGATCTTACTGAGCCATATGATTTAACACTAGACCATGTGTTAATTTACCCAGTTATTGGGGCAGCTCTAATTTTTCATTATTAAATTTATCTTTGTTTTTAAAGATCACTTTCATAGAGCCTTGGAGAGGGAAAAAGAAGAAATTGACATATTAACAAAGGAAGAAATGGATGAAAAAAAGGCATTTGCTTCACAGGTAACTGAAATGTTCAATTTATCATTTTGTTCTTATTGTGCAACTAAGCATCTTGTGTCGGAAAAATTTGGTTCCTAAAATTTAATAGTAATGGTCATTTTCTCCTAGATATTAAAAATGCTGGTAACAGCCAGAACACACAGTTCCCAGGAATTTGCTGCATTGGCGTTATTAGCAATGAGCGCCATAAGTCTGACCATTGTTTGCCCCGATCCTTCAGTGCTGATCTAAAGCCAAAATTTGCTTTGAAATTAATCATCATATGCCACAGCGATGACCGTGGCAATCCAAGGAGCTCTGAAGCGGCGCTATCGCTCAGAAGTGTCCTATACTCAATTTTAAATCACTATATATATTTGTAATAATCACCTCCTTAGATATTCTGGCACTTCATGGTCAATAACATTATTAATTACATTTGTTCTATGGCATTCATTTCACAATATTACATATATGAAAATGATTAATTGCAATAAAGTTAGAATAGATTTAATTAATTAAAACTAATTTGAATTAATGTTTCCTTGTATTTTATACACTCGCGAAGGAACGATCATCCTATTTGTGATATAAACCTAACCCAAAGTTTTTACATCTTGGCTTGTAAAATTTAGCCATGCTATTTACTGTTAGTAATGTCCTTTCTGCTGAGAATTCACTTCCCGTCACGATGTAGTGACTAATTTTTACACGTTTATTTATAATGAGGACCAGGAGTTATAGGGATAGAAATTAGTATGAGTTGCACACATTTTTCGGGCATAAAACAGGCACAAAGCCTACTAATTTAGCTGTGGGACTGCCTGCTAAATTCGTGGGGCTCTTTTTTTTCAGGCATTCCGGGCGAATGCCTAAAACGGACGTCAAGACCCTTAAATTAGTAAATTATGGGCCTAATGTCTGTTGAAGGGCCCCATTGAGAAATTAGTTAGTGATGAGCGGGGCAGTATCAGGATTCTTCAGCAACTCCTGCAGCCTCCAACTCCAGGTCAGTTTTTTTTTAAATGTTGTTAAAATCCCTTCTAGTGAAGCCAGGAGGAGCAGGAGTGCTCCCCCTTCCCCACAGAAGTCGCAAGCGACCCACCCACCATAGCTTGCTCTAATCCCTCTATCCCTCCCGGAACTCACATGAGGGCTGCTGCTGGTGATACCTTCACTTGGGCGAGCTGCCTGTGGAAGTCTGACTAGTGGCAGCAACTCACGTTAACTATGTTGATGAGGCCTGATGACCAGTTTCCATCGATCCTCGGGACTCTCTGTTCAGGCATACGCTGGTCACACAGTGCTGAGTCTGATCCCAAAAACAGGCCCGGTGTAACTTTTAGGCTATTGTATGTATAATAAAATAATGTCATTCTTACATAATCATAAAATGAACAAGTTATTTTGCAAAGTCAATAGCCTTTTAATATTCTTCCAGCCTTTAAATCTTGTGCCCATAACTAACCTTTGCAGTAATTTGAGTCTACCAGTGTCTTTCTGCAACAGTATTCTCCAAGCAGCAATTATAATAACAAATCCAATAAATTTGTGATTGCCACTGTTTTTAATGGGGGAGGAGCTTGAATAATCCATTTTTAGGGTTTCGGCAATGGTTCCAGCAGAGTGGCCCAGGAAATTTTGGGGTGGTGTATAAACTAGTATAATTCACTCATGCCATAATTTCCTGGAGCTACTGTGCTAGAATAATGACATATGTTGTTTTCAGGAAATTCCAAGCCATTATTTATAATGTGAAAATATTTACTTTTACAATCTACATTTACACTGGTCAATAGACTGTTCATGGCTGTGTGGTCAACGGTTCCTGACCAACGGTTCCACCACAGACCCAATTCACGTACGAACCGGGGTCAAGCAAGGCTGTGTCATCGCACCAACGCTCTTCTCGATCTTCCTTGCTGCAATGCTCCATCTCACCCTCAGTAAGCTCCCTGCTGGAGTGGAGCTAATTTACAGAACAAACGGGAAACTGTTCAACCTCCATTGCCTCCAGTCCAGATCCAAGGTCGTCCCATCTTCTGTCGTCTAATTACAGTATGCAGACGACGCTTGCGCCTGCGCTCACTCGGAGGTCGAAATCCAAACCATTGTCAGCACCTTCACTGAAGCGTGCAAGAGCATGGGCCTTACACTAAACATCCGTAAGACAAAGGTCCTCTACCAACCTGCCCCCGTCACGCAGTACTGCCCCCCAATTAACAAAATCCACGACAAGGCCTTGGACAATGTGGGCCACTTTCCATACCTCGGGAGCCTACTGTCAACAAGGGCAGACGTTGACGACGAAGTCCAACACCGCTTTCAGTGTGCCAGTGCAGCCTTCGGTCGCCTGAGGAAGAGAGTGTTTGAAGACCAGGACCTCAAACCCGGTACTAAGCTCATGGTCTACAGAGTAGCAGTGATACCCGCCCTCCTGTATGCCTCAGAGACATGGACCATGTACAGCAGGCACCTCAAAGCACTGGAGAGGTACCACCAACACTGCCTCTGCAAGATTCTGCAAATTCATTGGCAGGATAGGCGCACCAAAGGTAGTGTTCTTGCTCAGGCCAGCATCGAAGCTTTGACCATGCTCGATCAGTTCCGATGGATGGGTCACATCGTCCGCATGCCCGATACGAGACTCCCAAAACAAGCGCTCTACATGGAGCTCCGACACGGCAAGAGAGCCCCAGGTGGGCAGAGGAAACGCTTCAAGGACACCCTCAAAGCCTCCTTAAAAAAAGTGCAACATCCCCACTGACACCTGAGAATCCCTGGCCCAAGACCACACAAAGTGGAGAAGAAGCATCCGAGAAGGCGAGTGTCTTCACCAGGAGCAAGCGGAAGCCAAGCACAAGCAACGCAAGGAGCGCACGTCAACCCAAGCACCCCACCCACCAGCCCCTTCAACCACCATCTGCCCCACCTGTGACAGACTGTAGGTCCCGCATTGGACTCATCAGTCACCTGAGAACTCATTTTTTAACGTGGAAGCAAGTCATCCTCGGTTCTAAGGGACTGCCTAAGAAAGAGGAGAGGTCCAAAACATCAAGTTCGGTGCTTTCCACACTTTGTGTATCCAAATAACTAGGGCTGGTCACTTATTATTTTGTTTTGATTGGTGCTGTTTCTGTTGATCCTGTTTCTGCAGTAGCTACTTGTCCTGCTGCTGTTCAAAACATCCCACTTAACAATATATAACAATCTAATAATGTGATTCTTGAAAAATTATTTACTTTTTTTTTTAATTCAGAAAGCCATAAGTTATATGGGTAGATACAGTCGCCAAGAAGTGAGGGAAAATGATTGGCTAAAGAATGAGGTAAGAAAATATGAAGCTAGGTTTTTTACTGCATATTACATGTTTTAATTAGAACATTTCAATGGCAAGTAAGAAAGCATAGAACAGGCCCTTTGCCCATCAGCCTATTTCCTCTATAGACCATGTACAAAAGTTTGCTTTTGAATCCAATGGCATGAATGACAATCAACTAAACTTGTTTCCTGGATAGCGTTGAGCTTCTTGAATGTTGTTACAGTTGCACCCATCCATTCGAGTGGATGGAGATCAGAGGGAAATCTCTCCACTGGCTGGAATCATACCTGTCACCAAAGAAAGATAGTTGTGGTTGTTGGGGGCCAATCATCTCAGCCCCAGGACATTGCTTCAGGTGTTCCTCAGGGCAGTGTCCTAGACCCAACTATTTCCAGCTGCTTCATCAATGACCTTTCCTCAATCATAAGGTCAGAAGTAGGGCTGTTTGTTGATGACTGCACAATGTTCAGCTCCATTCGCTATTCTTCAGATAACAAATAAATTTGTTGTTCATATATGAATATTTAAAGAAGTTCTTTTAAAATTATTTTCCAATTAGCAGCATATTTATTGTATATGTATCAAAGCTGCATAAAGAATAGGCACTGGGGATCCTTTGGATAAATACCCAATCTGCAGACTTGACCAAATATTGCATGAGTAAAAAATGTTAATAAAAATAATTGAGCATTAACTGCTGTTTGAAGTGATTAGTCATGTTGTGTTATTGCGATATCATAGAATATATCAGTCTAAAAATTGGATTGATCCTGAAATTGAGGAGCAGCAGATCATGCTGCATGTGTATGAGGCCCGCAGCTGGACCACCGCTTCAACAGGATATTACCAGCGGGCTGCAGGCACCATTTCCGGCGCCAGAAGCAGCTTTCAGGTTGCTGGGGGTTGGGGAGGGGCAGCAAGATCAGCCGGCTCAGACACCAGCTGAGGTTCCCAGGAGAGTCAGGGGAGGGAAAACATTCGGGAGGAGTGCGTGTGGTAGCCGACAGTGGCCTCCTGCTGTTAGAAGTAGAATATACTTTGAAATGTTGGCACTAAGGGGCCCCTTGAAACAGCTTATGTGGCAAGACAGTCTAGTGTGCCATATTGCAGTATGGAGTGAGTGAGTGACTGAGTAAGGAGATAAAGAATGAAAAAATTGTGATTGAATAAAAATTGACCGGCAGTCAGAATGAGCTGAATGGCTTCTCTTTTATTCGTTCCTGGGATTTGGGTGCTGCTGGCAAGGCCAGCATTTATTGCCCATCCCTAATTGCCATGGAGAAGGTGGTGGTGAGCCACCATCTTGAACCACTGCAGTTCATGTGGTGAAGGTACTCCCATAGTGCTGTTAGGGAGGGAGTTCCAGGATTTTGAACCAGTGATGATGATGGAACGAATATTTTTCCAAGTCAGGATGGTGTGTGACTTAGAGGGGAACTTGGAGGCGATGGTGTTCCATGTACCTGCTGCCCTTCTCCTTATAGGTGGTAGAGTTTGCGGGTTTGGGAGGTGTTGTTGAAGAAGCCTTAGCGAATTGCTGCAGTGCACCTTGTAGATGGTACACACTGCAGCCACGATGCGCCAATGGTGGAGGGAGTGAATGTTTACGATGGTGCCAATCAAGCGGGCTGCTTTGTCCTGAATGGTGTCGAGCTTCTTGAGTGTTGTTCGAGCTGCACTCATCCAGGCAAGTGGAGAGTATTCCATCACACTTATGACTTGTGCCTTGTAGATGGTGGAAAGGCTTTGGGGCCGCAGAATACCCAGCCTCTGATCTGCTCTTGTAGCCACAGTATTTATGTGGATGATCCAATTAAGTTTCTGGTCAATGGTGACCCCCAGGATGTTGATGGTGGGGGATTCAGCAATGGTAATGCCGTTGAATATCAAGGGACGGCGGTTAGACACTCTTGTTGGAGATAGTCATTGCCCGGCACTTGTGTGGCGCGAATGTTACTTGCCATCAGCCCAAGCCTGAATATCGTCCCGGTCTTGCTGCATGCAGGCAGTTACTGTTTCATTATCTGAACTAAACACTGTGCAATCATCAGTAAACATCCCCACTTCTGATCTTATGATGGAAGAAAGGTCACTGATGAAGCAGCTGAAGATGGTTGGGCCTAGGACACTGTTCTGAGGAACTCATGCAGCGATGTCTTGGGACTGAGATGATTGGCCTCAAACAACCACAACCATCTTCCTTTGTGCTAGGTATAACTCCAGCCAGAGGAACGTTTCCCCCCGGATTCCCATTGACTTCAATTTTACTGGGGCTCCTTGATGCCACACTTAGTCAAATGCTGCAGTGGTGTCTCACCTCACCTCTGGAATTCATCTCTTTGTCCATGTTTAGACCAAGGCTGTAATGAGGTCTGGAGCCAAGTGGTCCTTACGGAACCCAAACTGAGCATCGGTGAGCAGGTTATTGTGAGTAAGTGCCACTTGATAGCCCTATCAACGACACCTTCCATCACTTTGCTGATGATTGAGAGTAGACTGATAGGGCGGTAATTGGCTAGATTGGATTTGTCCTGCTTTTTGTGGACAGGACATACCTGGGCAGTTTTCCACATTTTCGGGTAGATGCCAGTGTTGTAGCTGTATTGGAACAGCTTGGTGAGAGGTGCGGCTAGTTCTGGAACACAAGTCTTCAGCACGACAGCAGGGAGGTTGTCGGGGCCCATAGCCTTTGCCAGTGCGCTCAGCTGTTTCTTGATTAGTATGTGGAGTGAATCCTCTGTGGCTTCTGTGATGGTGGAGGCCGATCTGGATCATCCACTCAGCACTTCTGGCTGAAGATGGTTGCAAAAGCTTCAGCCTTGTCTTTTGCACGCGTGTGCTGGGCTCCGCCATGATTGAGGATCGGGATATTTATGGAGCCTGCTCCTCCCATTAGTTGTCCACCATCATTCACGGCTGGATGTGGCAGGACTGCAGAGGTTTGATTTGATTTGTTGGTTGTGGGATCGCTTAGCTCTCTCTATAGCATGCTGCTTCCGCTGTTTAGCATGCATGTAATCATGTGTTGCAGCTTCACCAGATTGGCACCTCATTTTTAGGTACGCCTGGTGCTGCTCCTGGCATGCTCTTCTAAACTCCTCATTGAACCAGGGTTGGTCCCCTGGCTTGATGGTAATGGCAGAGTGAGGGATATGCCAGGCCATGAGTTTACAGATTGTGGTGGAATACAATTCTGCTGCTGCTGATGGCCCACAGCTCCTCATAGATGCCCAGTTTTGAGCTGTTTGATCTTTTCTGATTCTATCCCATTTAGTGTCCGCTTTATTTGAAATCACAAGCTTTCGGAGCGCTGCTCCTTCATCAGGTGAAGTGAAGAGATGCATATAGGCACAGCATATATAGTCAGAGAACACTGCCAGATGATTACAGGTAATCTTTCTAACTGCCCTTTATCCCACCTCGGCAGAGAGATAATCACAGCAATCAAAGGTGTGAATGGTGTCCAAACAGGTCAGTCAGGAAAACATTACATCAAAGAACAATGAGGTGGGGTCACCAGGGGTCAAATGTTGCAGATGCTGGGGTCTGTATGAAAAACAAAAAACAATTTATTAAAAAAAAATTAAAATTTTTTTTTTTTGCTGGAAATCACAGCAGGTCCGGCCGCATCTGTGTAGAGAGAACAAGCCAACAACGACTCGAGTCTGGATGACTCTACGTTAGGTGGGGTTACATGTAGCGTGACGTGAACCCAAGATCCCGGTTAAGGCCGTCCTCATGAGTGCGGAACTTGGCTATCAGTTTCTGCCCAACGGGCCACAGCGAAAAATCGCATAGACCTCCTCAGAAGACAAACACGGGACACAACCAACAGAGTACCCTTCGTCGTCCAGTACTTTCCCGGAGCGGAGAAACTACGCCATGTTCTTCGCAGCCTTCAACATGTCATCGATGACGACGAACACCTCGCTAAGGCCATCCCCACGCCACCACTACTCGCCTTCAAACAGCCGCCTAACCTCAAACAGACCATCGTTCGCAGCAAATTACCCAGCTTTCAGGAGAGCGGCGACCACGACACCACACAACCCTGCCACGGCAACCTCTGCAAGACATGCCAGATCATCAACAGAGATACCATCATCACACGTGAGGACACCACCCACCAGGTACATGGTACATACTCATGTGACTCGGCCAATGTTGTCTACCTCATACGTTGCAGGAAAGGATGCCCCGGAGCATGGTACATCGGCGAGACCATGCAGACACTGCGACAACAGATGAACGGACACCGCGCAACAATCGCCAGACAGGAGTGTTCCCTCCCAGTCGGGGAACACTTCAGCAGTCAAGGACATTCAGCCTCTGATATTCGGGTAAGCATTCTCCAAGGCGGCCTTCGAGACACACGACAACGCAAAATCGTCGAGCAGAAACTGATAGCCAAGTTCCGCACTCCACATCATATCCCATTTAGCACAGTGGTAGTGCCACACAACATGATGGACGGTGTCCTCAGTGTGAGGACGGGACTTTGTCTCCAGAAGGACTGTGCGGTGGTCACTCCTACCAATACTGTCAGGGACAGATGCATCTGTGACAGGTAGATTGGCGAGGATGAGGTAAAGTAGGTTTTTCCCACCTGTTGGTGATAGAACCACCTGCCACAGGCCCAGTCTGGCAGCTATGTCCTTCAGGACTCGGCCAGCTCGCTCACTACCCAGCCACGCTTGGTGATGGACATTGATGACCCCCACCCAGAGTACATTCTGTGCCCTTGCTACTCTCGGTGCTTCTTGCAAGTGGTGTTCAACATGGATGAGTACTGATTCATCAGCTGAGGGAGGGCGGTAGGTGGTAATCAGCAGGTTTCCTTGCCTATGCTTGACCTGAAGCTATGAGACTTCATGGGGTCTGGAGTCAATGTTGAGGATTCCCAGGGCCGCTCCCATCTGACTGTATACCACTGTGCCACCACCTCTGGTGGGTCTGTTTTGCTGATGGGAAAGGACATACCCGGTGATGGAAGAGTCTGGGACATTTGCTGAATGATATGATTCCGTGAGTATGACGATGTCAGGGTCTTGCTTGACTAGTCTGTGGGAGAGCTCTGCCAATTTTGGCACAAGTCCCCAGATGTTAGTGAGAAGGAATTTGCAGGGTCGACTGGGCTGGGTGTGCCTTTGTCATGTCCGAAGCTGGTGCCAAGGTCGAGGTCAGGTGGTCCGTCCAGTTTTATTATTATTATTGTTTCTCGTAGAGGTTTCGTACAACTGAGTGGCTTGCTATTCATTTCAGAGGTCAGTTAAGAGTCAACATTGCTTTGGGTCTGGAGTCACATATAGGCCAGACCAGGTAAGGACGGCAGATCTCTTTCCTTAAAGGACATTAGTGAACGAGATGGGTTTTTAACGACAATCCGATAGTTTCATGGTCACCATTACTGATACTAACTTTTTATTCCAGATTTATTTAATTAACTAAATTTACATTCCCCAGCTGCTGTGGTAGGATTTGAACTCGCATCTATGGATCATAGTCCAGGCCTCTGGATTACTAGTCCAGTAACAACCACTATGCAACCGTACCTTTCTGTGCTGTATGATTTTATGGGCACAAAATTCAGATCCGTAGTGCCCATTTTTTGGGCACTACGAGTGCCCTTAATGGTCCAAAATGGTGTCCGTGCCATGCATGCACACTTCTGGTTTAAGTTGCACCAGGCGCCATATTGGTGAGGGCATTAGCATGCGCGCAGTGAGCGTCTGCTGGATGTATGCAGAGTAGGCAGATCATGACCCTGGATATTGGAATACAGAGTAGAATTTCTAAATTTGCTGATGACACCAAACTTGGGGGTGTTTCAACCAGTGACGATGATACCAATTGACTGCAACAGGACATAGAAAGGCTAGCAGAATGGGCAGACAAGTGACAGATGGAATTTAATACAGAGAAGTGTGAGGTGATGCATTTTGGCAGAAGGAACAGGGAGAGGCAATATACACTAAATGGCACAGTTTTAAAGAGTGTGCAGAGACAGAGGGACCTGGGAGTTAATGTGCATAGGTCCCTGAAGGTGGCAGGACATATTGAGAGTGGTTAACAAAGCATATGGGATCTTGGGTTTCATAAATAGAGGTATTGAGTACAAAAGTAGAGAAGTTATGCTGAACCTTTATAAAGCGCTGGTTAGGCCACAAGTGGAGTATTGCATCCAGTTCTGGGCACCATACTTTAGGAAGGATGTGAAAGCCCTTGAGGGGGCAGAGGAGATTTACCAGAATGGTTCCAGGGATGGGGGATCTTGGCTACAAGGACAGGTTGGAGAAGCTGGATTTCTTTTCATTAGAGCAAAGGAGGTTGAGGGGTGATTTGATAGAGGTGTACAAGATTATGATGGGTTTGGATAGGCTAGACGGGGAAAGGCTGTTCCCACTAGTTGATGGTACAAGGACTAGGGGACACAGATTTAAAGTTTTGGGCATAGAGATACAGGGGGGATGCGAGGAAAAACTTTTTTACGCAGTGAGTGGTGAGGATCTGGAACTTGCTGCCGATGGATGTGGTGGAAGCGGAGACACTCGGGGCTCAATTTTGCCAGGCCCAAAAAGGCGGGTTTGGAGGCGTGTGAGTTGTTAAAATCGCAAAAAATGGCAGGCGGGTCCGATCCTGCCTCCAGCCCGCCTCTGAGCAATTTTCCCATAATCGTGGTTTCAGACATGGTTTCTATCCCGCCTCCAAGAGGCGGGATAGGCCCTTAACTAGTTAATTGCCTCTATAATCCAATTTTGAGGCCTTTCTGAATTTAACACATTTCCCCCGTGCTGCACGTCTCCTCTGGAACACGCCAGTTAATCCTGGCGGCCTCACAACTGGATTGTTTACTAATAGCTGCAGCACCACCATTAAAAAGGAGTTTTCACCAATGATCATTTGCAGGTGGCAGAACTTTGTTGTCTCCGGTCTGGGGGAACTTTTAGCAGGCCTACTCATTGTTGTGGAAGTTTGGAGCCTGAGACTCATCTCCAGTGTGACCTCCTGGGAAACCCCTCTTCCCACCTTGACTGAGCGCTTCAACTGAGGTATATACCAGAAGCATGGGAACCATTTTTTATTTCCTTTCCTCCTGGACATCAGATTCAGACGAAGACCAGCCATGGCAGCAGCAGCAGAACCCTGAACAGCAGTAACAACAGGAGCGCCAAGTTACTGCTCACCCACCTGAAGCTACACAGGCCAGAAGGCGCCAACGCATGGAAGCACATCGCCGCAGGAGGTACCCCCAAAACTGGGTTTACAGATCGAGCATGAGCTACCTCAACATTACTGAGCAGCAGTGCCAAAGGAGGCTCAGCCTTTCACGAGAGGTAGTGGGTGACATCTGCACAATGCTGCAGCAAGACCTGGAGCCCAGAGGAGCAGGTGGACACCCTCACCAGTGGCAGTCAGTCACCACCGCACTCAACTTTTTTGCTTCAGGCTTATTCCAGGGATCAGCGGCGTCTCCCAGGCAGCCGCACACACTTGCATCACGCAGGTAACCGATGCCCTCTGTCATCGCGCACATTTACATCAACTTCTCCAAGGATCAAGCAAGTGTAACCACACGTGCGGTTGGGTTTGCTAATCTGACGGGCTTTCCAAGGGTGCAGGGCATCGTTGACTGCACACGTGGTCCTTAAGGCACCTTAAGGTATTTTTGTCAACCGCAAGGGCTTCCACTCCCTCAACGTGCAGCTGGTGTGTGACCAAGAAGGAAATTTTGCATGTTTGCGCCAAGTACCTTGGCAGTTACCATGACTCCTTCATACTGCGCCAGTCAAGTGTACCTCCGCTCTTCAGTCTGCCAGACCAACTTAACGGATGGATACTTGGAGACAAGGGTTATCCCCTGAAGATGTGACTAATGACCCTGTTGAGGAGCCCATCAAACGAAGCTGAGGAGCACCACAACTCCAGCCACATTGCCACCAGATCCATAATCGAGCAAACCATCGGCTTGCTGAAGATGCAATTCAGATGCCTTGATAGGTCAGGTGGAGCCCTACAGTACTCAGCAGCCAGGGTCTACAGAATCGTCGTGGTCTGCTGTGCACTTCACAACTTGGCACAGCATCGTGGCTTGCAGCTGGTTGAGGTACAAATGGCTGATCGCATAGCCTCCTCAGATGAGGAGGAGGAGGAGGAGTTCAGCGACAATGAACAGGTTGCGGAGGCGCATCAACCAGCAGCAGTAACATACGAGCACATTGCTGCCCGGGATGCAAGGGACGCACTCATCTTAGCCAGATTTGCTTAGCCTGCCCAATCAAACACTTTTGCCTTGCACCTTCTTACCAGAGCATCAACAATGGACAAGAACCTGCAGATTCCTATCACTCTGACCACTATATATATTCTATATATATCAATTCAATTCAAATCGCTTTATTGGCATGACAAGTTACATCTTATGTTGCCAAAGCATCGAAAAACATTCATGTTTGTACACAAAAATACAGATCTATCCATACAGTGTATAAACAGATATATCCCTGAGTGTATAAATATACATTCATATAATTTATATATACTCTTTTCTTATATTTAGTGGTTGTCCCTCTGTTTATGGCAAGCTGTAACATAGTGTGCCGCTAGTGTTACACAATTTCTCTCTTCCCCTAGTAGGTATGGGAGTTTTTGGTCGACATTCAGATTTCTGAATTCCGGGCATATTTTTGTGAATTTTGGGTAGAAATTCTCCCTTATGCCCTGATATTTTCTACAAGCTGTGAGGAAGTGCATCTCTGTCTCCACCACTCCCTGACTGCAGTGAGAGCATATCCTGTCCTCTCTTGGTAGCCGGGTCTGCCTGTGTCTACCTTTTTCGATCGCCAGGCTATGTTCACTAAGTCTGTACATTGTCAAGGTTTTTCTCAGTTTGCTATCCTTTACCATGGTCAGGTAATCAGCCATGTTGTATTGTCTGTTTAGGGCCAAGTAGCAATTGAGTTTGCTTTGGGTTTTTGTTGTTTCTGCTCAATATGACATATTTTTCCTTTTGCTTAGCGATGATTGTGTTGGGTCGAATTCTTTGTGTTACGCTGTCACTGTCCTGGGGCTGGTTATTGTTAGTAGTGTTAGTAGTTCCTTCACTGAGTCCCAGGACTAGTTGGCTGAGGGTATTCTTCTTTATGGTCCTCTCTTGGCATTTCAGGGCTTCGTAATGATAGCATTGGGGGTTGCTCATTTCTAGGTGTTTCCAAAATTTGGTGGCTCTTTTTTGGATAGTGATTATTAATGGATATTGGCCTAGTTCTGCCCTGCATGCATTGTTTACGGTTTTCCTTTGAGTCCGGAGGATACTTTTACAGAATTCTGCATGTAGGATCTCAATTGGGTGTTTGTCCCATTTTGCAAATTCTTGTTGTGTTAGCGGTCCCCACACCTCACTGCCATAGAGTGCAATTGGTTCAATTACTGATTTGAACATTTTGAGCCAAATGCTGATTGGGATTTCTATTTGGATTGATTTTTTAATGGCATAGAAAGCCCTTCTTGCTTTCTCTTTCAGTTCATTCACAGCCAGATGGAAATTTCCCGTAGAACTGATTTTTAAGCCCAAGTATGTGTAGTTAGTGGTTTGTTCAATTTTGGTTGTTCCTAGTGTGAAATTTATTTTGGGTCAGAGTGTCTCCTCTTCGATGGTGAGCATGGGATCATTCTCAAGAGCGTTCGACCAGTCTAACTTCTCTTTATAACTTCTGTTCAGCTCTCTCTTCCACAGTCTGTGTGCAAGCCCTTGGGGGTGTCACTTTTTAGAGCTGTCGTTATCTCACCATTCTGACCTTCAAAAGTAAGGTCTATCTATGTTTTACTCCCTTTTTCTGCTGTGAACTTTTCCATTTTTCCCTTTCAAAAATACATAGCAACTTGCAGCTGCTTGGGCTATCTCACCTTCATCTAAACAAATGGCCCATTCTAAGATGGATACCTTAGCCTCCTCAAATTCCTTTCATTCTATGTCTTTTCCTAATTAACTTTTAATTATCTTCACAAGCAGTTCTGCTAAACAAAACTCCAAATTCTATATGGTTATTAGTAATTATAATATGGTTATTAGTAATAATGGAAGAAACATAGGTTGGGCCTTTACTGGCCAAATTAAAGATACCTTAACAAAGTCAAAACCCTAACTTACAAACAACAGATAAGTAGCCTGGCAGGGCCATCCTATGGGCCCCCGTGTGGAATGTTTATGTTTCACCTAATCTAACTGATTAAAAAGACTGTCTCAAATTCTAATGCAAGCTTTCCAGGAAAACAAAACTTATCATTTAAAAACAGTATTATTCATGTAGCCATCTACATTTTTAGGCACCCCTAGTTTCTAACACTGCAATGTAAAAGAGAGTGTGTAGGGGGGCATCTTTTACCTGGTTTACGGTAATTTACCTGGTTAAACCGCTTTTTGCTGCTACACTCTGACCAATCCCAATCAGCGGTTTCGAATCGCTAAACCCACCCTTCCAGTTCTGACTGGAGGAACTTATAATTAATGATATATTAAAACGGACAAATGGTCTGGATGTGAGAAAGTCAAACTTTATTAACTAAATAAACTACACCACACGATCAATGTAATCACGGTAAAATTGCTTAGATAGGGGAGGGAAAACGACTAAAATCACAATTTTAATGAAATTCCCACTTTACCCCCACCCCTAAGCCTATCCTAAGTTGCCTTGTGGAAGGCCAGAAAAATATATGCTCACCACTTGCAATGCTAGCTCCGTGCCCTACAAGATCTTCACTGTCCTGAAGTAAAGAAAACACCCGTGTTTTAAAAGTAAACTGCTGGTGTTGTTACTTCTTCAGACAGACTTCCACGCTGTAGAGAAAGGCAGACGGAGGCAGGCCAGAGAGAGAGAGCGATGCTTCTCTGAAGCTATCTTTATATACCCTAACTTTGGGGCCGAGATGTTCCCACCCAAATCCAAGTTCATCTGGCTAAAACAAAAGGGATCCAACTGCCCTATTGTCTGGGATGGATTTTGAATAAAGCTTGGGGTGGTTTGAATGTGTCTTCATTCTGAGGCTGAAATGTTCCCGCCCACATCCGGAGTTTTCTGGGCTAACAAAAGGGATATGATTCAAACCCATTCATTCTTAAACTGTTCCCTTCCTCAGTTTGAGTGCCTTTTTCAAAAGTCAGTACTGAGCCTTCGAACCATCTCCATTCACCCTGATGGGTTTTGAATGGAGTTGTATCACTATGTAAACAGAACCCATTGTGGTCACTGAAACTGCAGTCTCAAGTGGTTTAATCCCTTATGTCAACAAGGTAGCAGTTTCCTGTAAACAAACATAGATTATCTCTGGAGGGAGGGGAAACTCCCTTTTGATTGACAGAATTTGACTGCCATGGCTTCAGACACAGAAAGCAGCTTCCAGGCCTCTTTGTCCTTGGCCATGCTTTCTGACAGCCATTTTATCCCTGGGCAATTTACCAACCTCAAGAGTGCAATTTTTAATAAAATGTACTGTCTTAAAGTGTGTGAAATTTCTTTTACAAAGTCCTTTGATTCCAGTGTTGCCCAAGTGCTGCTTAGCCCACGGCCTCCTTAACACAGCCTTTTGCGGTTCTGGGCACGTTTTAAAACTTTGTCCAACCCAGAGACAGTTTAAATCACACAAAGTCTTCGTCCACGATGTGGATTAATATTTCCCGATCTTCGGGGCTGAGGGGATTTTTGCGAACCCCTACAAGAGAAGCAAAACTATTGTCACCAGCTTGCTCTGTTGCGCCTGTCTGTCCGTCCCCCACTTCCACCTCAGCGCCAATGATTTCCAAGGCCGCCTCTTCAGCATTGGTCAAATGGGCGAGGGAAGGTGGCCCTCCTCCAGTCTTCGCCATTTCTCTTTTATTGTGGGCTATATTTTCCTGCAATGAGGGAGACAAGTGGAGGTTGAGTGAGAATGATAGAGTGAGTGTAGAGAGTCCAGAGCATAAATGCTTAGAACGAGACAAAGATGGAGTAAGGTTCCATTTCCAAGGGCTCTCCCTGTGTGTTAGTCGTTGTCATTGCAGAACATTGATGGGGAGTGTGAGGGCAGCATAGTTGAATAGTGAAGTGATTGTGTTCACAGTGAGAGGGATGGTTAAGGGTGCAAGGGTTGTAAAGGTAAAGTGGGATGTGTAGGAGGAGGTTGACAATGCAGAGTGCTGGTGATGAGAGGGGAAGGGGAGCATAATGAGGGTCAAGCTGATGGTATACTCACTTTGGCTGATCTTACAGGGTCAGTGAACCTCTTGCAGCACTGCAGCCATGTTCTGCTGCACACAGATCTGGAGGTTACATCCCGTGCCAGCTGCACCCACACCCTTTGTTTGAGAGGCTTCTTCCTCCCAGATGAGGGGAAGAACACCTCCTCACTAGCTCTCACCCACTCAACCAGAATACTCAGGGACTCATTGGAGAACCTCGGGGAGGCCTTGGCTCTCGGGTTGGCCATCTCTTCTCTGCGAAGTGTTCAGCAGCCACAAAACAGCAGTGAAATGAGCCAAGGCAGCAAGCAGCCCTTAAATGAAGCTGCATAAGTGGCGTCAGCAGAAGCGAGTTTCAGTCCCAAAAGATTAATTGGCCCAGGGGAACCCACATGCCTGGAATTAATTGGCCAATTAGGGGAAAATCTCAACTTTTTCCCACCTGACAGTGGAAACGAGTTTGGAACCCACCCAAACCAAAGGGGGTCGTTCAGCCCGATTGCCTGCCTCTCTTCCTCGGCTACGTTTGTACCCGGGTGGCCCTGGAGATGGAGCACGCGGTGTCCGCCGGCACGCTCGAGGCCTTCCGCGACTGGTGGGCACCGCGGGGACTGGAGTTCATCATCACCCCGGCCAACACAATTTTAATTTAATTTGTTAAGTTTTATTTAAAGTTTTATTGATTTACAGTCAATTTGTTGAATCCAAGGTTAAAAAGTTGATTTGTGCGATCAAAAGAAGCACCCAAACCGAAACCCGCTCCCAACCCACCTCCAATGGGAAAATCGCCCTCTATGACGTAAATCAGCATGTAACGCTGATTTGATGCCAATGCTGCCATTTTGGAGCTGAACACTCCAGCAAGCACCCTTCCTTAAGCTTACACAGCTGGACACACATTTAGCCGCAGGAAGGACCCCTCCCACCAGTGCTATTTAAAGGGATCATCAACTATTTTCAGATTAGTTGCTGATTGATTTCTACTGGCTACGATTGTACAAGTGTTTGGTGCTTTCTAGAATGCTTTAAAGGTGCTAAAGTCTACAGGGTGTGGTGTGCCAAGTGCTGAAGGACATTGTCCTGATTTCAAGGCTTCTGTACAAACCAGTTGCGCCCAGCCATGGGCGCAGTAGTAAGCATTCCCATTGGTCTACAGCATGACTGGGAGAATGAGCAGAGGTGACAGAGCAGGTCAAGCTGCTGGATGATTGAAGAGCAGAAGGGGGAGAAGGGCTCGCAGCAGGAGGCCATATCCGCCCAAGGTGTTCAAGAAACTATTCTCCTACCTGAACCTCAGCGAGGAAGTGTGTCAGACATCTGCGCTTCAGTAAAGACGTCCTCACTGAAATCTGCCGCCTGCTGCAGCCACAACTGCAACCTCCGAGACTGTATTGCCTGTGGCTGTGAAGGTGACTATTTCTGAAAGACGCAAGATCAGGGCAAGTGGAATGTAAAATTGGGCTCAGAAGAATGGAAATAATATTAAAATGAATGGGTGTAGATTTAATTACAGCCATTAATTACAATGTTAATTTTGTGTAGAGTCATATATATTTAAATTATTCCATGCATTACATGACTTTGCAGCTCTACGGGCCTTGAAAATAATGTAATTTTAATTTCCTCCTCCTATCAGAAAGAAAGTTGTTAATATTGTCCCTCCGTTTGTCTGCCAATTTTAGCTGGTCAACTCAAATAATTTTGAAATGATACATTTTAACCAAACTTCTTCATGAATGTCCTCAACAGTTTTATTTACAGGAAACTTTGTGATATCCGGCACCGACTGGACCGAGCTGTTGCCGTCCCATCAAAACTGCTGGACAAACCAGCGCTAATGTTAAAACATACGGAGCTTTTGAGCTCCGTATCTAGCAACAAACCCTGTTGCTTACAGCTTCTAAACAGTCGGCCGTAGCTTGCAAGCGTCTCTGTAGCTAAGCAACAGCTTTAGCTAGACCTTGCAGAGCCTGACCGGTGGGGAAAAAAAAGCAACGAAAAGAAAAAAAACCTTACTGAACCGACTCCTGAATTTTGCCGGTCAGTTAACCTCTGGATAAACCAAAGTTTCCTGTACTTAGAAATGCATGTTACCATCCATATCTTTCACCAAACTTGACTAGGGATTTTTTTCTTGCCATCATCCTTTAGTTTTCATTCAAAAAAGGCATATCCTAGTGCATTTTCAACACATTCGAAATATTACTCTGCAAAGTGTCACTTTGTTACAGATACAAACCAGTTTTTTAAAGGAAAAATAAAGCAAGTGATTTGATGAATGTTCTTTTCATCAGGAGCTATGACTAGATATAGAGCTACAGTTAATTGAACTTAACCTACAGGGTGTACTTGAGCAGGGCCTTAGAAAGGACAGGCTAAATTAGCAGCAAAGCAAACATGGCAACCATGCTCCAGCAGCTTCAAAATTATCTATGGTGATGAATATCATAAGATCTCCCTTTAGCATAAATATATCTCATCTCAAAAGCTCAGCTTTGCTGATTATAAATTTAGAAAATTGGGCCCTTTTATAACGGCTTCTGAATTCCTATATATGTTCTGTTCTCATGACATTTTGACTCGAGTGATTTCCACAAACTTGTTTTGGGGAGGGTGGGTGGTTGGGGAACTATATAATCATCCACTTTGGACCTAAGAAAGATAGATTAGAGTATTTTCTAAACTAGGAACTGTGGCGGAGCGGAGAGATTTTGGGGTCCCAAGTATCGAAATCACTAAAAGCTAGTGGACAGGTGGAAAAAATAATTAAAAAGGCTAACGGAATGTTGCCCTTTATCTGAAGGGGCTGGAATACAAAGGAGTGGAAGTTATGTTACAGTTACTGTATATAAAGCTCTGGTTAGACCCCATTTAGAGTACTGTGTTCAGATACGGGCACCACACCTCAGGAAAGATATGTTCTGACGAAAGGCCATTGACCTGAAATGTTAACTCAGTTTCTCTCTCCAGAGATGCTGCCAGATCTGCTGAGTATTTCCAGCATTTTCTGTTTTTATTTCACGAAGGATATATTGGCCTTGGAGGGAATGCAGCACAAATTCACTAGAATGATACCTGGGCTAAAAGGGTTAAATTATGAGGACAGGCTGGATAGACTAAGTTTGTATTTCCTTGTGTATAGAGCATTAAGGAGTGATCTAATTGAGGTGTTTAAATGATTTGATAGGGTAACTAGAGAGAAACTATTTTCTCTGGTGGGGAAATCCAGAACAAAGGGGCACAAACTTAAAATTAGAGCTAGGCCGTTCAGGGATGATAGCAGAAAGCTGTTCTTCACACAAAGGGTAGTGGAAACCTGGAACCCTCGGCCCCAAAAAGCTGTTGCGGTTAGGCTAATTGACAGTTTCAGCGCTGAGATTGCTAGATATGTTAGGCAAGAATATTAAGGGTTATGGAACTAGCAGGTAGATGGAGTTAAGATACAGATCAGCCATGAACAAATTGAATGGTGGAACAGGCTCTAGTGGTTGAAAGGCCTACTCCTGTTCCTATATTTGTTTTGCAGGAGGCATTTGTGAGCATTCACATTGCAGCATTTATGATACTAGTTATAATTTAAGTTGCATCCAATACAGTTTATAAAATAATTCATTCAGGAAGAAAGACAACATTTCAGTTTATTTTGTGTTTAATAATTCTGGTATCTTTGTATTTTTAGTGCTTAAAAAAATTATCACAATTTTTCTCATTTTACAACAGATTTTAACTAGAATGTAAACACAAAAATACATCAGTTTTCCTGCTCCCTTAAATTAACAGGACATTTTTAATATGCCATCGGGCAGCCTAGCTGCAATGGAATTGAATAAGTTCATGGTTAGACTCTTGGCAGCATTTGGTACTTACAAACACAATTTAAAATTCTTGTAAGAATATAAGAATTAGGAGCATGGGCAGGCCATACGGCCCTTTGAGCCTGTTCCGCCATTCAATAAGATCATGGCGGATCTTCCACCTCAACTCCGCTTTCTTGCTCAATCCCCATATCCCTTGATTCCCTTAGACTCCAAAAATCTATCATCTCAGCCTTGCATATACTCAACGACTCAGCATCCAGCAGCCTTTGGGGTATAGAATTCCAAAAATTAACAACCCTCTGAATGAAGAAATTCTTCCTCATCTCAGTCTTAAATGGCTGACCCCTTATCCTGAGACTATGCCTAGTTCTAGACACTCCAGCCACGATAAACAACCTGTCCATCCCCCTCAGAAGCTTTTATGTTTCAATGAGATCATCTCTCATTCTTCCAAACTCCAGTGAATATAGGCTCAATCTCTCCTCATAGGACAACCCTCTCATCCCATGGATCAATCTAGTGAACCTTTGTTGCAAGGCATGGAAACCAAAACTGCACAGTACTCCAGGTGTGGTCTCACCAAAGCCCTGTACAATTGTAGTAAGACTTCCTTACTCTTGTACTCCAACCCTCTTGCAATAAAGGCCAACATGTCATTTGCCTTCCGAATTGCTTGCTGTACCTGCATACTAAATCTTTGTTTCCTGTACGAGGACACCTAAATTTCTCTGAACGCCAACATTTAATAGTTTCTCACCATTTAAAAAAAATTCTGCTTTTCTATTCTTCCTACCAAAGTGAATAACCTCATGGCTGGAATTTCTACCTGTGAGGCAAGTTGGGTGTGGGGGGTGCTGCGTAGTGGGTCGGTCTCACACAGCACGTGGCAGCACGCTGTCCACCTTGTCTTTAACTGAATTGGATCAATTGAGTTCGGCCTGCAGGTTTCCCGGCCAATTAAATGGAGTGGATCTGATGGTGCCTTGCGCTCAGATATTTAAAGGAGCCTTCCACACATCACACTTGAAGGTTGTTGGAGGAGGATCAGAGCTCTTTGGCAGAGGTATGCTTATTCAGAAACTAAAGATTTTCCATCTGAGGCTTGAGGGAAGCATGCAATCCCAGTGGCAGAAGACAGCACCAAGATTCTCTGACTCCTCCCTGGATGTCCTGCTCCAGGGAGTTCGAGCACGCAGGGACATCCTGTTCCCTGGGGATGGGCGCAAGAGACATTCCACTGAGATCTAGAGTTCACGAAGGAGGTCAGCAGCAGGGATGTAGTCAGGCAGTCCTGGATCTAGTGCCGCAAAAGATTTATTGGGCCGTAATTTGCAGGCCCCTACGGGCGCGTATGACGTGTGCACAAGTTCCAGGTTTTTGTGTATGAAGCGCATGCGTGAGAGCCCGGAACTTGCGATCTGTCATGAATTCTTGAAGGATCCAACGCATCCCCGGGGAAAAGGCATCCGCAGGCAGAGAGTTGAGCTATTTGCCCAATCTCTGCCCAGCGAATGCCCGTGAAATTCTTACGCCTGGTAAAAGCAGGCCTTGCGTCTGCTTTTACCAGCGTCAGAGTTTGATTTATTTTTGTTTTTTTAATCATTTATACATTGAAAAGACCTGTGCAATAAGATAAGTTTATTTTTAGCCCCTTTGAACATTTAAATTTATTTTTCAAAAAATTTAATGTTTTAAATATTGGCATTTTAATTATGTAATTTAAAAACATTTATTTGATGTGTAGATGTATTTTTTTGAGGTATTCCCATTCATGCTTATGGGGTTTCTGTAAATATGGAATCCCCATAAGCATGAATGTGGATTCCCTTCTTTTATTGGTTGGGTTGGCCCATGTGATCCCAGGGACGCTTGCAAACTGTGTGCACCCTCTACCCGCGGGTACCTGGAGAGGCTCAGGACCACAAATCTCCGTACGCGTGCATATTATTTACGGATCGGAGGCATTTCCCCGTGGGAAGCCTCCAACTGCAAATTCAGGGCCAATGATCTCATGAGGTCAGGACATTTTGGGCAGGGCTGCTGTTGCTTGCGGTCGCTTCATATATTTAAATGATCCAGATTGTGACAATTGGCGTGCAACGTTGAATTGACACACGATCTGTGATTTTGGACGTCGCCACTCTTAATAAATCCCTCTCCAAACCACGCATGCCAGCGCTTCTTGAAGGGACACACACACCTTTCAGGTAAATTTAGATTTTTGCTTTTGGATTAGTTTCTTTACATTTTATTGGAATAGTGGCTTGGTGCAATACATTTAAAAAGTTGTCAAAGTGTGCAGGGAAAGCAGCGAGTGCAGCTGGACGGTTGCAAGGCTTTGGCGCTTAAAGAAGGCCTTGGAGAACACCACTTGGTCACAGCCCTGGGGGATCTAGTTGCAATCCCCCTTGGGCAGCAGCATCACATGGAGATGGAGCAGTGGCAGCAAAGGAGACAAGCTGCTCGCAGAGGGAGGAGGAGGAGGAAGCACAAGAGGAGGAAGTGGAAGGAAGGAGACAACCTGGACAGCCCCTTTCTGACCGGGATATCAGGAATCGAATCATCCGCCTGCGGTACCAGTGAACACAACCCCAATTCCCCTTTCAACCTTACCTTCCCTCTGTTATTGACCATCACAGTGTCCTCTTGGCCCCAATGCTGAAATAAAGGCCACAAAGCAAACTTTCTATTCTACTTTATCCATATACCGCATCCGATATTACATCCAAAAATCAACTAATCACCTTTGTGCATTCCCTTACTGAGTGCTTTGCATGTGCCTTTGCCTATCCTAATGCTGTTACGCAGTGCTACCCCAGTGGCTGCAGCATGGCTGGTGGAAGGCCACTGACTTTCAGTGGGGGAGACTGCAGATGGCATTGCAAGACAACCTTGAGGTGCTGGTGGCTGGGAATGTGAAATCAAATGACGGTTTGTTTTTCTTCTTCACTCTCCTCTTTCTCTTCTTGTTGACTCACTGGCCTGGCAGGCTGGATTTCTTGGGTGTCTGAAATGAGAAAGGCACAAGGGTAGGGTTGTGGTGAGGGGAGGAGGGTAAAGCAAGAGGTGCATACTTACACCATGTGCAGCTTGTAAATCAGAAGATATTGTGGGATGAGGAGGAAGTGGGATGTGAGAAGGAGGATACGTTTGAGGATACCAGCGTCTTCTATTTTTTCAGCCCCGCTGCTGGCCAAGGGCTCAGCTATGCCCCTGCCAAAAATGGCCTGCACCGTCTCCTCCAAGGGGGTGAGGTGAGGCTAGGAATGGGAGATGTGCCTCGTGATTGGTACAGCTTGTTGGTAGGTGAGTGATTGTGGGAGGGGCAGTTGTGCATTGAGCAGTGTGTGAGGCTAGTGGTGCAGTTGGTAGGAAACAGCTCTTGAAGATGCATTCACCGACCTTGACCTCTCGACAAAATGACAGCTCTGGGCAAAAGTATCATCCAAGCTCAAAATGCTAATGGAGGTATTAAAAGACAAAAATAATTCAATGAGTAAATGAAATCATGTTTTTGTGAAATATTTAATTTATTATATTGTTTAAACTTGATTTTAGACAATAGAAATTTCAGTTAATGAGGGGAAAACGGGGCAGGATTTTTTTAATCAAAAAGCAATATCGAGTGATTCAGTTGGTTCAACAACACACTGATGATCAAATGTTGACGGTTTTCCAAGAAAAATGTCTACATGGACTGTTTCAAAGTTAAACATTGACATTAGAAAGTGTAATATAGGAAGTAAGGTTTGTGGTCAAGAAGGGTATACAGTATTTTTTAAACTATGTAGACGTAGGATCTCCCAAGGAGATAAGTTCAGTGTTAAATTGAATGCTGAATTATCTAAAGCAGAATGTATGCCATTTAATCTAATAACTTGGTTATAAAATTAGAATTCTTCGTACTGATTAACTTCATTTGTGTTTTGTTTTTGTTTCTGCAGCTAAAGCTATATAATCTGGAAGTTGCTAATCTAGAGCAAGCAGTTCAAAAGGTTGAAGAGGAAAATCTAGAAATTTTGAGTCAACTGTTTGATTGTCAGATCGGTGACCTTAATATATGCAGGTAATGGTTAACACCCATAAGTATTTAGATGTCTCTTACTGCCTCAAAATTATGACTGAACAGATCTATTACTGATTGTATTAACATTTAAATGCTGACCATTACGCTCAGTATATCTACATTTAAATGCTGACCATTACGCTCAGTATATCTACATTTAAATGCTGACCATTACGCTCAGTATATCTACATTTAAATGCTGACCATTACGCTCAGTATATCTACTATTAAATGCTGACCATTACGCTCAGTATATCTACTATTAAATGCTGACCATTACGCTCAGTATATCTACTATTAAATGCTGACCATTACGCTCAGTATATCTACTATTAAATGCTGACCATTACGCTCAGTATATCTACTATTAAATGCTGACCATTACGCTCAGTATATCTACTATTAAATGCTGACCATTACGCTCAGTATATCTACTATTAAATGCTGACCATTACGCTCAGTATATCTACTATTAAATGCTGACCATTACGCTCAGTATATCTACTATTAAATGCTGACCATTACGCTCAGTATATCTACTATTAAATGCTGACCATTACGCTCAGTATATCTACTATTAAATGCTGACCATTACGCTCAGTATATCTACTATTAAATGCTGACCATTACGCTCAGTATATCTACTATTAAATGCTGACCATTACGCTCAGTATATCTACTATTGTACTATCTCCAATTTTTTTTCTCGTATTGATTGTGATTAAAACTTCAATAATATGGATTTACCAAGCTTTAAATATTTGTTGTAAACTTAAAATGTGAAAAGTACTGCTCAAAATATTGTATAATTTACCCTTTTAGAAATTCCACTTTGTGGTAGCATGTAACTCCAGTCTTTATTATATTACCTACATCATATGGTGGATGTCTTGAGGTCAGATCTAGTAAAGCCACCTACTGTATTTTGGTTTTCAACTGACAAATGCAAAGTAATTTTCCCTCTCTCACTGTGTGGTTATCTAATGATGCTTTATTTCTGATGGTCATATAGGAACTTATTTGAGACATATCCCGTTGGACCTGAGGGCCAAGGCAGCGGAGTACCGGAAGAAGATTTAGCTAAATTAGAGCTCAGAGGTCAACCTTCGGGTAATAACCACAAAAAACGCCTCTAAGCTACACATGCGTTCTCCTAAATTCAGAAACAAAATTTGATAGATTTCTGCATTGTTATGTTAAATAATACTTTTTCCACAATACTACTTTTTTAAAATTCATTATATATGGTAATAAGGTAGAAAGTATGGTATTGATTAATGTTTTTATCAACATTAATGTACAGAACATATGATATTCAATTCATGCCATTTGGTTCACTGTACTTGAGTACCTAAATACAATGATTTAGAATCAGAATTTTATATCACAGAATGACACCAGTCAGCCCAAAATGCCTATGCTGGGTCTCTGAAAGAGCTATCCACTTAATTCCACTCCATTGCCTTTTCCCATGCCCTCTTGAAATGTACTTATTCAAATAATTACCCTTTATAAGCTTTTATGAATTCTGCTTTCACCAGTTTCTGCTGGGACATAACCCTCTGCATAAAAAGAAATTCTCCTAAACTCTCCCTTTGTTCATTTGATTATTTTAATTTATGCCCTCAAGTTAGCGACTTACCAACTAGTGGAACTAGTTTTTACCTACTTACCTCATCAAATGCTTAGACATGCTAAGTAATATTACTTTTGGGTTGTGAGCATGTCTCTCTGCTCCCTGAATTAGGCAGTCATCTTCCAAACCATCCAGATTTCTGGATTTGGGAGGGGAGTGGGTGGGGCAGTTCTTGACAGATCTTTGGTTCTACTATAACATTATGAAAACGGACAATGGATATTTGCTTAATGTTTTGGGGTTCTAACAAAACATTAAGCAAATATCCATTGTCCGTTTTCATAATGTTATATTAGAAATTGATAAGCTTTATTTGCTGGAGCTGTATTGACACCACTTTTTTTAGATGTATGATGGTCATTCATACTTCTGGATGACAAACTAAGTGTACTTTATTATCCATCACAAATTAACTGGTTTTAACCTTATTTAGCTCCTTAAAAATCTGTTGTGGGTTGATGAATATTTTCTCAGACCTTGAGATACCCTCTTTCTTGCTTTGGATACATCACCTCACCTTTGATTAGAATAAGCACACAAATGCAAATATGTGCAGACAATAGTGCAATTTATCAGACTAAAAAAGTTATGGAACTCATCATCTTCTGTGTTCCCACATGAACTTAATGCAATTGTTTTGATGAATGTTCTTTAAATGTAAAGAATTCTGGAGCATGTTATCAAAGTTGGGTCAGTTTACCTCAAAATAATATAGATGTTTGGAAATAGTTTAGAGAGAAGTGCCATATATAATTCCAAACCTTAAGGAATTAACTTATGAAGAAAGATGGCACCTTACTTTGATTGGAGAAGACAAAGGAGATATGATGAAGACGTTTAGAATAATGAAAGGTAGTGATAAGGTAGAGGTAAGCAGATTATTTAGCTTGAACAGTGAGCACTGAACTTGAGCGCACAATTACAAAATTCACTAGTCTTGATAAGATTAGAAGGTTTTTTTCCCCCTCGACAAGAGTGCTATGTGGAGCAGACTGCCAGAAAAAAGACACAATTCCAGGTCAATACCTGTTCAGAAAGAAAATTGAGGAGTATTCTAATTGTTGATCTATTTAATGCGCATTGGGGTTAGGAAGAAAGTAGAGAGATCTTAAGGGGAAAACAGTCTACAATTATGGCAGTCATTCTATTGTACCTCAATTCAATTCAGCCAACAAACAAAGCAACATAGTTGTACAGTGCTCATGTACAGAAAGATGTCTAAGCATCTTATAGGGCGTGAAAATGGCAAACAGGAGGGAAAGGGGGAAAAAAGTTGCAGGGTAGTTGAAAGAGCAATTCAAGAGAAGGATTTGTAGGAGAGATGTGAGAGATGTTACTAGCCTAGCAACCCAGAGGTAATGAGTTCAAAATCACACTATTAGAAAGTTATGAAACTGATCACCATCTACCATCCCCCTCAATTGACAGATCAGTACTCCTCTATGTTGAACATCACTTGGAGGAAACTCTGAGGTGACCACCACCAAGAGTGTCTGTTAGTACCACCAGAGATCGCACTGGCAGAGTCCTGAAGAACATAGCTACCAATCTTGGCCTGTGATAGGTGATGAGAGAACCAATATAAGGGAATAACCTGCTTAACCTCGTATTCGCCAACTTACCTATTCTAGACAATATTATTCACATTGGCAAAGTAGAAGTGACCATCACACAGTCTTGTGAAGGCAAAGTTAAGTCATCACTGAGTATTGTGGCACTACCACTGTACTTAGATGTGTCCTTACTGTGCCATATTTGTCAGGTTGGGTATGTTAGAGGTTTTGAGGGAAACGAAACAAAGAAGTAATCTATAGAAGTGTAATCAAAAAATGGACACTGAGTTAGCCGAGGAACTAATAGGAGGGGTGAAAAAATGTTTGGTCAAAGAGGTAGGTTTTTAAGGGTGGTCTTAAAGGAGGACAGGTTGATGGAGAAGTACAGGGATTTAGGGAGGGAATTCCAGAGTATGGGGCCTACATGATTGAAGGTACAGCCACCAATAATGGGACAAAAGAAAAGGTGATGCAAAGGAGGCCAGAGACAGAGCAATGGGGAATTCGGGGTTTGGGGGTTGTAGGGCTGGAGGAGCTTCTAGAGAAAGGGAGAAGTGAGGCCATGAAGGGATTTAAATATGAGGATGAGAATTTGAAATGCTGAGAGATCAATGTAGGTCAGTGAGGAAAGGGATGATGGGCAAGCGGTACAGGATGCAGGCAGACAAGTCATGTATGAGCTGGACTTGACAGAGGGTGGAGGATGGGAGGCCAGTCAGGGGAGCATTGGAAGAGTTATATCTGGAAGTTTCAAAGGCATAGAGGAGGGTTTATAGCAACAGTCGGGCTGAGGCAGGTAATATTAGGGAGGTAGAAGTAGGTAGTCGTTATGGTTAAGAGGAAGGATATAGGATTGGAAGCTCAGCTCAGGGTCAAACAGTACACTGAGACTTCAAACAGTTTGGTTCACTCTGAGACAGTGACTGGGGAAGGGGATGGAGTCATTTGCAAAGGTACGGAGCTTGAGGCGAGGCTGAAGATGGTAGCTTTGGTCTTCCCAATGTTTAGCTGAGGAAATTGTGGCTCATTCAAAAGTGGATGAGGGTCCGTCTCACAGCACAGAGGCAGTGGTAGAGGTGTAGAGCTAGGTATTGTCAGCTTGAATATGGAAGCTAACCCAGTCTATGGATGATGGCACCAAGGGGCAGAATGTAGATGAGGAAGAGGAGGGGACCAAGGATAGATCCTGAGGACATTGGAATTAATGGCAAGAGGGTTGGAAGAGAAACCACTACTGGAGATGCTCTAGCTACAATAGGCAAGAGTAGAATCAAGCTAGAGTTATCCCCCCCTGAGCTAGATAACAGAGCAGAGGCATTGGAGGAGGATAGAATAGTTGATTGTGTCAAAGGCTGCAGAGAGGACAAGGGGAAATAATCCACCACAGTCACACAGAATGTTGTTTGTGACTTGTGTTATGGGAAAGGGGAAACCTGATTGGAGATTCAAGCAGGAGTTAACACAATATAAGAAATGGGAGCAGAAGTAGGCAATACGGCCCTTCGAGCCTGCTCCGCCGTTCAATAAGATCATGGCTGATCTACCTCAACTCCACTTTCCTGTCCAAACCCCATATCCCTTGTGGGAGAGATAGGCACGGATTTGACGGGCAGCAATACAGTCAAGAACTTTGGAAAGGAAAGGCAGATTGGAGATCAGGCAGTAGTTTGCACATACAGAACAATCAAGATTTAGGTCACCTGTCCTAATGGCTCCTTCTTTGGCTTGGTGTCAATTTTTGTCTGATTACGCACCTTTGAAGCGCTATATAATCATAGAATGGTTACAGCACAGAAGGAGGCCATTCGGCCGGTCGAGCCCGTGCCGGCTCTCTGCAAGAGCACTTCAGCGAGTCCCACTCCCCCTCCCTTTCTCCGTAGCCCAGCAATTTTTTTTCCTTCAGGTACTTACCAATTCCCTTTTGAAAGTCATGATTGAATCTGCCTCCACCACCCTTTCAGGCACTGCATTCCAGATGCTAACCACTTGCTGTAAAAAAAGTTCTTCCTCATATCGCCAACCACCTTAAATCTGTGTCCTCTGGTTCTCGACCCTTCTGCCAATGGGAACAGTTTCTCCCAATCTACTCTGTCTAGACCCTTCATGAATTTGAATACCTCTACCAAATCGCCTATCAACCTTCTCTGCTCTAAGGCGAACAACCCCAGCTTCTCTAGTTTATCCACATAACTGAAGTCCCTCATCCCTGGAATCATTCTCGTAAATCTTTTCTGCACCCTCTCTTAAGGCCTTCACATCCTTCCTAAAGTGCAGTGCCCAGAATTGGACACAATACTCCAGTTGAAGCTGAACCAGTGTTTTATAAAGTTTCATCATAACTACCTTGCTTTTGTACTCTATGCCTCTATTTATGAAGCCCAGGATCCCGTATGTTTTTTTAACCACTTTCTCAACCTACTCTGCCACCTTCAATGATTTGTGCTCATATACCCCCAGGTCTCTCTGTTCCTGCACCCCCTTGAGGATTGTACCCTTTAGTTTATAGTGTCTCTCCTCATTCTTCCTGCCAAAATGCATCACCTTGCAATTTTCTGTGTTAAATTTCATCTGCCACGTGTCTGCCCCCTTCCACCAGCCTGTCAGTGTCTTCTTGAAGTCTATCATTATCCTCCTCACTGTTCACTATATCTCCAAGTTTTGTGTCACCTGCAAATTTTGAAGTTGTGCCCTGTACTCCCAAGTCCAAGTCATTAATAGATTAAGCAAAGCAGTGGTCCTAGTACCGACCCCTGGGAAACACCACTGTATACCTTCCCCAGTCCGAAAAACAACCGTTCACCACTACTCTCTGTTTCCCCGTCACTTAGCCAATTTCGTATCCATGCTGCCACTGTCCCTTTTATTCCATGGGCTTCAACTTTGCTGGCAAGCCTATTATGTGGCACTTTATCAAAAAGCTTTTGGAAGTCCATGTACACCACGTCAACCGCATTGCCCTCATCAACCCTCTCTGTTACCTCATCAAAAAACTCGATCAAGTTAGTTAAACACGATTTGCCTTTAACAAATCCCTGCTGGCTTTCCTTAATTAATCCACACTTGTCCAAGTGACTGTTAACTTTGTCCCTGGTTATCGTTTCTAAAAGCTTTCCCACCACCGAGGTTAAACTGACTGGCCTGTAGTTGCTGGGTTTATCCTTACACCCTTTTTAACGATACAGTGAAACGAAGTGGAGGAAAAGGACTGTAAAAATAAAAGAAAAAGTGGAGGAAAAGGACTGTAAAGAAAAATAAATAAATAAATAACAAAATGCCTATGCTAACCGGAGCATTTGGACCATTTGATGAAACGACGGAGCAATGGAGTGCTTATACAGAGCATTTCGGATTTTGTGTGACTGCAAATGGCATTAAAGATGACGTGAAAGTGGCGACGTTCCTCAGTGTGATCGGAGCAAAAACATTTGGCTTGTTACGGAGTTTGATGCACCCGGATAAGCCCGGCGCTAAGACATATGATCAGATTGTGGAAGTTTTGGAAACAGATTTCGCACCCAAACCGCTGCTGATTGCCGAGAGGTTCAGGTTTCACAAATGAAACCAAGGGGAGGGTGAGTCCATAGCTGAATATGTTGCAGTGTTAAAGAAGCTAACTGAGCATTGAGAGTTTGGTGAAACTCTAAATGACACTGTCCGTGATAGGTTTGTGTGTGGATTAAGATGTGAAGCAACACAGAAGCGCTTGCTCACTACTGACAAACTGACGCTTAAATCAGCAGTGGAGCTCGCTGTGTCTATGGAGTTAGCAGCTAAAGATGCACAGCTGTTGGGGTCTGCAACAAGAGTGCACAGGGTAGCAGCTACACTGGATAAACATGCAAAGGGAGCCAGAGAGTGTTACAGATGTGGAAGGTCAGGTCATCAGCCATCTGACTGCTGGTGTAAAGACCTGACCTGTCGGAAATGTGAAAAGAAAGGACACATTGAACGTGTGTGTAAAGGGCAAAGCAAGCAATCCTACACAGAGACACACAAAAACAAACAAGGAAACACATCCAACTGGCGTTCTAAAAAGAAAAACCTACACATGGTGAAACAAGAACAGGAAGACAGTGACACAGACTCTGATAGGGAGCTGAATCTCCATGTGTTAACGGTGAATGGAGGCTCATCAGGCAATGGAGGCTCATCAGGCTATGGAGTCACTCCACTACTAGAGGGAATACCAGTCAAAATGGAGCTGGATACGGGGGCCGCTGTCTCCTTGATTTCAGAGAAGCTACTCAAAGAAAAACTGAACCACCTATCACTGACGCCGGCCAAGCTCATTTTAAAGACCTACACTGGGGAAACCGTCCCTATGCTGGGCGCTGATGTTAAGCGCTCACAATTACAACATCAAATACTGGAGGTCAGCAGCACATGGCAATGCGGATGGATTGTCAAGACTTCCGCTGCCTGTGCCCTCTGAAGGCTGTGAGCAGAAGATTTTCTACTTTGACATGGTGAGCAATGCCCCTGTCACGGCCCGGCAGGTCAAGAAAGAGACCAGAGTGGACCCCACTCTATCCAAGGTGCTGGATCGGGTGATGCGAGGAGATGGATCACGGGTGTCAGACGCACCACCTGAGCTCCTACCTTACCTGTCAAGAGGGAAGAAGTTGTCTGTCACGTCAGGATGCCTCCTTTGGGGCATGAGAGTGATCATACCACCAAAGCTGCGGAAACATGTCCTCAACGAGCTGCACTCAGGACATTGTGGTATTGTCCGGATGAAGGAGCTGGCACGAAGCTACTTCTGGTGGCCCGGTCTGGATCATGAAATTGAAGTTGAAGCGAAATCATGCCCATCATGCGAGACAACCAGGGATATGCCAAGAGCAGCGCCACTGCATCCATGGGAATGGCCGGCGACACCATGGCAACGGATCCATCTGGACTTCGCTGGACCAGTGGAAGGAGCGATGTTCCTGGTCGCGGTGGACTCCCATTCCAAATGGCCGGAGGTTGCAGTAATGTCCACTACCACTACGGAGAAAACCATCGAGACTCAGAGAGATGTTCGGGCGATTTGGTCTGCCGGAGCAGATCGTAACCGACAATGGAACACAGTTCACATCCCAGGAGATGGAGGAGTTCCTCGAGCAATGGAATCCCGCACATGTTCTCCGCGCCTTATCATCCATCCACAAATGGATTGGCGGAGAGATGTGTCAGAACGCTGAAACGCGCATTGAAAGCGGCAAGAAGTGATGCTCCTCTAAAGCAGCGCCTGAATGCTTTCTTGCTGAAATACCGAAACACGCCTCATGCTACGACTGGAGCATCTCCTGCTTACCTACTCATGGGAAGGCAGCTACGGACACGCCTTGACCTGCTGAGGCCAACGTCCACAGAAGCAGTGGTGCACGCCAATCAGCAGGATCAAGTCAGCAGACGAGCTCCGAGGTCCAAAGAACGACACTTTGTGGTGGGGGGGCAAAGTCCTCGCGCGTAACTACACCACCCCGGAGCGGTGGGTCCCAGCTACGGTCATCCAAAAGACGGGCCCCATTTCATACCGAGTCCGCACCGGAGACGACCGAACATGGAGACGGCATGTAGACCAGTTACTGCCAAGACAGTCGCCACAGGTAACCCAAGAAACAGAGGATCAAGGACCTGCTGGGGGCTCCAGCAGGGACTGGTCGTCTGACCCTGAGATGGTGGCACCATCCACTCTTGTGCCATTGAGGGAGGAAGCCACGCCTGTAGGGTCATGGGAGAGCCAGCCAGAGCCTGCTCCTGAGACTAGGCGTTACCCCCAAAGAGAAAGGCAGCCTCCAGAGCGCCTTAGTTACAGTTAGTGCTAACCTGTGGGCATGGGGTAGAATAATCCCCAGGGTTAGCGGAATGTAGAGGCAGTCTACCCTCTCTTCCAAAGTTATAGTCATTTTCAGTTATTCTGTTTTGTGGACATTCTATTTTAAGGGGGAGGAAATATGTTGTGTATTTTGAATGTGTATTAGAATTGTCCCACATGGGATACCGTAGTGGTGATTTGCAATGCACTATGGGAAATGTAGTGCATTGAGTGAAGAAGCACATTGTAAATAAAATGGCCGTTAACTAAACTCTCCACCCCGGAGTCCTTCTTAATTGTTATATAGGTAAGAGTATAAAACCCCTTGAGACACAACAGAACAAGGGTGTATCCGTGTGTTAATGGAGACACGGAATGCAGGAGTTGGTTTAACAGGTGTTTACTGAACAAAGTCTGGAGGTAAACTAAAAGATAAAAGACGCTATACAGGCTTATATACCAGAGTGGTCACTACCAGTATTACAGTACACAGGGGCTCTTAAAGGTACATACACTACAATTTGCAATTCTCCAGTCCTCTGGCACCACCCCCCGTATCTAAGGCGGGTTAGAAGATTATGGCCAATACCTCTGCAATTTCCTCCTTAACCTTCCTCCACCCCCTAGGATGCATCCCATCCAGTCCTGGTGAATTATCAACTTTAAGTACAGACAGCCTTTCTAGTACCTCCTCTTTATTAATTTTTATCTCATCCAGTATCTTCACTACCTCCTCTTTCACACTGACTTTGGCAGCATCTTCTTCCTTGGTGAAGACAGATGCAAAGTGATCATTTAGTACCTCAGCCATGCCCTTTTCCTCCTGAATCGGCCCCACCCCCCTCTTACTACCCTTGACTATTTATATGCCTATAGAAGACTTTTCAATTCCCTTTTATGTTAGCTGCCAATCTATTCTCATGCTCTCTCTTTGCCCCTCTAATTTTCTTCTTCACTTCCCCTTTGAACTTTCTATATTCAGCCTGATTCTCACTTGTATTCTCAACCTGACATCTGTCATATGCACTCTTTTTCTGCTTCATCTTACTCTCTGTCTCTTTTGTCATCCAGGGAGCTCTGGCTTTAGTTGCCCTACCTTTCCCCCTCCTGGGAATGTACCAGGACTGTACCTGAACCATCTCCTCTTTAAAGGCAGCCCATTGTTCAATTACAGTTTTGCCTGCCAATCTTTGATTCCAATTTTCTCGGGCCAGATCAGTTCTCAACCCACTGAAATTTACCTTCCTCCAATGAAGTATTTTTACTCTAGATTGCTCCCTGTCCTTTTCCATAGCCAATCTAAACATTATGATACTATGATCACTGTCCCATAAATGTTTCCCTACTGACACTTGCTCCACTTGACCTCCCTCATTCCCCAGAACCAGATCCAGCAATGCCTTCTTCATTGGGCCGGAAACACACTTCTGAAATTCTTCCCCCGCTCTGCCTTTTACACTATGACTAGCCCAGTCTATATTAGGATAATGGAAGTCCCCCTACTCTATAGTTCTTGCAACTCTTTGTAATTTCCCTACAAATTTACTCCTCTATATCTTTCCCACTAGTTGGTGGCCTATAGAATACACCTAGTAGTGTAATGGCACCTCTATTATTTCTTAACTCTAACCAAAAAGATTCTGTTCTTGACCCCTCCAGGACATCCTCACTCTCCAGCACTAACATTCTTCTTAACCAATACTGCCACCCCACCTCCTTTCTTTCCTTCCCTGTCTTTCCTGAACACCTTCTATCCAGGAATATTTAGTACCTAATCCTGCCCTTTTTTGAGCCATGTCTCCGTTATCGCCACGACGTCATATTCCCATGTGGCTATTTGCGCCTGCAGCTCACCAACCTTATTTACCACACTTCGTGCGTTTACACACATGCACTATAAACCTGTCTTAGACCTTCTTGTATTCTCTCTTAGTCTGAACCCACCTAATGCCTTACTATTTCCTAGTCTATAGATATCTGTCTCTCCTAATCCTTTGTGCACTTCGTTTCTCCTTTCTAATGCTACATCCTGGTGCCCATCCCCCTGCCAAATTAGTTTAAAACCTACCCAACAGTACTAGCAAACCCCACCCCGCGAGGACATTGGTTCCGGCTCTGTTGAAGTGCAATCCGTCCGGTCTGTACAGGTCCCACCTCCCCCAGAACTGGTCCCAATACCCCAGGAATCCCTCCCTCCTGCACCATCTCACCATCTCTCCAGCCACTCATTCATCTGCTCTATCCTCCTATTTCTATACTCACTGGCTCGTGGCACAGGGAGTAATCCAGAGATTACTACTTTTGAAGTCCTGCTTTTTAATCTCTTTCCTAGCTCCCTGAAATCTGACTGCAGGACCTCATCTCTTTTTCTAACTATGTCGTTGGACCACAATTTCTGGCTGTTCACTCTTCTTCCCCCCCCCCCCCAGAATGCAAGTTGTTGCTGTTAACCTTTTTATGTCATAAGATCAGAGTGGAGCTGTTTGCTGATGATCCCATTGTTCAGTTTCAGTCACAATTCCTCTGATAATGAAGCAGCCTATGCCACCCTAAAGCATGACCTGGATAAAATAGATGCTTGGGCTACCAAATGACAAGTAATATTTGTGCAAATGTACCAGGACATCACCTTCACAAACAGGAGAAAGACCAGCCATCTTTCCTGAACTTCAATGGCACCACCATCAGCATCTTGGGGTGGGGGTGGGTGCAGGGGTCACCAGAAGCTTAAATGGACCAGCCATATCAACACTGTAGCTGTAAGAGCAGGGCAGAAGGGTACTCTGCAACAAAGTGATTCCCCTCCTGAACCCTTAAAATCTAACATCTAAAATAATCATCACTCACATGGATGGGTGCAGCCACATCAACATTCAAGAAGCTCAACCCCCATCCAGGACAGAGCAATCGCTTGATCAATTCCCTTGCCACTAGACTCAATATCCATCATGTTGCCTTGCAAGTGTCATCCATATCCCAGGAATAAATTCAAAGAAAAAGTTGTAATGACTGAACAAGTAGCCACCAATGATGGAGATGGAGGAGCTGGGAACGGGAAGTAAACCCATGTCAGAGGACCAGATGGTGTGTGAGGGGGCTCTACAGCTAGGAGATCACTGAGGTAAGGTAGGGTGGAGACATGGTGGGATCTGAAAAGAGGCAATGATCTTTAAATTAATTTGCTGGGCTATAAAGAGGCATACTTAGATTACTGTGCTCAGTTCTGGTCTCCCTATTACAAAAAGGATGTAGAAGCACTGGAGGAAGTACAAAAAAGATTTACAAGGATGATACCAGAACGGAGGGTACAACTATCTGGAAAGACTGAACAGGCTGGGGCTCATTTCTCGGGTGGGGGGGGGGGGAAAGACTGAGAAGTGACCTGATGGAGGTCTTTAAAATTATGAAGGGATTCGATAGGGTAGACATGAAGATGTTTCCACTTGTGGGAGAGTCCAAAACTAAGGAACCATAAAAGGCCTCACTAGCCAGGTTTATTGAAGCCTGCCCACCTGAAGCCAGGTTGAGACTAACTAACTCAACAAGACCAGGCATCGAAGCTGTGATCTTCCTGGCTTTCATAGATCAGCTACTCATTGCTTTAACTCACTTAGCCAATGCTCCAGCATTTTTTAACATTAATATGTCCCCACAGCCATATTCAAAGTTAATAATTTTTATTGATGTTCTTGCAGAGATCGATGATGTCGACTCCAACCTACCAAAACCCAAGAGTGCAACACTTCTAGCAGTAGAGAAGAAAGTTTCCTCAATGCAGCCATATTTTAAAGAGGAAAAGACAGAAAGTGATGAACCACAGTTCCAGTTAGGCAAGTCTGTGTCACAGAATCTCACCTATTTGCTGCAGGAAGACGAAAAATGCTTTCAGGTTAGTTAAATCAATTAAAAGAAATTTAAGAAAAACTATAGCCATGACCTGCAACACTGCCCCACAATACTTCAGGTACAAATATCTAATATGTAGTCCAAGGTTGGCATTTGTAAACACTTTTTATATACATAGAGCACTTGGAAAGCTTAGTCTTGAATATATTTTTATACCAGTTAATGTCAAGAGTGCAAAGATGTGTATTCCTTTTTGGTTTAATATTGTTCAGATATACATCAGCATGTTACCATTTGAGTTGAGTCATGGCAGCGACAGCGGCGAGAGGATAAAGAGCGGCCCGAGAGCGGAGCTGACTTAAAGCAGCGGCAGCGCAAGGCTCCAATTCAAAAACAACATCAAAGATTAACGTCACAGGAGAGCAGGTAGATGATTGGTTGGTGAGTATTACAGCTCTTTTTGCTCTCCAAGTTAGGGAAGGGGGTTAAATTAAGAGCTGAGAAACTGTAACTTGCCAGTACTTATTAAATTAATAACTTAAACTAAATAAAATAATCAAACAATAAACCTAAAATATCGATTGAATAAAATCTTTAACTAATTAATTATTAAATAAAACAAGGTTAGAGATGGCAGGGCAGGTGGTGTGTCATAACTGCAACATGTGGGAGTTTGTGGAGAGCATTGCGATCCCGAGCAACCACATCTGCAGTAGGTGTCTGCAACTCGAGGAACTTCAGCTCCGAATTATTGAGCTGGAGTACGAGCTGCAGACATTGTGATGCATCAGGGAGGGGGAGAGTTACCTGGACACTGTCTTCCAGGAGGCAGTTACACCCTTTAGGTTAAGTAGTACTTTAGAGTTCGTCAGTAGTCAGGGACAGGAAGGTGTGACTGCGAGTCAGGAAAGTATGGGGATCCAGGATGTAGTGATGGAGGAGCCTCAGCCCTGGACCTTGTCCAACAGGTACGAGGCACTTTCTATGAGGAAAAGGACTGCAGGGAGGATGGGCAAACTGACCACGGCACTGTGGTACAGGGGGCCATCCAAGTGGGGGGAGAAGGAAGGAATGTGGAAGTAGTAGGGGACAGTATAGTCAGGGGGATAGATACTGTTCTCTGCAGCCGTGAAAGAGCGTCCCGAAGGCTGTGTTGCCTGCCAGTGTTAAGGATATCTCCTCGCGGCTGGGGAAGAACTTGGAGAGGGAGGATCCAGTTGTCGTGGTCCATGTAGGAACCAACGACATAGGTAGAACTACGAATGAGGTTCTGCTGAGGGAGTTTGAGGAGCTAGGGTCTAAATTAATAAGCAAAACCATAAGGGTAATAATCTCTGGATTACTACCTGAGCCATGCGCAAATTGGCATAGGATCAAGCAGATCAGAGAGTTAAATGCGTGACTCAGAGTGGTGTGGGAAAATGGGTTTCAATTCATGGGGCACTGACACCAGTACTGGGGAAAGGGAATTATTCCGTTGGGACGGACTCCACTTAAACCGGGCTGGGACCAGCATCCTGGCAAATCGAATAACTAGGTCTGTAGATAGGCTTTAAACTAAAAAGGGGGGGGGGGGGGGGGGGGAGGGGTCAGGTGAGGGGAAATTTAGAAATCTAAAGAGAAAGGTCAAGGCAATAGAGTAGTGTAGCAATTTGGGTAAAAAGAAGCAGAGTGTGACAGGAAGGGACAGAGAGTTTAATGGTAGCAGTGCAGCAGAGAATAAAGGTCAAAGCAGGGAATAATGGTAAAAAAATATAAATTAAAGGCTCTTTATCTGAATGCATGAAGCATTCGTAACAAGATAGACCAACTAGTGGCACAAATAGAGATAAATGAGTTTGATCTAATAGCCATTATTAAGACCTGGTTGCAAGGTGGCCAAGGTTGAGAACTAAATGTGCCAGAGTACTTGACATTTCGAAAAGACAGATAGAATGGAAAAGGAGGGGGAGTAGCCCTGATAATAAAGGATGACATAAGGACAGTAGTGAGAAAGGATCTCGGCTCAGAAGATCAGGAAGCAGAATCAGTATGGGTGGAGATAAGGAATAACAAGGGGCAGAAAACACTGGTAGGAGTAGTATATAGGCCCCCTAACAGTAGCTATACCGTTGGACAGAATATTAATCAAGAAACAGTAGGAGCTTGTAACAAAGGTAATGCAATAATCTTGGGGAACTTTAATCTTCATATAGACTGGACAAATCAAATTGGCAAAGGTAGTCTGGAGGACGAGTTCATGGAATGCATTCGGGACAGTTTCCTAGAACAATATGTCATGGAACCAACCAGGGAACAGGCTATTTTAAATCTTGTATTGTGTAATGAGACAGGGTTAATTAGCAATCTCATAGTAAAGGATCCTCTGGGGCAGAGTGATCATAATATGATAAAATTAACGTGAAATTCTGAGAGTGACTTGCCTAAGTCCGAAACTAGAGTCTTAAAAGTAAGTAAAGCCAATTACATAGGTATGAGTGGCGATTTGGCTAAGGCAGATTGTAAGAATAGATTAAAAGGTGTGGCGGTAGATAAGCAGTGGCTAGCATTTAAAGAAATATTTCATAATTCTCAACAAAAATACATTCCATTGAGAAACAAAAACTCCATGGGAAAAGTGATCCAACCGTGGCTAACTAAAGAAGTGAAGGATAGCATTAGATTGAAAGAAGAAGCTTATAATGTTGCAAAGAATAATAGTAAGCCTGAGGATTGGGAGAGTTCCAGAAACCAGCAAACGTTGACCAAAAAATTGATAAAAAGGGGAAAAAATAGAATGAGGAAAAAACTAGCAAGAAATATAAAAGCAGATTGTAAGAGTGTCTACAAGTATGTAAAAAGGAAAAGAGTAGCAAAAGTAAACGTTGGTCCCTTAGAGGCTGAGACAAGAGAAATTATTATGGGGAATAAGGAAATGGCAGAAATGTTAAACAAATATTTTGTATCTGTCTTCACAGCAGAAGACACAAAAACCATATAAAAAATGGTGGGGAACCAAGGGTCTAATGAGGGTGAGGAACTTAACGTAATTAATATAAGTAGAGAAAAAGTACTAGAGAAACTAATGGGAATAAAAGCCGACAAATCCTCTGGACCTGACGGCCTACATCCTAGGGTTCTAAAAGAGGTAGTTGAAGAGATAGTGGATGCATTGGTTTTGATTTTCCAAAATTCCCTAAATTCTGTAATGGTCCCAGTGGATTGGATGGTCGCAAATGTAACACCACTATTCAAGAAAGGAGGGAGAGAAAAAAGAGGGAACTACAGGCCAGTTAACCTGACATCAGTCGTCAAATGCTGGAATCCATTATTAAGGAAGTGGTATCAAGTCACTTAGAAAATCATAACATGATTAGGCAGAGTCAACATAGTTTTATGAAAGGGAAATTGTGTTTGACAAATTTTAGAGTTTTTTGAGGATGTAACTAGCAGGGTCGATAAAGGGGAACCAGTGGATGTAGTATATTTGGTTTTCCAAAAGACATTTGATAAGGTGCCACATAAAAGGTTATTACACAAAATTAGGGCTCATGGGGTTGGGGTAATATAGTAGCATGGATAGGGGATTGGTTAACGGTCAGAAAACAGAGAGTAAGGATAAACGGATCTTTTTCAGATTGGCAGGCTGTAACTGGCAGGGTGCCGCAAGGATCAGTGTTGGGCCTCAGCTATTTACAATCTATATTAATGACCTAGATGAAAGTACCGAGTGTAATGTATCCAAGTTTGCTGATGATACAAAGCTAGGTGGGACAGTAAGCTGTGAGGAGAACACAGAGTTTGCAAAGGGATATAGATGGACTAAGTGAGTGGGCAGTAAGGTGGCAGATGGAGTATAATGTAGGGAAATGTGAGGTTATTCACTTTGGTAGGAAGAACAGAAAAACAGATTTTTTTAAATGGTGAGAAACTTTCAAATTTTGGTGTTCAGAGAAATTTGAGTGTCCTCGTGCAAGAAACACAAAGTTAGCATGCAGGTATACAGCAAGCAATAAAGAAGACAAATAGCATGTTAGCCTTCATTGCAAGGGGGTTGGAGTATAAGAGTAAGGAAGTCTTGCTACAATTGTACAGGGCCTTGGTGAGACCACACCTGGAGTACTGTGCACAGTTTTGGTTGTCTTATCTAAGGAAGGATATACTTGCCTTGGAGGCTCACTAGATTGATTCCTGGGATGAGAGGTCTGTCCTATAATGAGAGATTGTGGAGAATGGGCCTGTACTCTGGAGTTTAGAAGAATGAGAGGTGATGTCATTGAAACATACAAGATTCTGAAGGGGATTGACAGGGTAGATGCTGAGAGGTTGTTTCCCCTGGCTGGAGTGTCTAGAACTAGGGGGCATAGTTTCAGGATAAGCGGTAGGCCATTTAAGACTGAGATGAGGAAGAATTTCTTCACTGAGGGTTGTGAATCTTTGGAATTTTCTGCCCCAGAGGGCTGTGAATGCTGAGTCTTTGAGTATATTCAAGGCTGAGATAGATAGATATTTGGACTCTTGGGGAATCAAGGGATATGGAGATCGGGCAGGATAGTGGAGTTGAGGTCGATGATCAGCCATGATCTTATTGGGTGGCGGAGCAGGTTCGAGGGGCCGTATGGTCTACTCCTGCTCCTATTGCTTATGTTCTTATGTCATAAGTGGAAACCTTGACAAGCATCAGAACTTAATTCCAAAATTACATAATGGGGAAACAAAAACATCAGCATTGTGAAATTTCATTGTCATGAACGGTCACCTTGATTTCCAACAGACGCCTTCATTATAGTGGCACTGTGAGCTGGCTTTATTTTACCAGCAGTTTTATTCTAGTATTCGCCAGCTTTCCACAATGTTTTATACTTTAGGGAATTATTATTCTTTATAATGGAATTAGCATCATCTCCTATGTAAAATGTTCAAGGCCGTAAATCAAACGTCATAAATACATGCAACAAAATACAGATTTTACAAATGCAGACATTCGTACAATCTGTAGTCTATCCTTAAATTACTCTTGTAAAATGCTATAAACCCTAGCCATAATGTTTTGAGGTTTGATCAAACTACATGAATCTATGCTTAAAGTTTTGTAAAAGCACTTCGAATTTTTTGTTAGTTCATCTCTGATTTGCTGACATTTCTAGGAAATAAACGCTTTTGGAAATAAACGTTTTTGGAAACCATTGTAACCACTTTGTTACTGTTAAATATTAACTGCTTATGCACTGAGTCAGTGTTCCAAATCATGATTCAAAAAATGACTTTAAAAAAAAACACTAATCCCCTCTCTTGTCATGCTTTTCATGATGATTTTCCAACATACAACAGAATAAAATTAAGTTGCTGATCAGATTTCTGAATTGTATCTCTGTCCATACATAGACACTGCTCAGCCTTCAAATTTCTGTTTCATTTTTAAATCTAACTAATAGACCCCATTTTTCTTGTCCTGGGACTGTGATGATTGACCTTCAACCACCACAACCATCTTCCTTTGTGCTATGTATGACTCCAGCCAGTGGAGCATTTTGCCCCTGATTCCCATTGACTTCAGTTTTACTAGGGCTCCTTGATGCCACACTGTCAAATGCTGCCTTGATGTCAAGGGCAGTCACTCTCACCTCACCTCTGGAATTCAGCTCCTTTGTCCATGTTTGGACCAAGGCTGCAATGAGGTCAGGAGCCAAGTGGTCTTGGTGGAACCCAAACTGGGCATCAGTGAGCAGGTTATTGGTAAGTAAGTGCCGCTTGATAGCACTGTCAATGACACCTTCCATCACTTGGCTGATGATTGAGAGTAGACTGATGGAATTGGCCAGATTAGATTTGTCCTGCTTTTTGTGGACAGGATATACCTGGGCAGTTTTCCATATTGTCGGATAGATGCCAGTGTTGTAGCTGTACTGGTCAATCATATCAAACACTGTGGGGAGGTTGAGAAGGGATAATGCATTGTGACTGAGGATGTTATTCGTGGCTTTGGCCAGGTGGAAACCAGACTTGAAGGATTCGAACAGAGTGTTTTGGGAAAGATGAACAGAGCAGAGAAATTATGACTTTTCCAAAGACCTTTAGAGATGAAAAAGATATTTAAAAACCCATACCAAGATTTTAAATCCAAGATATTGGAGAATAAGGAGCCAGTGCAGATCAGCAGAGACAGGGGTCACAATTTATATTAACAATTTAGACTTTGGAATCAAAAACACTATTTTTATATTTGCGGATGACACCAAATTTGGGGGGGAATAGTCAATACTGAGGAGGACTGCAAGAAATTACAAGAAGACAATAATAAACTTGCAGAATAGGCATATAATTGGCAAATGAATTTCATCACAGATAAATGTGAGGTATTACATTTTGGTAAGAAAAATAGGAAGGTCACATATTACAGGTACTTGGAAAATACAAATCTAAATGAGTTAGAAGAGCAAGTTATCAGGAAAGGATGAACAGGCTGGGTCTCTTTTCTCTTGAAAAGAGAAGGCTGAGAGGTGAGCCAATAGAGGATTTAAAAATTCTGAAAGGTTTTGATAAGAGTAGATATAGAGAGAGCGTTTCCACTTGTGGGGAAGAGCAAAACTAGAGGGCATCAGTATAAGGTAGTCACCAAGAAATCAAATAGGGAATTCAGAAGAAACTTCTTTGCCTAGAGAGTGCTGAGAATGTGGAACTCGCTACCACAGGGAGTGGTTAGAATCATAGAATGGTTACAGCACAGGAGGCCGCCATTTGGCCCATCCCCAGCTCTCTGCAAGAGCACTTATAAGAACATAAGAAATAGAAGTAAAAGTAGGCCATTCGCCCCCTCGAGTCTGCTACACCAATTAATAAGATCATAGAGTCATAAGGGCACAGAACGAGGCCATTCGGCCCATCGAGTCCGTGCCGGCTCTCTGTAGAGTAATCCAGTCAGTCCCATTCCCCCGCTCTATCCCTGTAGCCCTGCAAGTTTATTTCCCTCAAGTGCCAAAACAGTCTCCCCTTGAAAACATTGAGTGTCTCTGCTTCTACCACTTCCGTCAGCAGCAAATTCCAGGTCATCACTACTCGTTGCGTAAAAAGGTTTTTCCTCACGTCCCCCTGTATCTCTAGCCCAAAACCTTAAATCAGTGTCCCCTAGTCCTTGTACCATCAAATAGTGGGAATAGCCTTTCCCCATCTAGCCTATCCAAACCCGTTATAATCTTGTACACTTCTATCAAATCACCCCTCAACCTCCTTTGCTCTAATGAAAACAAATCCAGCTTCTCCAACCTGTCCTTGTAGCGAACATCCCCCATCCCCGGAACCATTCTGGTAAATCTCCTCTGCGCCCTTTCAAGGGCCTTCACATCCTTCCTAAAGTGTGGTGACCAGAACTGGACGCAATACTCCAGTTGTGGCCCAACCAGCACTTTATAAAGGTTCAGCATAACTTCTCTTCTTTTGTACTCAGTACCTCTATTTATGAAGCCCAAGATCCCATATGCTTTGTTAACCACTCTCATATGTCCTGCCACCTTCAGGGACCTATGCACATTAACTCCAAGGTCCCTCTGCCCCCGCACATGCTTTAAAACTGTGCCATTAAGTGTATATTGCCTCTCCCTGTTCCTTCTGCCAAAGTGCATTACCTCACACTTCTCTCTATTAAATTTCATCTGCCACTTGTCTGCCCATTCTGCTAGCCTTTCTATGTCCTGTTGCAGTCGATTGGTATTATCCTCAGTGTTTGCCACACCCCCAAGTTTGGTGTCATCGGCAAATTTAGAAATTCTACTCTGTATTCCAATATCCAGGTCATTCATTTATATGTATCTCAAAAAAAGCAGTGGTCCCAGCACTGACCCTTGGGGAACACCACTGTCTACCATCCTCCAGTCTGAAAAACAGCCATTTACAGCCATGAAAGGGTGGAACTGAAATAAATCAGCATTTGTAGGGAAATGGTGTTAGGAAAATTGATGGGACTGAAGGCCGATTAAATTCCCAGGGTCTGATAATCTACATCCCAGGGTACTTAAGGAAGTGGCCCTAGAAATAGTAGATGCATTGCTGGTCATCTTCCAGAACTCGATAGACTCTGGAACAGTACCCATGGATTGGAGGGTAGTTAATGTTACCCCACTCTTCAAAAAAGGTTGCAGAGAAAAAGCAGGGAATTATAGACTGGTAAGCCTGACATCGGTAGTGGGGAAAATGCTCGAGTCCATTATAAAAAATGTAATAGCAGAGCACTTGGAAAACAGTGACTGGATCGGACAAAGTCAACATGGATTTACAAAAGGTAAATCATGCTTGACTAATCTACTGGGATTTTTTGAGGATGTAACTGGTAAAATAGATACGGGAGAACCAGTGGATGTGGTGTATTTGGACTTTCAGAAGGCTTTCGATAAGGTCCCGCATAAGAGATTAGCGTGCAAAATTAAGGCACATGGGATTGGGGGCAAGGTATTGACTTGGATAGAGAACTGGTTGGCGGACAGAAAGCAAAGAGTTGGAATAAACGGGTCATTTTCCGAGTGGCAGGCAGTGACTAGTGGGGTACCGCAAGGATCGGTCCTAGGACCCCAGCTGTTCACAATATATATTAATGATCTGGACGAGGGAATTGGATGTAATATCTCCAAATTTGCAGACGACACAAAGCTGGGTGGGAGGGTATGCTGTGAGGAGGAGGTCATGAAACTCCAGTACGATTTGGACAGGTTAGGTGATTGGGCAGAAACATGGCAAATGCACTATAATGTGGATAAATGTGAGGTTATCCACTTTGGTGGCAAAAACAGGAAGGCAGATTATTATTTGAATGGCAATAGATTGGGAGAAGGGGAAGTGCAGAGAGACCTGGGTGTTCTTGTGCACCAGTTGCTGAAGGTAAGCATGCAGGTGCAGCAGGCGGTTAAGAAGGCAAATGGAATGTTGGCCTTCGTAGCAAGAGGGTTCGAGTACAGGAACAAGGATGTCTTGCTACATTTGTACAGGGCCTTGGTGAGACCGCACCTTGAGTATTGTGTGCAGTTTTGGTCGCCTTATCTGAGGAAGGACGTTCTTGCCATGGAAGGAGTGCAGCGAAGATTCACCAGGCTGATACCTGGGATGACAGGAATGACGTATGAGGAGAGATTGTGTCGATTGGGCTTATACTCACTGGAGTTTAGAAGATTGAGAGGGGATCTCATCGAAACCTATAAAATTCTGTCAGGCCTGGACAGACTAGATGCTGGAAGGATGTTCCCGATGGTCGGGGAGTCCAGAACCAGGGGTCATAGTCTAAGGATAAGGGGTAGGCCATTTAGGACTGAAATGAGGAGGAATTTCTTCACCCAGAGAGTGGTGAACCTGTGGAATTCTCTGCCACAGAGGGCGGTGGAGGCCAGTTCATTAAATATATTCAAGAAAGAGTTGGATATATTTCTTAAGGCTAAAGGGATCAAGAGATATGGGGAGAAGGCAGGGACAGGGTACTGAATTTGGATGATCAGCCATGATCTCATTGAATGGCGGAGCAGGCTCGAGGGGCCGAATGGCCTACTCCTGCTCCTATCTTCTATGTTTCTATGTAACTCGCTGTTTTCTGTCCATAAGCCAATTCCTTATCCGAGCTGCCACTGACCCACCTATTCCATGAGCCTCAATTTTGTTAACCAGTCTTCTATGTGGTACTTTGTCAAATGCCTTCCGAAAATCCATGTAGACAACATCCATTGCATTCCCTTCATCAATCCTCTCTGTTACTTTAATCAAAAAATTCAATTAGATTAGTCGAACACGATCTTCCTTTTACAAACCCGTGTTGGCTCTCCTTAATTAGTTTAAACCTTTCCAAATGCCCGTTACTTTTTTCCTTGATTATTGTTTCTAAAATTTTACCCTGTAGTTACTATGATTGTCTTTACACCCTTTCTTGAACAATGGTGTCACATTTGCCACTTTCCAATCCTCAGGCACCTCCCCCGCATCTAGGGAAGAATGGAAAATTATGGCAAGTCCTTCCGCTATCTCCTCCCCCAATTCCCTTAGCAACCTGGGATGCAAGCCATCTGGACCAGGTGACTTGTCCACTCAACATACCCAGCCTTTCTAGTACATCCTATCTATCAATTTTCATCCCTTCCATTGCTTCTACCTTTTCCACTTCTACCGATATTTTGTCAGCATTCACCTCCTTAGTAAACACCGATACAAAGTACTCATTGAGTATTCTAGCCTTGCCCTACGCCTCTAAGCATATATCACCACCTTTGTCTCTAATAGGCCCCACCCTGCCTCTTACTACCCACTTACTTTTTACTTGCCGGTAGAAGAATTTTGGGTTCCCTTTTATGTTAACCGCCATTCTACTCTCATTCTCTCTTTGCCAATCTTATTTTCATCTTCACATCCCCTCTCACCACCTTGTATTTGGTCTAGTTCTTTTTTGAAGAATTCACCTGACAAGCATCATACACCCTCTTTTTTTTGTTTCATCATCTTCTCTATCTCCCTCGTCATCCAAGGAGCCCTTGTTTTGGTTCCCTTACCGTTCGTTCCCTCTTGTTGGAATGTACCTAGCCTGTACTTGGAACATCTCCTCCTTAAAGATCACCCATTGTTCCATTACAGTTTTTCCTGTCCGTCTTTGTTTCCATTTTACCCTGGCTAGATCCTTTCGCATCCCATTGAAGTTGGCCCTATTCCAGTTTAGAAGTTCCACTCTAGATTGTTCCTTGCTCCTCTCCATTGCTAAGCTAAATCCTATGATACGATGATCACTCGTACCCAAGTGTTCTCCCACAGACACTTGGTCGACCTGGCCCACCTCATTCTCCAGCACCAGATCCAGCAATGCCTCCTTCCTAGTTGGGCCAAGAGCATATTGGTCAAGGAAATTCTCCTGAACACATTTCAGAAATTCCTCCCCCTCCTTTCCCTTTACCCTAGCATTATCCCAATTGCTATTTGGGTAATTGAAGTCCCCCAATATCACCACGCTACAGCTCTTGCATATCTCTGCGATTTCTCTGCAGATTTGCTCCTCTACCTCCCTCTCACTATTTGGAGGCCTATAGAATACCCCCAGTAGCGTGATCATATCCTTTTTGCTCCTCAACTCTAACCAAATGGATTCTGTCCTTGTTCCCTCAAGAACATCCTCTCTTTCCAACACTACAATGTCTTCCTTAATCAGCACTGCCACCCCACCTCCCTTTTTTCCTTCCCGATCTTTTCTGAACACCTTGTACCCTTGAATATTAAGTGCCCAGTCCTCACCGTTTTTAAGCCAGGTTTCCGTTATTGCCACAACATCATATTGCCACACGGCTAATTGTGCTTGTAGCTCACCAATCTTATTCACCACACTTTGTGCCTTTACATACATGCATTCTAAGTCCATTTTCAAATTTTTGAAAACTTAGCCTGCTCCTATCTAATATGGTACTACTTCTACCTCTAGGACTACTTTCTTCTCTAGTACTATCCAACAAACTCACTCTTTTATGCACCTTATTCCTCTTTTCTACTCCTATATGCTGATGCCCATCCCCCTGCCAAGCTAGTTTAAACCCTCCCCAACAGCACTAGCAAACGTCCCCGCGAGAATATTGGTCCCGGCTCTGTTGAGGTGTAACCCGTCCGGCTTGTACAGGTCTCACCTTCCCCAGAAATGGTCCCAATGCCTCAGAAATCTAAAGCCCTCCCCTCCTGCATCATTTCTCCAGCCACGCATTCATCTGTTCTATCCTCCTATTCCTGTACTCACTAGCACGTGGCACCGGGAGTAATCCAGAGATTACTACCTTTTGAGGTCCTGCTTTTTAATCTCTCTCCTAGCTCCCGAAACTCTGCCTGCAGTACCTCATCCCTCTTTCTGCCTATGTCATTGGTACCGATGTGAACAACGATCTCTGGCTGTTCACCCTCCCCCCTCAGAGTGTCCTGCAGCCGCTCAGGGACATCCTTGACCCTGGCACCAGGGAGGCAACATACCATCCTGGAGTTATGTCTACAGCCGCAGAAACGTCTGTCTGCTCCCGTAACTATTGAATCCCTGACCACTATTGCTCTTTCACTCTTTCCACCCCCCCCACCACCAGTACTCAGAACAGAATACTGGTTGGAGAGCGCAATGTACTCTGGGGTCTCCTGCACTACCTGCCTGGTCCTCCTCCTCTGTCTGGCGGTCACCCATTCCCCCTCTGCCTGCATACTCTTAAGCTGCGGTGTGACCACCTCTGGGAACATGCTATCCACATAAATCTCAGCCTCGCGGATGCACCGCAGTGACTCCAGCCGCCACTCAAGCTCCGAAACCTGGAGCTCAAGTTGCTGTAGCTGGTGACACTTCCCGCACGTGGTCGTCCAGGCTCCACGAAGCATCCAGGACTTCCCACATGGCACAAGATGTGCATTCCATGGGACTGAGCTACCCTGCCATGCCTCAGAAATGAACTTAAAATTTAACAAAAACCACTCCCAGCTACTCGCCAATCAGCTCCTTCCCTTGTGCCGAGGTCACTTTTTTTACTCGGACGTCACTTTTTCAAAAACTGCCTCTGTTGAGTTTTAACTGGTCCGCTCTCGCTGCACTCCCACCCGGTCTGCTCCTTCCGGTCTCAAGCTCCTGCCGCTCGGGACTGCTCCTTTTATCTGCTCCGCTCTCGCTGTGCTCCCTCCAGGTCTGCCCTCCATGGCTGATCATCTATGTTAACTCCACTTTCCTGCACTATGCCCATATCCCTTGATTCACTTAATATCCAAAAATCTATATCGCTGTCTTGAATATACTCAACGACTGAGCCTCCACAGTTCTCTGGGGTAGCGAATTCCAAAAATTCGCCACCCTCTGAGTGAAGAAATTTTGCCTCATCTCAGTCCTAAATGGCCGACCTCTTATTCTAAGACTGTGACCCGTGGTTCCAGACTCCCTAGCCAGGGGAAATATCCTCCTTGCATCTACCCTGTCAAGCCCGTAAGAATTTTGTATGTTTCAATGAGACCACCTCTCATTCTTCTAAACTCTAGAGAATATATCACAGAAATCACAGAAACCTCACAGTGCAGATAGAGGCCATTTCGGCCCATCGAGCCTGCACCGACACATATCCCACCCGATCCCCGTAACCCCTACACCAACACATATCCCACCCTATCCCCGTAACCCCACGTATTTAATCCCCCTAACACTAAGGGTCAATTTTATCATAGCCAATCAACCTAACCCGCACATCTTAGGACTGTGGGAGGAAACCGGAGCACCCGGAGGAAACCCACGCAAACACGGGGAGAATGTGCAAACTCCACACAGACAGTCACCCGAGGCCGGATTCGAACCCGGGTCCCTGGCGCTGTGAGGCAACAGTGCTAACCACTATGCCACCGTGCTGCCTAGGCCTAGTCTACTCAGTCTCTCCTCATAGGACAATCCCCCCATCCCAGGAACCAGTTTGGTGAATCTTTGTTGCACTCCCTCTATGGCAAGTATATCCTTCCTTAGGTAAGGAGACCAAAACTGTACACAATACTCCAGGTGTGGTCTCAGCAGGGCCCTATATAATTGCAGTAAGACATCTTTACTCTTATACTCAAATCCTCTTGTAATAAAGGCCAACATACCATTTGCTTTCCTAATTGCTTGCTGTACCTGCATGGTAACTTTCAGTGATTCATGTACAAGGACACCCAGGTCCCTCTGACCACCAACATTTCCCAATCTCTCACCATTTAAAAAAACTCTGCTTTTCTATTTTTCCTACCAAAGTGGATAACTTCACATTTCTCCGCATTTATATTCCTTTTGCGATGTTCTTGCCCACTTGAAGCCGCTTTGTATTCTCCTCACAACCTACATTCCCACCCAGCTTTGTATCATCAGCAAACTTGGATATATTACATTTGGTCCCCTCATCCAAACCATTGATATAGCTAGTGAATAGCTGAGGCCCAAGCACTGATCCTTGCGGTACCCCACTAGTTACAGCCTGCCAACCCGAAAATGACCCATTTATTCCTACTGTTTTCTGTCCGTTAACTAATCCTCAATCTATGCTAGTATATTACCTCCAATCCCATGAGCCCTAATTTTGTTTAATAACCTCTTGTGTGGCACCTTATCGAATGCCTTCTGAAATTCCAAATACACCACATCCACTGGTTCCCCCTTATCTATTCTGCTAGTTACAAGCTCAAAAAACTAACAGATTCGTCAGACATGATTTCCCTTTCATAAATCCGTGTTGACTCTGCCCAATCCTATTACAGGAAACTTTTTTTTTCATCCGGGACCGGCGTGGTGCCGGTTGATCAAAAAGTCCGGATTACAGCGAGGTATACTTACCAAGGTACGAGAGCCCCGTACACGGCCACAGGTGCAGGAGCCCTGGTTACACGGCACTTGTGCAGGAGTCCCGGTTACACGGCCACAGATCCAGGAGTCCCTGTTGCACGACCACAGGTGCAGGAACCCCGGTTACACGGCCACTAATATATAGTAAAACTTACCTGAACCTACTCTTGAATTTTGCCGGTTAATAGAGTTTCCTGTATTATTTTCTAAGTGCCCTGTTAAAACGTCCTTAATAATAGATTCTAGCATTTTCCCTACTACTGATGTCAGGTTTACTGGTCTGTAGTTCCCCTTTTCTCTCTCCCTCCTTTCTTAAATAATGGGGTTACATTTGCTACCTTCCAATCCGCGAGAACCGTTCTAGAATCTATAGAATTTTGGAAGATGACAATCAATGCATCCACTATCTCGAAAGCCACCTCTTTTAAAACCCTAGGATGTAGGCCATCAGGTCCAGGGGACTTATTGGCTTTCAGTCCCATTAATTTCTCCAGTACTTTTTTTTATTACTAATACTAATTTGTTTCAGTTCCTCATTCTTGCTAGACCCTTGGTTCTCCACTATTTCTGGGAGGTTTTTTGCATCTTCTTCCGTGAAGACAGACACAAAGGGCTGGATTTTCCCAGCGGAGGCAGATTCGGCGGGTTCCGGTCCCGCTGCCGGTTCCATCCACACTGAGATAACGAGTTTCAGTAGATTGGGTTTATTAAACCTGCTGTGCGCGTTACCCAGCCCAATCAGTTGGTGCGGGTTTGCTGCTTGCCTTTGCTGACGTCTTTGACTCAGCTGCATTTAAGGAGCCCATGTACTCTTTCATTTACTTTCTGATGCTCCCGAGTGCTGGTGTTTGCGAGATGACTGCTCCCGGCTTTGATGATGACACTCCCTCCACAAGAACATGGAGGGTAAGAGGGCGCAAGGAGGTCTGTTCCCTTCCAATGGACGGAGGAAGCCTCCTCAGCAAAGCAAAGACAGCCTGGCTGCAAATTACTGAGGAGGCAAGTGCTCGGTCGTTGTCTGCATGCACCTGGGTGCAGTGCAGAAAAAGGTTTAATGATCTGTTATGCTCACAAAAGTGATTATAACATCACACTTACCTTCAATCTGCTTCCCATCTCTTTTTATCACCACTCCTACTCATTGCAACTTACCCTTATATCCCTTGCACCCTTAACAATCCCCCTCTATGTACAGAATCACTTCATCATCCTACTATGCACCCCTCACACTGTTATGCAATGACAACAACTAACAACGCAGAGGGTGGGACCTTGGTTTTGGCACCTCACTCCATCCTTGTCTCCCTCTAAACATCGATGTTATGGATTCTTTACACTCGCTATCAATCTCGCTGAAACTACACTTGTGTCCCACATTGCAGGAAAAGAGAGCCCACAATAAGAGGGAGAGTACGAGGACAGGAGGAGAGCCCACAATAAGAGGGAGAGTACGAGGACAGGAGGAGACCCATCATCCATGGCGCATTTAACTAACACTGAGGAGGCAGCTATCGAGATCGTCAGAGGTGCTGGAAGTGGGGGGCAAAGAGATGGACACAGTACAGCAAGCTGGTGACAGAATAGATTTGCAACCCTCTGATTTAGATTTCATGAGTGACTGATATGGCATCTGATGTTCCTAGAAATTGAGTTCTGATCATCTGCACAATGGGATGTGTCTGCTACCTAAATATCACATGTCTAACTCATGCCTTTACTCCCCCACAGGCCCAGTGAGAGCCTCCCTCTCCACTGTCGAGGAGGAAGAGCCAGAGGACTCCTCAGAGGAACCTGCAGCCTCGGAGGAAGCAGCATCAGCAGAAATGAGCGCACCCAGCAAGCGCGCAGAGACGCATACCCCGGTGGGTTCTTTGCGCGATATAGTGTCGTCACCTGGTGTATCACAGCTCACAAGTGAACATCAGCAGATTGTGGAGACAGGGACAGCAGTGGAGAGTCCTCATTGGAGGCTGCAGGACACACCTAGCTCTGCTCAGCTGCATGTAGATGCTCTGTCTCTGGGGCCATCCAGAAAGAAAGCGGTGCTGGAGCTTCAGGAACAAGTGCAGGAGGCTCTGACAGGGTTTGCAACCACGGTAACTGAGAGTGTGCAGAGAATGGAGGAGTCCATGTCAAACATGAGCAATGCCATGGTGCACACAATGGTGAATGTGGGTGCCACCATGGAAAGGATCCTAACCTCCATGGAGGACATAAATTGCCAGACTCAGGAGAACATGGTAACAATTCTAAATAGATGGGCATCTATTGAGGAGAGAAACCATGGACGTCCTTATGAGGAATGTCAGCACAGAAATGGGTCCTCATGGCCCCACTGATGTGCAGCAAGGTGCTCTCCAGCTACTTGCGAGCAGTGAAGTGCAGGTGACCCATGAGGGGGACGGTGGTGGTTGACAACAAGGAAGTGGGGGTTCCTCTCCAAGTGCTCACACTCCTATGGCACTGCGAAGCCCTCGGTCAGAGCCACAGATGCCTCACCCAACTGAGATGGCCGTCTCTGCCCCTGCACAACCGCATCAGGAGCAGACTTTTGGGGAGCCCTCTCAGGCACCCAATCCCAGAGTACGCCCGCCAAAGTGTCTATGTAGGCGCAGCAGGGAAGTGAGTAAGCTGCCTCTACATCTGAAGCCACAGGGGCAGCACCACGTAGAAGCACGCGTAAGAGAAAGCTAACACACAAATAGTCACAAGGGTAGTTACTTGGCTATTTTGATATAATACAAAGTTACGGTTGACATCTTTATTTATAGTGCATTAAACAAATGCAATGTCAAAGATTCAAAAGAGCCGATGTGTGCTCAGAATTGGAAGTGGCACAGTGAGGGGGCCTTTCATTTTTTTATTCGGTCATGGGATCTGGGCATCACTGGCAAGGCCAACATTTATTACCCATCCCTAATTGCCCTTGAGAAGGTGGTGAGCCGCCACCTTGAACCGCTGCATTCCATTTGGTGAAGGTACTCCCACAGTACTGTTAGGGAGGGAGTTCCAGGATTTTGACCGCGTGACGATGAAGGAATGGCAATATACTTCCAAGTCAGGATGGTGTGTGACTTGGAGGGGAACTTGGAAGTGGTGTTCCTCCCATGCGCCTGCTGCCCTTGTCCTTCTAGGTGGTAGTGGTCGCAGGTTTGGGAAGTGCTGCTGCAGTGCATCTTGTAGATGGTACACACTGCAGCCACGGTACGCTGGTGGTGGATGGGGTGCCAATGAAGCGGGCTGCTTTGTCCTGGATGGTGTCGAGCTTCTTGACTATTGTTGGAGCTACACTCATCCAGGCAAGTGGAGAGTATTCCATCACACTCACCCACCTTATTTAGCACATTTTGTGCATTCACACACATACACTATAAACATGTCTTCGACCTACTTAGTATTCTCACTTAGTCTGACCCACCTAATACCATGCTATTTTTACTCTAGTGCTAGCTGCCTCTCCCAATCCTTTGTGCATCTTGTTTCTCCTTTCTAATGCTGCATCCTGGTGCCAATCCCCCTGCCGAATTAGTTTAAACCCCCCGGCCAACATTGGTTCCAGTTCTGTTGAGATGCAACCCGTCCAGCCTGTACAAGTCCCACCTCCCCCTGCTGTATCCTATTTCTATACTCACTAGCTCATTGCATTAAGAGTAATCTGGAGATTACTACCTTTTGAGGTCCTGCATTTTAATCTCTTTCCTAGCTCCCGAAAATCTGCTGTAGGACCTTAGCCCTCTCTGTGCCTATGTCATTGATATCGATATGGACCACGACCTCTGGCTGTTCACCACCACCCTCCCACCTCTCCCTGACCAGGGAGGCAACATACCATCCTGGAATCACATCTGGCCGCAGAAACACCTGTCTATTCCCCTAACTATCGAATCTCCTATAACGATTGCTTTCCTGATCTTCCTTCTCGCCTCCTGTATAGTTGAGGCACCCGTGGTGCCGTGGACTTGGCTCTGGCTGTACTCCAGAGGAACCATTGCCCTTCAGCATTATTCAGTCCTGAATACTGGTTGAAGCGAATAGTATAGACTTATTTCAGGGGAAGTTAGATAAGCATATGAGGGAGATGAGAATAGTGTGTTATGCTGATAGAGTTAGATGAGGAAAGACAAGAGGAGGCTCGAGTGAAGCATAAACTTTGGGTCAAATGCCCTGTTTCTGTGCTTTATAACCTATGTAATAGCCATTGTAGATAAAGCAAGTGTAAAGTGCAAAATACATGTAAAATGGAAAGTGAACTGTACAATTTGTTTTTATTCAGTATGTTCAAATTAAATATATCACTTATGGATTGAATTGTAATCTTTTGTACTCCACAGTTAGGCTGTACAAAGTGTTGGAAGCTTTTATTTAAGTTATAACTTAGCATAAAGGGTCTGTCATGCTTTCAGCAGCCTAGGCTCCAATATTTCAGACCTGTTCTCGTTTTGTACCATGGAAATTTCACAATGCTACAGCACTGGAAACAAGCATTGCATTTCTGAGTAGATAGATATTTTATGACACTACACTGCAAAAAGAATAAAGACTCAAATTATTTTAGGTCGCATTTTTGGTTAAAACAAAGTATTAAACACTCATTACCCAGCTACAGTATTACTCACCACCATCCCTCCACTGTCTGATTTGTCACACTGCTTGACTGACATCCAGTATTGGATGAGCAGAAATTTCCTCCAGCCAACTATTGGGAAGACCAAAGCCATAGTCTTTGGTACCTGCCACAAATTCCATTCCCTGACCACTGCCTGAAGCTGAACCAGACTGTTCTCAACCTTGGTATTGTATTTGATCCTGAGATGAGCTTCCGACCACGGATCCGTTCCATCGCCATAATTCCATCTCCATAACATCACCCATCTCTGCCCCCGTCTCAGCTCATCTGCTGCTGAAACCCTCATCCATGCCTTTGTTACCTCTAGTCTTGACTATTCCAATGCTCTCCTGGCTAGCCTCCTTCCTAACTCCCTCCGTAAATGTGAGCTCATCCAAAACTCTGCTGACCGATCCCAAATGACACGAAGTCCCATTTACCCATCACCTTTGTGCTCGCTGATCTACATGGGCTCCTGGTCCATCAAAGGCTCGATTTAAAAATTCTTACCCTTATTTTCAAATCCCTCCAAGGCCACGCCCCTCCCCATCTCTGTAACCTCCTCCAACCCTACAACTAAAGCTCTGCAAGGTCCTGTGCAAGTCGCTCACCGGCTTTTCCATTGTGAATTCCGTACATGCGCAGAAATTTAAAGGGACCGCGCATTTAAAGAAACAGGTCACACAGAACATAGCACAGCTTACGGGGAACATTGCCTACAACCCTCCGAGACCTCTGTGTGCCTCCAATTCTGGCCACTTGCACATCCCCGATTTTAATCGCTCCACCATTGCCAGCCGTGCCTTCAGCTGTCTAGGCCCTAAGCTCTGAATTCCCTCCCTTAACCTCTCTGCCTCTCTTTAAGATGGTCTTTAAAACCTACCTCTGTGACCAAGCTTTTGGTCACCTGTCCTAATGGCCCTGAACTTGCGTTTGATGACGTAGCTAAGGAGTATGTGGCCGACTTCCGAACAAAATCCACACTTGGTACGAGACCCCAAACAAAAACCTGCTCTGAAATGCTGCAGAGTTGTGCGCCGCGCAGTGGCCCACAGATCCCAGGGGTGTACCATTGTGCGTAAGCGAACCTGGGATCACGTGGGGCGGTGCTCCTTTCACTAGCCAATCAGAAAACATAGAAAGCCCCGTTTTGGAGTTAAGCATAGTAACCAGACAGCCTCACTGGCTGGCCTTCACTCTTAGATTTATTTTTCTTTCAACACTGTTTCTTGCAAGCTTACAGCAATACAATTCCACATAACTGTAAATGACCTGACAAAAAGCTGAAATCTATTTTGACACCATAAACTTGATAACATTGGGCCAGTAATTCTGGTCCCAACGCGCGAGTACGGACGGTGTACTCACGCGTGGGCCCGTTGGAAGTGCCGGATTTCAGCATGCACAGCGCATGCGCGGGAAACCGGCATTTCCTCTCCATCGAACCAAGGGGTGAAGAGGTCCAACGCGTGCGCGCACGCGTTGAACTTCCTTCTTTTTGACAGGTTTGCGTGTGTGCAAGGGTCAACTTTTTGGAAATGAAAAGGAGGCGTAAGGAGTGGATTCTTGCAGGTAAGTGGTCTATTTAAAATTTACATTTTTTCCACAGCTTCATTGTTTTTAAGGACTTTACAGTAAGGTAAGTTTATTTTTAGACCCGATTTCGTAAAAAATTATTTTTTTCAAAAATTTTATTAATTGTTTTAAATAGTTTTTAAAAGTTATTTATAGTTTATTTAATTATGGGGATGTTTTTAAAATTTTAATTAAAGTTAAACTAGTCTTTTGGGCGCCCGTACTTTTCATGAGTTTGACAGTCTTTACTATCAAACTCATGAATGAGTTTCCCCTCCCCTGATTGGCTGCAGAGTGCTCACCTGATCCCAGCCGGCACATCGCACTAACTACGCCGCTGGATCAGGTAAGCACATCGCGCCGACATCTGAACCAGGCCAGTGACAGGAAATGCAAGCAGGCCCGGGCTTCAGATGTCGGCGCGCAGGGTGAGTGCACATCGGGGGCTTGCACGCGCGGCAAGCACCCGATCCTAATTTCTGGCCCAATATTTTAATATATATGAATAATGGACAAATTATATTATGGCTCTGAAATTGCAGTTCTCATTGCCCTCCCCTTACACTGTGCAACCAGGCTCCTGCACTTGTTTGCACCAGCCATAAAATTTTCCAGCGTAATTGATGGGCAATTAGCGCAACTTTTCACCAGCAACGAGGATTTGACAGTTGCAGATGATCAGTCTAGTTGGAACTTGACAGATCGCAAGTTCGGGATTTAGTCTGAACTGGTGGTCAATTTCTTACCACGAGAGTAAGCCATCATACCGACCGCAAATTCTGCCCCAAGATCTTGTGATGCGGTGTCAAATTTTATTTGATAATGCTCCGGTGAAGCCTTGGAACATTTTACTACATTAAAGGCGCTATATAAATGCAAGTTGTTATTAGTTATTATACAATTATTGTGCAAAACATTTCTAATTTGTTATCCAGCACTTAGAGTGCGATGCCCTGAAGCAGAGGCTGTTACACGTAGAGGGCCGAGCTATGTCGCTTCAAGCCATCAAGCAGCCTTCCAGTCAAGAAGAGAAAAATGAACAAGCACAATCAAATGAAGCCGAGATGGGGTGGCCCGTTACCAGTACAATGCTGAGATCTGCTATTTTATAGGTATTAAAACTCTTGTAATGTAGAAGCATTTGTTGATGTAGAGTGGATTATTTAAAATTGTAAAGCCAACAGTGCTATTGTGACTACAAGCTACCGTTAGAAGTCTTAAATAATTTAGTTTATTTCCCTCTCCAACCCCCAACCCAGCTCTCCTGAAGACAGTGACTTGTGTTGAAGAATAGTTCCACAGGCACCAGCAGTCCTCAGGTATTTCACCCAAGTGGCTTTTCCTTATATACCCAGGGACAATTGCAGTGACCCCATCGGATTTTAAGAAAACTCAATACAGAGCAAGGTGGTTAAAAAGGCATATGGGATACTTGCCTTCATTAGCCGAGGCATAGAATATAAGAGCAGGGAGGTTATGATGGAGCTGTACAAAACGCTGGTAAGGCCACAGCTGGAGTACTGTGTGCAGTTCTGGTCGCCACACTGTAGGAAGGATGTGATTGCTTTGGAGAGGGTGCAGAGGAGATTTACCAGGATGTTACCTGGGCTGGAGCGCTTCAGCTATGAAGACTGAACAGGCTGGGGTTGTTTTCCTTGGAGCAGAGAAGGCGGAGGGGGGACCTGATTGAGGTATACAAAATTATGAGGGGCATAGATAGGGTGGATAGAAAGGAACTTTTCCCCTGAGTAGAGGGGTCAATAACAAGGGGGCATAGATTCAAGGTAAGGGGCAGGAGGTTTAGAGGGGATTTGAGGAAAAACTTTTTCACCCAAAGGGTGGTTGGAATCTGGAACTCTCTGCCTGAAAGGGTGGTAGAGGCAGGAACCCTCACAACATTCAAGAAGCATTTGGATGAGCACTTGAAACGCCATAGCATACAAGGCTACGGACCAAGAGCTGGAAAATGGGATTAGATTAGATAGGGCTTGATGGCCGGCGCGGACGCGATGGGCCAAAGGGCCTCTTTCTGTGCTGTATGACTATGAAATTGAACCTGGCATTTTCCTTAATATAATGCACTACATTTATCCATTAAGTTACTCGGAGCAACTGAAAATCAATTACTTTCATACGTTTACTTTGATAGGTAATCATTCTGTACTTCGAACTTAAAGCTACATATATTTAATCCTTTGCTCTAAATTTAAAGATAGTATGCAAACTCCTTAGTCAAAAATAATTAAATAAAAAATATACATCTTTAACCGAATGGCCTCCTTCTGTGCTACAAATTTCTATGATTCTGTGAAATCAAAGGATAAGGAAACTTAGGTCTGGGGGTTCAAAGTAGTCACTTTTTTTTTACAAAAGATTAACCTTAGGAGACAGAATTTTTTAATTTAAAAAGTCAATTTTAGTGCTGGTTTGCAAATCCGGAGTCTAGTCTCCCTCACTGCTCGGCCACTCTAGTTACATCACTGAATTGTTCCATGCATCTTGGAGCGACTCTGTAGGAAACAGGAGTACCATTCTTTTGTCTGGTCTAAATGCTGCTTTGGGAAATCATGCTACAATCCAAAACTTCTAATGTTACAAGAAGTATAGCAAAGTTTTAGCCATAATGTACAATTGAATGAAAACAAATGGTCATGCAATTCAAAATAAGGTGCTCTCTAAAGATGGTCTATTTGTTATATAAAAAAAAACCTTTATGAATAAAACTTCCAATCTCACCCCCTGCCATGTTTTCACTATCCCCTCTGACCCCGAACGATCAGTCATCAGCAAAGGCCCGAGCTTCATCCCTTTACACCCCTACCTCAATGAATTTCAAGCTTGGCATGACGCTGAGCTCTTTTTCTGTCACCTTCGTCTCCATGCCCACTTCTTCAGCCAGACATTTCTCCCTTGCACAGCGGACCCTTTCTCCAGTTTTCAGAATTCTTGTTTTACCTGGGCCCCTCCCTCTGGCTTCTTACCCTCTCTAGATCTTTTCAGTGAAAACTGCCGGCATGACATCGGCCATCTCAATTTCTCTGTTCCGCTCACTCACTCCAACATACCTCCCTCTGAACTTGCAGCACTCCGTTCTCTCAGATCCAACCCCAACATTGTTATTAAACCTGCTGACAAGGGTGGCACTGTTGTTGTTTGGCAAACCAACCTCTACCTTGCCGAGGCTGAACGCCAACACTCGACACCTTCTCCTACCTCCCCCTGGACCATGACGCCACAAGCGAACATCAAGTCATTGTTTCCAAGACTGTCACTGACATTATCTCCTCTGGAGATCTTCCCTCCATGCCCGCCAACCTCATAGTTCCCCAACCCCGCACAGCCTGCTTTTACCTCCTTCCAAAAGATCCACAAACAGGACTGCCCTGATAGACCCATAATTTCAGCCTGTTCTTGTACCACAGAATTGATTTCTTCCTATCTCAACTCTATTTTTTCTCCTTGTCCAGTCTCTTCCCACCTACATCCACAACTCTTCCGACACCCCTTTAAGAGCTTCCTTATCCCAACCGTCTACTTTTCACCATGGACGCCCAATCCCGCTACACCTCCATCCCCCACAAGGACAGCCTGAGGGCGCAACACTTCTTCCTTTAACAGAGGCTCCATTGACCACCACCACCCTCCTGGCTGAACTTGTTCTCACGTTGAACAACTTCTCCTTTGACTCCACTCACTTCCTCCAAATAAAAGGTGTTGTTATGGGAACCTCTTTTTCCCAGTACATTGATGACTGTGAGCAGCCGAGGAGCAGCGGACCTAACCAGGAACCGAAACATGGATTTCAGTAAGGCCTTCGATAAAGTCCCGCACAGGAGACTGGTCAAGAAGGTAAGAGCCCATGGAATCCAGGGTGCCTTGGCACATTGGATACAAAACTGGCTTAGTGGCAGAAGGCAGAGGGTGATGGTCGAAGGTTGTTTTTGTGACTGGAAGCCTGTGGCCAGTGGGGTACCACAGGGATCGGTGCTGGGTCCCTTGCTGTTTGTGGTCTACATTAATGACTTGGATATGAATGTAAAGGGTATGATCAGTAAGTTCGCGGATGATACAAAAATTGGTAGGGTGGTAAATAGCGAGGAGGGTAGCCTCAGTCTGCAGGACGATATAGATGGGTTGGTCAGATGGGCGGAACAGTGGCAAATGGAATTTAACCCGGAAAAGTGCGAGGTGATGCACTTTGGGGGGACTAACAAGGCAAAGGAATACACAATGAATGGAAAGACCCTAGGCAAGACGGAGGGTCAGAGGGATCTGGGTGTGCAAGTACACAGATCCCTGAAGGCGGCGGAACAGGTGGATAAGGTGGTAAAAAAGGCATATGGGATACTTGCCTTCATTAGCCGAGGCATTGAATATAAGAGCAAGGAGGTTATGATGGAGCTGCATAAAACACTGGTTAGGCCACAGCTGGAATATTGTGTGCAGTTCTGGTCGCCACACTACAGGAAGGATGTGATCGCGTTAGAGAGGGTGCAGAGGAGGTTCACCAGGATGTTACCAGGGCTGGAGCGCTTCAGCTATGAAGAGAGACTGGGCAGGTTGGGTTTGTTTTCCTTGGAGCTGAGGAGGCTGAGGGGGGACATGATTGAGGTGTACAAAATTATGAGGGGCATAGATAGGATGGATGCTGATGAGCTTTTTCCCTTAGTAGAGGGGTCGATAACTAGGGGGCATAGATTCAAGGTAAAGGGCGGGAGGTTTAGAGGGGATTTGAGAAAGAACTTTTTCACCCAGAGGGTGGTTGGAGTCTGGAACTCACTGCCTGAAAGGGTTGTGGAGGCAGAAACCCTCACAACATTTAAGAAGCATTTGGATGTGCACTTGAAATGCCATAGCATACAAGGCTACGGGCCAAATGCTGGAATATGGGATTAGATTAGACAGGGCTTGATGGCCGGCGCGGACACGATGGGCCGAAGGGCCTCTATCCGTGCTGTATTACTCTATGACTCTATGAAACAGAGGCCAGTAAATAAAGAGCACGGTCGGCGAGGGGCCTGAACTCACTGCAAGCAGCCGAGGAGGAGCGGACCTAGCCGGGAACCGGAGCAGAGGCCAGTAAATAAAGAGCGCGGTCGGAGAGGGGCCTGAACTCACTGCGAGCAGCCGAGGAGGAGTGGACCGAGCCGGGAACCGAAGCAGAGAGGAAAAAATCCAGGAGTCCAAAAAACAAGGAGTGACGGCACAGGAAAGCAGGGAAGTGATTGGTTCACAGAATCACAATCACAGAAACCCCACAGTGCAGATAGAGGCCATTTCGACCCATCAGTATTTCTCTCTATCTTGGGCATTGGTTTAAATTAAGAGCCGGGATTAAAAACTAAACATTCAAAAAGAGGGAGCTGATTGTTGAGTATCTGGTAAGTGTTTTTACTTGGCTTTCTTAATGTTTTTAAGTTTATTCCAGCTAGGTTAGTAAATAGTCTGTTAATTAGAGGTCATAGAGTCAAAGTTTTACAGCATATTAGGTATGGCAGGGCAGCTCACAGCTGTGGAATGCTCATCCTGTGCCATGTGGGAAGTCCTAGACACCTCCCGTGGTCAGGACGACCACATGTGCGGGAAGTGTCGCCAGCTACAGCAGCTCGAGCACTGGGTTACGGAGCTTGAGCGGCGGCTGCAGTCACTGCTGTGCATCCACGAGGCTGACAGCTATGTGGATAGCATATTTTGGGAAGTGCTCACCCCGCAGCTTAAGAGTGTGCAGGCAGAGAGGGAATGGGTGACCGTCAGACAGAAGAGGACCACCAGGCAGGTAGTGCAGGAGTCCCCGGAGTGCATCGCGCTCTCCAACCAGTATTCTGGCTGGAGAGATGGTGTAGGAGGGAGGGCTTTAGATTCCTGAGGAATTGGAACCGTTTCTGGGGGAGGTGGGACCTCTACAAGCCAGATGGGTTGCACCTCAACGGGAACGGGACCAATAGCCTCACGGGAGGGTTTGCTAGTGCTGTTGGGGAGGGTTTAAACTAGCTTGGCAGGGGGATGGGAACCTATGTATAGAATCAATAGGTGATGGGAAGAAAAACTGGAATTGGAAAACAAAAACGTAGAAAGTAAATTAGAAGAACAGAGGAATCAAGGGCTAAATAGTAGTCAACAAGGAGGTCTGCCTGTACTAAATGGTATATGCTTCAATGCAAGGAGTATAGCGAACAAGGCAGAGGAGCTGAGGGCACAGGTAGATACTTGGGACTATGATATCGCTGTTACAGAGACGTGGCTCAAAGAGGGGCAGGTATGGCAGCTCAACATTCCTGGTTACAAGATTTTCAGACAGGATAGAGAGGGAGGTAAAAAGGGATGGGGGGGGGGGTGTCGAAGTATTGATTAAAGAAACTATTACAGCTGTGAGGAGGGATGATATGTTGGAGGGATCATCAAACGAGGCCATTTGGGTCGAATTGAAAAACAAAAAGGGGCGATCACATGCTGGGAGTGTACTACAGACCCCCAAACAGTGAGAGGGAGATAGAAGAACAAATATGTAGACAAATTTCTGAGAAGTGCAAAAACTATAGGGCAGTAATAATAGGGGATTTCAACTACCCCAATATTAACTGGGATAAAATTAGTGTGAAGGGTATAGAGGGTGCGGAATTCTTAAAAAGCATCCAGGAGAACTTTTTTAGCCAGTATGTAGCAAGCCCAACAAGGGAGGGGGTGGTTCTGGACTTAGTTTTAGGGAATGAAGCTGGGCAGGTAGAAGGCATATCAGTGGGGGAGCATTTTGGTGCTAGTGACCATAATTCTGTTAGATTTAATGTAGTTATGGAAAAGGACAAGGATAGACCAGGAATAAAAATTCTAAATTGGGGAAAAGCAAATTTTGCTAAGCTGAGGGGATTTAGCCAGTGGACCGGAAACAGCTACTTGAAGGTAAATCAGTGTCAGAACAGTGGGAGGCATTCAAGGAGGAGATCTGGAGGGTTCAGATCAAATATGTGCTCTTAAAGAAAAAAGGTGGGACTAACAAATCTGGAGCTCCCTAGATGTCTAGGGACATATAGGGTAGGATAAAGAAAAAAAAGGGAGGCGTATGACAGATACCGAGGGCTAAATACTCGAGAATCTTTAGAGGAGTACAGAAAGTGCAGGGGTGCAATTAAAAAGGATATTAGGAAAGCAAAGAGCATGAAAAATTCTTGGCAAGTAAAATCAAGGAAAACCCAAAGATGTTTTATAAATATATTAAGAGTAAGAGGATAACTAAAGAAAGGATAGGGCCTATTAGAGATCATGAGGGTAATCTGCGTGTGGAGGCAGGAGACGTCGGTAGGGTTCTTAATGAATACTTTGCGTCTGTTTTCACAAAGGAGAGGGGCGAAGCACACATTGCTATCGGGGGGGGGGGGTGAATATTAGATGAAATAAACATAGTGGGAAAGGAAGTATGAAGGGGTTTAGCAGCTTTAAAAGTGGATAAATCCCCAGGCCCAGATGAAATGTATCCCAGGCTGTTAAGCGAAGCAAGAGGAAATAGCAGAGGCCCTGACCATCATTTTTCAATCCTCTCTGGCTTCAGGTGTGGTACCTTTGTTTAAAATGGGAGAAAAGGATAGACCGAGTAATTACAGGCCAGTCAGCCTAACCTCGGTGGTGGGAAAATTATTGGAAAGAATTCTGAAGGACAGGATAAATCTTCATTTAGAAAGACACAGTTTAATCAAGGATAGTCAGCATGGATTTGTTAAGGGAAGGTCGTGTCTGACAAACTTGATTGAATTTTTTGAGGAGGTAACAAGGAGGGTAGATGAGGGTAGTGCATTTGATGTAGTGTATATGGACTTTAGCAAGGCTTTTGATAAAGTTCCACATGGCAGGCTGGTCACGAAGTTAAAAGCCCATGGGATCCAGGGCTAAGTGTCAAGTTGTATTCAAAACTGGCTCGGAGACAGGAAGCAGAGGGTAATGGTTGATGGGTGTTTTTGTGACTGGAAGGCTGTTTCCAATGGGGTTCCGCAGGGCTCAGTACTAGGTCCCTTGCTTTTTGTGGTATATATCAACGATCTAGACTTGAATATAGGGGGTATGATTAAAAAGTTTGCAAATGATACAAAAATCGGCTGTGTGGTTGATACTGAAGAAGGAAGTTGTCAACTGCAGGAAGATATCAATAAATTGGTCAGGTGAGCAGAACAGTGGCAAATGGAGTTCAGTCTGGAGAAGTGAGAGGTAATGCATTTGGGGAGGGCTAACAAGGAAAGGGAATACACATTAAATGGTAGGACACTGAGTAGTGTAGAGGAACAAAGGGACCTTGTGCATGTCCACAGATCCCTGAAGGTAGCAGGCCAGGTAGATAAGGTGGTTAAGGCGGCATACAGAATGCTTGCCTTTTTATTAGCCATGGCATAGAATACAAAAGCAGGGGGGTTATGCTTCAACTGTGTAAAACACTAGTTAGGCCTCAGCTAGAGTACTGCATGCAGTTCTGGTCATCACATTACAGGAAAGATGTGATTGCACTAGAGGGGGTACAGAGGAGATTTACAAGGATGTTGCCGGGATAGAGAATCTTAGCTATGAGGAAAGACTGGATAGACTGGGTCTGTTTTCCTTGGAACAGAGGAGGCGGAGGGGAAACCTTTGGAGGTGTATAAAATTATGAGAGGCATAGATAAAGTGGATAGAAAGGACCTATTTCCCTTAGCAGAGGGGTCAAAAACCAGGGGGCATAGATTTAAAGTAATTGGTGGAAGGTTTAGAGGGGATGTGAGGGCAAATTTCTTCACCGAGAGGGTAGTGGGGGGTCTGGAACTCACTGCCTGAAAGGGTGGTAGAGGCAGGAACCCTAACCACATTTAAAAAGTACTTGGATGTGCACTTGGGATGCTCTAACCTGCAGGGCTACGGACCAAGAGCTGGGACGTGGGATTAGGCTGGATAGCTCTTTGTTGGCCGGCGTGGACACAATGGGCCGAAATGGCCTCCTTCCGTGCTGTAACTTTCTATGATTCTATGATTTCTATGACTGTAATAGTGCAGTTTCTTGGTCTCACCCTAAACTGGAAAATGTTATTCACTTTGCTTCCAATTTCCACCCTTCCCTCACCTGATCCATCGCCGACTCTTTCCTTCCTCGACTTCTCTGTCTCCATTTCTGGGTATAGGCTATTGACAAACATCCACGATAAGCCCACCACCTCCCACAGCTACCTGGACTACACTTCCTCCCATCTCGCTTCTTATAAGGACTCTATTCCATTCTCCCATTTTCTCCATCTCATCTGTTCTGACAATGCCACCTTCCTTACTAGTGCTTCCGCTAGGTCTTCCTTTTTCCTCAACCGAGGAATCTCTTTACTGTGGTTGACATGGCCCTCAACCGTGTCCGTTTCATTTCCCGCACTTCTGCTCTCACCCCTTCCCCTCTCTTCCAGAACCATGATAGGGTTCCCTTTGTCCTCACCTTTCACCCCACCAGCCCCCAAATCCAACAGATCATCCTCCGCCATCTCCAGCAAGATCTCACCACCAAACACATCTCCCCTCCCCTTCAGCATTCCAAAGGGACCGCTCCCTCTGCGACACCCTGGTCCACGCCTCCATCACCCCCTCCCTTTCCCGTGCAAGCGCAGGAGATGCAACACCTACCCTTTTACCTCCTCCCTTCCCACCTTCTAGGGTCCCAAACACTCCTTCCAGGTGAAACAGCAATTTACTTGTACTTCTTACAATTTAGTATACTGTATTCGCTGCTCACTATGCAGTGTCCTAAATTGGGGAAACCAAACGCAGATTGGGCGACAGCTTTGCAGAACACCTCCGTTCAGTCCGCAAGCATGACCCTGAACTTCCAGTCGCCCGTCACTTTAATTCTCCGCTCCACTGCCACTCTGACCCCTCCATCCTTGATCTCTTACATGGTTCCAACGAAGCTCGAGGAACAGCATCTCATCTTTCTATTAGGCACTTTGCAGCCTTCTGGACTCAACATCGAATTCAACAATTCAGACCATAACCTTTGCCTCTATTTTTTCCAGATAGCAGCTGTTGCTGATTCTGCTGGACACATTTACACCTCTTCTAGACCCATCTTTTGTTTCTTTACTTGTCCAATTACCATCTCTCTGTGCTTTGTACAATCATACCTTTTGTTATTTAATCATTCCTGCCTTCCACCCTATCACAGATCTTCCCTTTTGCTTTTTCCTCCCCTCCCCCGCTTTCCCTGCCCTTGCTTAAAATCGGTTATATCTTGAACCTTTTCCAGTTCTGACGCAAGGTCATCGAACTGAAACGTTAACTCTGTTTCTCTCTCTACAGATGCTGAGTATTTCCAGCATTTTCTGTTTTTATTTCAGATTTCTAGCATCTGCAGTATTTTGCTTTTGTATTTATGAATAAAACAATGTGTACAGCATGCATACATATATATAGAAGCTGTGGCAAGTCCAGCGAGAGCAACCAAAAAAATACGAACTATGCATGGACATCTACTTCTGGTTCGTTAGCAGCAGTCGCGTCCCCAAAAAAATGCAGAACTCAAGGTGAAGCTAATAGCAGGGTTAACCAAAAGCTTGGTCAAAGATGTGAATTTTAAGAAGGGCCTTAAAGGAGCACAGGAAGATGGAGCTTATTTGGGGAGGGAACTTCAAAGCGTAGCTGAAAATACGGCCATCAATGGTAGTGCGAAAGTCGGTGGCGGGGGGGGGGGGGGGGGGGTAAACACAGGAGCAGGAGGCCAGAATCAGAAGTGTGTTGGGGGGTGGAAATAAAAAGACCGATGGTAAGCCTACTCTCAAAGCACCAAATTACATTTTTAAGGAAGAGGAGCAAAAACAGAGAAATTAAGCAATCCATTCTTGCAAATCAAAATTAAAACCAGAATATTAAATATGTACTTTGATAGCTTGATCCCAGAAATGCTACTCCTCCAAATGGCACAGGAGCTTGGGTTCTCAAAGCTTAATCAAGGAATTAACAGCTCCCTTACACTGGAGAAAATTAAGTACCCAAAATGTCTGGAAAACTTGGTAAAAGATTGGAATCCATAAGGAAATGTGTACCCATGAGTCAACGTCCACCTAATAATAGATTATAGCACTGCTTGACAAAAAAAACCTCCTCTCCTTCACTCAGTGGTCCAAAGGCAAGACTGGACAATAACCTCTGTTGATAGAAGCAACAGTACACGAATTGCTAGGTGAAACAATTCAGGATTCTTTTTCCATTTTTCCACAGAAAAGACAGACACAAGCAACTTTTTAAATGTCTATTCAGCATAAGTTTGCTCCCAATACTGGTCGATGCCAAGTTGCGATTCTGTAGGCAGATTAATGGTAATTAATGTGCGAGATGTGAAGCAATTAATTCGCAAGTAGGGAACTTCTGCCCTGGTCAGGGAGAGTTTGTGCATTTACAAAAAGTAGGCTAGCGTGTGCATGTTCTCTACTTTTGCAATAGTGCGCAAACAAAAGTTACACCAATAGTATCAAATGTCTCAGGATACTCCCCATTCTGTATATTTTCCGTACTGTGGAATAAAGTAGTTTACGAATTGAAGTGAATGTTGTTTCACAGTATTAAATCGGTCTGCCTTAGCAGAGCGGAGTACATGTGCAGAAGAGACAGAATCTCTCTAGAACAAAGGAGTGTTTCATTGTTACACTTCTGGTCCTGCTACCACACTAGTAGCAGTAGGTGGTGGGAATCAACTTCCATCAGCAGACGACCATCATACAATAAAAACTTGCGTTAAATGTGCTATATAAATGCAAGACACTTCACAGGCACGTAATCAGACAAGAATTAATACTGAGCCGAAGGATGAGATATTAGGAGGGATGACTAAAAGCTTAATCAATCAAAGAGATAGGTTTTAAGGAGCGTCTTAAAGGTGGAGAAAGAGTGGTGGAGGGGTTTAGGGAGTAAATTCCAGAGCTTTGGGCCTAGACAGCTGAAGATGAGGTTGAAAAGTCAGCTCAGCATCAAATAGGATGCCCAGGTTGCGAACAGTCTGGTTCAACCTGAAACAGTGGCCAGGGAGGGGGTTGGGATCAGTGGCAAGGGAACAGGATTTGTTGCGGGGGCTGAAGACAATGGCTTTGGTCTTCCCAGCGTTAAATTTGAGGAAATTTAGGCTCTTCCAGGACTGGATGTCGGACAACCAGTTTGCACATTCTCCCCGTGTTTGCGTGGGTTTCCTCCGGGTGCTCCGGTTTCCTCCCACAGTCCAAAGATGTGCGGGTTAGGTTGATTGGCTATGATAAATTGACCCTTAGTGTTAGGGGGATTAAATACGTGGGGTTACAGGGATAGGGTGGGATATGTGTTGGTGTAGGGGTTACGGGGATCGGGTGGGATGTGTGTCGGTGCAGGCTCGATGGGCCGAAATGGCCTCTATCTGCACTGTATGGGTTTCTGTGTTTCTGTTTTAACACAGAGGCAGTGGAGGGGTCAAGAGAGGTGGTGATGATGTAAAGCTGGGTGTCATCAACATATATGTGGAACCTAACATTCGGATGATGTCACTGAGGGGCAGCATGTAGTTGAGAAACGGAGGGGGGGGGGGGCAAGGATAGATCCTTGGGGGACTCCAGAAGTAAATGTGAGGTTGGAAAGATAAGCCACAGTAGGAGATTCTATGGCTACAATTGGATAGGTAAGAGTGGAACTGGGCAAGTCATGCTCAGCTGGACAACAGAGGAGAAGCGTTGGAGGAGGATGTTGAACAGTGTCAAAGACTACAGAGATGTCCCGAAGGATGAGGACGGATAATGCACAACGGTCACAGTCAGAGAATGTCATTTGTGACTTTGATTAGAGTCACTTCAGTGCTATGGCAGGGGTGGAAGCCTGATAGGAGGGGTTCAAACATGGAGTGCGGCAAAGATGGGTTCAGATTTGGGAGGCAGCAACACGTTCAAGGACTTGGGAGGAAAGGCAGATTGGAGATGGGGCAGCAGTTTGCAAGGACAGGAGGAGGGGAATGATAACAGCAGATTTGAGAAGGGAGAGGGACACTACCTGAGGAAAGGGAACCATTTAAAATATCAGCTAGCACGAGGGCTAGGAAGGGAGGTTGGGTGATCAGCAGTTTAGTGGGAATGGGACCAAGGGAGCAATAGGTATATTTCATGGACAAGATGAGCTTGGAGTGGGCATGAGGGGAGATAGACGAGAAACTAGAGAAAGATGTTGGTTCAGGACTAGGGCAGGGAGGGATCCGGCAGAGGCAGCTGAACAGATGGTCTCAATCTTAGTGGCAAAGAAGTCCATGAGCTTCTTGCACTTGGAGATGAGGGTGGAGGGGACAGGGGAGAGTGGTTTAAGACGACGGTTGGTAATGGAGAAAAGAAGCCGGGGGTTATTTTTGCATTCCAATAAGATCCTGGTGTGTTGAGCAGCTTTGGCAGAGGCGACCAGGGCATGATAGTACTTGATGTGGTCCAGCCAGATCTGGCGATGAATAGCTGAGCCAGTTGTGCGCCTCTTGGATTTAAGGGAGTGAAATGGGGACTGTATCAGGAGGAGCAACCAGAGTGAGAGGGAGTAACTTTTTTTTAATTTTTTTTTATTAGGGTCAAGGGCATCAAAGGCAGAGGAGAGATTGTGATCAACAGCTGCAGATGTATCATGGCAATGGAGAGTCAAGGTCTAGACAGTTGAAAGTGCCAGTGTGACTCGGGAGAGTTTTTTCCAGGTGCCAACGCAGAAGGAAGTGGGGTTGGAAGGGGATGCAAGTGAGGGGATACAAAGAAGTGATCAGATAGCCTTATTGGTGATTGAGACAATAAGAGGTCACGTGACATGGCAAGGTCAAGGGGGTGACAGTAAATGTGTAGGAAATTTTCTACGGAGGTTAAGGGAAGACAAGGAATTCAGAGGAAAGAGGGAAAGGTGAATTGAAATGGAGATGGAAGTCACTTGATGCAGAGGCCGAAGGAGGATATCTTGGTAAGAAACTTGGAATGGGGCTTGAGTGGACGGTAAGAATGAGGACTTTAAAAGAGGCGAGAGGAGTGGAACAAGGTGGTGCTCAAAAAGGGAGACACAGAAACATAGAAGATAGGAGAAGTCGGCCATTCAGCCCCTCGAGTCTGTTCCACCATTTAATGAGATCATGGCTGATCATCCAAATTCAGTACCCTGTCCCTGCCTTCTCCCCATATCCCTTGATCCCTTTAGCCTTATTAAATATATTCAAGAAGGAGTTAGATATATTTCTTCAGTTGCCTTCTGTGGTAGAGAACTCCACAGGTTCACCACTCTCTGGGTGAAGAAATTCCTCCTCATCGCAGTCCTAAATGGCTTACCCCTTATCCTTAGACTGTGACCCCTGGTTCTGGATTCTCCCGCCATCAGGAACATCCTTCCTGCATCTAGTCCTGTTAGAATTTTGTAAGTTTCAATGAGATCCCCCCTCATTCTTCTAAACTCTAGCGAATATAAAACTAATCGACCCAATCACTCTTCATACGTCATTCCTGCCATCCCAGGTATCAGTCTGGTGAATCTTCGCTGCACTCCCTCCATGGCAAGAACATCCTTGCTCAGATAAGGCGACCAAAACTGCACACAATAGTCAAGGTGTGTTCTCACCAGGGCCCTGTACAACTGCAGCAAGACATCCTTGCTCCTGTACTCATCCTCTCGCTAAGGCCAACATACCATTTGCCTTCTTAACCGCCTGCTGCACCTGCATGCTTACCTTTAGCAACTGGTGCACAGGAACACCCAGGTCTCGTTGCACTTCCCCTTTTCCCAATTTATTGCCGTTCAGATAATAATCTGTCTTCCTGTTTTTGCCACCAAAGTGGATACCCTCGCATTTATCCACATTATACTGCATCCGCTATGCATCTGCCCAATCACCCAACCTGTCCAAATCATACTGGAGTTTCTCTGCATCCTCCTCACAGCACACACGCCCACCCAGCTTTGTTTTGTCTGCAAACTTGGAGATATTACATCTAGTTCCCTTGTCTAGATCATTAATATATATTGTGAATAGCTGGGGTCCTAGCACCAATCCCTGCGGTACCCCACTAGTCACTGCCTGCCACTCGGAAAAAGACCAGTTTATTCCAACTCTTTGCTTCCTGTCTGCCAACCAGTTCTCTGTCCAAGTCAGTACCTTACCCCTAATCCCATGTGCTTTAACTTTGCTCGCCAATCTCTTATGCGAGACCTTATCTGTGGTATATGTGCCTTTAAGAGCCCGTGTACTGTAATGCCGGTAGTGGCCACTCGGGCTATATAAGCCTGTATAGTGTCTTGTATCTTTTAGTTCACCTCCAGACTTTGTTCAGTAAACACCTGTTAAACCAACTCCTGCATTCCATGTCTCCATTAACACACGGATGCAACAGTGGCGATGAATTGGAAACGGACTTACCTGCAATTCGGCAGCACCTCAAGGAGATCGATTTCGCAGATGAAGGTCGAAGAAAAAAAAAAGAAAAAACTGTGGTTTCACCAGCTAGCCGGGCTGGTGACAGGTACTGCAATAATCCTTCCTGGGAGGCGGCTGGGGCTCGATCGGCTGGCTCTGCAGCGGGGCTGAGCAGCGAAGGCGGAGGCAAACAGAGACGGAGGGTGGAGCACTCGGGAGACGGCCAGCGCTGCAAAGCAGGTCGGCGTTCGGACCAAGCAGAGGGAGGGAAAAGTCCCAGAGAGTCCAGCGGGAACGAGTCTCCAACTATTAAAAATATCTGTATAAATAAAAACCGCGGAGAACAGCGTTGTCAGCAGCGGCAGGAAAGCGCGGGAGGCGCCATTTTTTCTCGGCAGGGAAGAAAGGAAAGTGCGGGAGGCGCCATTTTTTTTTCAGGATGCCTAAGACTGGCAATATTACTGCTTTCAATAGTGATGTAGAGGATTGGAGCACATATGTGGAAAGAGTGGAGGTATATTGCACAGCAAATGAAATAGAGGATGATAAAAAGGCATCGGTACTTCTAAATCTAATGGGCGCAAGGACATACGGGCTGTTACGAAACTTGATCACTCCAGCCAAACCGATGGACAAGAATTTTAAGGCGATTGTTGATACCCTACAGGAGCACTTAAACCCAACACCGCTGCTGATAGTGGAACGATTCAAATTCTTCAGGAGGAATCAGCACAAGAATGAAAGTAACGCTGATTACCTCACCGAATTAAGAAAGCTATCAAAGCACTGCCAATTCGGGGCAGGACTGGCAGATTCTCTTAGGAGACCGCAGACGAATTTGTCTCGAAGTGAAGGAACACAGAAAAGGCTACTTTCTGAGAAAGATTTAACACTGGACAAGGCTTTCAGTGTGGCTGTATCATACGAAGCAGCAGCAAGAGGAGCTGCAGAGATACAGCAAAAGCCACAGGACTTCGGCACCCATGGAATGACACAGGGTTGAGAGAGATGTTATCGCTGCAGCAGATCCACCCATGACCAGAGGGACTGCTGGTTCAAGGACAAAGCATGCAGGCAATGCGGAAAGATGGGACACATTGCACGTGTATGCCGATCTGGAAACAAAAAATCCACTGACAGAAAAAAAATCAACAAGGAAAAGTACAGAAAGGTACAAATGATGACGGACAGTAGCTCCGAAGACCAGAAGAGTGATAGCGACTCCGGAAACAAGAGACTAAGCTGTCTCAAATTACATAATGTAATTGCCAAAGAAGATTACCAGACCATTTGGGTTACCCTCACGATAGCGGGGTCCCCAGTTAAAATGGAGCTAGATACAGGATCAGCTCTGACCGTCATAAGTCGACGGGATTACGAGCGGCTATTTCCGCATATACCTTTGAAAGACACATCCATTATCTTGAAAACATATACGGGGCAGAAAGTATACCCCAGAGGGAAAATAAGGGTGCCTGTTGTATACAACGGCAAGGAAATACAGAAGTTGTATTTATACGTTCTGCAAGATGGTGGTCCACCGCTGTTGGGACGTGAATGGATCAGGAAGATACGTTTAGACTGGCACTCCATTCAGGCACTGATGGTGACCAGTAAGGAAAAAAATGATGACGTCATACCTGAACGATTAAAAGACATCTTGGCCAACGCCAAAGAAGTGTTTCAACAGGAACTAGGAACCTTGAAAGGCGTCACCGCCTCAATAAAAGTGGAAGATGCGGCAATTCCCAAGTTTTTTAAGGCAAGGCCGGTGCCATACGCAATTCGTCCAGCAGTCGAGGCAGAGCTGGAGAATTTGGAAAAGGCAGGCGTGTTATCAAAGATAGATTGGAGCGAGTGGGCAACACCCATCGTCCCGGTCATGAAGAAAACGTTGAATAATGATAAAGCTGAACAGAGAAAAATTCGCATCTGTGGGGACTTCACGGTGACTGTAAACCCGGTCCTTCACACGGTACAGTATCCTCTTCCGAGGATAGAAGATATTTTCGCCTCACTATCCGGAGGGAAACGTTTCACCAAAATTGACTTGGCACAGGCATATCTACAGATGGAGGTTGAAGAGGCCTCTAAAAAGTATCTCACGATAAATACACACAAAGGCCTGTACCAGTACAATCGACTGGTTTTCAGAGTAGCATCAGCTCCAGCTATCTGGCAAAGAGCTATGGAGCAAGTCCTGCAAGGGATTCCGGGGACTCAATGCTACCTAGACGACATCCTTGTAACAGGAGAAAACGACAACGAGCACCTTGCCAATTTGGAGCAGGTGCTCACTCGGCTCAGAGAACGGGGCCTATGAGCAAATCGCCCCAAGTGCGAATTTTTCCAGAAACAAATATCATTGTGGCCACATAATTAACGAAGAAAGGTTGCATAAGTCACCTGAAAAAATTGAAGCGGTCATAAAAGCCCCAGCACCTGAAAATGTCTCACAATTAAGGTCGTTCCTGGGATTGATAAATTACTATCATAAATTTTTACCGAACTTGTCAACTGTTCTGCACCCTCTTAACGCACTGCTACAAACGGGAGTAAATTGGAAATGGAGCAAAGACTGTAAACGTGCCTTCCATAAATGCAAAGGCTTGATCACGTCCAAGGAAGTTTTGGCTCATTACAACCCATCACTGCCAATCAGACTGGCGTGCGATGCATCCCCTTAAGGCGTAGGAGCGGTATTATCGCATAGATTCCCTGATGGCTCGGCGAGGCCGATAGCTTTTGCGTCACGCTCATTGAACTCAGCTGAGCGTAACTATGCCCAGATCGACAGGGAAGCACTCAGCCTGGTATGGGGAGTGAAGAAATTCAACCATTACCTACACGGACAAAAATTTACCTTGTTGACTAACCATCAACCCCTCATCTCCATATTCAACCCTAAAAAGGGCATTCCCATTATGACAGCGCAAAGGCTACAGAGGTGGTTCCTTTTCCTAGGGGCACACCAATATGACATAGAATACAAAGGCTCAAAACAGCATCGAAATGCTGACGGTTTATCGCGTCTACCGTTGCCAACAGTAGAAGAGGCACCTACAGTGGACCCAGTGGAGATGTTCCACTCAACCACAGTGGAATGTCTACCAATAACAAATTCTACCATTGAAAAGGAAACTAGAAATGACCCGACTTTCTCACGAGTCTACGATTTAACGGTGAAGGGGTGGCCAGCACATGGCGAACCACTGTTGCCAGCATTCTCGCAAAGAAGAGAACAGCTGTCAGTGTGCCGAGGAACCTTGATGTGTGGATCCAGAGTGGTGATTCCACCCAAACTCCAGGATAAAGTGCTAAAGGAGCTTCACGAGGGGCATCTGGGTGGAGTGAAAATGAAGAACCTAGCCAGAGCGTTTGTGGTGGCCAGGTATCAATGGAGACATCGAAGAAATGACCAAGGGCTGTCTAGGATGCCAGAAGGTCCAAAACGCCCCACCACAAACCCCTCTACATCCATGGGAGTGGCCCTCATCTCCATGGCAAAGGGTACACAATGACTTTGCTGGTCCATTTATGGACTCAATGTTCTTAATCGCGGTTGATGCACACTCCAAGTGGCCGGAGGTAATAAAGATGTCCTCCACCACCACGGAAAAAACCATCACAGTATTAAGGACCATATTTGCCAGGAATGGGCTGCCTGAACAGATCTGTTCCGATAATGGCCCACAATTTGTGTCCGAAGAATTCAGGAAGTTCTTAAAAAACAATGGGGTTAAGCACTACACGTCCGCCCCATACCACCCCGCCACCAATGGATTGGTTGAAAGGTTTGTCCAGACCTTCAAGAAGGCCATAAAGGCCATGGGTAATGAAGACATAAATCTACAGCATAAGGTAGATAACTTCTTGTTTGCATACAGGAATGCAACACGTGGTTACAAACCAAACTCCCGCCATGATGTTTTTCAATAGAAGACTAAGATGCCGGCTGGATTTGATCAAGCCAAACATCAGAAGGGACGTAGAGAACCGGCAATTTCAAGGCATGAATGAAAGGCCAACTAGAACCTTCCAGATAGGTCAACAAGTTTTGGCCCGGGACTACCGTACCGAGAAATGGCAGCCTGGAACTATTTGCACACGACTAGGACCGCTGATGTATACCGTGGACATTGGAGAAAGCATAATAAGGCGCCATGCTGACCAGATCATAGAATCATCCGAAAAGGGACAACCTGCACCACAACTCTATACGCCTAATGATGAAGCAGAGATACCCATAGTATCTACCTCTGATCCGGTGATACTGGAACCAGATGAACCCGACACTGGCATTCAAGCCGAATCGACCTTGCCAAAAGAACCTACTAACACCACCGAAAACTACTACACCACCAAGGCGTTATCCGGACCGAGTCAGGAAGCCTCCAGAGAGACTGACTTATAATTGATTAACTGCAGCAAATGTGTAGATTGTTGTTCTTGTAAACATGTTAATTAATGATTACTTAAAATGTTACATACTGGTTTTCTAAAAGGGGAGGAATTGTGGTGTATGTGCCTTTAAGAGCCCCTGTGTACTGTAATGCGGTAGTGGCCACTCGGGCTATATAAGCCTGTATAGTGTCTTGTATCTTTTAGTTCACCTCCAGACTTTGTTCAGTAAACACCTGTTAAACCAACTCCTGCATTCCGTGTCTCCATTAACACACGGATACAAAATTATCGAAAGCCTTCCGAAAGTCCAAATGCACCACATCCACTGGTTCTCCCTTATCTATACCAGTTACATCCTCAAAAAATTCCAGTAGATTAGTCCAGCATGATTTACCCTTTGTAAATCCATGTTGACTTTGTCCGATCCTGTCACTGTTTTCCAAGTGCTCTATTACATCTTTTATAATGGACTCGAGCATTTTCCCCACTTCCGATGTCAGGCTTACCTGTCTATAATTCCCCATTTTCTCTCTACCACCTTTTTTTAAATAGTGGGGTTACATTAGCTACCCTCCAATCCATGGGAACTATTCCAGAGTCTATAGAATTTTGGAAGATGACCAGCAATGCATCTACTATTTCTAGGGCCACTTCCTTAAGTACCCTAGGATGTAGATTATCAGGTCCTAGGGATTTATCGGCCTTCAATGCCATCAATTTCCCTCACACCATTTCCCTACCAATACTGATTTAATTCAATTCCTCCCTCTCATTAGACCCTATGTTCCCCGACATCTCTGGAAGGTTATTTGTGTCCTCCTTTGTGAAGACAGCACCCAAGTATGTATTTAATTGGTCTGCCATTTCTTTGTTCCCCATTATAAATTCCCCTGATTCTGACTGCAAGGGACCTACGCTTGATTATCCCTATTTGAAATTCCCTATTTGATTTCTTGGTGACTATCTTATACTGATGGCCTCTAGTTATGCTCTTTCATGATTTTTAAGACCTCTATTAGGTCACCCCTCAGCCTTCTTTTGTTTTTGTTTTTAAAAAGAGGAAAGAGACCCAGCTTGTTCATCCTTTCCTGATATTTATACCCTCGCATTTCTAGTATCATCCTAGTAAATCTTCTCTGCACCCTCTCCAGTGCCTCTATATCCTTTTTATAATATGCCAACCAGAACTGTACACCGTACTCCAAGTGTGGTCTAACCAAAGTTCAATACAAGATTAGCATAATTTCACTACTTTTCAATTCTATCCCTCTTTAAAAAAAAAAAAAAAGCACCAAGGTTTATTTCAAGGCCTTGTTAACCTGTGTCGCTACTTTTAGGTGATTTGTACTCTGATGCCTTTGCTCCTCTACCCCACCGAGACTTGCACCCTCCAAGTAATAGGTGACTTCCCTATTCTTCATACCAAAATTAAATACCTGACATTTATCAATGTTGAAATTCATTTGTCAATAATGTAAAAGACAAAGCTGAAGCGTTTGCAACCATCTTCAGCCAGAAGTGCCGAGTGGATGACCATATCAGCCTCCTCCAGAGGTCCCTGCCATCACTGAAGCTAGTCTTCAGCCAATTCGATTCAATCCACGTGATAAAGAAACGGCTGAGTGCACTGGATACAGCAAAGGCTATGGGCCCCGACAACATCCCGGCTGTCATGCTGAAGACTTGTGCTCCAGAACTAGCTATGCCTCTAGCCAAGTTATTCCAGTACAGCTACAACACTGGCATCTACCCGACAACGTGGAAAACTGCCCAGGTATGTCCTGTCCACAAAAAGTAGAACAAATCCAATCCAACTAATTACCACCCCATCAGTCTACTCTCAATCATCAGCAAAGTGATGGAAGGTGTCATAGACAGTGCTGTCAAGTGGCACTTGCTCACCAATAACCAGTTTGGGTTCCGCCAAGACCATTCGGCTCCAGACCTCATTGCAGCCTTGGTCCAAACATGGACAAAGGAGCTGAATTCCAGAGTGACTGCCCTTGACATCAAGGCAGCATTTGACCAAGTGTGACATCAAGGAGCCCTAGTAAAATTGAAGTCAATGGGAATCAGGGTGGGGGGAACTATCCACTGGCTGGAGTCATACCTAGCACAAAGGAAGATGGTTGTGGTGGTTGGAGGTCAGTCATCACATCCCCAGGACATCGTTGCAGGAACTCCTTAGGGCAGTGTCCTTGGCCCAACCATCTTCAGCTGCTTCCTCAATGACCTTCCCTCCAACATAAGGTCAGAAATGGGGATGTTCGCCGATGATGGCAGTGTTCAGTGCCATTCGCAACTCCTCAGAATATGAAGCAGTCCACGCCTGCATGCAACAAGACCTGAACGACATTCAGGCTTGGGCTGATAAGTGGCAGGTAACATTCGCACCACACAAGTGCCAGGCAATGACTATCTCCAACAAGCGAGAGTCTAACAACCACCCCTCGACATTCAACGGCATAACCATCACCAAATCCACCAGCATCAACATCCTGGGGGTCAGCATTGACCAGAAACTTAACTGGACCAGCCACATAAATACTGTGGCAACAAGAGCAGGTCAGAGGCTAGGTATTCTGCAGCAAGTGTCTCACCTCCTGACTGCCCAAAGCCTTTCCACAATCTACAAGGCCCAAGTAAGGAGTGTGATGGAATACTCTCCACTTACCTGGAATAGGGCCGCTCCAACAACATTCAAGAAGCTCGACATCATCCAAGACAAAGCAGCCCGCTTGATTGGCACCCCATCCACCACCTTAAACATTCACTCCCTCCACCACTGACGTACCATGGCTACAGTGTGTGCCATCTGCAAGATGCACTGCAGCAACTCGCCAAGGCTTCTTCGGCAGCACCTCCCAAACCCATGACCTCTACCACCTAAAAGGACAAGGGCAGCAGGCGCATGGGAACACCATCACCTCCAAGTCACACACTATCCTGACTTGGAAGTATATCACCATTCCTTCATAGTTGTTGGGTCAAAATCCTGGAACTTCCTCCCTAACAGCACCGAGTACCTTCGCCACACGGACTGCAGCGGTTCAAGGCGGTGGCTCACCACCACCTTCTCAAGGGCAATTGGGGATGGGCAGCGATGCCCAGATCCCATGAAGGAAATTTTTTTAATATGCCCATTCTGCAAGTTTATTAATGTTTTCCTGTAATTTGTTGCAGTCCTCCTCAACTATCCACCCCCCCCCCAAAATTTGGTGTCATCGCAAATTTAGAAATTGTTTTTGATCCCAAAGTCCAAATCGTTAATATAAATTCTGAAGAACGGTGGTCCCAGCACTGATCTTTGTGGGACCCCACTTTCCACCTTCTGCCACTGTGAATAGCTATCCTTTACCCCTACTCTCTGCTTTCTGTCTTGAAGCCAGCTATCCATTCTGCTACTTGCCCTCTGACTCCATATTATTCATTAATCTATTATGTGGTACCTTATCAAAGGCTTTTTGAAAATCTAGATAAATTGCATCTACTGCATTACCCTCGTCTACTCAGTTACCTTTTCAAAAAATTCAATGAGGTTGGTCAAGCAAGACTTTTCCTTTTGAAATCCATGCTGACTATTCATTATTATATTTTTGGTTTCTGGATGTTCTTCTATTTTCTCCTTTAGTTGAGATTCCATTATTTTCCTACCACCGATGTTAAACTGACTGGTCGATAGTTCCCTGGACATGTTCTATCTCTCTTAAATATTATGTTAGCTATCCACCAGTCCTCTGACACTACAGCTTTTTCTGACGAATTATTAAATACATGTAGTAATGCCTCTGCTATCCCTTCCCTAGATTCTTGTAGCATAACTTCCTTGTTTTTGTAATCTATGCCTATTAATAAATCCAAGGATCCCATGTGCTTTTTTAACAGCCTTCTCAACTTGTCCTGTCATCTTCAAAGATTTGTGTACATACATCCCAGGTCTCTGTTCCTGCACCTCCTCTAAAAAATGTGCCATTTAGTTGATATTGCCCCTCTCCTCATTCTTCCTACTTTTCTGTGTTAAATTTTATCTGCCATGTGTCTTCCCATTTTACCAGTCTATGTCCTCTTGAGGTCGGTTACTATCCTCCTCATTGTTTACTGCATTTGCAAGTTTTGTATCATCTCTTGACTCTTAACTGCCCTCTGAAATGGCCTAGCAAGTCACTCAGTTGTAACTAACTGCTACGAAACAAAATACTAAGAATGAAACCAGACGGACCACCCGACATCGACACCAGCTACGGACACGACAACATCACACCCAGCCCAGTCAACCCTGCAAAGTCCTCCTCACCAACATCTGGGAACTTGTGCCAAAATTGGGAGAGTTGTTCCATAGACTAGTCAAGCAACAGCTTGACATAGTCATACTCACAAAATCATACCCAGGGATGGTGATGGAGGAGTTTGGGACATTGGCTGAAAGGTATGTACTGTCCCACCGGCAGGACAGACCCACCAGGGGTGGAGGCACAGTGGTATAGTCGGGAAGGAGTGGCCCTGGGAGTCCTCAACATTGACTCCAGACACCATGAAGTCTCATGGCTTCAGGTCAAGCATGGGCAAGGAAACCTCCTGCTGATTACCACCTACTGCCCTCCCTCATCGGATGAATCAGTAGTCCTCCATGTTGAACACCACTTGGAAGAAGCACTGAGAGTAGCAAGGGCACAGAATGTACTCTGGGTGGGGGACTTCAATGTCCATCACCAAGAGTGGCTCGGTAGCACCACTACTGACCGAGCTGGCCGAGTCCTAAAGGACATAACTGCCAGTCTGGGCCAGCGACAGGTGGTGAGTGAACCAACAAGAGGGAAAAACCTACTTGACCTCATACTCACCAATTTACCTGTCGCAGATGCATCTGTCCATGACAGCATTGGCAGCAGTGACCACCGCACACATTGTGGAGATGAAGTCCCATCTTCACACTGAGGACACCCTCCATCATGTTGTGTGGCACTACCACCGTGCTAAATGGGATAGATTCAGAACAGATCTAGCAGCTCAAAACTGGGCATCCATGAGGCGCTGTGGGCCATCAGCAGCAGCAGAATCGTATTCCACCACAATCTGCAACCTCATGGCCTGGCATATCCCTTACTCTACCATTACCACCAAGCCAGGGGACCAACCCTGGTTCAACAACTAGTGCAGAATAGCATGCCAGGAGCAGCACCAGACGTACCTAAAAATGAGATGCCAACTTGGGGAAGCTGCAACACAGGACTACATGCATGCTAAAAAGCGGAAGCAGCATGCTCTAGACAGGGCCAAGCGATCCCACAATCAATGGATAAGATCAAAGCTCTGCAGTCCTGCCACATCCAGTCGTGCATGGTGGTGGATCATTAAACAACTAATGGGAGGAGGAGGCTCCATGAATATCCCCATCCTCAATGATGGTGGAGCCCAGCACGTGAGTGCGAAAGACAAGGCTTAAGCGTTTGCAACCAACTTCAGCCAGAAGTGCCAAGTGGATGACCCATATCGGCCTACTCCCGAGCTTCCCACTATCACAGAAGCCATTCTTCAGCCAATTCGATTCACTCCACGTGATATCAAGAAACGGCTGAGCGCACTGGATACAGCAAAGGCTATGGGCCCCGACAACATCCGGCTATCGTGCTGAAGACTTGTGCTCCAGAACTAGCCGCGCCTCTAGCCAAGCTGTTCCAGTACATCTACAACACTGGCATCTATCTGACAATGTGGAAAACTGCCCAGGTATGTCATGTCCACAAAAAGCAGGACAAATCCAACCCGGCCAATTAACGCCCCATCAGTCTACTCTCAATCATCAGCAAAGACATGGAAGGTCTCATTGACAGTGCTATCAAGCGGCACGCACTCACTAATAACCTGCTCACTGATGCCCAGTTTGGGTTCCGCCAAGACAACTCTGCTCCCGACCTCATTACAGCCTTGGTCCAAACATGGACAAAGGAGCTGAATTCCAGAGGTGAGGAGAGAGTGACTGCCCTTGACATCAAGGCAGCATTTGACCGAGTGTGGCATCAAGGAGCCCTAGTAAAACTGAAGTTAATGGGAATCAGGGGCAAAATGCTCCACTGGCTGGAGTCATACATAGCACAAAGGAAGATGGTTGTGGTGGTTGAAGGTCAATCATCACAGCCCCAGGATATCGCTGCAGGAGTTCCTCAGGGCAGTGTCCTAGGCCCAACCATCTTCAGCTGCTTCATCAATGACCTTCCCTCCAACATAAGGTCAGAAATGGGGATGTTCGCTGATGACTGCAGTGTTCAGCGCCATTTGCAACTCCACAGATAATGAAGCAGTCCATGCCCGCATGCAACAAGACCTGGACGACATTCAAGCTTGGGCTGATAAGTGGCAGATAACATTCGTGCCACAGAAGTGCCGGGCAATGACTATCGCCAACAAGCGAGAGTCTAACCACCTCCCCATGACATTCAATGGCATTACCATCACCGAATCCCCCACTATCAACATCCTGGGGGTCACCATTAACCAGAAACTTAACTGGACCAGCCACAAATACTGTGGCAACAAGAGGTCAGAGGCTAGGTATTCTGCAGCGAGTGTCTCACCTCCCGACTCCCCAAAGCCTTTCCACCATCTACAAGGCACAAGTAAGGAGTGTGATAGAATACTCTCCACTTGCCTGGATGAGAGCAGCTCCAACAAGAAGCTAGACACAATCCAGGACAAAGCAGCCCGCTTGATTGGCACCCCATCCACCATCTTAAACATTCACTCCCTCCACCACCGGCATACCGTGGCTGCAGTGTACCATCTACAAGATGCACTGCAACAACTCGCTAAGGCTTCTTCGGCAGCACCTCCCAAACCCACGACTTCTTCCAAATAGAAAGACAAGGGCAGCAGGCGCATGGTAACACCACCACCTCCAAGTCACACACCATCCTAACTTAGAAGTATATCGCCAATCCTTCATCGTCGCTGGGTCAAAATCCTGGAACAGCACTGTGGGACTGCAGCGGTACAAGACGACGGCTCACCACCACCTTCTCAAGGACAACTCGGGATGGGCAATAAATGCTGGCAAATTGTCAGCGATGCCCTGAACACAAACGAATAAAAAAAAACCTGCAAACTTTAAAATGATGTCCTGTATACCAAGTACAGGTCATTAACATATATCAAAGAGTATTGGTCCCAATGCCCACCTCCAGTGGAAAACAACCAACCATTCACCACTACTCTCTGCTTTCTCTTAGCCAATTTGGTATCCATGGCACCACTGCTGTCCTTTTAATCCCATGGGCCTTAATTTTGCAAACATGTCTATTATGTGGTACTTCGTCAAATGGCTTTTGAAAGTCCATATACACGTCAACCGCACTACACTCATCAAAGAACTCGATCAAGTTAATCAAACACGATTTGCCTTTAAGAAATCCTTACTGACTTTCATTTATTAGCCCATACTTTTCCAAATGTTAGTTAATTTTGTTCTGGATTAAAGTCTCTACAAGTTTCCCCACCACTGACATTAAGCTGACTGGTCTGTAATTGCCAGGTTCATCCCTCTCCCTTTTTAAAAAAAAAACTGCAGTATAACATTTGCCATCCTCCAGACTGGCACCACCTCTATATCCTAAGAGGATTGAAACATTGTGGCCAGAGTCTCTGCTATCTCCACCCTTACTTTCCTCAGTAATCTAGGATGCAACTCAACCAGACCAGGTAACTTTTCTACTTTGAGGACTGCCAACCTTGAATATCCTCTTTACCTATTTTTATCCTAACCAATATAGCTATTGCCTCCTCCTTTACTGCTACATTGGCAGCATCCTCTTCTCTAGTGAAGTCAGATGCAAAGTACTCATTTAGTACTTCAGCCATGCCCTCTGCCTCCACAAGAAAATCTCCTTTTTGGTCCCCAAGTGAGCCTCACCCCAAAAAGAAAAAAAAATACCAGACTTCTTAAAAGGAGTACCCAACACCAATGAACCCAAGTAGCTTTTTGTGGCAGATCCCAATTCTTAATACTAGGGATTCAAGCCAGATCTCCATATCCGAACCAGAAATACAAGAACTACTGCAGCTGTACCTCAAAATTTTGTACAGATGCAAAAAGATCTATTAGGATACTAGTGACAAAGCTCCACACATGACTTCTCTCGCTTGTGGAATTCTTCCAGTGTCATTACCTAAAACTCAACAAGAGTTAGCTACAAGCAGTCAGTGTGTGTAGCAGTCTTCAAGGTTCTCGATTCTTTCTGTACTTCCAGCAGCCTTCAAGATCAAACTCAAGAGCCTCTGGTAGGTTAAATAGTCAGGAGAACTCTACCTGATAGGGTGATCTGGCCTTGCAATTGATTCATACATGTAAATTCACCACCTGTAGGCAATCAGTCTGTTTTGTAAACTAAAGGAAATATTACTCAATCAGAAACCTAATTACTTGGATCTTATAAATAATTGTCCTCTTGTTAAGTGCTTTGAATCTGTGAAGATCGCTACTGGCTTAAGCACCTTCCACCTCAGCTGCAAAGTCATTTCAAGGTAGTGACCAAAACATCTCATTTCGACATCAGTGAGGCTACAACACATCAATTTTCTACAGGCTGTTAAAATCAGTACAGATTAAACAGTTTTGATTTTAGAATAACGAAATCTCTGCAATGGGTAACAAATTTGTAAAAATGTACAGGGTTAAAAAGGTACTGATTTTCTGTACCAAGATTAAATAGTGCACATTTGATATAAGTCATATTGCAATTCAGTTCCAATACTGAAAGCATAAAAAAGGTAAGTATCTCAATTAGTGGAGGCTTTAGAGCTTCAGGATTAAGCTGCTTTTATACAAGCCATTTTGTATATTTAATACACATTTATATATCACAAAGAGGAAACCCATGCATTAAAATACAAAGTTGTTAGCTATTATATTCTTTCTTCTTCCTGAAGCTAGTGACTCATGTGGCTGTGTTGTTCTGGGGCACTGGTATCTCACTGTCGAGGCTCTCACCTGAAGACTGCATGCTTCAATGTCAGCAGGCATGAGAGTATCCACTATTTTTACAATTCATCAATTTTTACTTTTAAATTGTTAAATAGAAAGTTATATTTAATAGTTTATTTTTAACAAACTGACATGTAACTCAAATTTCATCCAGCTTCAAGTGCAGTTGGCAAAAAAAGTACCACTTCAAAAACTATTAACCAATTTCTCCCCACAAAATAAGCTGGCAGTATTTTATAAAGACTCTTCACATTTTTTGTGAATCCGAGTTGATGCTCCAGTATTGACATATTTAGACCAAAACACAAGGTTTATTGTTCTCTATCAGGTGTTATAGCATCTCATCAATAGCTGCCTTCACTTTTATTTAATAAAAGATCAGAATTAAGTCAAATTAGTTTAAATTTAAAACAGCAAACAAACGCAGAATTAGGTATTGCAGTTTGGCTGTCAGAGAAATAAGGACAGTTACTTAAAAAAAAAACACAAACTTCTATTGAATTATATGCAATAAATTACAATAAACATACAAGAGCCGAAGGATAGCGCCGATCTTGATAGGTTAACTGATATTTCCTCATTCTGGATTCCGGTTTTCTTAAAATTACAAGCAGTATCCAGAATAAAATATTGGGTGATAACAGCAGCACATTCGCCCCACTAAACATTTCAACTTCTTGCACAAAACTTTGATGAGCTCAGGACTTTAAAACATTTCATTTACACCACAGGTCTTATGAAACATAACTGGCTTTATTTTTGAAAAAATCCACATGGTGATGCAAAAGTATGAGAAATCTGCATCCAAATATCAATTACAATGCATTATTTATATTCAAAGATAAGAATTTTAGTGTACAATTCAAAATGGCTAATGGCTACAGTGAGAAATATTAAGGCAATAATCCAAACCCAGTGCATGCTAAACTATTTCCACTTCGAAGGATATGTGAGAAACACTTTGTAGTAGACATTGCCATAAGGTATATGGTGCACTGCTCCCATACTATGGGAATTCCTCTTTATGACAGCACAGAAGAGCAAGGACACGGCAATACTTCAAGTAGATACTTTTTTAAAATAGGCAGCAAAGCAAAGAGCATCTATTTATATAGCATATTATAATCTCTCTCTCAGAAGCATCCCAAAGAATTAATAATATTGTGCTCTCATTTAAAGGCAAGATACTTGGAATTTTTTCCATTTGTAGTATGCTGAGGGGGGTGGGGGCGGGGGGGGGGGGGGAGCGAAAGAGCACACGCAATGTTGCACTGCCAACTTGGATCAGAATTGTTCCTGTATGCACATAGGAGTAAGGATACAGTGAATATAGAAATAATTTCACTAGAAGTCAGCAGGATATGCTGACCAATGTTTTATTTCTGGCATATCCAGGTGAAGTGCTGAAGCTTTTGCTCTTACTATCCCTCCACTTTGTTTATGGAAAAGTATCTCATATTAGTGTCAATCTACAGAACAGAAAGGCTCTTTATATAGAATGAAAAGAATCTAATACTCATTATTGTCCAAGACCATATAATTCAAGGGAATGAACATCTGTGGGTGGAGAGGCCAAGTACTATTTGTTCACTCTCCCAATTTTAGCCCCTGATGTCTGGGGAGGAAGTACAATTCTGCGCGATTGTAATTTAGTGACCTCTGCTGGAAATACATTTGTATGGATGTCAGAAGAGAGCAGGTTTAGGCTTGGAAATAATGCCCCATGTTTGAGTAGTCTGTCAAAACTTGTGCTTTGCTCATGCACATAAAGAATGACCGTTTGAACAAGATACTAAAAAGATGCCAACCCTCAGGGAATCATACACCCAAGCATGAGTCACTTCCTCTGAAGCAGGGGAAGAAAAGATGCTGATCCTGTTCAAACACATACATCGTTCTCAAATACATTTATATTAAAATCTAAACATGTATGTTTTATAAATGCCAGCCACTCAACACCTTCTTTGCAGCAAGCAGTTTTCAATAGCCATATGCTGCTTCTTTTAAAATTCTGACAAAAGGCCATCGACCTGAAACGTTAACTCTGTTTCTCTCTGCACTGATGCTGCCTGACCTGCTGAGTATTTCCAGCATTTTCTGTTCTTATTTCACAATTTTGTTCAATTAGCTGCCAACATGTTATAGTCAAAGTCATGAATTTAATTACCACCATACTGAAAAAATTGGTTTAAGGTATAATTTCTGCTGTATCATGGATTAAATACATTTGTAAAAGAACAGTCTACAAATGCTTAAGTTATTGAATCATTTACACCAAAACCAGCAAGTTGTATGCAATACATTCTAGTGCTGATGGCACCTTCATTTTCCTCCTTAGAGAGATTGATAAATGAGGTAATGTGTCAAGTAGCCACAGACATTACGACGAAGATGGCAACTCTAAACAGGCAGTCAAACTTGACTGTTACCAAATGATCTTTCCATACACACGAAAGTTGCTGCTTATTCTGTATACCATTTAGCCTAGCACCGTTTATGAAAATGAAGTCATCAGACTATGGTTTAAATTTTGAGCAAATATTCAGAATTTAAAACACTTCAAAACCCTAACAAATTATTTGACCAATATGTTTATGTTCATTTCTACACTGAATCAGGCAGTCAAGGTGGGCCCTTGCAGATGGCAGAGCTAGTTATATTCAAACACAAAGCATTTTCATCTTCCAGTTAAACTGTGTTTTTGCAAGAGACCTAATGGCATGTTTGCAGCTTCAATCCTCCACACAAATTGTCAGCTGGGATGTTGGGAAAGTAGAGAGATGCTGCTGTCTAAATTGAAAAGTGTGTGTGATACAAGAAACTTAAATGACAAACTGATTATGGGATGGGGGTGGAGGATCAGGGAACATAAGAAAGACTGCATTTTACTCAAATATTTCATCTGCCTGGTACTGAGCCCAGAACACCGCTAACTTCGCTTTTCTACTGACAATCTCAAATTGATCAGTCAGATCATGTATTTTTGAAATTTGTAACAAGGCAAGATTTCGCAAGTAGAATTTTATGCACTAGTTTTGTCAACATACGGTGATTCAGATATAGAAAATTCTAGAATTTTTCAATCTTAAGTTCCACTCGATTAATGTCATAATTCATTTACCATACACAGTCATGCCCACATATATGAAATTAGTTCACAGAATTCACAGAATCTAGTGCAGATAGAGGCCATTTCGGCCCATCGAGCCTGCACTGACACATATCCCACCCTATCCCTGTAACCCCACGTATTTAATCCCCTAACACTAAGGGTCAATTTATCATAGCCAAATCAACCTAACCTGCACATCTTTGGACTGTGGGAGGAAACCGGAGCACCCGGAGGAAACCCACGCAGACACAGGGAGAATGTGCAAACTCCACACAGACAGTCGCCCGAGGCCAGATTTGAACCCGGGTCCCTGGCGCTGTGAGGCAACAGTGCTAACCACTATGCCACCGTGAAATTAGTTGACGAGCAATAATAAGCAGCACTGAAATTTGTAAGGCAAAGGATATTATTACTGGACTACTAGTGGAAGTACCAAATGGAGGGAAGACACTACCCCAGAAAGAAGCAAAAAAACACACTGATCTCTTTCCCTTGCCCTGCCAAAAAGTCTCACATTGCAACCAGTCACACAGCAAAGTGGCATATCTTCTATTCATGCTCTTGGCCAGGGAATAGTGGGTGGTGAAGTAAAGGTATATTCAAAGAAAAAAAATCTTATGGTAACGATCTGATTGCTGATATGTTCAGTTGTAAAGCATAGTAAAACTAACATCAAATCAGTAGACACCAGTACTATCACATACAAAGCATCAAATTTTAGCTGTCCACCAAATGACTCACTTCATTATACTTTTAGGAAATGTTCACTCACAGTTTCCAACCTCAGCTTGAATCATAAAAAAGAAAATTTAAGAATAAAGCAGAATTGTCAATGAGCCACTCTTGCACACTTCCAATCTCTATGGTCAAAGCAACATTGATAATTGTCTGGAAGCAGGCCATTAGCCTGCAGTTAGTAGTGTGAGAAGAGGGGAGGGAAATAAAGGGTTTTGTACCGAGAGGGAGCAGCATGGACTATAGGAACATAAAACAGGAGTAGGCCATTCAGCCTCTTGAGCCTGTTCCGCCATTCTGTTAGATCATGGCTGATCTGGACATTAACTCCATTTACTCACCGTTGCTCCATATCCTTGATAATCTTACCTAATAAATATCTATCGAACTCAAGTCTTGAAAATTTTAATTGACCCAGCATTCACAGCATTTTGGGGGAGAGAATTTCAGATTTCAACCAAGTTTGTGAGAAAAAGTGCTTCCTGATTTCACTCCTAAATGGCTTAGCTCTAATCTTAAACTCCTGCCATCTTGTTCTGGAGTCCCCCACCAGAGAAGAGAGTTTCTTTGTATCTACCCTATAGAATCCCTTTAGCATTTTAAACAAACACCTCTAAACCATCTTAACTTAAGGGAATACAAGCCAAGTTTATGCAACTTGTCCTCAATTTAACACTAAGCCCTGGTACCATTCTGGGGCATCCACACTGGACTCCCTCCAAGGTCAGTATATCTTTCATGAGTTTCGGTGCTCAAAACTAAACACAGCACTCTAGATAAGAGTTCTGACGAAGGCTCAGTACAGCTGAAGTACAACTTCCTCCCTTTTGAATTTCAACCCCTTTTGAGTTTAAGGCCAACACTCCATTTGCCTTATTTATTACTTTTTGTATCTGTGTACTAGCAGTTAGTGATCTGTGCACATGGTTCCTCCTCAACTGCTATTAGTCTCTCACCATTAAGAAAATATTCCAATTTGTCTTGCTTGGATCCAAAATGAATGACCTCACACTTCTCCACATTGCCCACTCACAGTCTGTCTGTGTCCCATTGTAATGTCCTGCTCCCATCCATACAACTTACTGTGCCTCCTAACCTAGGGTCATTTGCAAAGTTGGATATACAACACTCTATTCCTTCATCCAAGTCATTAATGTGTGGTGAAAAGGCAAGGCCTCAGTATAGATCCCTGGGGAACTTCACATCCTGCCAATCAGAGAACATCCCCTTTATTCCTACTCTGTCTCTCCTACCTCCCAGCCAATTACCAACCCACGTCACAGGGTTACCTCCAATTCCTTGCGCTCTCATTTTTGCTAATAATCTCTTGTGCGGAACCTTATCAAATTCCTTCTGGAACATTCATAGACATTCCCATGTTAGTGACCACCTCAAAAAATTCAGCTAGATTAGTCAGACATGGCCTACCCTGTGAAAGATTTACATCCTGCCAACTGTCCTGGAGCAGAAGTACTCCCAAGATACTCCCAGAAATCACAAGATAAAGAATGCAAAATCTTTGTACAACTCTCTGAACCAATGTTAAGACAGCAGCAATTTTATGTTGAAAGGTTTACTGCAACTGAATCACAGAATCCCCACAGTGCAGATAGAGGCCATTTCGGCCCATCGAGCCTGCACCGACACATATCCCACCCTATCCCCGTAACCCCACGTATTTAATCTCCTAACACTAAGGGTCAATTTATCATAGCCAAATCAACCTAACCCGCACATCTTTGGACTGTGGGAGGAAACCGGAGCACCCGGAGGAAACCCACGCAGACACGGGGAGAATGTGCAAACTCCACACAGACAGTCGCCCGAGGCCAGATTTGAACCCGGGTCCCTGGCGCTGTGAGGCAACAGTGCTAACCACTATGCCACCGTGCCCCCTTTTGGGTTTTTTTTCATTTCAAAAGTCAATCAATATCAACTGACCTCTGACGGAGTATGCTTTTTGCAGCAAATAATACTGGGCTCTAAAAAGCATTCCACTACAAACAAATAGAAACTTTTTTGATATTATTGATATCCATATTTTCTGATAAATCCTGTACAGCTTTGATTATCTTTGAAAGAGACAAAAAATTTAAATAATTGTACAAATGAACAAAAATATCATTTCTGGTAGCAAAGCCTTTCCAATATTCAAAAAGATTGAGTTGACATAACAGCTTACCTACAACAGCTTAATTATTTTATTAAATAATGCAGAGTTGTTATATCCATGCACAGGATCTTTTGGAATCAAGAGATATAACTTGGTCCTAGCTGGCAACAACATTTCAGTGAAAGCTGCTCTTTATTTGAAAATCCACCAATTTTCTCCCAACATACATTTTTCTTTTAAACAAAATATATTCTGCAAAGACAATGCAGCAAAATTTTGCGAAGTTCGTGTACTGAATTGCCTTAAGCTCAAACTATCCTTCACACCACTGATGTGGACAGAGTTTATGTTATATACAATGAAGCACCGATCAACAGCGCTTTATCGTGTTATTCTTTATCTTGCTTTACTTTAAAAAAAAATTCTACACAGAAACTATTCCCTCATATCCAACTTTGTGTAAACAAGTCTTCTCAGAACCAACCAGTGAAGACACCATGTGTGGACCTTTAAACAAATATTTCTAGTGTTCTGAGATCTGCATATGATTTGGAGTTCTATGGAGGTAGAGGATCTTTGTGAACTGAAGGCAATTCTTTACATTCTAGTCAGGAAAGGCAGCATAAAACTTGGATGTAAAATAATGACATGCTGAGCATAGAGCAATAAAAGGGCATTCCCATTTATGCTAATGCCAAAATACAAATGTAGTGCTTTGCGAGTCAATAACTGTTCCCTTGCAAAATCCTAGGCACAGAATTAACTACATTGATTAATACATTATTCATTCTAAATCCCATATAAACGTAAGATTGTGATTCTGCCTACAAATAATTGTACTAGGGATAAGTAAACTGATTTGTAGAATATTTAGTGCTCCATCTTTCAATTAACTGCATTTTTCATTCAAACTCATGTTTTCATCCAACTGATGAACCATGCACATCCATATTAATCCTCACAGGAAGCATCTGATGCAATATTGTTACTTAATCTGACGGTCATAAATAAATATAGTACACAAGGAATGTCTACTGCAAACTTGAATAAAAAGTAAAATTCTAAATTAATAATTTTAGCATGATTATTTTGTGATGGTGAAAGAAAAACGGTTGCTTGAACATACAAAAGTTTACATAATTTACTGCTGCTTTTCAAAGAATACCTCACCAAATCCTGATAATTTACAATCCAGCAGCTCTGATCATATATAGTCGCAAATCTCACTCGTTCTTCAAGCCGTCATTTCTAAATCAATAAAAGTTTCACTCAGCATGAGAACATAATTCGTCGCTGTACTGTAGAGCATTATTGGTTGGAACAGTTTAAAATCATGATTGAATCAGTCATCACCCATCATCATCAAAATAAAGCCTTTCCATCTGCTGCTGAAGTTTATATATCAACATTTGCTTTCCAATAAACCTTCCATCTTGGTCATTCTGCCATTTTGTTTATTATCCATACTGAGGTCATCCTTATGGAAGATAGTTTCATAAACAGCGAGTATTTTGCATGAAGAATAAAATTTGCTGCTTAGCACTTATCTTCTCAGAATGGATCCATTTGATGCCATTACATAAACTGCAACTGGAAAAAAAGACAAAACAGAAAATAGCTTAAGAGTTTCAGGTAATAAGATCTATTAGACAACAAGATTTCTGTACAGTAAAAAATTACCTTTATGTTTCCTTAAAAATCAAATTACAGTCCATCCTAAACACAATTTCCTCAATCAAAATCAAGTTTTCAATTACAAGTCAGTTTTTACATATAATATTCTGAACCAGGTATTCATATCTATGTTGACCAGTGTAGAATACAGTTCTACAGGCAATGTGTGAAAGAAGAGAATAAAAGGAGTTACAGGTGTGTCCAACATAAGAATATAACAGCAAGAACTTTAGTGATTTAAAAAAAGTGAACTGCATTACAGACCTATTTCTGGATGAACAACTGTCCAGAGTCCCAGTTATAAACTTTCTCTGTTAATCGTGCTATAGATTAATCGAGACACCACTGCATCAACAGATGCTATTATGTGCATTTGAAAACCTTTTGTACAATTTTCTAAGATGTATTTGAAGCTTTTTCAGGTTACGGGACAGTAACTTCTACAGTGGAAAATTAAACATAAACCTACGTTTAAATTGACCAACAGGACCCATTTCATGTCAGAATTGGTTTGTCGAGTTATTATCTCCACAAAAGAAAAAGGTTGCATGCGAATCAGTGCATACACACACACCATACATAAAAGTAAACTAACGACATCACAAATTTCTACAAAGTACAACTACACCACGATATCCATGCAATCACAGTACTGTTTTGACACACTTTCGCAGGATAACCAAATGCTTCAGCAAACTAACAGCAATGCTAACGTAGCTGGCCTTGTTTGATGGCTTTATGGACCATTCTGAACTTTGCTCAACATAGCATACACAAACATACACACACGTATTACACCATGAATACCTTGTCTGTTCTACAAGAAGTCCTTGAGAGAGAGCTCTGCAAACGGATCCTTTCCAGGAGCTCTAGGAGGACTTTGACTAGAAGGACTTGAGGCTGTAGGCAACTATTTCAGAAAGCGAAGAAAGAAAGTGAAAGCAGAAAATGCGAAGAATAGAACATAGGAATTCAGTGACAGCAATGCAGAAATTGGCTGACATTTTAGCAATGACAGAAACATTTGCAAAGATTCAATTATATACAGATTAATTTTTTAAAATCATTTGCCAGTTTAAGAACTAAGAAAAAGGTTTCAGCTGCTATGAACTAATTTTTAAGCAGAATTATTTGTAATTTAAGCAAAAGGTGTTAGCACAGAAGTAGCTAGTTTTTACCATCAAAATATTGATGCAAAATATATACAATACGAAGTTTCATTCCTAAACTTGGTCATCAAACAAGTACCAGTACCAACTTACAATTTAGCATTTGGCTGTTTGAAATGCATGAACTGTTCAATTTTTGATAGATTTGAAGTCCATAATTTACTTTTCTAAATCAGATTTTCCAAGAGGGGGAAAGGCATTTAAACAGCACCTTAATGTACCATGTCAGGAAAGTCATTAAGTAAAATAAAATTGAAGAGATACACCAGAGAAAAAGATGAGCTGCTGCCCACCTTCCTGACTGGACAATGTTGTATGTGGTGCAGGAGGAAGAAAATAAAGTAGGAAAGTTATGCAGAAGATTCCAAGCAAAAGCAATTAATGCTACATTGATCAACTCTTTAAGAATGGTTTTGAAGGGAATATGAATAGATCAAAGCGACAACAACTTGCATTTTTATATAACACCTTTAACATAGAAAAAGTCCCAAAGAGCTTCACAAGTGTTATGAGACAAAAATGAATGCTGAGCCAAAGAGTGGGCAGCAGAGTTTTGGATGAGCTGAACTTTACAGGCCATGGGAGATCAGTCAGGGCAGCATTGGAACAGTCGAGTCTAGAGGTGACAACGTCAGAGATTCAGATGGGCTGAGACATGGATGGAAGTGGGCAATGCTATGGAGGTGGAAGCAGGCAGTCTTTGTGATGGAGCGAATATGGGATGATCATCTCAGGGTCAAATACGAGCCAAGAATAGATCTTTGGGGGACTCCTGAGGCGACAGTGCGGGGTGGGGTGGGGGGGGGAAGGAAAGAAGCCATTTTTGGAGATGCTATGGTTTGATAGGCAAATATGCAGTCCCACTGAGCTGGATAAGAGGAGAGGCGTTGAAGGAGTATGGTGTGGTTGAACATGTCAAAGGCTGCAGAAAGGTTGATGAGGATGGGAAGGGGAAATGCACCATGGTCACAGTCACAGAGGATGTCATTTGTGACTGATTAGGGCAGGATCGGGGAGAGAGAGTCAAACGTGAAGTTGTGCAAAAGATGCGCACAGATTTGGGAAACATATTCAAGGACTTTGGAAGAAAGGGAGATTGCAGATGGGGCAATAGTTTACAAGGACAGAGGGGTCAAGGGCAATTGGTGATAATGGCTGTTCTGAAAGGGAGGGAGATAGTAACCGAGGAGAGGGAACTATTTACAATATCATCTAACATGGGAGTCAGGAAGGGAAGCCAAGTGATCAGCAGTTTAGTGGGAATGGGATCAAGGAAGAGAAGGTGGGTCACAGCAATCAAATATTTCACAGAACACAATGGTTCCTATGCTGGTGGGACTATAGATTTGCCATCGTGGAATGTAAGTGATCATGTGAATAGTGTGCATTGTAACATTGTAATAAAATCTTCAGTTGCTTACTTTCCAGGATTGAGGAAGACATTTTTAGAGCTTTTCTTGCAGCTTTTAATCTGCAGTTTGTTCTCAGAACATTGAGCATTTTGGACAAGATCCATGGCGGTGCAAATTGTATGTGGTCTATGAAGGGAATTAATTTTACAGGCCAATTGATCATTTTAAATTCCTTATTTTATATTTCAATCTTTGGAGAAAAAAAACTTTACTAAAGAAATGTTTGCAATGTTTCATCTGTAAATTTCAAGACGAACTCATGTCTACAATTTCTGGTGCAACTCGTTTAGTGCACTAGCACGATGCATCATTGGCTCATTATCAATTGCTGGATTCACCATTTATTAATTACATTACACATTTAACCCCACTCATTAAGCACACTTTGTTTCTTGCCACACAGAAAGCCCCGCAGAGCTTGGGCACTCTGTCTGGAGAAATGCAGGATTAAAGCTGCATCTACCACAATGTGAAACCTAAAATGCCCATCACCACTGTTCAGTTATGTCACATTCAGTATAAATTGCTATAAAACGCCAGCAACACTAACTAGAATCCCTAACTCAACAACAAGCATGTAGATGTATTGACATAAAAAGGCCATCTCATTTAAGCAAAACCTGTATGCTAATTAAGATCCTAAAACTCAGTTTCCTAAATTTTATGCAAGTCAATGTACAATTCAAATCTTAAACCTAGAACATCTAACAATCTATTGCTGTGTCTTGTTATTAATCGTTGTGTGACTATTGAATGGACTTCAAATATAAGCATTACTTTGTGCAAAACAATACTGCTTTATTGGGAATAGCATTTCAATTCATGGTCAAACTAAGATCCTGAATAAATTTACCCCTACACTAGTATGCTTTATAGCTTTCTACAGCAGCTGCTGGACTGTGACCACGCTGTTGTAACATTCTTACACAGGATTGTGTGTGGGATTTTACCCCAAAATATGGAACAATGTCAAAACTGATTTCCAAAATCACATGTAATAAAACACTACTTCTACAGAACATTATAGACCAAACTTGAGAAAGCAGACTACTAATCTGTAGGCGAGAAATATAGTTGGGCTCACTTAGGCAGAAGAAAACAATTTTAATCCTGAAACAATTAGTTCATGTCTGCATGCCAGTACCAGTAGTATGTTACTGGAGTTTGAACAGGCAGCACTAGACAATGGTACTTTCCGACATAGTAAGCTCAGCCATACTGTATAAATGGTGATACCTGTACATAGCTAAGCTTAGAAGCTGCCCCAGAAACAACAAAAATGAGGCCAATTTCACCTAGTCTGTTCTTGTCAATTGTTTTCAACTGTGAGATTGAGCAAATTTAATATAAACCAACCGAGAAACAAAAACTCAACAATGCACAATATACTGATGTGAACAATACAAGACCATTACCAGCTTACAACTATAATAGTACAAAGCAAAATACAGACTTTGAATTAAGACAGCACTGGGATCTTAAATGCAATTACCAGGCTCCACCAGTGTCTCGGTTGATAAAGGCCATGTATAACTGAGCCATACAGAACAGAAAGTCTCAGATTCAATCCCTGGTCTGTGCAGAATAAGCTTGATATCAACCAGGATGGCAGTAGGGTTACTCGTCTTAAAAAGGGGGAAAAAAAAAAAATCAGGGTTTCTAATCCTGTGGCTCTTGCTGGAAAGTGCCCATGACTGGGATTGGCAGTGATTCTGTCTATCATTAAATAACTTACTGTGCAGGTTCCCACATGAAGACAGTTTGGACAAGCTAATGGAGGGTGACGGGCACCAATAGAACTGTACACATCAGGAGTTGATTTATTTAAACAATCACAAAGAGGAAAAAAAGGGAAGAAAATTGGCACAAAAAATAATTTTTATACAAGTGTTTCTGCCATAAACTTTTTGAAAACATCGGTGACTCAATTACTGTGGCACACTAACATCCTGTTCTGCTACAACATAAATAGCAGGACACAAGTTCCCAGTCATGCCACAGGGAAAGGAACAACAATCAGTACCTTGGTCAATTAATGCTGTTTAATGAGCAGCTACAATTATACATACCTAAGAGTAGCAAGCATAGACTCAAAAATGGATCAAAAAGAAAGTCAGAAAGGAAGGAACAGAAGAAATTATTTTAGCACCATAACTGCAAGAGGACAGTCAGGGAAGAGCTTCGTACCTTAAAGGGTGTTAATGGGAATGAAACTAAGGAGGATGAGCACAGCACAGTTAATATAATCAATCCCATCCATCATCAAGGCTACTACTGCCACCCACCCTCATTGATCTACACTGGCTCCATATTGTGCAATAGATTATATTTAAAGTCTTCATCCTTGTCTATAAATACCTCCCTGACCTCACCCACCCAATTTCTGCAATCTTCTTCAGCCTTATATCACCTCCAGAATGCTCTTTTCTATTGAGTCCAGCCTCCTGTGTATCCTGCCCATCCATCTCTGCCCCACCACTGATGATAAAGCTTTCAGCCTCCAAGTTCCCAGTTCACGTGGATTCACTGCAAGCGGTCGAAAGGAGCTGGATGAAGTACTGGCAGTGGCGTATACGGAGTAGGTGGGATATTGGGCAATGTGTCTCATGGTACTGGTCTGCTGGAATTCATTTTTGATTTGCTTCAGGGTAGAAGAGGAATTTCCCAACTCCCCCCACCCCAAGTGACTTGAGTTGTGAGGGTAGGGGTATAGTAAATCACACCCTACAATCACATACTCCTGCTTTCCACCCGCCCCCCCCGCTCCCGATTCTCTTCTGGTTTTTGATACTAAAATTAAAAACTGAAAAACACCTAAAAAAGCTAGGTTTTTAAACTGGCAATAAAAACTGACTTCAAAATGTTCTTAGCTACACTTAATGGTAGCAGAGTCCCAGGTCCTGTCAAGTAGTAAAGCAGTCAGACTATCCAGGGTCAGATACACAAGATTTGGTGTACATCAGGCCAAGACTTGGAGTGACTAAGAAATTGCGGATTAGAAAATTGCAGATAGTCTTTTCACTTATCTCCCACCGCCCCTCACACCTTCCTAAAACATACATTCTCAGTTTAAATACAAGTGAAAGTGAGTTTTTTCAATTTGCTGTGAAAAAGCACCAAGTACAAAGATTTCTCATATTACACAACATAAACTGAAGCATACAATAGTCACTGGTTTTCTACTTTCATGGAAAAATACACGGAATTGTGGAATGTGATCCTCAGATAAAAATCCCAGAACCCCATGCAATAAACATGGAATTTGACTTATCCAGTCACTGTAAACCAATGGCAAAGTAAAAATTGTTAATTAATGGTCAAATTGCAAAAAAAATATGCAATGCTGCAGCTGGTTTTAAATTGTGTCAACTCATTAATAGAAGTAACATGGCTCAGTCATACAAATACTTTCATTGGCATTTTAAACTGTCACTGTGACTTTAAGACAAACTCAAAGGCAAGCATCACAGCATTCCTACAGAATACATTACAAAACACTTCTTTTATCTGTTCACTCTCTTTAAATCATGAAAAATTTCAAAAATATTTCAATCCCCATGAGACATCTTAAAAATAAATTAATACCTGTGCACCAGGTACAGAACTAAAAGGGTTTGATGGTCTCATGACTGGCTGGGTGTAAATCATTGTTGGTTGTGTCATCATAGGCATAGTTCCCATTGGAGGTGGCTAGGGAAGAAAAAAAAACATGAAAAATCATTTCAAGTAAGCAGATTATTTCCCTACAACAGATACGAAAATTACTTAAATTCAGCAGCATTTAAAACACACTGTTTATAGCTTAAATATTACAATAAAATGCACAAAGCACACTGAATTTTTTTTAGTGCTTTTGAAATTGGGAAAGCTTCGCTTTGTATTCACCCATTTAGTAATCCATCATATGGTCTCCAACCCCTTGAATTCAGCACTCCTTCACAATACTTCACTACAATTATTATAAAACTTACTGAATCAATATGCTAATATGAACCTACTGTAACTACATCTGACAGGATAAAAAAATAATCCCTGTATCCCAACAGCATGTTGCATGAAATGGGTCTTGATATACCACTAATTTTCTCATGAGGGCGAGGGTGGACCTTTTGGAAAAGATAGGACATCTGCAAGCAAGTTCTTTGAGAACTCACATGGCATAAGGTTAATGATTTGGCCATGACAGCAGAAGACAAACATCTTTCACTTGAAATACTATGCTACTTGGAACAGGTGAGAATACTTTGGCAATGCAATCATCATTTAATTTTTTTTGACCAACGTGGGCAAGTTGGAGGAACATTCGAAGATGAGAAGAAACTAAGATCACCTGAAGAGGTACCTTTTATATATGGGGTGGGAGGGGAGTTACAATCCAATATTAATAGCATTTCACTGGTGAACTGAGCTACATGGAGATCAAGTAAAGAATGCTGGATACATTTTTACATTATGCAAACATTAATAATGTCTGTGCTATTAGGGAATTCTTACTAATTCTCCAGTAGGAAATATAATTCTTCAGTTTAGAATTCATGTTGTTTGAAACACTTACCATGCCATATCCCATCACTGCTGTCGGTGTTGTTGCTGGGTAAGCCATTATGGGAGGAGCCTGAGACAGAATCATTTGAACATATGATAGCAAAATAGCATTTATAATTAATCATCACTACAATAAAAAATTCAAACAAAAGTCTCCAATCAGCTTGGTAATGTAAGGTGTCATGTAACTACCTGGTCAAGTAATATCACATTTCCTAAATACCAGAGTGTAGCGAGAGTCTGAACTTGCATTAACGTAGCACTTCCTCACACATCCCAGAAACATATCAAAGCAGTTCACAAATGATGAATTATTGGGAAGTGTAGTCACTTATCTTGTAAGCAAAACAATGGATGAATAAATCCAAAGCATTATAATACTACTATATTTGGGTTAATCATACTAGAGTATGGAATTTATCATTTTATATTTCAAAACACATCATTTGAACTTGCAAAAATGATTCTCTACAAATTTCTACTTAAAAAAAAAGACAGAATAAGAGAGCCATACAGGACTACAGAAAAATCTGCATTCATAGCAATGACATCCCCATAAAAAAGCTAGCCTTTTCCAAGGGAAGTGGGTTGCAAGAATCTAGATTCTTAGCAGCAATTCACCAACACCAAGTTGATCCATACAATATGGATCAATAAATTCTTCAGTATTAGCCATTGCACATATGTTGCAGCAATTAAAAAAACATTTTAATAGATGGTCAAGTAACAATCAAGAAAATTATCCGTAACCATCTGTCATTAATGTAAAAGGGCATTTTACTTTGAATGTGTTAATCATTTAAGGTGTTTGCTATTTTACTAGAATTCAATAATAGGGCAGATAAGAATTTTTTTTTAGCTTATGAAATGTTTGCTCTTCATAGAAAGTCTGATTGGTGAAAAAATTTCAACAAGGGTCAAATTTGCTGTTTCCTTTTATTTCGATGCAAGGGCACAGCTAACATTTTCCAAAATCATCATCATGCCTTGCTGGCCTCTCCATGGCACAAACCATGACCAAGACAGGCTCCCAGAAAGTTGCCGGTGTCCTTTTTGGGTTTCTGTGAATAAGAGCAGCTCAAAGAATATTATTTGTTATCCTTCCTTCCTGTGCCACGTGTTGGTGGATATGCAATAATAATGGAGCGACCTAATTGTGCAGCCATTACAAAAATGAATTATCTAACTAGTTGCATCTACTCAACATTGTCTCTGCTGTGTATATAAGCACATGCTGTTAAGTTAGTCTGTGGGCTACTGAAGAATGGAGAGATTAAAACCTGTGCCCCGATTTTTTAGACTCAAAGGTTTACAGCAGGAGGCAACTGGGCTGCACCTGGCAACCTCCCCACACCGCAGATTAGGTATACAGTGCCTTAGTAAATTACATTTGTAAACCCATGTTCCACACTATGCTACACCAGCACTCTGCCACTATACCACCCCTTAGCCACAGTGACATATACATTCCCCCCCACCGCCCCCCAAATGGAGCAATTTGTTTCCCAAGATTAAGATTATGTGAACTAAGTACTCATCGGTTACAGCAAAACAACCAGTAACCTATTTGCTTTTGTCTAATAACCTCTCCAATATTAGTGGTGCCCCGGAAGTTAAACCTTTAATACCACCATTTTGGCTTTTAGATCTATTCGCACCATAACTCTTTCCTTGTAAAATGGAGAACTATATAGTTAACATCTGGAATTGCTCCAGCCATTTCTTTAATGTGGGAGGACGCAGGTCACTTTTTCCAAGTCATCATTTCCCCTTTTCTGGCCACTCCATCTCAAATTAAACTGGCACATATAGAGATGTCCAAATGTCGCAGATACTTCCAATTAAACTGGTTAAGAAATCTCTTTTTTTTTTTTTAAATTCCTTTATTTTCTATCCAGTCCCTTTCATCACCATGGACCACACATCCACTCCCTTAGTAATTAAGATACCATCATCCATCCTGAGGTGGTCTTTAAAAACATGGTTAAGGCACAACTCAACTTAGCAGATTCTGTCTCTGCCTTTTCCTCATCCAGCTTCTGGATCAGGTAGAGTAAAAGATGCAATAGTGTGCTTACAGTTCACTGCTGTACCATGCACTTCTTTCATTTTGTACAGGAGGTTCTCCTACACCAACGAGTCTGCGTAGGTTATTTGACCACAAGGGCATCACAGCCAAGCCTAATTTTGTCCTCACTCAAGATTCACATGCACACAGTACTATCAATACAACAGCAATATCAAACTCAAACGGCCAGAATCCCATTGTTTTTCTGTTCACATTGACAGGTTGCAACACCTTTTGGAAAGGCTAATTACTGCTCAACACCACCCAGATAATCTGACCGAGACTGGAAACTCTTCAGCGAATCTCCAAAAACAGCCCAGTTCCTCTACTGCACTAGCACACGGAGGCCAGCTCAATCAAATTCTGGGCTGAGCATGGAAATAGGAAACATTGTTTGGGGAATATCAGTCAAATAGTCCCCCAGCTAGTTAACAGGTAATGGCAATCCTCTGATTGTTTAAGGAAGAATGTCTGTTCAAGCAGCAACTTAACGAAAAAACAATTTGGGAAAAGTCCAATGGAATAAACTTGAGGTAAGACAACAAACCTACTTCCAAAACCAATTATAATTAGAAAGAAGAAATTGAAATCTGTAAAGTATACAATAGTCCTGCGCTAAGTAAAATGTTAGGTAGCTGTGGTGTTGCGCCAAAGCTTGTTTGAAAACAGCAGCTCTGCAAGAAAGGCCGAGTAGATGCACCAAGGCAAAAAACAGAGCTTTGAATACAGAAACTTAATTATATTCAAAAATTATACCAAAAAAGGTAGGTATTCAGTCCCATTCATTCAACATAAATGAATGTCAAGTGGCACATAAAAACAAGTGACAACTAAACTTTATCATAGCAAGTTCCCCCTACTTACTTTCTCCCTTCCTTTGAAAACACTGACTCCTTGCTGAGGTACAGTTCTACAGATGTCATCCTGATAGCTCATCCAAGTGGCCTCAAAAATAAGTGTTAGGTTATTCAATCACAAGGGCATCACAGTTGAGCCCTGTTCGATCCTCACCCAATATCCACACACATGGAGTATCATGCAGCACGAACACTTTAAGATTCAGCATTCTACAGTAGTATGTTTTCCTGTTTGGATAACAGCCCTTTATACTTTCAGGAAAAGTATCAATTCTTGAATGGTCATCTGCAAAATCTGATCACAATTCGATATAGATTCTTCTCAATGTCAGTGACTAAGATTAATTGCCCACAATTACTTTTAGGAAAACAATGAAGCTCAACCATTTGATGGACAAACTGTTCATACCAAATGCAGATTCTAGATTGTCATTTTAGATGCTGTCAAACAGAGTTATATGACACAAATATGGTTCTTGTAACTTAAAGAATTCATCAGAACATTTACACTTGGCACTTATTTGCTGTATGATCCACTTTTTCCACAAATAAAAAGCAAAACTTAATTTAACCAAAATATTTGGGGGCCCAAAAATAGTTAAACAGGATAAATGAGTTAGATAGTTGTGTCTATTCTTAAACTAATCCTGAAAATAATGCAAAAGTTTTCATTTGCCATCTTTTAAAGACAAGGTGCTTTGCGGTTTGTGCTGGTGGTGTGCGTTATAAGAGAGCAAGATAAAATCCAGCAACCATTTGGGTCAATTTCGCAACCATTCCTTCTTCCCCTCATATTCCACCAACAAAAAAAAATTAATCCATCAAAAAATATTAATCCATTAAAAATACTATATCCTTTTAAATTTTAAGAGTGGATCTGTGGGCAAGTGCAAGGTAGCACTTTAGCTGATGGGCCAGTTATTTAGGGCAAGCTAATCTCACTGGAAGGAATCTTGCCTGCTGAAACTGAACTGCCACCTGTGACACTGGGAAAAAATGGTTCTCGGATAATACATTAGCTCAGTCTATCATGAAACACAATGGCCCTGAAATTAGGATTGGGTGCTTGCCGCGCGTGCAAGCCCCCGATGTGCACTCACCCTGCGCGCCGACATCTGAAGCCCGGGCCTGCTTGCATTTCCTGTCACTGGCCCGGTTCAGATGTCGGCGCGATGTGCTTACCTAATCCAGCGGCGTAGTTAGTGCGATGTGTCGGCTGGGATTAGGTGAGCACTGTGCAGCCAATCAGGGGAGGGGAAACTCATTCATGAGTTTGACAGAAAGAGCTGTCAAACTCATGAAAACTCCTGGCCCCAAAACACTACTTAAACCTGAAAGAATATTTAAAAAAACATTGCACTACTTAAATGAACAATAAAGAACTCGGAAAAACTATTTTAAACAATAATTTTAAAATGTGAATTTTTTTAAATTTTTTTTTAAATTTAAAAAAAAAATTTTTTTAAATCGGGGCTAAAACTAAACTTACCTTACTGTAAATTCTTTAAAAATAACAAACCTGTGGAAAAAAAAATTCTCAATTGTACTAAAAGCCCACTTACCTGAAAAACTAAGTACTTACGTGTGGTTTCTCAATGCGTAAAGACCGGAGGCCTTTACACACGCGCAACTCTGGAAAAAAAAAGGAACTTCACTGCGCACGCGCTGCCTGTGCAGTTGCGCGCGTTCTGCCTCTTAACCCCTTGGGTCAGAGGACAGGAAACGCCGGTTTTCAGCGCATGCACTGTGCATGCTGAAAACCGGCAATTCCTCCGGGCACACGCGCAAGTACCCCGTCCGTACTCACGCGTTGTGCCCGGAATTACTGGGCCATTATGAACATAAATGGTAAAGTACCTCATCATCAATATAAAGCAGATCATACATCAGATTAAAATCTCATCTTTGTAACTGCAAGCTGTTAATTATATGTTGATAGCCATTTACAGTGGCTGATTAGCCTCAATTGATAAGCAAACAATCAAGGAAAGAAAGCATGACTTTTTAAGTTAAATGGGGTATAGTGACCGAGATACCAGTCCTGTACTTGTAGCGGTGGTAGAGAATATATCTCCCATTCAGTAAATTAAGTTTTTTGGTGAAGGCTTTAGTTCCACAAGGTATTGGTATATAGGGAATACTGTGGTAATATTCTACCTAAATGATGGCATGGCCTAACTGGATTCCAAAATGGTTGCCCCAGAGGCTTTATGAAGTGATCAGGTCATTTAAAAAAAACAAAATTGCCCCAATAGTTCAGAAGGTAAATGAACGACCCACAGTGGTACTGAGCTGTACAGACCAAGATGATACCAGGTTTAGTTCTGTGTAGAATTACGTGATCTCAGACTGGGGAGGCAAGGGAGAAAATACAATTGGCCTCAGCGTTTGTGCTTTAAGGAGGACGGAATTCAGCTCAGCTTTCCCAGCCTGAATGTTATCCACTGACGGGAACGTGCACTGTGACTGTTCAGCGAGGGCAAGATTGGTTCTGGTTAGGATGCCCCTCATGTTGAATAGCCTGCCAACACAAATCTTCTTGTAAAAGGGCATGGCTATTGCTTATGCAGTATTTAAGAAATATATAATTAGTTTGCAAAACTATATGCAAAAATTCATGACAATATATTTTACTTTAATCTTGGTTGCATTTTCCCAGTATTCATACTTGCAGTTTGGTTCTCCTTCAGCTCATCACTTATTTTACAAATTACATGAAATTATTCCATTAGCAACTGGTACCTGCTTCAATTTACCATAAACTATAAAAATATTTTAACAAATCCGAAAAGGTTTCCTTAGTTTAGCAATGAAGTCACTAGGGAAATGGATACCTACATTGTAAATCTATACAGTCTCAACATAACGAAAGATAAGTAGAATTGGAAAACATGTCTGTGGCAGACCATTTTTTAAACTGAGGCCTAAAGTTGATATTTAGGTATAATAGCCACAATTGGCATAGACTTTACCAAATGCCCTATGCAACCATAAGTATTCAGTATCAGGCTATTGCCAAAATAGACTTAAAAGAAAGTGCAATCCATGCATTATAGCTACTTTGGCAGTTTCTTCACATATGAAGAAGAGTTCATGAAGCCACACACACACTAAATCTAACTGGGGAAATGGGAAAGAAAAATAAAGTGTAGGAGAGAAGAAAAAAAAAGTATATATATATATATATTATATATATATAAAAACTTGTTTTCATGCCATCATCAAAGGGTGAATTTGTAGAATTTAAGATTTAAGCTGGTGGCAGCAGGTCCAGAACACCAAGATTACAGCAGATGAAAAACATAACAGCTGCAAGTAGTTTCAACTCAATAGTGATTGGCAACAGCATGCCAGCTTTACGGTAAAATTGTTTATTTCACTTACGTATTGAGGAAAATGCATGCCATTCTGCTTTTCAAAGGAAACAATTGCATAATGCAAAAAATTTTAGTTAGACTGGGCTCTTGACAATTAATTAGTCAATACATTGCTCATGATATTAGAGGAGGGCAAATCAACATACTGGTTTTACAAGAATAGAACTTATCCTTTTAAAAAAAATCCACAAGTTGGAAAGAATTTAGTCTTAGAAACTACCTTTATAATGTTAAGATTATTGATGATCTGTCATAACAGTGCTCACAAACAAAAATAAAAATTTGTCCTGCACACTTTGTTTTCTTCCTCCTCTGTCATCTTTGCATCTCTCTTCATCTCCAAGCTTTTCTTGACCTTTCTAAGCAGTACTGATTTTATGTCTGGTTAGTCGAGTGACAGATAGAGAAACCCATCACCATGGTTAAGGGGCTGCAAATCAAGTTACTGAGAAATCTACACCAACCTGTATGGTTTCTGTTTGCTCAATATAGAGACCACAACCTTTCCCCATATGGACACAACCCACTTTTCCAAGACCAGGCAGGGCAGGCTGGCATATCTACTGCCAAGGGATTCTCTGGTGTGAAGGCTACTGCTGGAGGTTAAACAGCTAAAACCATGCAGCTTATTACTATCTATTAAGGCACTGGCTTAAAGGGTTACCTGTAGCCAAGTGGGAAGAATCCAAGCCCTCTATGTTTCTATGTTACCTGCCTCCCCCCAGGGAAGATGGTCCTTAGTGGGTTAGACACCTGAGCCAGTGTTAAAGACAACATTCAATTGATTCAGGCTGTGACACAGCTTCACTCTTACTCATGACCTAGTTGGTGTGCTGTCTCACTCATGTCCACAATGGGTACGGAGTGTTTCTGGAGGTCACAACATAAAAGCTGGCAGGATCTTAATGTAAATTTTGGACAAGATGCTAAACCTGGCCCCTGATGAACGTGTTTTTGAAAAGTAGAGTGAATCAACTGTTAAATAATCTGGTAGAGTTCATGAAGGACTTTGCCTTCTGAACTGTAGTTCTATACATCCAGCACAAAAAATACTGCGCAAGGTACTTTTGAGTTCCCAAACAGGATTCACAAAACACAACAGAACTTAGCAAATCTAAAAAATATTACAGTACATAGAAAACCCTTTAATGATGAGAGTCACTGGTGGTTACTTATTCTCATATTTAAGAACACACAGATTAACATTACTTATTTCCACATCTACAAACTTCAGGAAATTTTATCCTTTTGCCATCAAATTATACACAACAGAATTTTTCTACAAAAAAGTGTACTCACACTTTGTCGCTCTCCAAACAACCCCACCTCTTCAGAAAGGAGAGGCTATTTTACCATGCTGATAAAGGATGCATTTTGCTTTCAGATAAAATGGGCTTTCCATCAGCTTTTACATTTACAATTTTACTATAAAAGACTAGTAAGATTTCTCATGCTGTTTGTCACAAGTAGTCTGGGGTCTGGAGCACTGTTGTGATGTTTATCTGTCTGTCTTTCTCAAATTTTTTTTTTTTTTTTTTTTAAATTAAAGAATTTGTATTTATCTAGCACAATTCCAATCAGGACCATGGAAATTTTATGGGAAAGTTTATGGAAATTTATCATTTTAAATGTGTTACGTTAGAAATTCTATTCTTTGATTTGTTTTGTCAGCTAACTGAAAAAAAAAAATGGTGCCCAGCATTTACAAACCTATTTGGAGAGATTGCATTAATTTGACTTCTTTCTTTTAATGGCAGTTATTGCTGACATAGTTGGTTTGTAGTTTTTGGCTTTTAAAAAAAACTTAAAACGATTGGTGGTTTTGGATTCCTGTTTGTTGATTGCTGTGGTGCCCACCTGTTGAGCTGTAATTTGTTACTGATTTAAACAAAATGTAAGCTAATAAAGGTAAAAGCGCGAGAAATCTGTATCTAGACAGTGTAAGCGCCAGAGTATGGCAGAGGTAGCTACTGTTTATGTCTTAGAGGTACTTGTATTACAGAAATAATTTTTCTATATCTATATATTTTTCAAGGCAATGGAGTCAACGTCCCTGCTAACATGGGCAATGGCTTGTGCAAGCAAAATGCTTCCACTTGATTGGTATAGTGGAGGAAAAACAACGGTACATCTCCTAGGAGTTTACCTCAGAAATCCCCAAGGACCCACCAAAGGATAAAGCTGATGAGATCACCAGTTTGTAAAAAGGCAAAAATTTAGAGCATATACCATTTTATAATTTTCAATTTTAGAAACCAAAGTATATACAATAAATTAACTGAATATTCTTGAATTCAAACAAAAACTGGCTAACATTTCAAAACACTTAACTGGTCACATTTTGAGAATTATGAATATTAACCTTTAGTAAGTTGATTTGCATTTTGATGCAATCAGTAGTGAATTATTCTCATTTGCTTTGTGACATTTCACAAATGCCACTGCAATTATTCTCTTCAGGAATCAAATTTGTATATACATTAACAAAACTCATACCAGTAATAAAAAACTCATGCCAGTAATAAAAAAGTCCAACTACCCTTTCCTTACTCACAGAAAATCAAACAGAAAAATCCCTGAGGCTTACTGTAATAATTCATAACTTACCATTGTAGCAGGATTCCAGGTAGTAGTAGGAGCAAGCTTTGGTTGCCAGTTGGTTCCTCCAGTCAATTTCCTTTCCCCAGGCTGGTTCCAATGAAGATCACTTCTTAGGCAAAGGACATTATTTAATCAATGATTCTGCACTGTAATTATTTATCAGGGATCACAATGCCTATAATATGCATATTTCTCTCACACCGTTACCTGACTGAGCCAATCATGTAACAGACCAAACTAGACAACAGACAATAAAAAGTCATCGACCATTTCAGGCAAAGAAATTGTGGTTACAGATATAAAATGAAGCCAGACTATGCAGCTATGATTAGTGGCATCTCACTGAACATGGTGTCTTCAAACTCATTCATAATCATATTAAACGATAGATTGTTCTGCCATAACGATAAAGACCACTGATGCAGATTGGCATGCAAAATAGGTACATTTTCTGAACTACTGCGAAGGTAGCCTTTGCTTGAGTGATATAAAACAGTCCTGTTGACTTTTATGTTTAGCAAATCCCATAATGCAACAGGACAGTCATATAAATTCAACTCAACAAGTATTAAGATGAGTCAAGTGATTCAGTTTCTTGGACATTATACACACCAGGATAAAGCAGCTTTAAAAACCACTGGGTAAAGTTCCCAGGTATAGTCATCCCTGAACAATGGTATAACATATTTTAAATATACTGAAAGAGTGACTAGATTTCTGCCTTTTATTTATTAATTTTAAGGTGCATTTTTATTTCTGTTTCTTGGCATTTACTATTCAAGCAAGTGAAAATTTAGAAACAAAGCTAAGTGGGAAAAAGCACACAAGGGAAGCAGAAAATGAATTCATGTAGCATTGCAATAGTTAAATTCAAACACAAAAGTGTTAACCTGTAGAATCTACTGCAACTTAGGTCACTAAAACATGGTAATCCAGCTATATCACCACTTTGGCATTCTAAAGTCAGTGTTAATTTTTCATTCAAAGAGGTATCAAATACCTTGACAATTACAAGTAATGTGTTAGCGATCGCTTATCGAGAGATATATTATACAATAATCACCCAAGTACCAAAGGGGCTAATTAACATTTTTCAAATCAAAAAGTTGTTTTGAGATTCCATCTTCCCATTTGTGCACACATAAGAACATGCTACGCACTGCAAAATATTCTACATATTCACTAGAGTTCTACTTCAAAAGGGAACCTATAAAAAGGTCTTGGCTGCTTTGACAAACATGCATAAAGGATTGGTACTTGCTTTTTAGCAGATCCATTTCTGATTCCCAAGTCTGCAATACATGAAATTGACTTCTGTTACTTAATCTGCACTCAAGAAATAACATTGATAAAAACATAACTGTGCACATCAGTAAAATACTTACTGCCTACAAGGTTAGCCAGTGATGAATCCAAATCCTCTCCGACTAGCTTGCCTGGCTGCTGCTTTGAAGTTGGTTGAGTCTGACTCTGCAAAGCTACAGTTGGTTTCAGGAGTCCACCTAATCCGTCAAAGTCTTTGGAGGTCAGTAATGCATTACAATTAGAACACAAAACAAAATATTGCTAGGACATCACAACACTTACATTTTACCAATCAAGATTGAAATGTTGAAATCCCAACTCACCCATTCAAGCATGCCAAGCAAAGCCAAGGACCCATACGTATAGATGGTGGAAAAAAAATTAGAATAATGTAATGTTTATAAAACAAGCCACAAAATGCAATTAAAATACATATTTACTGATTACATATCTACCAAAAGAGGATCCAAAAAGTATTAACCAATAGTATGTTTCTTCTTTCAGCCATACTTAGTAAAAACTCAGTGCAGCAGCATGCAGGAATAGACCAGTAGTGCTGCATGCAGGAAAAGAACTAGACTAGCCAAAAAGGAAAAATTATATAATATTGCTGGTGATTAAATAATTTTGCGAGCAGTACTTCAAATAAAAACTGAGATGTTTAGATACAATTACAACATATGTCACTAGAACTTTCACAAGTTTACTGCTGTACAATGTAAAAATAAAACTGAGGCATAAATAGCCGTGACTGAGAGAAACACTCTCCCTCTTCCACATTCCCCAAATCTTTGTACTTTTGAATACAGCAACTGAATGGTGTCATTATTAATTAACTGGGGCAATAAATATTTCAACTCCAATGCCACTGAACTAATTAAATGGAAATTCAGGGCACTAATTAGCTTCTCGTTAATACAAAGAACACTTTCAATATTTTGTACCCAACAATAGCTCAATTTTTTTTAATTCACAATTTTTAAACATATTAATGTAGACAGCAGCCATCAGAATGGAGCATGATTTCACTTTAAACAGTTCCTTTTAAAAGGTATTGGAAAACATTTTTGGTTGTTAAGGTAATCAGTTCTGAGCCAAAGTTAACTATGATATTATACAACTTGCACTTTGCTGCAGCAAATTCTACCATGCCTTTACTCTGGCTTGCTAAAGTAATGCAGTTTCTGAAAGTCACGTTCTCTGGATGCAAACAACTGCATTGTTCGGATGCAAACAACTGCATTGTTCTGCAGAATTCCTGTTCCTGCAAAAAAACTGATTCATTTTCACATGTGCGCACGTGCATGGAGGGAACAGGCTCGATAACAAAAGGGTCAATAATTTAAGTATATTAATCATGTGCCTCAAAGAACATATTACACGTGCGCACATGCACATCATCCATGGTGGCAGAGAAGGGAAATCACCTGGGAACACCAACTCGAAGAAACACTGCTATATTTGGTCAGGTCATGTTCCCCATCTCTGTTGGTGCATACAAAGTCCTGTTTCAAACTACACACTTTGACAAGCAGCAGCCAACATTGACAACACAAACAATGCAACACACCAAATGTTTAAAACACAACAAATCCAAGCAGCACCAGGTTAAAATGTTGAACAGGGACTAGGACATCCAAACAACAGCATCTGGGCCATATGCAGCTGATGAAGTCCCAGCCCTGATGTTGTATTTTCTAATCATGCACTTAAAACTATACTTCGTTAGTTTTGGCTTCTTGAACTTTGTGGGCTGGGCAGACATAAATCCACCAATGAGTAAACATCTGTTTGCCATCAGTTATGGAGCAACCTTTCCCAATCTGCCACAACTGCAGAGTTCAGGAAGCTAGACCCAACAGCAGTGCAAATATAGTTTAGAGAGAGAGAAGAATGCATCAGAGAAATGTACCTCACTGGAATGTCATGGGGGAGCACAGCCAGAACACTTCGCACCGCAACAGTGGCCCTAAGCTACTCTGCTGCAGAATACAGCTCTGTCTCCTGGTCCTGCAGCCACCACACAAGGATCGTGGATGTGTGGCTAAATGGCGCCATGAGGATGGTGTCAGGGACGCTTAAGTCCACTCCAACTGAGTGGCTCCCGATGCTGTCCCACACTGACCCGCCTGCCATTCGCTGCAACACCACCATGCTCCAGGAGATGAAAAAGATCACAAGCAACATCGACCTTCACGTTCACAAAGACTTCAAAAACCCACCACGAAAGCGCTTAAAATCGCGCCGGCCATACAAGGAAACAGCAGCCAATATTCATGCAGCTGAAATCAACCCACTATCCAGATGGACAGAATTGTGGGACACATGCAACATAAAGAACCAACTGACAACAGCAGAGGTCCCTGGCTTTGATCTCCCTCGAAGACAGTGGACAGCCAGTTGTCGTGGTGCATATAGGTACCAACGATATAGGTAAAAAACACAGGATGCGGTCCTAAAAGCTGAATATAGGAAGTTAGGAGGTAAATTTAAAAATAGGTCCTCAAAAGGTAGTAATCTCAGGATTGCTACCAGTGCCACGTGCTAGTCAGAGTAGAAATAGAAGGATATTTCAGATGAATAGGTGGCTAGAGGAATGGTGCAAGGGGGAGGGATTCAAATTCCTCGGACATTGGAACCGGTTCTGGGGGAGGTGGGACCAGTACAAACCGGACGGTTTGCATCTGGGCAAGGCCGGGACCGATGTCCTAGGGGGAGTGTTTGCTAGTGCTCTGGGGGAGGGTTTAAACTAAAATGGCAGGGGGTTGGGAACCTGAGCAGGGAGACAGAGGAAAGGAAAACAAGGATAAAAGCAAAGGATAGGAAGGAGAAAAACAAAAGTGGCAGTCAGAGAAATCAACAGTTTAAATCAAACATGGCCACAGTAAATAATAATTCTAATAGGTCTAAGAGCGTTAAAAAAACCAAGCCTGAAGGCTTTGTGTCTTAATGCGAGGAGCATTCGTAATAAGGTGGATGAATTAGCTGCACAAATAGAGGTAAACGAATATGATTTGATTGGGATTATGGAAACATGGCTCCAGGGTGGCCAAGGCTGGGAATTCAACATCCAGGGGTATTCAATATTCAAGAAAGATAAGCAAAAAGGAAAGGGAGGTGGGGTAGCATTGCTGGTTAAAGAGGGGATTAACACAATTGTAAGGAAGGATATTAGCTCTGATGTGGAATCTATATGGGTAGAACTGAGAAATACCAAGGGGCAGAAAACGTTAGTGGGAGTGGTATATAGACCTCCAAACAGTAATGCGAAGGTGGGGGATGGCATTAAAAGGGAAATTAGAGAAGTGTGCAATAAGGACACAGCAGTCATCATGGGTGACTTTAATCTACATATAGATTGGGCTAACCAAATTACTAACAATACTGTGGAGGAGGAATTCCTGGAGTGTTTACGGGATGGTTTCCTGGACCAATATGTCGAGGAACCAACTAGAGATCAGGCCATCCTAGACTGGGTATTATGTAATGAGAAAGGATTAATTAGCAATCTTGTTGTACGAGGCCCCTTGGGTCGGAGCGATCATAATATGATCGAATTCTTCATTAAGATGGAGAATGAAGTAGTTGACTCAGAGACTAAGGTCCTGAATTTAAATAAAGGAAACTACGATGGTATGAGGCAAGAGTTGGGTAGGATTGATTGGGGAATGTCACTCAAAGGGTTGATGGTGGATAGGCAATGGCAAACATTTAAAGACCACATGGATGAACTACAGAATTTGTTCATTGTAGTTTGGCATTAAAAAAAAGGTGACTCAACCGTGGCTAACAAGGGAAATTAGGGATAGCATAAGATCCAAAGAGAGGACATATAAATTGGCCAGAAAAAGCAGTAAACCTGAGGATTGGGAGCAGTTTAGGATTCAACAAAGGAGGACAAAGGGATTAATTAAGAAGGGGAAAATAGAGTATGAGAGTAAGCTTGCAGGGAACATAAAAACTGACTGTAAAAGCTTTTATAGATATGGGAAGAGAAAAAGATTGGTGAAGTCAAGCGTAGGTCCCTTGCAGTCAGAATCAGGGGAATTTATAATGGGGAACAAAGAAATGGCAGACCAATTAAATACATATTTTGGTTCTGTCTTCACAAAGGAGGACACAAATAACCTCCCAGAGATGTCGGGGAACATAGGGTCTGATGAGAGGGAGGAACTGAATGAAATCAGTATTTGTAGGGAAATGGTGTTAGGGAAATTGACGGGATTGAAGGCCAATAAATCCCCAGGGCCTGATAATCTACATCCTAAGGTACTTAAGGAAGTGGCCCTAGAAATAGTAGATGCATTGCTGATCATCTTCCAACATTCAATGGAATCTGGAACAGTACCCATGGATTGGAGGGTAGCTAATGTTACCCCACTATTCAAAAAAGGTGGTAGAGAGAAAATGGGGAATTACAGACCGGTAAGCCTGACATCGGTAGTGGGGAAATTGCTCGAGTCCATTATAAAAGATGTAATAGCAGAGCACTTGGAAAACAGTGACAGGATCAGACAAAGTCAACATGGATTTACAAAAGGTAAATCGTGCTTGACTAATCTACTGGAATTTTTTTTTGAGGATGTAACTGGTAAAATAGATAAGGGAGAACCAGTGGATGTGGTGTATTTGGACTTTCAAAAGGCTTTCGATAAGATCCCGCATAAGAGATTAGCATGTAAAGTTAAGGCACATGGGATTGGGGGCAAGATATTGACTTGGATGGAGAGCTGGTTGGCAGACAGAAAGCAAAGAGTTGGAATAAACGGGTCTTTTTCCGAGTGGCAGGCAGTGACTAGTGGGGTACCGCAGGGATTGGTCATTGGACCCCAGCTATTCACAATATATATAGTAATGATCTAGACAAGGGAACTAGATTAATATCTCCAAATTTGCAGACGACACAAAGCTGGGTGGGCGTGTGTGCTATGAGGAGGATGCCGAGAAACTCCAGTATATTTGGACAGGTTGGGTGATTGGGCAGAAGCACGGCAGATGCAATACAACGTGGATAAATGCGAGGTTATCCACTTTGGTGTCAAAAACAGGAAGGCAGATTATCTGAATGGCAATAGATTGGGAGAAGGGGAAGTGCAACGAGACCTGGGTGTCCTTGTGCACCAGTCGCGGAAGCATGCAGGTGCAAATGGTATGTTGGCCTTCGTAGCGAGAGGGTTTGAGTACAGGAACAAGGATGTCTTGCTCCAGTTGTACAGGGCCTTGGTGAGACCACATCTTGAGTATTGTGTGCAGTTTTGGTCGCCTTATCTGAGGAAGGATGTTCTTGCCATGGAGGGAGTTCAGCGAAGATTCACCAGGCTGATATCTGGGATGGCAGGAATGACGTACGAGGAGAGATTGGGCTTATACTCGCTGGAGTTTAGAAGAAGGAGAGGGGATCTCATTAAAACTTATAAAATTCCTACAGGACTGGACAGACTAGATGCAGGAAGGATGTTCCCGGTGGTCGGGGAGTCCAGAACCAGGGGTCATAGTCTAAAGGAGAAGGGGTAAGCCATTTAGGACAGAAATGAGGAGGAATTTCTTCACCCAGGGAGTGGTGAACCTGTGGAATTCTCTACCACAGAAGGCAGTAGAGGCCAATTCATTAAATATATTCAAGAAGCAGTTGGATATATTTCTTAAGGCTAAAGGGATCAAGGGATATGGGGAGAAAGCAGGGACAGGGTACTGAATTTGGATAATCAGCCATGATTGCATTGAATGGCGGAGCAGGCTCGAGGGGCCGAATGGCCTACTCCTGCTCCTATCTTCGATGTTTCTATGACAGCGCTCAACCAAATCCGCACAGGGAATGGACGACGCGGCCACCTGCTCCACAAGTGGAAGATGAGGGACGACCCGAAGTGCGACTGTGGCCATGAGTCGCAGACCATGGAACACTTCACATCAACCTGCCCACTAAGATTTGCTACGGGAGGCACTGCATTTCTTCACTCAGGAGGCCATCCAAACTAGAAATCCTATTGTAAGCTTTCCCATCATACGAAAGTAGTAGTACAGCAGTATAGTTGGGAGCCACAGCAGATTATAAGGAGACTGGGAAGCAGCAATGGAACAAAAGCCACTACACATTTTAACTGCTTTACAAATTTACCGGTAAAATATTTTGTAATACTTACAACTGTAGGAAAACACAAATTCACCAGCTGGCCATATCATCATACAACTACTTTGATCACTTAAAATTAATTTTTAACCAAAATTTTAATTTCCCAATGAACAAATGCTATTAGAAAACTAACATCAGCCTTCTGTTTCCCGTAATTGCCAATTTGATGGTCATAATAATGAGCAATTTAATTCACTGTTTCTGCAAATACTGTTGAAAATGGCACTGGCAAGCAAGATTCAACCATGGGCTGGCAGTAGTAGTAGCAGGGGGACTCGGGAACAGGCCAGAGTGGTAGAACGCTGAAGCTAAGCAATAGTAACACAAACAGAAGACAGGAAGAAGCGCAACTGAATGCTTGAACTTGATTAAGTATCAAGTGAATGCAAAGAGTCAATAATTAAACAAAAGCCACTTCTAGTCTTCTATTAACAAGGGTAACTCAGTCAGGATCCTTTAAAAGCAAGGCCATTAGGCATGTTCCAAACCACTTCAACTTTAGCCGAGATCATTTTCAGTTCGACAAGTCAGGGTTTCTGAAAAGTTCAGTACTTCTTGCAGATACCCATGCCTAATCGTGAGATCAGCCAGCTATCTTGTTAATACATATGCACGTGCCTCAGTTGGTTAAACATGTTACAGCAGACTAGTTACAATTCGACACCCCTTTTAGCAACAAATAGAGACATCAATTCCAGTCTAATAGTGAGTATATACAGTAATATCCGACCATACCAGGCTAAGTGCTACAGACTGTCGCTGAAACTCCACTAATCTAGGTGGTTTCTATAGAGAGAGAGAGAGTGAGTCTCACTGCATCATTCACAAGGATTCTAGAGAATCCAACCTTAACACTTCTCAATCAAAACAACAAAGGGTGCAGTCCAGAATGAGGCCTTATATACAGAAAGGAGTTGGGGAAGATCAAAACAGCAGTGCAAAAGTACAAATTTCTTAAAAGGATAGGGTTCCTGGGTGATAATTTCCTTCCCCCCTCCTCCATGGATGACAGCAAATCCTATTTGTTGTGGATACTGAACAAATGAGGGAAATATATAAATCGTGTTTTACATTCAAATATTAGATGTCAATTACAGTACATAAATCTCATTAATGTACAAATACAAGATCTGACAAGTTTGTGGCACTCCACATAATGAAGTTATTCTTACCACCAGAATCAATGATGCTATTAGTTGTGGAAGTTGATTTAGTCCCAAATACAGACTCGAAGTCAACATTAAGGCTTGCTGATGATGGTGCCTGAGTAGCAAGTGAGGGATTGAATCCTAAAAATACAAGAAGCATGGCTATATTAGAGCAGATAATTCAACAACAAAAATGAACTTCACAACTCTGTTGAATACTCTTGTTCTTATACCAATCAGAACAGAGAGTTTTGTCTCAATGCATGAACCAAATTTAGTATTTTAAGTGACTATTTTCGCTTGGCTATATTGTTTCTACCACGAACCAACATTAAACAATACTTTCTGTAGAAACAGCTCACTCACATTTACTGTAGTAGCACTCATAACAAAATCTTGTGTTTTTTGAAGTAAAAGTCCCAGTCATTCTCCACATCGTTCATCTCATTTCCCCACCCTGCCCCTCCTGCTTTCGTACCACTTTTCTCCCCATAAAGCACTGTTCCTGACTGCGCCCCACTTGGCCTCCTCCCCAAGTCACTGTTTCCAGCTTTTCCCCTCTTCCTTTCCCTCCCCGAGTTGTGCTGTTATGTGAAGTTATTTTGGCCACTGCATGCTGTGGGCAAGGAGTTTCTGTTTTTGCCAAAATTCCCACCTACAATATATGAGCAGTTGGAATCACTTCAAATAGCAGCAAGAAAATGGATTTTCAGCCACTAATGCAGACTCGCCCTCAAAATCTGGATGGTCGTTATGCATGTAGCTTAATTCAGCATTACAACTACCAGTAAAGAGTTCATACCAGAATAAAGTTACTAATGTAAAGTTGATCATGATACAGATATGAAATCTCTCGGTGCAGCAAGTAAGACTGCATAACTGTATCTCCATGTTTAAAAGCAAGAATTGTTAGCATCAGGAGCCCCTACAATGCCTTTGCTAAATTTTCATCATGACAGATTCATACTCCAGTCAGTAAACCGTGGGTTTTTGTATTTACACACTACCTGTCTAAATAAGGCAGCCGGCTTGGTTAGAATGTGGAACTTGCTACCACATGGAGTAGTTGAAGCGAATAGTATAGATGCCTTTAAGGGGAAGCTAGATAAGTACATGAGGGAGAAAGCAATCGAAGATATGCAGATAAGGCTAGATGATGCAGGGGGAGGAAAAAGAGACTCGTGTGAAGCATAAGCTCCGGCACAGACCAGTTTGGTCGAATGGCTTGTTTCTGTGCTGTAAATTCTATGTAATGCAATATTCTGTTAATGAGAGCAACTCTCACTGCAACACTCGTTATTTTAAGAAGTGATTTTACACCAGGTAGCCAGGAAGATTAATCACTTTATATGCTTAAAAGCTAAAATACTTCAAATATCAATTCAAGAAAGAAAATTCCAAATTCTTACCAATCAATTTTAGAAATAGGAACTTCTTTAAGAAGCAGTACTATCATCACGGTCATCTAATTGGTCAGAATCACTCAAGTCATATGCTTGATTTACAGCAGAAACAGGGCATTCAACAACTTCACAAACACTGTCTTTTTCTTCTGGGAAGGTTAAGGATGGACAACTAATTGGAGCCATTGTTCTATTTCCACCTAAGCTATACATTTCATTTTCTGCTTAAAGTTGTTACTGAAGGCACATTACAAAGCACTTTTATAGATTAACTTGGAAACAGTCTAGAATTAATTGTTTGAGAGAAAAAAATGCAGGAAGTTCACTTTGCAATTTTCCACAAATGTCATTTTGCGCTTCAGTTACATGACAAATATATCATTGTGGTACCAACACAACCTGATAAGATTGTAGTGAAAGCCCTAATGATCACAAGATACCATTAACTTTGCCATTTTTCACAAGGCTATCACCTGAGCTTCCCTAGAAATCATGCTGTGTGCAGTATGCCCAAGTTATGCAAGTGCCAAGCAGAATTAGGTGCCAGGGGAAACCTCCCCACCGTTGCCGCGAATATAATTTGGCATGTTAAATCGATGAAGGGGTATGGACTTGCGTATTTTCTCAGTGCAATGACGGGCCTTTTTTTATTTTACTATTCAAACATTTATAGTGACCTGTCCAACAACACAGTTTAATCTTACTCTTAAAGCATATTACATTCACAAACAGACTAAGTTTTGATTAAAAATGTGGGAGAATTTGTTGATGATTTACACACTGAATAGCACAGGGCTAGCATTTTAAGCAGCTGAATGCAACATAAAAAATGTAACATCTCAGGTTTGGTATTCCATCTAAATGTTACAGTATTGCTAGAGTCAGGACGTGTGCAGGTTCTGGTATGTTTATTTAGGGAGTGGGGAATATATTCCTTGAAGTACCAAGACAGCACTTAATTAAAACATCTTATTTTTGTACATTAAGTAGTAAATTATTCAAAACAAGTTATTGAAATCTTTGGACACCTTGGCCTATTTCACATGCAAATGAAAACACTCAGTAATTCAGTGCACAATAAACAAAACTTAAAAGACTCAACCTAACAGCACTTTCAGAACAAACAACAATGTAAAACCTACCTGCAAATAGACCAGCTACAGCAGGGGGCTCAGTTCTAAACTGGGAAGCATTAGAATAGGCTGGAGGGCCACAGAAGGAATCTGACAGATAAATTGTGCAAAGAAAAAGGACAGAAAGATAAGCAGATGTTACTGAGCAGAGAACTGAAGACTGAATACAAGTAGAAATAGTACAAAATTGATTAATTATTTATTTGTTAGTTACATGTTATGATAGTATTAAACCAACTAAAATGCACAGCAAAAATTGATGCTCAATTTTTAACCATGACTTACTAACCTATAACTACAATTCAAGCTGTGCTTCAGGCATAAATACATTGATAATTAATTCCTAAAACAGTAATACCAGTATTTGCACTGGATATGTCAGACTACTTAAGGCAAACAGTTTAGAAGCTTATTTCACCTGACCATATTCTAGCATTTTCTCATTTTGGGTCTCAGATGCCTCTTAAATTAAAAAAAAAAAAATGCCGATGATCCTCACTTTTACCAGCTTTCAACTATAAAACCCAACAGTACATACCAAACACAGAATATATTTGTACTAGACTAAACTGTAAATGGAAATAAAAGTCCAATATTTAGTTTTAAGGTGCAGCCCTTGAAGATTGTTGAAAGAAATGACCAAAACAAGGTGGTAGCCAATTGTTGAGAAAATATTTGATTATAATGAGATCTCTATAGTAACGGGGAGAGGATGAGGAGAGTGAAATCTTCCTTTGTGCACTAAGTGGAAAAACAAATTTCCACCCTTCCCTCACCTTCACATGGTCCATCTCAGACTTTTCCCTTCCCTTCCTCGACTTCTCAGTCTCCATCTCTGGGGATAGGCTGTTGACAAACATTCACTACCAGCCCACTCACTCCCATAGCTACCTGGACTACACTTCCTCCCACCCGCTTCCTGAAGGACTCTATTCCATTCTCCCAGTTGCTCAGTCTCCGCCGCATCTGCTCTGACGATGCCACCTTCCATACTAGTGCTTCCGAAATGTCTTCCTTTTTCCTCAACCGAGGATTCCCCTCTACTGTGGTTGACACGGCCCTCGCCCGTGTCCGTTCTATTTTCCGCACTTCTGCTTTCACCCCCTCCCTCCTGGAACCACGATAGGGTTCCCCTTGTCCTCGCCTTTCACCCCACCAGCCTCCACATTCAACGGATCATCCTCCGCCATCTCCAGCGTGATCCCACCACCAAACACATCTTCCCCTCACCTCCCCTTTCAGCATTCCGAAGGGACCGCTCCCTCCGCGACACCCTGGTCCACGCCTCAATCACCCCTTCCCCTGGCACCTTCCCGTGCAAGCGCAGGAGATGCAACACATGCCCTTTTACCTCCACCCTTCCCATTGTCCAGGGCCCCAAACACTCCTTCCAGGCGAAACAGCGATTTACCTGTACTTCTTGCAATTTAGTATACTGTATTCGCTGCTCACGATGTTGTCGTCTCTACATTGGGGAGACCAAACACAGATTGGGTAACCGCTTTGCGGAACACCTCCATTCTGTGACCCCGAGCTTCCAGTCACCTGTCACTTTAATTCTCCGCTCCACTCCCACTCAGACCTCACCATCCTCGGCCTCTTACACTGTTCCAATGAAGCTCAACATAAGCTCGAAGAATAGCACCTCATCTTTCAATTAGGCACTTTACAGCCTCCTGGATTCAACGCAAGAGTTCAACAATTTCAGACCATAACCTCTGCCCCTATTCTTTCCCCCCCATTTATTTATTTAATTTTTTTCCTCTCTCTCTCCCCCACATGGCAACTGTCTTTCATTCTGCCAGAGCCATTTACACTTCATCTAGAGCCATCTTTTGTTTCTTAACTTGTCCCATTACCATCTCCTTTTGCTTTGCACCATCTCTTAATCTCACCTGCTTTCCATCCCATCACAGACCTTCCCTTTTGTTCTTTCCTCCCCTCCCCCCTCTCGCTTAAAAACCTGTTCCATCTCCAGCTTTTTCCAGTTCTGACGAAGGGTCATCGGCCTGAAACGTTAACTCTGTTTCTCTCTCCACAGATGCTGCCTGACCTGCTGTGTATTTCCAGCATTTTCTGTTTTTATTTATAATAGAAGACAGGGGGTTCAGGTGAAGGGTTATTTAGGAAGGCAAAGAGAAAGGCGGCAGCAATAGTGCAAGGCAACGACAGGGGTAATGATAACCAAAATGTATCAGGAAGGGGCAGAACATACAAGCAGAAGAGTGCACCAGAAAAGAGAGTCGGAGTAAGGAAAAATGATGAGATAAAATTAAAGGCTCTTTATCTAAATGCATGCAGCATTCGTAACAAGATAGAGGAGTTGACGGCACAAATAGAAATAAATGGGTATGATCGGACAGCCATTACAGTGACGTGGCTGCAAGGTGACCAAGGCTGGGAACTGAATATTCAGGGGTATTTGACATTTCAGAAGGATAGGCAGAAAGGAAAAGGAGGTGGGGTAGCTCTGTTAATAAAGGATGAGATCACTGCAGTGGTGAGGAATGATATTGGCTCAGAAGCTCAAGATGTAGAATCAGTTTGGGTGGAGATAAGAAATAGTAAAAGGTAAGAAGTCACTGGTGGAAGTAGTCTGTAGGCCCCCTGACAGTAGCTATACTGTAGGACAGAGTATAAATCAAGAAATAACAGTGGCTTGTAAGAAAGGTACTGCAATAATCATGCGCAATTTTAATCATCATATAGATTGGACAAATCAAATTGGCAAGGGTAGCCTTGAGGACAAGTTCAGAGTGTATTTCGAATGGTTTCTTAGAGCAATACCTTGAGGAACCAACCAGGGAGCAGGCTATTTTAGATCTGGTAATGTGTAATGAGACAGGATTAATGATCTCATAGTAAAGGATCCCCTAGGAAAGAGTGATCATAGCATGGCAGAACTTGGGTCTGAAACTATTGTCCTAAACTTAAATAAAGGCAATTACAAGGGTATGAGGACAGAATTGGCTAAAGTGGACTGGGAAAATAGATTAAAGGGTAAGACGATAGATCAGCAGTGGCAGACATTTAAGGAGATATTTCATAAATCTCAGCACAGGTATATTCCAGTGAGAAAGAAAGGCTCTATGAGAAGGATGCACCATCCGTGGCTAACTTAAGTAAGTTAAGGATGGTATCAAATTAAAAGAAAAGGCATACAATGTTGCGAAGATTAGTGATAGGCCAGAGGATTGGAAAAAAAATTATAGAGAGGGAAAAGATAGAGTATTAGAATAAACTAGCAAATAATATAAAAACAGACAGTAAGAGCTTTTACAGGTATATAAAAAGGAGTAGCTGCTAAAGTAAACGTTGGTCCCATAGAGGATGAGACTGGGGAATTAATAAATGGGAAAGAGAGAAATGGCAGAGACTCAACAATTATTTTGGATCGGTCTTCACAGTAGAAGACACTAAAAACATCCTAATAATAATAGATAATCGAGGGGCTATAGGGAGGGAGGAACTTAAAACAATCTCTCTCATTAGAGGAAAAAGTACTAGGCAAACTAATGGGGCTAAAGACCGACAAGACCCCTGGACCTGATGGCCTGCATCCTAGGGTCTTAAAAGAAGTGGCCGCAGAGATAATGGATGTGTTGGTCGTAATCTACCAAAATTCCCTGGATTCTGGAGAGGTCCTAGCAGATTGGAAAACCGCAAATGTAACGCCACTATTCAAGAAAGGAGGGAGACAGAAAGCAGGAAACTATAGGCCAGTTAGCCTAACATCTGTCATTGGGAAAATGCTGGAATTCATTAAGGAGGTGCAATAATAGGACATTTAGAAAATCATAAGACAATCAAGCAGAGTCAACATGGTTTTATGAAGGGGAAATTGTGTTTGACAAATTTGCTAGAGTTCTTTGAGGATGTAACAGGGTGGATAAAGGGGAACCAGTAGATGTAGTGTATTTGGATTTCCAGAAGGCATTCAATAAGGTGCCACATAAAAGGTTACTGCACAAGATAAGAGCGCATGGGGTTGGGGTAATATATTGGCATGGATAGGGGATTGGTTAACAGAAAATCAGGATAAATGGGTCATTTTCCAGCTGGCAATCAATAACTAGTGGGGTGCCACAGGCATCAGTGCTGGGGCCTCAACTATTTACAATCTATATTAATGACTTGGATGAAGGGACCAAGTGTACTGTAGCTAAAGTTGCTGATGATACAAAGATAGGTGGATTAGCAAGTTTTGAGGAGGACACAGAGTCTGCAAAGGGATATAGATAGGTTAAGTGAGTGGGCAAAAAATTGGCAGATGGAGTATAATGTGGGAAAATGTGAGGTTATCCACGTTGGAAGGAAGAATGAAAAAGCAAATTATTTAATTAGAGCGAGACTACAAAATGCTGCGGTACAAAGGGATCTGGGGGTCCTAATACATGAAACACAAAAAGTTAGCTTGCAGGTACAGCAAGTAATTAGGAAGGCTAATGTAATGTTGGCCTTTATTGCAAGGGGTATGGAGTATAAAAGTAGAGAAGTTTTGATGCAACTTTACAGGGCGCTGGCGAGACCGCACCTGGAGTACTGCATACAGTTTTGGTCTCCATATTTAAGGAAGGATATACTTGCATTGGAGACAGTGCAGAGAAGGTTCACTAGGTTGATTCCTGGGATGAAGGGGTTGACATAGGATGAAAGGTTGAGCCTATACTCATTGGAGTTTAGAAGAATGAGAGGTGATATTATTGAAACATAAGATTCTGAGGGGGCTTGACAGGATAGATGCCGAGAGGATGTTTCCCCTCGTGGGGGTATCTAGAACTAGGGGGCATAGTTTCAGAATAAGGGATCGCCCATTTAAGGCAAAGATGAGGAGGAATTTCTTCTCTGAGGGTCGTGAATCTTTGGAAATCTCTACCCCAGAGAGCTGTGGAGACGGAGTCATTGAATATATTCAAGGCGGAGATTGACAGACATTTGAACTACAAGGGAGTCAATCGGTATGGGGAGAGAGCGGGAAAGTGGTGTTGAGGCCAAGATTGGATCAGCCATGATCTTATTGAATGGCGGAGCAGGCTCGAGGGGCCGATTGGCCAACTCCTGCTCCTGATGTCCTTATGTTCAAAAGCGGGGGGGAGGGGGCGGGCAGAGAAAGAGGGAGAGAAAGAGGCGGAGTGCGAGAGGGGGAGAGAGGCAGAGTGAGACAGGGAGGGGGAGAGAAAGAAAGAGAGGGTGAAAGAGAAAGAAAAAGGAAAGATAAGAGAATGAGAAAAAATTTATTTTAATGTATTTAACACTTCACATCCAAGTAACTACTTTTGAAGTTTAGACACTTGCTCTGTAGTCAAAACAACAGCCAATTTGCAGATAGCAGGGCCCCACAAACAACAAGCGAGATGGATGGCCAGTTCATGTTTTTCTTTTTGCTGGTGTTGGTTGAGGGAAGAATGTTGACCAGAATTACAAGAGAACGCCCGGTGCTTCTTTGATTATGGAATCTTCAATAATAACAATTTGCCTTTAAACAATTGTCTTTAACACAAGAAACATTCCAAGGTGCCTCAAAAATAGGTGTAATAAAAAAGGAAACCAAGCCACGAGGGAAATTAAGTGGGGTGATCAAATGTAGGTCAGAGAGAGAAGGTTGAGGAGGTTTTTAAAAAAGGAAAGAGGTTTGCGTAGGGAGCTCCAGTAGCACGAAGACAGCTGAAGGCTCCATCAGCAATGGTGCATCAAAGGGTGGAGACAACTACACAACAAACTGGAGTGAGAGGACTGGAGCATTCAGGAGGAACAGATGGCTGGAAGGATTGCAACGATAAAGGTGGCGCAAAGTCATGGAGAATTTATAGACAAGTACATGGATTTAAATTGAACACTTCATGATGTTGAGCTTGAAGTAGTTTTGACTCATCCAGGACGTCTTTTGGATGAAACGTTAAAGCGAGGTCCCATCTACTCTTCTCAGGTGGACGTAAAAGATCCCATATTTCAAATAAGAGCAGGAGAGTTATCCCCGGTGTCCTAGCCAATATTTATCCCTCAATCAACATCATTAAAAAACAGATTCTCTGGTCATTCTCATATTGTTGTTTGTGGGAACCTGCTGTGCGCAAATTGGCTGCTGCGTTTCCTACATTACAACAGTGACTATGCTTCAAAAAGTACTTAATTGGCTGTAAAGCGCTTTGGGACCTCCGGTGGTTGTGAAAGGTGTTATATAAATGCAAGTCTTTCTTTTCTTTTAGATGTTGCACAAGCAGCACAATGACAGTCAGAAGGTCGCGTGGAATAGATGGCACAACAATAAAAGGGTTTGTCATATACTGAGAACTGCAAAAGACTTCAGGACACAGAAAGAATAGGCAGACAAGAGGCACTTGCAATTTTATGTAGAGAAGTATGACGTGATGCATTCAAGGAGGAAAAAAGGGTGCAAATGAGAGTGCATGCAGATAATGCCATTAAAAAGGCCATAAAAATTTTAGGTTTTATAATTAAGGGCATAGACTCCAAGATGGACTGGATTTTCCTGGGTCCCACCCGCATGGTGGGGGAGGGCCCGGGAAACCCAGAAGTTCGTGCGTGTGACGTGAAGGGTGGGTTCCCCGCCCCAAAGTCAGCCTGATTGATAGACTGGCTTCCAGTCGTGCGGGGAACACAGACAAGGAGGTCACAGGGGGCGGGGGTTCCAAGCCTGGGGAGAGGATCTGACCCCCGACCCCAGGGCAGAGATGTGATACAGGGGGGGGGGGGGGGTGGGGTAGCTTGAGGGGCTGGGAGCAAGCACTCCTGCTCCTCCCGGCCCACAGGAATTGCTCCTCCGAGGCTAAGGCCGCCTCGTTGCAGCCACTGGGAATCCTGGACCCTGGGATCCCCGGCTGCCTGCAGTAAAACCTGCAAAGTTAAAGTAGAAGCTTCAGGCCTCATTATACTTAAATTGCCAACCCACCTCCTGGCAGCGGGTTGGCAGCCCGCACCGCGCCCCCCTCCCCCAGAGTGAAAGGTGAAAGTGGGCGGGCCGAGGTCGGGTTTTACATTTGTATAACTTTCACTTCCCCCACACCTCCAACCCACCCGTTCTTACCTCTGAAAATTCCAGCTGTTGTGATAACTTTGTACAAAGTTATCACAAGTCAGTTAGAGTATTGCGTGCAGCTTTAGACACCATTATAAAAGAGCTTCGAAGCCATAGAGACCAGAGTATAAATTCACTAGGATGATACTAGGTATGAGAAGCCATAGCTATGCAGAGAGGTTTGAGATACTGGGACTATTTCCCTTGCAGCAGAAAAGGCTAAGAAGAGATTTAAGGAGTATGAGGACGAGACCAGTGCATCTTTTAAAAGGAAGAGCAGATAAACATTTGAAGTTGAGGAAGATACAAGCTGTGGGGAGAAAGCTAAGCAGTGAGATTAGCATTGAGTTGCTCTAGCAAAGAGCCAGTACACAAACAGACCAAATGGCTTCCTTCTCTGCTGTAAACTTCTATATTTATTCTATGAAGGAGGACAATGGAGGAGAGGGGCATGGTCAACTATAATGAACACTGCACAAAGGTTGAGGACGAGGAGAAGGGTTAGAGCACAAGGAAAACAATCAAAAAGGTTGTCATTTGTGACTTTAGCTAGGTTCATTTTGGTGCCACGAGAAGGGCGGAAACTGGACTGGAGAGACTTAAATAAAAGGAAATTGGGAGAGATGGGCATGGAGGCAACATGTTGGAAGACCTTGGCAGGGAAAGTGAGATTACAGATGGGGGCGAGGATGGATGGTCAAGCATTTTTTTGTGGTTTATAGTTTCTAGGGTCTCTGTGGTGTAGCGGGGACTGCTGGTAAACAAGGGCCCGTGAGTATATCATTAAATTGTAGATTGGTGGGATTGATTTGAATTAATTTAATTCAAATTAAATTAAAAGGTAAGTCATGTCAGGACAGCCCGGTCCCGTGGTATGTTCCTCCTGCACTATGTGGGAACTCAGGGACACTTCCTGTGTCCCTGACAACCATGTGTGCAGGAAGTGTATCCAGCTGCAGCTACTGGCAGACCGCATTGCGGCACAGGAACTGCGATTAGATACATACTGGACCATTCGCAATGCTGAGGACGTCATGGATATCACGTTTAAGCAGTTGGTCACACCGCAGGCAAAGGTTGCACAGGCAGAAAGGGAATGGGTGACCAACAGGCAGAGTAGTAGGTGCAGGCAGGTAGTGCAGGAGTCCCCTGTGGCCATCCCCCTCTCAAACAGATATACCACTTTGGATACTGATGGGGGGGGGGGATGGCTTACCAGGGGAAGGCAGCAGCAGCCAACTTCCTGGCACCAGGGGTGGTTCTGCTGCACAGGACAGGAGGAAAGAGTGGAGAGCTATACTGATCGGGGATTCTATTGTAAGGGGAATAGATAGGCGTTCCTGTGGCCGCAAACGAGACTCCAGGATGGTGTGTTGCCTCCCTGGTGCAAGGGTCAAGGACGTCTCAGAGCGGCTACAGAACATCTTGGAAGGGGAGGGTGAACAGCCAGTTGTCGTGGTGTATATAGGTACCAACGATATAGGTAAAAACCGGGATGAGGTCCTAAAAGCTGAATATAGGGGGTTAGGAGGTAAATTAAAAAATAGGACCTCAAAAGGTAGTAATCTCAAGATTGCTACCAGTGCCGCGTGCTAGTCAGAGTAGAAATAGAAGGATATTTCAGATGAATACGTGGCTAGAAGAATGGTGCAAGGGGGAGGGATTCAAATTCCTGGGACATTGGAACCGGTTCTGGGGGAGGTGGGACCAGTACAAAACGGATGGTTTGCACCTGGGCAGGGCCGGGACCGATGTCCTAGGGGGAGTGTTTGCTAGTGCTCTGGGGGAGGGTTTAAACTAAAATGGCAGGGGGTTGGGAAACTGAGCGGGGAGACAGAGGAAAGGGAAACGAGGATAAAAGCAAAAGACAGGAAGGAGAAAAACAAAAGTGGCAGACAGAGAAATCAAGGGTTTAAATCAAACATGGCCACAGTAAATAATAATTCTAAAAGATCTAAGCGTTAAAAAAACAAGCCTGAAGGCTTTGTGTCTTAATGAAAGGAGCATTCGTAATAAGGTGGATGAATTCGCTGCGCAAATAGGAGGTAAACGAATACGATATGATTGGGATTACGGAAACATGGCTCCAGGGTGGCCAAGGCTGGGAACTCAACATCCAGGGGTATTCAATATTCAGGAAAGGAAAAGGAGGTGGGGTAGCATTGCTGGTTAAAGAGGGGATTAACACAATTGTAAGGAAGGATGTTAACTCTGATGATGTGGAATCTGTATGGGTAGAACTGAGAAATACCAAGGGGCAGAAAACGTTAGTGGCAGTGGTATATAGACCTCCAAACAGTAATGCGGAGGTCGGGGATGGCATTAAAAGGGAAATTAGAGAAGCGTGCAATAAGGGCACAGCAGTTCTCATGGGTGACTTGAATCTACATGTAGATTGGGCTAACCAAATTAGTAACAATACTGTGGAGGAGGAATTCCTGGAGTGTATACGGGATGGTTTCCTGGACCAGTATGTCGAGGAACCAACTCGAGATCAGGGGATCTTAGCCTGGGTATTATGTAATGAGAAAGGATTAATTAGCAATCTTGTTGTGCGAGGCCCCTTGGGTCGGAGTGATCATAATATGATCGAATTCTTCATTAAGATGGAGAGTGAAGTAGTTGACTCAGAGACTAGGGTCCTGAATTTAAATAAAGGAAACTACGATGGTATGAGGCGCGAGTTGGGTAGGATTGATTGGGGAATGTCACTCAAAGGGTTGATGGTGGATAGGCAATGGCAAACATTCAAAGATCGCATGGATGAACTACAGAATTTGTTCATCCCTGTTTGGCATAAAAATAAAACAAAAAGGGTGACTCAACCGTGGCTAACAAGGGAAATTAGAGATAGCATAAGATCCAAGGAGAGGACATATAAATTGGCCAGAAAAAGCAGTAAACCTGAGGATTGGGAGCAGTTTAGGATTCAACAAAGGAGGACAAAGGGATTAATTAAGAGGGGGAAAATAGAGTATGAGAGTAAGCTTGCAGCAAGCATAAAAACTGACTGTAAAAGCTTTTATAGATATGTGAAAAGAAAAAGATTGGTGAAGTCAAGCGTAGGTCCCTTGCAGTCAGAATCAGGGGAATTTATAATGGGGAACAAAGAAATGGCAGACCAATTAAATACATACTTTGGTTCTGTCTTCACAAAGGAGGACACAAATAACCTCCCAGAGATGTCGGGGAACATAGGGTCTAATGAGAGGGAGGAACTGATAGAAATCAGTATTTGTAGGGAAATGGTGTTAGAGAAATTGACGGGATTGAAGGCCGATAAATCCCCAGGGCCTGATAATCTACATCCTAGGGTCCTTAAGGAAGTGGCCCTAGAAATAGTAGATGCATTGCTGGTCATCTTCCAAAATTCGATAGACTCTGGAACAGTACCCATGGATTGGCGGGTAGCTAATGTTACCCCACTGTTCAGAAGAGGTGGTAGAGAGAAAACGGGGAATTACAGACCGGTAAGCCTGACATCGGTAGTGGGGAAAATGCTAGAGTCCATTATAAAAGAAGTAATAGCAGAGCACTTGGAAAACAGTGACTGGATCGGACAAAGTCAACATGGATTTACAAAAGGTGCTTGACTAATCTACTGGAATTTTTTGAGGATGTAACTGGTAAAATAGATAAGGGAGAACTAGTGGATGTGGTGTATTTGGACTTTCAGAAGGCTTTCGATAAGGTCCCGCATAAGAGATTAGCGTGTAAAGTTAAGGCACATGGGATTGGGGGCAAGGTATTGACTTGGATAGAGAACTGGTTGGCAGGCAGAAAGCAAAGAGTTGGAATAAACGGTTCTTTTTCCGAGTGGCAGGCAGTGAATAGTGGGGTACCGCAGGGATCGGTCCTTGGACCCCAGCTATTCACAATATATATTAATGATCTGGACGAGGGAACTAGATGTAATATCTCCAAGTTTGCAGACGACACAAAGCTGGGTGGGCGTGTGTGCTGTGAGGAGGATGCCGAGAAACTCCAGTATGATTTGGACAGGTTGGGTGATTGGGCAGAAGCAATATAACGTGGATAAATGCAAGGTTATCCACTTTGGTGTCAAAAACAAGGAGGCAGATTATTATCTGAATGGCAATAGATTGGGAGAAGGGGAAGTGCAATGAGACCTGGGTGTCCTTGTGCACCAGTCGCTGAAGGTAAGCATGCAGGTGCAGCAGGCGGTTAAGAAGGCAAATGGTATGTTGGCCTTCGTAGCGAGAGGGTTCGAGTACAAGAACAATGATGTCTTGCTGCAGTTGTACAGGGCCTTGGTGAGACTACATCTTGAGTATTGTGTGCAGTTTTGGTCGCTTTATCTGAGGAAGGATGTTCTTGCCATGGAAGGAGTGCAGCGAAGATTCACCAGGCTGATATCTGTGATGGCAGGAATGACGTATGAGGAGAGATTGTGTCGATTGGGCTTGTACTCGCTGGAGTTTAGAAGAATGAGAGGGGATCTCATTGAAACTTATAAAATTCTAACAAGACTAGACAGACTAGATGCAGGAAGGATGTTCCCGATGGTCAGGGAGTCCAGAACTAGGGGTCACAGTCTAAAGATAAGGGGTAAGCCATTGAGGACTGAGATAAGGAGGAATTTCTTCACCCAGAGAGTGGTGAACCTGTGGAATTCTCTAGCACAGAAGGCAGTAGAGGACAATTCATTAAATATATTCAAGAAGGAGTTGGATATATTTCTTAAGGCTAAAGTGATCAAGTGTTATGGGGAGAAAGCAGGGACAGGGTACTGAATTTGGATGATCAGCCATGATTGCATTGAATGGAGGAGCAGGCTCGAGGGGCCGAATGGCCTACTCCTGCTCCTATCTTCTATGTTTCTAAGTTTTGAAGCTGAGAGGATGTTGCTGAGGGATAGTTTAACATATCAACTGGAAGATGGCACCTCTGACAATGCAAGACACTTGTCAGCCTAGATTGTGAGCTCTATTCCTGGCACACAGGAAATCTTCTCCCATGGTCTCAGACTGTCTATCTTAATACTGTCAATTATATAATTCAAACTGTGAGTGTAATTAGAATAAAGAATAAAATGGACAACTAAACCAGTCAGCATAAAATAAAACCCAACTCCAGCGCATTTGCCCAAACATCCAGGTGTGTTTATTTAAAAAAACTCAGATGGCAAATCAGAAGTTCATCTGAGTTTCCAAGAAGAACAAATGAGAAGAAACAGTCTCTGGGTTACTCTAGGAACTCGAGTAATGAGTATTTCTTGTGCCAGGGATAAACTAACATTCTATAAGAGAGTATCCAAGATTGCCAAATAAAATTAAAAAAATTACTGTGCCAGTTTATATTCACATAATATATGTCTTAGGAAGCCACGAGAAAATATGAGACTTCGAGTCTTCCAGAATGGCTGAAGGCAGGGCCTGACCAGAATATATGCACAAGGGTGCTTTTCTGGCTGCAACCCCTCCAGTAATAATCCAATATGTCGGGGTGGAATTTGCGATTTATATAGGAAATGGTATGTACAGCATATGATCCGAAGTTGGAGGGCATGCAATTTGCTGAAGGTGGTGATGCGGAGATGCTATTACAGCACAGTACGTTGCTTAGACACGCACACACAAAACAATCCGGGGAAGCATGTAGATTTCAAGTCTTTTCCAGAAGATATAAAGTCAATCTAAAATAATGATGCAGTTTTGACATCTCAAACAAATAAAAACTGATCACAGGTAAAATGTAGTAGAACATCACCTCCTGTAAGACACACACTATATTGGTGGATAAATTAATGAAAAATCTATAACTAATGAATCAATAATCCAACCAATGTAAATAAACTCAACAAATGCTCAAGAACTGACCTACCTTCTGAATAAAATTATACTTCTTGCCCTCTTCTTACCTTGTGTAAAATTAATTTAAATGCATAAAAACGTGCTGAATCATGGCTATATAGGTTGGATTATTCACTCACTAGAAAGGAACAGGCCTAGTTCAATTACTTGAATTTTTTTTATTTCTGTTTCAATTATAACTTTTAAAAGTAGTGCATTATGTTTTCTGATTTGAGAAAACATAGATATTGCGGTGGAAAAACTTTCCATCGGAGTACCTGAGACAAAACGGTCTATCCGAGGAGTGCATTCATATTTTGTGGCAACAGAAGAACTTGGCTCAGTAAAAGGATTGAAATGATCTGGAGAATCAAGAAATTGCATGTGTTCATAGATTCAAATTCTTGAAGTACTGAAAAAAGTTTCAAAGATTAAGGAAATTTGAACTTGTCCAAGTAGAAATTATAATTAAATAGTTAGGTTTTTACCAAACATTTCATGGCTATGCGTCCTAGAAGTAAAGGTCACACCATCTGAGAAGGCGACAGTGGTATTTAGAACTTCATCAGCTTTCGTAAGAAAAGGATTTAAGCTTGGAATGGCTTCATCACCAGCATCAGAAGATGAGAAAGGATCTATAAACAGTAACAGTGAAGAAAGCAGAAACAAAACAAGAAAAAGCAAAGAAACATCAATCAAGTCACAAGACAGAAAAACAGCTTAGTCAAGGGACATTCATTCAATGCAAGAGATGAGTTCAACCAGTTTATTGCTGATGTGAAACCTTGTTCTTCCTGTTAAATTTGTAAAATTGTTTGCCATTACTTGAATATTTCAATCCAAGTCAAATTTCTTTCCCATTGGTCATCAGTCCAATGAATGAGTCTTGCTTTATACAGCCCAGTCTGTAGAATTGTACATATTATCCCCTCTTATCTCATGCAAACAAATCATATCCTTTAAGATATTTTTATACAATGCTCAAAACACGCAAGTTTAATGCTGGATGTACATGTTGCTATGTTTACAGTTCCTTGTATTTGTTTCACCACAATGCATTACCAGCAATGGAAATTCCCATACCTCACACAAAGACCATTGGAATAAACCAGTTTGCATGAATTGTAGCCCTTGTTGAAGAACTGCACTGTAATTTACAAAAGAAATTCCCTTGCCCCAAAAAAATCAATTTACACCTCAAGTTACAGAACAATTATTCTCCCTTCTCTCCCTCCACCCCGCCCCCACCCCAGGAAGGAAGAAACAGGCATCACGTTAGAAAGAGTGACTGCAAACAAATGTGAATGACTTTGACTCTGAAACCAGAGCATCAAAACATGTGCAGCTGCTTCATCTGACCACACACAATTCGACTTACCAAACAAGTGCATCAACCTTGGATATGGGTTGACGACATATATCATGTGCATAAATTTCAGTGCAATTGTCCCAGTACTAGCTGTTAAATTAAAACAAGCAGAGCACTACTCTAGCCTCAATCTATAAAATTGTGCAGTCGCATTGGAGATCAAGCAGCAAAAGTCAGAAAGCTATCTGACTGTGCTGTAACAGGGTTTTCACATTGTATCTACACAGTGTAAATCTTAGTATCCTATGCATGATAAGCTATTTGAAAACGCTGGATTTTTGTGGTGTAAAAGATCAATTCAGTTATTAATCTGCAATTTGCCAGTAACAAACCAAACATCCTCCCCATCTAACCACAGAAAGGTGTAGTGATGGTCTTCACTGCAGAACTACTAACACTTTCTTCAGTATAAGGCCAGCTTATAATTAAATCAACAGGATTTGAGACATTTAGGTTCCCCCAACTTTAAATCTTTCAGAATGCATTATTCTAAAAGTCTGACAAATGTATCCTTTGAACATAGTGCACTGCTAGGTTTTTTTGATAAACATTTACTCATTTTAATTGTAATTTGTTCAAAATATTAAATAGTTTGATGAATATCAAGCCAAAAGATTAACTGTGAAATGTGAAATACACTGAATTAATTATTGTGCAAATGCCCAGCTGCATATTCTGCAGTCAAGGCTACAGGCACAGCATCTGGGTGATCATTTGCCAGAAACAGAAGCTAGCTTTATAAATGGATCATGAATAGTGAGACCAGCTATTGTGCTGTCTAATTACACATATATATGCAACAGCTCCATTAACATTTATTCTTTAAGCCTCCAACTTGACTTGGCATTACACTTGTGTTGACATTCTTTGAACATTGCCCAGTTTTTGATGTTTCTGCTATTTCTATTGAAGCTCAACTTACAGAAAGACCTTGAACAGGTCGCAGATAAAGCTACACCTTCAAGTGTCTAATGGACAGTTGGTGTTCCGACTGTATAGTATAGAAAGAAATTCAAGTGAGTGACTATTAAGTTTGGATAATATTGTCAAAGCATAGGTTTGTGCAGAACTAATATCCATCACCAGCACTTAAACAAGGCTATCAAGATTACACGGCTTGGAATAATCAGATTATTACTGCACCAGTATTTTTTCCCTTTTGGCTTCTCAAATCCAATATTGGCCTCTTGAAAATTAGCCATAAAAGTTTGATTCAGCTGATTATGAAACTTTTTGATTAGAAAAGTTTCATAATGAGTAGAACAGCTATAATAAGAAACAACTAGCATTTATTGATCATATTAGATCCTAACCAACGCTCCCATTTTCTCAGACAGCACAGCAGGTGCTGGTAATGATTCTGCAGTTACCATTTACATCTCCTCTGGACCCAGCTTTTGCTTCTTTACTTGTCCCATTACCACCTCCTTTGTCCTTGCACCATCATCCCTTTTGTCATTTAATCACTCCTGCCCTCCACCCGATCACAGACCTTCCCTTTTGCTCTTGCCCCCCACCCTGCTTTTCCCTCTAACTTCTTCCAGTTCTGATGAAAGGTTATCGATCTGAAACATTAACTTTCTCTCTCCACAGATGCTGCCTGACCTGCTGAGTGTTTCCAGCATTTTCTGCATGTTAATATGTTTATCAAGTGTGGCATACCTCATTCCATACCTGTGAGGGAGGTCAGATCTCTTACAAGTACAGGAAACTTTGTGTTATCCGGAGGCTAAGTGTCCGGCAAGCTCGAGCCACCGGCAAAAATCAGGAGCCGTTTTGTTATTTTTTTTTTCTTCTCGTGGCTTTTTTTTTCAACAGTCAGGCTCTGGAAAGTCTCTCTGAAGCTGTTGCTAAGCTACAGAGACGCTTCCAAGGTACGGGCCGACTGTTTAGAAGCTGTTGCTAAGCAACAGTGTTTGTCGTCAGATACGGAGATGAAAAGCTTCGTATGCTTCAACATTAATGCTGGTGTGTCCGGCAGTTTTGAGGGAACGGCAACAGCTTGGTCCCATCGGTGCCGGATAGCACAAAGTTTCCTGTATTGTTCTTGAACCTACCACTAGGATGTGCAAGTGTGATTTGGCATAATTTGTCCCCAAATGTTCCTCAGTGTGGAAAGACAAACTTTACTCAGCACCTTGACACTGAGGCAGCAGCATGGTGAAAAGGATCATGGTCCATGAAAACAATGTCAGCGAGATACCAATTCTGTGTACGTAATGTATCCAAAAAGCTACTGGCCTGCTAAATCATGCTACCAGGCAACTTTAATAGTGTTAAAATTAAAGAAAGTTTCAAGATGGGTACTCAATAATTATCTCAACAAACAAATCATGTAAAAACTATACTGAATCTTGACCAAATTATATTCAGTAATAGAAACTGCACTGGCTGCTGGGATAAAATATCAACACACAGTTGTTCAAAATATAAAGTGGTACCACACCTCGGAGTCCAAACCATCCTTAAATCTCCTACTTACTGCAGACTTGGAAAACAGTTTCTCGGAACTAAATATTAGCTGGTAGAACTGGTCAAGTTTAGCCAATATTAAGAGACAGTATGGCTTTTAGAAATCTTGAACCAATATGACTTTTAAAAAAGTATTTAAAAATCAAACTTATTGGGTTTTTTTTTTAATAAACTAACTACAGCAAGTTTTTCCCCCCCTAAATGTTTTAGCCATCATCCTGGTGGGGAGTAAATCTTTCCAACCAGACAGCCATACTCGAGTGCCATGATCTTCAAAAGAGTAAATAGTTCACTTTACTGCCTACTATATAGACACATTTTATGAACATTTTGCTTCCTTTCGTCTGAAGGTCACTGCAGATTCCCATGGAAATTATCTGCACAAAAGATCAAAGTTCAAACTATTTTATGTACACTCACATTAACAGAGGATTAGTTTTCTCTTGCTAATGGCTTTATCCTCCAATGAGTAGGCAGAAAGAATACACAAAGCAAAATACTTATATCACTTAAGATATTTAAATAGATTATTAGATACAAATGTTTAATAAGTTTTTTTCCCCAGACTTTGGTAACCCCATTCCTTACAGGGGTAATCAACTAGTCAGTTATATTGACCCTGGAATACAATTTTATTTGGAGAGAGTTATATGTCAATACTGAAATCTGAACCATTTGTATGTGGTCACACTGAATAAACTATTATTTTAAAATGTTGTCCTTACAACTGTTACTTTAAAAATGTATTTGATTTAACCTCTGCTAGGATCACCACTATGATATGTGGATGTCAAACAGCTGGATAACACCAGCGTGCAACTGGTACAACACTAAAATAACTGACCTACCGATACAGAAAGAACTTGCATTTATCAGCCTTCAATTCTTCAGGATGTCCCACAGGCACTGTTGTTACGTAGGCAAACACAGCAGCCAATTTGTGCACACCATGAATCCCACAAATAGCAATGAGATGAATGACCCATTAATCTGTTTTTCTGTGGTGTTGGTTGGGGAAGAAATGTTGACCATGTTCCCAGGACAATTCTCCGTTCCCCCCGCCCGCTAAATTGGATCTTATATGTCCTTCTGAGCATCCAAAGGACAGCACCTCCAACAATGCAGCATTCCCTCAACGCTACACTGAGTGTCAGCCTAGTTCATGACATCAAATCCTGAAGAGGCTTGAAACAACAATTTTTGTATAAGAAGTTGTGACTAGCATAGCGTCACACAGGCCTCACATTTCTGTATTTCCAAAAAATTGTGAATGACTCAAATAGTTGCTATCTCTTAATTTTGGCTCAGTAATCAAAAACCCACGTCATCCACTGGCGATGGGAAAAGCTACCAATCAGCATGCAGCAACCACAAAACACAACAAAGTGTTAATAACTGGAAATTGAGCAGTGGTAGAAAGGTTATGGGAGATGATTGCAGATATGATTAAGAGTATTTTTTATATAAAGTGAGATGTGAGAGAAATTTTGGGAGAGCATTCCAGACTTTGGGACCAACTGACTGAAGGTGGAGTGAAAGCAGGGGGATTCAAAGGAAGCCAAAATTAAAGAGCAGTGGGTGTACGCAACAACACAGGGCTGAACATCTTTGTGATGAAGAGGAATATCGGGTTGAATCTCAGCTTGGGGTTCGACAGCTCAGAGGCTACAAACAATCTGGTTTAGACTGAAAAAGTTGCCAGGGCCATGAATGGAATTGGTGGCAACAGTAGGGAGTTTGTGGCCAGAGACGAAGACAATGGCTTCAATCTTCCCAATGTTTAGCTGGAGTAAATTGCAGACCTTCCAAGATTTAATGTCAGATATGCACTGCACTCTGGCAACACAAAGGATATGCAGGGGTCGAGAGGTGGTGTAGAGGTAAAGCAGAATGTCATCAGCATACATGTTGAAGCTGACATATGCGGAAGATGAAAGATTACAAATGCAGGAGAAAAACCAAAAGTCTTGGAGTAACATTGAAGTGATTCACATTGATAGCTTCTGAATCAATTTTTTAAAAATTCAAACCAAAACATAGGGTGTAATTTTAACCCCCATCAACAGCTGAGCTTGGGTCACGTGGGAAGTTAAAATTTTAAATATTTCAAACCGGACGCCAACCCACATTAAACCCATCCACTGAGGGGGCAGAGGGGGTGTTGGGCGACCAATCCGCTCTCGGGAGGCGGGTCGGTCGATAACAGTTTTTAAGGAGGCTGTGTGCTTTCATTTTAACAAGCTTTTTATTTTTAATTAATGTTGGCCGGGTTTCCCTGGCCTCGGGAAATTTGGCAGGTAAAAGGCAGCAAGAAGAGCTGGATCCATAAGGTAAGTGCCTTTACAGCACTGCTTGTGAGCCAGGAGTGCTTTCACCCAGCCCATCAAGCTACCCTGTAAACTCTACCCAGCTCCACCAACGCTCCCCCACCCCACGATCTTGCATCCCCCCGACCACCACCTCACTTCCCCCACCACCACCCCCCCCCAGCCTCTTTCCTTCCTCTTCTCCCCCCTCCACCCACTTCCCCCCCACCCATCGCGCTCTCTCCCTGCTCCATTGCTGCGTCCTTCTGCTGCAGGCTTTCCCACCCGACAGGCAGCCAGCCTATCAATCAGGCTGGGACACAGGTGGAAAACCTGGAGAAAAAAATTTAAAAGAAGTCCTGCACTTTTAACTGCAGGGGCATTTTGGAAACGCATACTTCCGGATTTCCTGTTCATAACTCCTCCTGCCCGCCCTCACCCGCCCCATCACCACTCCAGACACATGCCCCCGTAAGTATCGTGGCCATTGCTTCTGGATGAAAATGTTCGACAAAGTTAAAACACTAAACCTTCTGCTTGAAATGCCATTTAAAAAGTATCAGATTGCAATTGTACCAGATATTGCTCTCTATTCATGTCGGATTCAGATTTATGTCCTGTAAAAATGTTCTTGAAATTGTAATCCAATTCAAAATCTGCATTCCTTATTATTGCATAATAAGGTTTTATATATTTTCTTCATAAAAGTTATTTAATCGCAAAACATTTTTGAATATTTAAACTTGTTTTAATTTCAAGGCTAGCAATTTTTAGATCTTTCTTACATTTTGATCAAATAATTCAACTACCAAACTAAATTTGAACATTAGCTAAAGTTTTTTAAGTGTCGAATAGATTTTTTTTTGCTATTTGGAAAGATTTTGAGAGGCACCTTACCTCCCCATGTATTAGCTGCCGGGGGTACTGTTGGGATAGAATGCATGGATGGCTGAAATGTTGGCTGAAGATCAAGCAAGTCATTTGGCAGTTTGGAAGTGCTGTAGGGAAAAATTCAAAAGCTGCTTACACCTTGTACTCCAAACCAAGGTGAACACAATGTGAAGTATTTAAAATCAGTTAAGGCTCATATTTGGTTCCACAAACATGTTCCAACAAGGTAAACAATTTAAAAAAATGTGCAACAGGTTATCATTTTAAGTTCAAGTATGGCTAGAAAGTCAGCTTCAAAGCAGGTAGGAGGGCAATCAATAAGAACTTTTCAGGGTGGAAAAGGGTTACAAATTTGAGATTTATAAGGGAATTTAATAATTTGGAAAAAAAACTATTTTGTTCCCACGTTAGCATCAATATTATCAGATTGTTAGTCTTTATCATTTATGTGCACAGAGTTGAGGCATTATTCAAATCACTCTTGAACATTATTTATCATAGTCCCATACTCCATTCCAAAAAATCAATCAATGGATTCAGGATTATAGTATTCAGAAGCGCTGCATTTTATTCAACTTCATTAAGAAACCTACATGAGAATATTTTTCCTCAAGCTCCTGATACTCATCACAATCCCATGATCCCTGCTGGAACTTCATCTGTGTCATTGGGCAAGGACAGTATCAGGCTCAGTTGTGAAACGTACTCCTCATGGTCAAATTCAGTAGGCAGTTGAAAAGTGCAAATACAGAAAACTTTGGTTTATCCAGAGGTTAACTGTCCGGAATGCTTGAGCCACTGGCAAAAATCAGGAGCTGTTTATTAGTTTTTTTTTTCTTTTTGTTGCTTTTTTTCCCCCACCAGTCAGGCTGTGCAAGGTCTCGCTGAAGCTGTTGCTAAGCTAAGAGACGCTTGCAAGGTACGGCCGACTGTTTAGAAGCTGTGGGTTTGTTGCCAGATACGGAGATTTTGAGCTCCGTATCTGGCATGTTTCAACATTAGCGCTGGTTTGTCCGGCAGTTTTGATGGGACGGCAACAGCTCGGTCCCGTCGGTGCCGGATAGCACAAAGTTTCCTGTATGATGAACATGCTGTCAAAAAACAGCTGCAAAGTTTATACCTGTTGGAAGAACCAGGTGTTGAGAATAGGTCTATGGCTGCTGTCGTGCTGATACTTCCACCCGAGGTAGAACTGGGTGATGCTGCAGTTGTCGCAGAAGATGGATAGGATTTCTTTGCAAGTTCCCTCAAGCGCTGTTCCTGTTAGAAAACAATTCTAACTATTTAACAGACATGAGAAAACTGGCCACAAATGAACTCAAAATACCAGGTGTTCAATTTAGGATTTAAAATTAATTGGACAACCAACTGGAATCCATTTTCATTCAGCACATCGAGATATAATGAACATCTGGGGGGATTGTATGTTCTCTTTTTAAAATTTTCACAACATTCACAAATTAACATTAAATCTTACACTTCATCTTGATTTTCTGTAAAGATGATATTTTACACATTGTAGAAGAAAAAAAATGCAAGACTCAGGAAAGTAAACTCTAAGTAGTATCTAAGTAGGCTGTGACATGGATAGGCAAGAATGGACCAAAGCTAAGGTAATCCCACAGAGGTGGGCAAGAAGCTGGAGGAGGATTGTGTGGTTGACAAGCCTCAGAGAGGTTAAGGAGGATGAGGATGTAATGCATTGCGGTCCCAAACACAGAGGATACAATTTGTGATTTTGGTTAGGTTTGGCTTGGTAAGTAATGGGAGCAGGGGATATCAGCAGATGGAACTGAAAGGATTGTCTCAAATGAGTCAATGAAGGTGCAAGATAGTTTACCTGAACATCTCAACATTGCTAACAAGTGAACAAGCCACAGGTAATATGGCCTTGAACTTCAATTTTTGTCTTGGAGCAGGGTGGGGTAAGATGAAGGAAGAAAAACAAAAACACAACACACCACCTTGAGCGCTTTCAACCGGGCCTGCTCTTCCTCCAAAGCTGCTTGTTTTTCCCTTTCATCCACTCTGCTAAGTGACATGCCAGTGTTAGAAAGTGATGAGACTGCATTTGAAAGGGTGCTAGCCCTAGAAAAAACAGAAAAAAAGTATTAAAACTGAGCTGCAAATGAACAATTTAAAACATTTTTATTTTATAAAAAGCACAGCAGTGACAGGCCTTTCGAATTCAACAAAACTCCCACAAGTACTTTCATAACTTGTACAGCAAACTGTATGCCTTTTGGGACCAAATCCGTCAAATTCTATTTCTAGACAGGTTTTTAAAAATACTTACCCATAGAGATCAGTTTTAGCTTCTCAGAACACAGTGAAAAACAGCCAGTCAAACCTGATGAATCAGTAAGGAACAAATGATCTTGTACACATTTTTGTAAACAATAATCTTACAAAAGTCTCGCCCACTTCAATAAAAGGGGATTAAGAAAGTTGGAGAATTATTTTCAAAACCCATAAGGAAAGATTATTAGCAGGTGCCCATGTGCTGGATGGGATATACAGCTGGCAGGCCATTATTTTCCATTCTACTTTTAATTCACAATTACGGTTCCCTCCTCACCTTCCAATATTTTTGTCAGTCTTCCCCTTATGCGATGTGGCTGTTGCCACTAGAGCAGGTCAGAGGTTGGGTATTCTGGCAAGTGGCTCACCTCCCAACTCCCCAATGCTTCTCCACCACCTACCTACAAGGCACAAGTCAGGAGTGTGATGGTATTCTCTCCACTTGCCTGGATGGGTGCAGCTCCAACAACACTCAAGAAGCTCGATACTATCCAGGACAAAGTCTGCTTGATCAGCAGCCCATCCACCATCTTAAACATCCACTCCTTCCATCACCAGCGCAATGTGGCTGCAGTGTGTACTATCTACAGCATGCACTGCAACAACAGTCCAGGGCTTCTTCAACAGCATCTTCCAAACCTGCAACTTCACCACCGAATAGCAGAAGGGCAACAGCTGCATGGGAATACCATCACCTCAAAGCTCCTCTCCAAGTTATACTTCACCCCGACTTATAGAATCATAGAATGGTTACAGCATGGAAGGAGGCCAATTGGCCCATGCCAGCTCTCTGCAAGAGTACTTCAGCTAATCGCACTCCCGCTAATCGCACTCCCCCACCCTTTCCCCGTAGCCCTGCAAATTTCTTTCCTTCAGATACTTATCCAACTCCCTTTTGAGAGCCGTGATTGAATCTGCCTCCACAACCCTTTCAGGCAGTGCATTCCAGATCTTAACCACTCGCTGCGTAAAAAAGTTTTTTCTTACGTCACCTTTGGTTCTTTTGCCAATCACCGTAAATCTGTGTCCTCTGGTTCTCAACCCTTCCGCCAATGGGAACAGTTTCTCTCTATCTACTCTGTCCAGACCCCTCATGATTTTGAACACCTCCATCAAATCTCATCTTAATCTTCTCTGCTCTAAGGAGAACAACCCCAGCTTCTCCAGTCTATCCACGTAACTGAAGTCCCTCATTCCTGGAATCATTCTCTTAAATCTTTTCTGCACCCTCTCCAAGGCCTTCACATCTTTCCTAAAGTGTGGTGCCCAGAATTGGACACAGTACTTCATGTACAAATTTTGAAATTGTGCCCTGTACACCCACATCCAAGTCATTAATATATATCAAGAAAAGCAGTGGTCCTAGAACCAACCCCTGGGGAACACCACTGTATACCTTCCTCCAGTCTGAAAAACAACCGTTCACCACTACTCTCTGCTTCCTATCACTTAGCCAATTCCGTATCCATGCTGCCACTGTCCTTTATATCATGGGCTTCAACTTTGCTGGCAAGCCTATTATGTGGCACTTTGTTGAACATCTTTTTGGAAATCCATGCACACCACGTCAGCTGCATTACCCTCATCAACCCTCTCTGTTACCTGCTCAAAAAACTCGATCAAGTTAGTTAAACACGTTTGCCTTTAACAAATTCGTGCTGGCTTTCCTTAATTTATCCACACTTGTCCAAGTGGCTGTTAATTTTGTCTCCGATTACTGTTTCTAAAATCTTCCCCACTACCGAGGTCAAATTGACTGGCCTGTCGTTGCTGGGTTTATCTTTACCACCTTTTTTTGAACAATGATGTAACATTTGCAATTCTCCAGTCCTCAGGCACCACCCCCGTAATCTAAGGAGGATTGGAATATTATGGTCAGTACCTCTGCGATTTCCTGCCTCAATTCCCTCAGCATCCTAGGATGCATCCCATCTGCTCCTGGTGATTTATCTACTTTAAGTACAGCCAGCCTTTCTAATACCTCCTCTTTAACAATTTTTATCCTATCAAGTGTCTCCACTACCTTTTACTTTACTATGTCTATGGCAGCATCCTCTTCCTTGGTGAAGACAGATGCAAAGTACTCGTTTAGTACCACAGCCATACCCTCTACCTCCATGCATAGGTCTCCTTTTTGGTCCCTAATCGGCCCCACCTTTCCTCTTACTATTTATATGCCTACAGAAGACTTTTGGATTACCTTTTATATTGGCTGCCATTCTATTCTCATACCCTCTCTTTGCCCCTTTTATTTTCTTTTTCACTTCTCCTCTGACCTTTCATTAAGATTCTCTCACTTTATGTGAGAGATTGAGCGAAGGACTCAGAAGGATACTGAAATGTAACCTATATGGGCACAACTTCCAGCATGTTACTGTAAAAAAAAATTTAAAGCTTCAAGAAGGCACTGGTAAGGGAAGGATCAGATACACAGAGCGGGGTGAAGGAGAAATAAATGAATATATTTGTCTAATATTTTTCCCAATTAATTAAATCCCACCGTTCAAGTAACCTCCAATTACTGCGCGACCAAGGTAAAACAGGGGGCTGTGTCTGAACCACGGACAAAACTGACAAATAGGGAACTGACATCTAGTTATTATTAATTCAGACGGGTACTTAAAAATGTTACGCAATCTCAGCAGGAGGGAAGAGAAAATGAAACGGTACACATCGAAAATAAAAAGTATTTAAACAAAAAAGTAGCAGAGTGAGTTTTGTCCTTTAGTGCCATTAGACTACTAAACATCTGACATTTTACACTTCAGCTATAATGGAGCAAACTTAATGCAAAGAAAAGCTAAAAATCCAAATTTAGATGCAGGTTTGTTCAAAGTCTCAAAATTTAATGAACAGAAGTCACATGGCAACAATAGGCGTATAATGTGGTAGTGTTTCTAACGTGGGTAGAATTTCCATTCTACCTACTGTCATGTTTGAAAGGAACCAAGAATTAGAATGAAAAACCTTAAATCAAGTTTGATATTTGATTATAGAAATGCACAATAGCTGGGCACATGGTTCTTTTCACTGGTATTTCCAAGATTACCTGGTCTTGACAGGGATCAAACAGGAAAAGTGGAAATATACAACTGGGGAATAAAAAACTTTTAAAAACATTTAAATTTCCTCAACAATTGTCCCAAGAATTGGGATCTGCGAGACCAGTGCAATCTTTCCATGCTCTTTCTTGGAGCTGTTCAGTCCTCAAAGTGGAGCTTGATGCTAAAATGCTAATAAAGCACTGGGGTTTATTTCTAGCAGTATAGAATTCAAAAGTAGTGAAGTTATGTTAAAACTTGTTTAGGACCCTGGTCAGGATGCATGTAGAGTACTGTGTACAGTTCTGGTCTCTATACTATAAAAAGGGCACAGAAGCACAGGAGAAAGTACAAAAAAGATTTACAAGGATGGTGCCAGACAGAAATTACAGCTATCAGGAAAGATTGGGGCTTTGTTTTTTAACTTAGAAAAAAGGACACTTAGAGGAGGAGACCTGATAGAGGTCTTTAAAATGATATATGGGCTAGACAGGGTAGATACAGAGAATATCCAAAACCAGGAGCCATAAATACAAGATAGTTATTAATAAATCCAATAGGGAAATGAGGTGAAATTTCTTGAGTGGTTAGAATGTGGAACTTGCTACCACAGGAAGTGGCTGAGACAAATAGCTTAGATGCGTTCAGAAGGTAACTAGACAAGTACATGAGAGAAAAGGAAACAGGAAAGATATGCTGAAAAGCTATGATAAGGTAGATGGAATGGGAGGAGACTCGTGAGTACAAACACCACCACAGACTAGTTGGGCAGACCTGTGTATTCTATGCAATTCTATGTAACTGGACTATGCTGAAAATATGATGCAGCAAACCTTATAAAGGTAGGATTTGAATGAAATGCTCAGCATTCAACTTGATAGGGAAGAGGGAATGCCCAGCATCCCCCACACCACCATTCACGTAATTTGTACTCTGAAAATGTGTACAGATAAACTTCAATGGCAACACAGATTTTCATAAGCAGTTCAACAACTGGAGAGGGAAGAAATCTAACAAAACGGGGTCAAGTGTAAGCTTGTGGTTTCATTTAAGAAATCGACAATTAATGGGCTCAAATTCTCAAATCTAAATTTTAATAACCTTTCCCTGCAGCATTCTGCAAGTTACTGGGATATTACTACCTACAATACAAGAAAGGCAAAAATGTCAATACTTTCAAAAGAAATAGTCATTTGCTGATGGAGGTAATGGATTATTGTTCAGACACATTTAGTGTTGGCAAGCAAGGTAAGCTCTCCATAAGTCCCTATTCACAAGCTATCTCTTCTCTCTTGGTCGCGTGAGTCACTATGTGCATGTCCTTGCTTTAGTATTAATAATTATGTGTATAAATTGATATGCATATTTGCTCTTGATGCATTCTTGAAGAATTTCCCCTCATTAAGCCTCAGTGAGCATATCATCTTTCAATCACATTGTATAGTGTAGCAGAGTTATATATATCATCAAGCTGCAGGTGGGAGAAGGTCCACAAGTTTGCTGGTGTTTAATAAAGTCACAATGAAGAGTCCCAAGACACATTGGCCCTGATATTTATTCAGGGCCGAGGAGAATTGGTGGGGGGAGATTTCTGGACGGAATCCCGGATGTCCTGCTGAAATTAACAGCAGGGCATCTTTTACATTTTTTCAACAGGTTTTCCACCCGACAGTCAGCCTGATGACCGGCTGGCTGCCTGTCACACAGGAAAGCCTGCAGCACAAGGCTGCATAAAAGTGGGCAATTTGGGGGTCAGGTTTGAGATTTTTAAACTTTTTACTTCCCACCCACCCCCAACTCGCCCATCTATGAGATAGAAAAACAATTTGTACAGCAACAGAAGGGGTCACACTGGTTCAGCTGCCATTTGGCTTTGAAAAACTCATATGCCCTAATGCAATCACTGCCAGCAAACTGTGAAACCCATCTTCTGGTACAATTTAAAATCTCCCTTGTACATGATTGCCAAGGGTGTGTTGGTGATTGGACATGGATGCAACAGCATAAACCTCTGCCATTGCGTAGGTTGCCAGACAAGGAAATGCAACCAGATTGAGGGTGGAACGTTAAGAGCAATGATATAAGGCACATTTACTCATGGCCCATTACTGTCATTACCCATTGACAATGAGGTAATGGAGTATTGTAGTCCTTCAAAGCCAAATAACGACTCAACCAGTGTATTTCTAATTTTCTTCGCATCTCTGGTTAATGTTGGGAGAGAGCATCCGAAATAAGAATTTGTTTGGGTAAATATTAATTTTGGGATGCTAGTTCTCCACAGCAGGGGCAATACGAGGGCTGACCTTCAGGATGCATACTGATCAGAATGTATCCCAGCAGCTAATTTTCTAAAAGCCTAAGTGGCCATGGGTTACCTTAGTCCCCAAATATTTAAATTCAGTGTGCACATCTCTCTATACATTTGTAATGAAGGATCTTAATGTTGTAATCTAGGTCAAGATGCTATGAAAGTGAAGCGAGGGCTTAAATATCAGAGGAGTATGCTGTCTGTAGATAGTGAAATTATGGAAACTGCATTAATCACACATTCATATCATATTGAATTAGATTTCAATGTTATGACTGCAGCAAAGAAAAGTGAACAAATGATGAGGCAGAAGGTTGGAGAAATTAGACCATTTGTCACTTCTGTAGAAGTCAGATTTGTATAACCTTAATATACTTAATTGATGAATGTATCCCCAATCAAATGTCCTTCAGAAAACTCCACTCAATTCTGTTGAATGTTTTTCCAAAAATTGAGTGAGGGAGCTAGAGCTGGTTCCTGCCTTGAAATAGTCTGATAAGTTGAGGACAATAGGCATCATCTGCTCCTGTAAGTAAACCCTGTTTAACCCTTGTGTACCAGTTTTGGGACCAAATAGTTCAAGTCTATCAACAATTTTGTACGGAAACATAGCAACTAGGAGCACGAGCAGGCCATTCGGCCCCTCGAGCCTGTTCTGCTATTTAATGAGATCATGGCTGATCATCCAAATTCAGTACCCTGTCCCTGCTTTCTCCCCATATCCCTTGATCACTTTAGCCTTAAGAAATATATCTAACTCCTTCACAGAATCACAGAAACCCCACAGTGCAGAGAGAGGCCATTTCGGCCCATCGAGCCTGCACCGACACATATCCCACCCGATCCCCGTAACCCCTACACCAACACATATCCCACCCTATCCCCGTAACCCCACGTATTTAATCCCCCGAACACCAAGGGTCAATTTTATCATAGCCAATCAACCTAACCCGCACATCTTTGGACTGTGGGAGGAAACCGGAGCAAACCCACGCAAACACGGGGAGAATGTGCAAACTCCACACAGACAGTCGCCCAAGGCCGGATTCGAACCCGGGTCCCTGGCGCTGTGAGGCAACAGTGCTAACCACTATGCCACCATGCTGCCCTTCTTGAATACATTTAATGAATTGGCCTCAACTGCCTTCTGTGGTAGAGAATTTCACAGGTTCACCACTCTCTGGGTGAAGAAATTCCTCCTCATCTCTGTCCTAAATGGCTTACCCCTTATCCTTAGACTGTGACCCCTGGTTCTGGACCCCCCGCCATCGGGAACATCCTTCCTGCATCTAGTCCCGTTAGAATTTTATAAATTTCAATGAGATCCCCTCTCATTCTTCTAAACTCTAGTGAATATAAGCCTAATCGGCCCAATCTCTCTTCATAAATCATTCCTGCCATCCCAGGTATTAGTCTGGTGAATCTTCGCTGCACTCCCTCCATGGCAAGAACATCCTTCCTCAGATAAGGCGACCAAAACTGCACACAATACTCAAGGCGTGGCCTCACTAAGGCCCTGTACAACTGCAGCAAGACATCCTTGCTCCTGTACTCGAATCCTCTCGCTATGAAGGCCAACATACCATTTGCCTTCTTAACCGCCTGCTGTACCTGCATGCTTACCTTCAGCGACTGGTGCACAAGGACACCCAGGACTTGTTGCACTTCCCCTTTTCCCAATCTATTGCCGTTCAGATAATAATCTGTCTTCCTGTTTTTGCCACCAAAACGGATAACCTCGCATTTATCCACATTATACTACATCTGCCATATCACCCAACCTGTCCAAATCATACTTGAGTTTCTCTGCATCCTCCTCACAGCGCACACGCCACCCAGCTTTGTCTCATCTGCAAACTTGGAGATATTACATCTAGTTCCCTCGTCTAGATCATTAATATATATTGTGAATAGCTGGGGTCCTAGCACCGATCCCTGCAGTACCCCACGAGTCACTGCCTTCCACTCGGAAAAAGACCCGTTTATTCCAACTCTTTGCTTTCTGTCTGCCAACCAGTTCTCTATCCAAGTCAGTACCTTACCTCCAATCCCATGTGCTTTAACTTTGCACGCTAATCTCTTATGCGGGACCTTATCGAAAGCCTTCTGAAAGTCCAAATACACCACATCCACTGGTTCTCCCTTATCTATTCTACCAGTTACATCCACAAAAAATTCCAGTAGATTAGTCAAGCATGATTTACCTTTTGTAAATCCATACTGACTTTGTCCGATCCTGTCACTGTTTTCCAAGTGCTCAGCTATTACATCTTTTATAATGGACTCTTGCATTTTCCCCACTACCGATGTCAGACTTACCGGTCTATAATTCCCCGTTTTCTCTACCACCTTTTTAAAATAGTGGGGTTACATTAGCTATCGTCCAATCCATGGGAACTGTTCCAGAGTCTATAGAATTTTGGAAGATGATCGGCAATGCATCTACTATTTCTAGGGCCACTTCCTTAAGTACCCTAGGATGTAAATGATCAGGCCCTGCGGATTTATCGGCCTTCAATCCAGTCAATTTCCCCAACACCATTTCCCTACAAATACTGATTTCATTTAATTCCTCCCTCTCATTAGACCCTATGCTCCCCGACATATCTGGGAGGTTATTTGTGTCCTCCTTTGTGAAGACAGAACCAAAGTATGTATTTAATTGGCCAGCCATTTCTCTGTTCCCCATTAAAAATTCTCCTGATTCTGACTGCAAGGGACCTACGCTTGACTTCACCAATCTTTTTCTCTTCACATATCTATAGAAGCTTTTACACATATCTATAGAAGCTTTTACAGTCAGTTTTTATGTTCCCGGCAAGCTTACTCTCAATCTATTTTTCCCCTCTTAATTAATCCCTTTGTCCTACTTTGCGGAATCCTAAGCTGCTTTTTCTGGCCAAATTATGTGTCCTCTCCTTGGATCTTATGCTATCCCTAATTTCCCTCGTTAGCCACGGTTGCGTCACCTTTGTTTTATTTTCATGCCAAACAGGGATGAACAAATTCTGTAGTTCATCCATGCGATCTTTAAATGTTTGCCATTGCCTATCCACCGTCAACCATTTAAGTAATGTTGCGCAATCCATCCTAGCCAACTCGTGCCTCATACCATCGTAGTTTCCTTTATTTAAATTCAGGACCCCAGTCTCTGAGCTAACTACTTCACTCTCCATCTTAATGAAGAATTCTATCATATTCTGATCGCTCCTCCCCAAGGGGCCTCGCACAACAAGACTGCTAATTAATCCTCTCTCATTACATAATACCCAGTCTAAGATGGCCTGATCTCTAGTTGGTTTCTCGACATATTGGTCCAGGAAACCATCCCGTATACACTCTAGGAATTCCTCCTCCACAGTACTGTTACTAATTTGGTTAGCCCAATCTATATGTAGATTAAAGTCACCCATGATAACTGCTGTGCCCTTATTGCACGCGTCTCTAATTTCCCGTTTAATGCCATCCCCAACCTCAGCATTACTGTTTGGCGGATCTGTATACAACTCCCACTAACGTTTTCTGCCCCTTGGTATTTCTCAGCTCTGCCCATAGAGATTCCAAATCATCAGAGCCAATATCCTTCCTTACTATTGTGTTAATCTCCTCTTTAACCAGCAATGCTACCCCACCTCCTTTTCCTTGTTTCCTGTCCTTCCTGAATATTGAATACCCCTGGATGTTGAATTCCCAGCCTTGGTCACCCTGAAGCCATGTCTCCGTAATCCCAATTACATCATATCTGTTTACATCTATTTGAGCAGCTAATTCATCCACCTTATTACGAATGTTCCTCGCATTAAGACACAAAGCCTTCAGGCTTGATTTTAACACTTAGTCCTTTTAGAATTATTATTTACTGTAGCCCTGTTTGATTTACACCCTTGATTTCTCTACCTTCCACTTTTGCTTTTCTCCTTCCTGTCTTTTGCTTCTATTCTGGTTTCCCTTTTCTCTCTCTCCCTGCACTGGTTCCCAACCCCCTGCCATTTTAGTTTAAACCCTCCCCAACAGCAAACACTCCCCCTAGGACATCGGTCTCGGTCCCGCCCAGGTGCAAACCGTCGAGTTTGTACTGGTCCCACCTCCCCCAGAACCGGTTCCAATGTCCCAGGAATTTGAATCCGTCCCCCTTGCACCATTCCTCTAGCCATGTATTCATCTGAAATATCCTTCTATTTCTACTCTGACTAGCATGTGGTACTGGTAGCAATCCTGAGATTACTACCTTTGAGGTCCTATTTTTAAAATTTACCTCCTAACTCCCTATATTCAGCTTTTAGGACCTCATCCCGTTTTTTACAGATATCGTTTTGGTACCTATATGTACCACGACAACTGGCTGTTCACCCTCCCCCCTCCAGAATGCCCTGCAGTGCCCAGAGACATCCTTGACCCTTGCACCAGGGAAGCAACATACCATCCTGGAGTCTCGTTTGCGGCCGCAGAAACGCCCATCTATTCCCCTTACAATAGAATCCCCCATCACTTTAGCTCTCCCGCTCTTTTTCCTCCCATCCTGTGCAGCAGGACCACCCATGGTGCCAGGAGGTTGGCTGCTGCTGCCTTCCCCCGATAAGCCATCTCCCTCAACAATATCCAAAGTGTTATATCTGTTTGAGGCCGGGGGGGGGATGGCCACAGGGGACCCCTGCACTACCTGCCTGCGTCTACTACTCTGCCTGGCGGTCACCCATTCCCTTCCTGCCTGTGCAGCCTTTACCTGCACGGATTTTTAGTTGCAGGTCAATGGGAAGTCTAGTCTATAGGTTGCAAACAACAGCTTTCATTTATATAGTGCCTTTAACAGTGTCCTTCAGAGGAGAAATGGGTGACGTGCAATAACAGAACTAGGGCAGTTAACTGAATGCAGTTGAAAGAGTTGGAGGTTTTTGATGGTGGGAAGAAAGCAGCAAAGTAAAGGACTTGACAGTTCCAGTATTGGCCTGAGATGGCTGAAGCCTCTGCCACCGACAGTGAAGCAGGGTACAGGGGTGGGGGGCAGCAAGTGAAAAGACAAATTGGAAAACTGATACACAATGAGCCTAATAACAAGACAAAGTGGATCAGCTGAATGGCCCTTTCTCATTCTTATTGTGGAATTTGCAGTGTTAATGGCGCTCTTGACTTGGAGACTAAGTTTGAATGTCCATCTTAACTTACACAATTGGGATTTCCCCCAGAAGCAACTTCACCAGTCTCGTCTAGGTCATTTAAAGAGAAAGGTCCCTCTCTGCATTACTCAAGCATGGCTCCTAGATCGGCAGCCTAGGGGTAGAAATGATGGATCCTGCTATCGTGACATGGGGTGACTTTTTCTTTCATATCCATTGCAATGACAATTTGTAAAGCAACAAAGTTAGTTTAAATCAATGCAAATTACCTGCTAGCAGCTGTTGAAGAGTCTTTAACCTTCTTCCCTTCCAATGAAGCCAGATGCTGTTCTAATGCATCAAGGAGGCTACTTGGTGCCTACAATGTAAAAACAATGGTCAGCTACAATATCATGGAAACAGTTAAGTTTTTTTATATAAATGTTACCAGATCTTTAATCCCTCAATTATGAATTCACTTTGTATAGTCTGATACCTCTAAAGTGAGGAGAAACATTGTACCTAAAAAAATTGCTCTTTAATTGATTATATTAAGTTCGGTGAAATTAAAATAAACCAAGGCTGTTCTAAAACCAAACGTTATAACATCTACAGTACATTGTTATATCAGCACACTCCAGTTTGTTCAGCTGGGAAAACTTTTCCAAGAGCTGTTGAATAGCCCCGACGATTCTATCAAGCTGGGATTTACGAGCTGTTCGTCAAAACTACTGCAGTTCTGCTGCTGACTGTACCGAAGAGTTTTATTTTAATTTAGCCCAAAGAAACAATATCTCACCTCGTTGCAGCTTACCATTAAATTGAAGGAAACTTTTGCTCATTTGTTTTTATAATACAAAACTGACTAACTAAATAACCACTTTAAACCAATCTTTGCTCTTTGGAAACCCACTCAGCTCCATTGAGATTTCAAACATAACTGACAAGGATTGCCAAAATAAGGTTTCAAAATTAAATACTCTTTAGGTTTTCTATACACCACTACAGAAAATGTTAAGCTCACTTTCCCTTTAGAAATGAAAAATGCAGGCAAGCATAAAAAAAAGGAAGAGGCAAGGAAAGTACAAAAGGAATGTCATCACGAAATGTTTCCAGCTTCAAAGGGAGATGGAAAAACTGCCACAATCTTTTTCCGATATCAGCTTTAATAGATTACATTGAAAAATAGATTCACATGATCTGAAAATCAGTTTTCATAATCTCAGTTACAGTGATTTCAGACTCAACAGAAACAACATTCATGAATGTGCTATTGCAGCACATGGCTTGCAATAAACTATGGGAATTACAATTATTCATTATAAAATTGACTTTTTAAATTCTACCAGTTTGGAACCCATTGCTATCTCACAGCTTGCTCATGTCAGGAAAACTTGCTTTACCAATCTGCCTGGACTGAGAAGTTGTGGACAATAAGCTATTTGGAATTATGTATCTCCTGGGTTGCCTCAAGGTAAATTTGTGAAGTTCCGGTTCCCCTTATTGATTTATCGTGCTTGTGGCTCTTTTAATGCTTTGCAATTGCCGTGCACATCAATTGGACATAGGGCTAGACGGAATGGTGCCCAAATTTGCAGACATTAAAATAGGAGGCACAGTAAATAATTGAGGACCAAAGGAAGCTGCAAGAGGATATTGATAAAATGATGGAATGGGCAAAAAAGTGGCAGATGAAGGTATTCCGTCAAATTGGAGCAAAATTAGTATACATTTCAGCCCCGTGTTTGGAGGATTGTTTGCACTGTAAGTGAAAGGCAAGGCAAAAGCCTTTAACAGTTACATAAAGAATATATTCCATCTCCAGAAGTTTAAAGGGTCAATATCAACAGTCTCTGAAGAAATCCTCCAGAATAATGGCCACATCTTCCAAGCATAAATGTGAAAAATATAGCACTCTAACCAATTTATTTTTAACTCTCAATGGGTGGCTGCCCAATTGCGAGTGTAATCTTTGCTACATTTCTATGGCTAGACATTGAAGCATGCATCTTCGCCAAACCTCAGCATACCCACTCCTCACTGAATCATTGAGGAGTGCAACAGAGGTACCAACGGCTGAAGCTCCAGTTTTAAAAAATTGAATATATGCCAATTTGTACAAATTCTTGAGCATTCTTTTAAAGATGAGCATCAAGGAATAGCCAATCTGAACACCAATACTAGGTTCTTAATTAATCCACAAAGGAGCAGAGTTTCCACTTTGGGTGCAATCGGCAATTCTGGCACAAATTGCGCCTGTTTTGAGAAGTGTTTCTCCCCCCCCCACCCTTAAATTAAATTAAAACGTAATTTAAAAAAAAAAAAAATTGCTTTCAAAAATGATATACTTAAGTGTGGTAACTTGATAAAGTGTGATTAATACATCTGAAAATGGGTTTAACAAAAAAAGCAGCAATAATCAGCGTCAACCCACCACCTGCAAGTAACATGATTTTAAATTACTGAAACCGACTTAAAAAAATATACAAAATTATTTTCTCGTTAGATTAGGGTACAGTAGTCAGTTCTCAGTAAATTTTAAAAAAAATTAATTCAAAAGTTACCTATTAGTGCCCTTGCGTCCAAAAGAGCCAGCTTAATTTTTGCGTCCAAAAGAGCCAGCTTAATTTTTGGAGTCGCCTCAGAAGGCCTGCAAATGAGTGCAATTAGCGGAAACTCCCAATGGTAATTAATTCACCCTAGCTTTGTGGGCAGGGCCTGATTCTAACACGCAATACTTTTAAATCTAGTGCAAAAGATCGCGGAAACTCAAGTTGCGCTTAACGCAATTTGCGCTTAAAATTCCGTGATCTTTTGCGCCGGTTACTCGGATATTGGGAGGAATTGTGTCGGGAAAAGAATGCGCAACCGGGCGGAAACTCCAGGTCAAATGTTTATTTTCAGAATCGGAGTGGCATGATGAATTGCGTGCAGTGTCATCAGCTGAACTGTTAAGCACCACAACCAATCTAACCTGCCCAAACTTATGTTTGAATGGCTGAATAAATAAAGCACTGGAAACGTGAGGCAAGCACAGGCCCAACTAATAAAAAGAGGTGCCTACCTGAGAAAGGTCTGGTATGTCTCCCCTGTCAATTCCAACTTGCTGTGTTTAACAAAGAATACCATAGTTGTAACAAATAAACTGCATATTTAAATAATCTTAAATTTTAAAAAGAAGTTTGCAGTTCAAACGAAAGCTTACTTCTGCAACTTTAAGGAATTCTGAGATCCTTGTCATTCTAGTAAGGAACTTCTTGTATATATCAAGAGCCTCCTTGCACTGGTTTTTCTTCATGTCAAAATATTTCTCTAGCAGGCAAAGATTAAATATATTAACAATTAACTGCATGTTCAACATAAAATGTACCTTCTTATGGTAGCCAATTACAGACTGCGTATATAGTTGCTTACTAGTTACAGTTTCAGGTTCAAGTCCCAGAGTTGACCAGGACTTGAGCCCACCTACTACTGTTTAGTCTACATTCTGTAAGGTCACCAAATAGACCAACCTGCCATTGAGAATTACTTAAATCTCAAATAAAGGGAAGAACCCATGACCATTATGTACCGATGCAAGCCTACCTCCTGCCAGCTGAATTCTCATCAGTATTGATTATGGATGTAGATAATTCTACTGCCCAGTGTCCCACCTGCTGTCACTGCAAGAGGCTGGATAGTGGGACCCAGCTACTATGCGGAATAAAAACACAGGGCTAAAAATAACTTTAAAATAACACTAACATACATGTTATCTTGTACGACAGCTAGTGATAAAATGTTTTTCCCCAAACTACAATTGTATAAATAGGTAATGGCGATGACAAGAAAATTATTTCAGGAGAATCATATTGTCATAAACCACAAGAGCAAACCTGCAGCAATTTGTCATCTGAATTCAAAAATAAGTTTATAATGACTTCTACCCAAATTAGCACTGTATATAGAAATAAATTATGCTAAGTTTGATTTTCCACACATGGACTTCAAATGGGTAGTAAATTTGGTCCAATAACTTAAATTCAACTTGATGGCTCAGTGACTATGTGCAGTTAGGCAGTCTTTCCTTTTTGGCAGGTGTCATTGATTTCCAGAATGTGCACCACAGCACAGATTATGTGAGTCACTGAAAAAAATGCCATCTAACCACAAAGATTTCTAAAATTTAAACTGCAATGAGGTAACACTGTTCAATTTAAGGTACTTTTTAAAAAAAATTTTAATAAAAGGTGGCTAAATTACAAAATGTGACAGATCATTGGGATCTGAATCCCTTCTTTGGATTAATGCTTCAATTTCAGTTCATAGCCAATCCCTTTATAATATAAACCAGTTTGTGAATTTTTATTGAAAATGGCTTTTCCCAAACATTGCACAGGTGCATTTTTTGGAAAAGGAGGTTCTGAAGATGAACTTCACATCAAGTGACGTAGAGTCTCCTAATACTTGTTGGGAACAGTGGTAGCCTCCACTGAACACTCTCCTGGGCAACAACAGGAATTGGATGCGCACATTGGGTATAAAGAATGACAGATTAAAAAATGGCCTAGCTCCGTCACAGTGCATTTGATTGCCAACACTTAGCTCCTGAAGTTATATTGGGTTGTCTGACAGAACCTGCACACTCTCCCATTTCACCCCCCAAAAAACCCAGCTTACAAGAAAAGTTCAGCACCTAGTCTATATATTTTGTAAAAATTGTGTAATTAAATTGTGATTCAACAGATTTACAAAGTATTCTTAACAGATTCCATTAGACACTCGATATTTGCAAACATACCGGCAAAAAAAGTATGATTTTGGAATATGCACTGCATTAGCAGTGTGACCAGCTGCAAGCTAAACCTGTCTGCGTCACATGCACTGCTGATCAGGAAACGTTACTCTAACTTAGGAACAAAGGAAATAAATCAAGGCTTGAAACAAACTTTTGAAAAGCCTGTCCCTTGTAGAATTTTCTTGCACATGGAACTATATATGCAAAACAGTGCAATGCTGTTGTCACTACATTATTGGGGCAGTAATTCCTCCCCAAACGCGTGAGTACGGAAGGGGTACTCACGCGTCTGGCCGGAGGAAATGCCGGTTTTCAGAATGCACAGCGCATGCGCTGAAAACCGGCATTTCCTCTCCTCTAACCCAAGAGGTGAAGAGGCTAGCGCGTGCGCTGTAGGGGGCAGCACGTGCGTCTTGGATTTCCTGTTTTGGGGGATTTGCGCATGTGTCTTTACGCTTGTAAAAAGCACACGTAAGTATTTATTTTTACAGGTAAGTGGTGTTTTAGTGCAATTTAGAAAAAGAATTTCCCCACAGGTTTATTATTTTATAGAATCTACAATAAAAGGTAAGTTTAGTTTTAGACCCTTTTTATTAAAAATTTATTTTTTTCAAACAAATTGTTTAAATTATTTTTTTAAACTTATTTATACTTAATTTAATGATTGGGATGTTTTTTAAAATTTTATTTAAAGTTTAAGTAGTGTTTTGGGGTGCAGTACCTCACGAGTTTGACAGTTCTTACTCTCAAACTTATGAATGAAGTTTCCCCTCCCCTGATTGGCTGAACAGTGCTCACCTGATCCCAGCCGGCACATCGCACTAACTACGCCGCTGGGTCAGGTTAGCACAGCGCGCCGACATCAGAACCGGGCCACTGACAGGAAATCCACTGCGGGCCAGGTTTCAGATGTCGGCGCGCCGGTTAAGTGCACATCGGGGGCTTGCACGCGCGGCAAGCCCCCGACACCAAGTTCTGGGCCAGTATGTTGCTTAAGGCGCCCACCATTATGGAAACAAAATCCTAAAATTCCCTTTGCCTCTCTTTTTAACTTCCAAAAGTACCCTTAAAAAGAATCTGGCATAAAATTCAGATGTGGGAGGGAATTAGGCCCACAGTTTCACAGTTTGTACCAACATAAGCAAAAGGCTGGAAATTCAGCACATGAAACTCAATGCTGATGTGGTCTTTTTGAGAGGAAAAGAATGTGCTGAATCATAGAAATGCACAGCTACAACAAAGTGCTTTCAAAAAGCAAACACAAATGCTGTGGACATTATAAAGCAAAGCCAATAAAATTGCTGGCTATTTCTTTTTCTTGCCAAATGTTTTCCGTTCCACTCCTGAAGGCATCGAGTTTTGCTGGAAAACAACTTCTCAGGCATAGCAGCCCCAGTACTTCGCCTAAATGGCTGTTTTTCACATGCAAGCCACGATTGAATCTGCCTCCACCACCCTCTCAGGCAGTGCATTCCAGATCCTAACCACTCGCTGCGTAAAAAAGTTTTTCCTCATGTCACCTTTGGTCCTTCTGCCAATCACCTTAAATCTGTATCCTCGGATTCTCGACCCTTCCGCCAGTGGGAACAGTTTCTCTCCATCTACTCTATCTAGGCCCCTCATGATTTTGAATACCTCCAACAAATCTACTCTCAACCGTCTCTGCTCCAAGGAGAACAACCTCAGCTTCTCTAGTCTAGCCACATAATATTCCTGCTAGGATTAATGAAAATAAATTACATCAAAATTTTCAGGATGTGAAGAATTAGCTATTTTTCTGTGATAAGTGTAGAAGTTAGTACATTTTTTGAAGTTTCAGTGGTAGTTCAGTGGAGGGAAGCCACTGCAAACTCAACATGTACAAAATTTGTAGACAACAATAAACTGTTTCGGTGAAACCATTCCTTTTTTAACTCTGGTTATTTCATATTACATCAGTTGCTATCTGACTTGATAGCATATTAAAAATGAGCAGCAATCAAGCAAAGAAACAGGTCACTTACATCACAGAACTCTTCCTAGACAGAAATTTCAAACTAAGAAAATATAACAAAATTTTTCCACTCAGTGATGTGGTGCCAGTCATCTGATGGCTCACTGACTCTATCTGATGAGTAGCTGAGACAGGCACTCCAGGAAGGTAGTTCCCAGTTTCAATCACCATCCATTCTGCCTTGTCCTGCCCAGTTAGCTGATCTCAGCCCAGGAAATGCAACAGGTACTATAATTAGCATCAGTGCTCCTGATTTGAGGAAAGAATCAGGCAGGCTTCCAGGTCAAAAATGTTATTAAGCAACCCCTCCTGAAAATGCATGGGTGAGCACAATGAATGATAACAGGATCAATCTCAGCTATGATACCCCTATAGAATTTTATACCACAGAGAGGTCATTGGGCCCATCCCAACTGTATCTGCCCACAAAAGAACCAGGCACCTAGTCTCATTTCCTGACCGTTTAATGTTTCTCTTTCTGTGCTATAAAATTCCAGAGTGATTATTTGCAAAGCATTTTTGACTCTGCACATGCGCCCGTTTCCTGTTGCGCATGCGCAGTACCAAAAGGTGCAGCGGCTGCAACTTGTACTGCCAGGCTTTCCTCAGCTCCATGCAAAGGGGGTGGGTGGGCAATGGATAAGGAGGAAGTCAGGAACTCCCCCCACCTCGTTAGACGTGGATCATGTTCTTCCAACTCCACGCCCACCGTCTTTACACCTGCACGACATTCTCCCTCTCCTCCCACTAGACCTGGTTGATTTCACAGAAAGTCCGTTAACAATCCGTGACCCACACACAATGCCCCATCTATGGGGAGGGGGGGGCGGGAGGAGAAGAGAAGGAAGAGAATGTCCTAACCCGCGAGAGTGAGCCCGGTCTCTTCTCTGATAGCAGTACTGTGAGCGGTGTCTGGAGCCTGCCAGTCAGAATGAATGGCTCAAATTACACACTGCAAAGTATTTGATTACTCAGGCAGGCAGGATCTAATTACACATTCCAGACAATCTGCTGAGTGTGTCTTGTCCTCTAAGGGGATCAATCAGAAATCCAGTCTTGTCATCCAAGGGGACCAATCAGATCTTTGGTGTTGCAAATACATACGACCATAAAATTCTCTGGGGGTGTATCATAGCTGAGCTTGACCCGGTCCTCCATTCATTGTTTTCATACAAGCACTTTTTCTCTTCCAGATGTTTATCCACTTTATTCTTCTAAACACAGTTAAAGTTCAGTAACTTGTCGACATTCATGGTCAAGGCTCTCATTAAAAACTGCCACTTGGATGCCGTACCAGAGGGTGAACACTGCCTGTAGAAATGTAATGCAGCAAGAGACAACCTCTTCAGGGTTAGAGAGAAAGTTGGAGTAGAGGATAAAGGCAAGTAATGTGGTGTGGTACCAAGGCATCAAGTCTGTTTACAGGTTTTTATTAAATTTCAAAAATAAACATTTTAATGCTATTATGTTACCAAGTTCAATTTAATTCAGATTATAAAATTGCTGTGCATAAATTATGCTTAAGCTTTTTCATGTGGCTATCTAATATAATTAAGCCTATATTGCCAAGTCTTTACTAGCTGCTTCTCTAAGGCATTGATCATTGAGTCAGAAGTTACTATATTTTATAATAATTGGTGTGTTATGCAATGTAACATAAATTAATGTTTTAGATGGGCCACTGATTAAGTCAAATTGTATTATTACAGGGCATTCTGGGATTTTTACCAGCAACTCTTATGAAACTTGTAAATCAGTTTTATTATTACAAAGCATGTACAGCACAGAAACAGGTAATTCAGCCCAACCAGTCCATGCCAGCATTTATGCTCCACTCGCACCTCCTCTCATCCTTCCTCGTCTAATTATCAGTATAACCCTCTATTCCTTCTCCCTCGTTTGCTTATCTAGCCTCCCCTGAAATGCATCTATATGATTCACTTCAACCACTCCCTGTGGTAGCAAGTTCCACATTCTCCACCAGTCTCTGGGTATAAAAGTTTCTTGTGAATTTCCCATTTGATTTCTTGGTGACTATCTTGTATTGATGGCCTCTAGTTTTGATGTTCCCCACAAGTGGAAACACTCTCTCCCTGTCTTTACTCTATCAAAGCTTTTCATAATTTTAAAGACCTCGATTAGGTCATCCCTCAGCCTTTTCAAGAGAAAAGAGACCCAGCCTGTTCATGCTTTCTTGATAGGGATAACCTCGCAGTTCTGATATAATCCTTGTAAATCTTTTTTTGCACCCTCTCCAATGCCTCTATATCCTTTTTATAATATGGCAACCAGAATTGTAACAGTACTTGAGTGTGGTCTAACCAAGGTTCTATACAGGTTTAGCATAGCTTTTCAATTCTATCCCTCTAGAAATAAACTCTAGTGCTTGGTTTAGTTTTTTTTCTAATGGCCTTATTAGCCCGTGTCACTACTTTGTGATTTGTGTATCTATACTCACAGATCCCTTTGCTCCACTACCCTATTTAGATTCTTATTTCCCACGTAATGTGTGAACATTGACAGACAGGATGTACTAGAAAGGCTGGGTATGTTTAGAGTGGACAAGTCACCTGGTGCAGATGGCTTGCATTTCATGTTGCTAAGGGAATTGGGGGAGGAGATAGCAGAAGGGCTTGCCATAATTTTCCATTATTCCCTAGGGAGGTGCCCGAGGATTGGAAAGTAGCAAATGTGACCCAATTGTTCAAGAAAGTGTGTAAGGACAATCCTAGTAACTACAGGGTAAAGTTTTAGAAACAATAATCAAGGAAAAAATTAATGGGCACTTGGAGAGGTTTAAGCTAGTTACGGAGAGCCAAGACGGTTTGTAAAAGGAAGATCGTGTTTGACCAACCTAATTGAATTTTTTGATGCAGTAACAGAGAATTGAGGAAGGGAATGCAATGGATGTTGTCTACATGGATTTTCGGAAGGCGTTTGACAAAGTACCACATAGAAGGCTGGTTAACAAAATTGAGGTTCATGGAATAGGTGGGTCAGTGGCAGCTTGGATAAGGAATTGGCTTAAGGACAGAAAACAGCGAGTTGTGGTAAATGGCTGTTTTTCCAGACTAGAGGATGGTAGACAGTGGTGTTCCCCAAGGGTCAGTGCTGGGGCCACTGCTTTTTTTGATATATAAATGACCTGAATATTGGAATACAGAGTAGAATTTCTAAATTTGTCAGAAACACCAAACTTGGGGATGTGGCAAACAGTGATATCAATTGACTGCAACAGGACATAGAAAGGCTAGCAGAATGGGCAGACATGTGGCAGATGGAATTTAATACAGAGAAGTGTGAAGTGATGCATTTTGGCAGAAGGAACAGGGAGAGGCAATATACACTTAATGGCACAGTTTTAAAGAGTGTGCAGGGACAGAGACCTGGAAGTTAATGTGCATAGGTCCCTGAAGGTGGCAGGACATATTGAGAGAGAGTGGTTAGCAAAGCATATGGGATCTTGGGCTTCATAAATAGAGGTATTGAGTACCAAAGTAGAGAAGTTATGCTGAACCTTTAACCACTGGTTAGGCCACAACTGGAGTATTGCGTCCAGTTCTGGTCACCACACTTTAGGAAGGATGTGAAGGCCCTTGAAAGGGCGCAGAGGAGATTTACCAGAATGGTTCTGGGGATGGGGGATCTTAGCTACAAGGACAGGTTGGAGAAGCTGGATTTGTTTTCATTATAGCAAAGGAGGTTGAGGGGCGATTTGATAGAGGTGTACAAGATTGACGGGTTTGGATAGGCTAGACAGGGAAAGGCTGTTCACTAGTTGATGGTACAAGGGCTAGGGGACAGAGATTTAAGGTTTTGGGCAAGAGATTCAGGGGGGACGTGAGGAAAAACATTTTTACACAGAGTGGTGATGACCTGGAATTCGCTGCCGATGGAATAGAAGAGAAGACACTCAATGTTTTCAAGGGGAGACTTGAGGGAAATAAACTTGCAGGGCTACAGGGATAGAGCGGGGGAATGGGACTGACTGGATTGCTCTACAGAGAGCTGGCACGGACTCGATGGGCCGAATGACCTCCTTCTGTGCTGTTATGACTCGGTGTGATCTCCTTACTTTTCTTATCAAAATGTAATACCTCACACTTATCTGTTGAAATTAATTTGCCAATTCTATATCTATTCTGCAAGTTTATTATTTGTCTTATAATCTGTTGCAATCCTCCTCAGTGTTAACTATGCTCCCCAATTTGGTGTCATCCACAAATTTAGAAATTGTGTTTTTGATTCCAAAGTCGAAATCATTAATAAAAATTATGAACAGTGGTCCCAGCACGGATCCTTGAGACCCCACTTTCCACCTTTTGCCACTCTGAATAGCTACCCTTTACCCCACTCTCTACTCTGTCTTGCAGCCAGCTAGCTATCCATATTCTGTGTTCCGTTACCTGCATATGCCACTACTCATCCATTTTTTTTTCCAAGCCAGGATATATATAGAAAGATAGGTGACAAAATGTACCAGATTGGAGATAGGTACATGGCATTTTGCAGCACTAGTGAGGGGAGAATCAGAGTTTAGCAGTCACATGAGCCATCCTGGAGTTTCATAGAACTGGTAGCCCTGGGGAGCAGAGTCCCAGTATATGGCAGCATGGACAGAGATGGACTTATGGGGGGAAAAAAAGCCCAATTCCTGTGACACTGCTAAGGACACACAAGAGGAACACAGACAACAGCCTCAGAGACAGACTCAAGCAGGTTGAGCCTCAGACAAAAATATTTTTTGCAAATGTTTTACATTTTCATTTTGTTACATTATTTCTTTTTAACCCAAGTGCAGTCTCTGGCAAATGAGAAAAAAAATTCAGGAATAGCTTTTATTCGAAGTTTAGCTAGCTGCTGTTCTTACATTCAACTTGTCTGGTGCCTACCTGTTCAATTATGATTTGGCACACATTTTACAAATATGAAATTTGAACCAATCAGCTGCAAGTGTGACACTAACTTTGAATCTCAAATGCGACACCTGAAGTGTGACGGACAGGAAGTGCGCACATGTGCCATTATAAAATATATACACACAGAAAAATGTGGAAACTATAATCTCTGTAAAGCAACCTGATGTGAAAACTACTGTACACAACATTAAAATGGTGAATTTCATAAGACGGTAAAAAGCCAGGCAGACAAGGGAAAGTGAAAACACAACAAATAATTTCTCACTAGCCCAAGGGAAGTACTGTAATAACAGTTAGCAAATAAGGAAACCATATTCAATAGGTTAAAAATTCAAAATAGTAAGTTCTACATTGTACATGGCACAATTTCATTAATATGTGCCAGTCAGGTGGAAAGTAGTATCAACTAGGCAGTTTAAACACAGGTTTCTGGCCCTTTCCCTGAACATATTCAAGTTTTGCCTTTACAGAAACTCTCCAAAAAAATAGTTGTATATAAAAATGCACAGGTTGGCCAAATGACATTCCAGCAAGAATGTGGGAATTTAAAAATCAAGAAAGAACAAGTCATCCAAATACAAATCTTTGCAGATTACATACTTCTACAAAATCTAGCGTAAAAGACATGTCAGCAAGTATAAAATTATCTTCAATTCAAAGCTGGTATCCTTAAACAGGCTAGTTTTGCACTTCTCAAACCAAACAAAAATAACTTACCTAACAGGTTAATGATCCCTTCATTGTAAGCTGCAAAAAGTCTAATGGCATCTTTGAATAGAAGCATGAAAGCTGCATTGATCACCCCATTTGTGAGCTCATTGGCACTGACCTGTAACGAAGAGAACGGCTATTAGGTTCACTACATTGGAACCCTTCTCCACTTAAGACATTTCTCTAGCAGTTTCTGCAATTCTAAAATGAATGTGGACACCATCTGTAAGATACAAAATTTAAAATATATTTTTTTTTGGGTAGGAATCCATTTTAGACAAAGGCAATGGTCTGAGGCTTAAGCTTTAAAAAATAATTTTCTTTTAGGAACAGTATAAAAAAATTACAAAAATTTTTACTGCACTTCATATACAAAATGCATCACAAAAAATTATATTTTATGTTTGAAAATTAAGAATCCTGTCAGTAGCATATAGAATCGCAGGCCACGATTTCCCCAACCTCGGTGGGTCCGGTTTGGCCAGGGTCGATGGCGGGTTGCAACCCCACTGCTGGCTCCAGCCCACTGTCCAAAAAGTGATTTTACATTGATTGGGTTGCCCGCCCAGCGCATTTGCCGGCCAATTGAGGGAAGCGGGACTGATGATGTCACTTGATGATGCATCATCAGCCAGTTTCCTTAAAGGGACCATGCACAAATTTACTTTGACAGTTGCGCTGTCAGTGTTCTACAGCATTGAGGTGCTGCAAACACCGACAAGCACTGCACAGCTGCACCCAGGTTCTCCCATGACTCCCTCCATATGGAGGGAGTCACAGCATGCAGGGAGGTCCTCTTCCCTTCCCATGGGCGGAAGACACCTTCCCAGGAGATCGACGCAGCCTGGTTGCACATTGCACAGGAGGACAAGCAGGGATGTCATTAGGAGGATCAGGCTGCAGTGGCGCAAACCTTTCAATGATCTCAGTAGATCATGAAACGTTACTGCAAAGCCACACTCAACCTCATCCTGCTGTGCCACTCATCACATCCCCATCACTCTGCCTTCACTACCCTACTCCTGCACATCCTTACTCTCACCAACTTACCTTGCACCTCCACCCATCCCTCTCTCTCTGCATTATCACTTCCCCATCTCACTAGCCACTCCTCACACTCACCCTCATCCTAGTCCAATCATACCAACTAACAACCCTTGTGTGTTTTAGTCAATGTTCATGTGAAGTTTCTGTTAATGTGCTGTCAAACATTGAAATCTTTATTTTCAACACTGCGTTCTTGAACAGATGTGTGCGCACCTTTGGAAGTGGCTTAGTGAGTTGCAGTGAATGGTGAGACATAACAGTGCCCACCGCAATGGCGAGGAGTGTGAAAGGAATGGCGTGGGCATTGTAGGGATGCTTTATGGTGTTGGTGTGGGGTGGTGCCAACCTGGCACATCATGTGGCAGCCAGGGTGTACGTCACGTGAAGTAAATCTGGCTATGGTGAGGCCATCCCTGGCCTCCCGGCCAGCAATGTGCTCAGGTACTGATGCCATGTCCTGTGCAGCATCAGTTGATTGTGGAAAATGTTGGTGTTGTTGTTGGTGCTGCTGCTGGTGTTGGGGCTGATCGTGGTGGGATTAGGAGGACCAAGATGAGATAGTTTCAAGGGCACCAATGCTGATGTAGCGATGACAGAAGCAATCGGTCAATGGTAAGAGAGGTTGTTCCAATGAAGTGACACTAGATAGAGTTTACTCCAAACACATGCCACCTGCAAAAAGCACAATCTGTCCTCCAAATACAGTAAGCAACAGCTTCTGGCCTTGGAAAGTGAACAGCTATGAGATGGGAGGTTTATAGCACATTTGCAGCTGTCAAGTAAAGAGCTGACTTCATGGTGACACAACTCCCAACCTGCTTACCTGACATGATCTCTGAGCAGCGTGGAACCCGTGGGTGACCTCGTAAAGTTTAAAGGCGAGCTCAAAATTGTTTTTAAGTGGCTGTTAACAAGTTCTTAATCACTTAAATTGCCTCCCCTGCTGCTTGGTGTCGGGTCTGTTCAGCGATGACAGACTTCACATCTGGTTCCCTAACTGGTCGGAAAATTTTTTTCCCCGCCCGACCTGCCATCAAACGCGCCTGCTGACCCCACCACCCCCCACCACGAGAAATTCCCCACATAGAATCATAGAATGGTTACAGCAGAGGAGGCCATTCGGCCCGTCGAGCCCGTGCCAGCTCTCTGCAAGAGCACTTCAGCTAGTCCCACTCCCCCACCCTTTCCTCGTAGCCCTGCATTTTTTTTCCTTCAGGTACTTATCCAATTCCTTTTTGAAAGCCATGATTGAATCTACCTCCACCACCCTTTCAGGTAGTGCAGTCTAGATCATAACCACTCGCTGCGTAAATAAGTTTTTCCTCATGTCGCCTTTGGTTCTTCTGACAATTACCTTAAATCTGTGTCCTCTGGTTCTCGATCCTTCTGCCAATGGGAACAGTTTCTCTCTATCTACTCTGTCTAGACCCCTCATGATTTTGAACACCTCTATAAAATCTCCTCAAGCTTCTCTGCTCTAAGGAGAACAACCCCAGCTTCTCCAGTTTATACATGTAACTGAAGTCACTCATCCCTGGAACCACTCAAATCTTTTCTGCACCCTCTCCAAGGCCTTCACATCCTTCCTAAAGTGCGGTGCCCAGAATTGGACACAATGCTCTAGTTGAGGCCAAACCAGTGTTTTATAAAAGGTTCATCATAACTTCCTTGCTTTTGTACTCTATGCCTCTATTTACGAAGCCCAGGATCTGCATACTTTTTTAAACCGCTTTCTCAACCTGCCCTGCCACCTTCAACAATTTGTACACATATACCCCCAGGTCTCTCTGTTCATGCACCCCCTTTAGAATTGTACCCTTTAGTTTATATTGCCTCTCCTCATTCTTCCTACCAAAATGTATCACTTCGCACTTTTCTGCGGTAAATTTCATCTGCCATGTGTCCGCCCATTCCACCAGCCTGTCTGTCTTCTTGAAGTCTATCTCGATCCTCCTCACTGTTCACTATACCTCCAAGTTTTGTGTCATCTGCAAATTTTGAAATTGTACCCTGTACACCCAGGACCAAGTCATTAATATATTATCAAGAAAAGCAAGAAAAGTGGTCCTAGTACTGACCCCTGGGGAACACCACTGTATACCTTCCTCCTGTCTGAAAAACAACTGTTCACCACTACTCCGTTTCCTGTAACTTAGTCAATTTCATATCCATGCTGCCACTGTTGCTTTTATTCCATGGGCTTCAACTTTGCTGGCAAGCCTATTATGTGGCACTTTATCAAACGACTTTTTGAAGTCCATGTACACCACATCAACCACGTTGCCCTCATCAACCCTCTCGGTTACCTCATAAAAATACTCGATCAAGTTAGTTAAACACGATTTGCCTTTGACAAATCTGTGCTGGCTTTCCTTAATTAATCCACACTTGTCCAAGTGACTGTTAATTTTGTCTGATTACTGTTTCTAAAAACTTCCCCACTACCGAGGTCAAATTGACTGGCCTGTAGTTGCTGGGTTTATCCTTACACCCTTTATTGAACAAGGGTGTAACATGTGCAATTATCCAGTCCTCTGGCACCCGCCCCCACCCCATCATATCCAAGGAGGATTGGAAGATTATGGCCAGTCCCTCCACAATTTCCACCCTTAGCTCCTTCAGCATCCTAGGATGCATCCCATCCGGTCCTGGTGACTTATCTACTTTTAAGTACAGCGAGCCTTTCTAGTAACTCCTCTATCAACTTTTATCCCATCCAGTATCCCAACTACCTCCTCTTTCACTATGACTTTGGCAGCATCTTCTTCCTTAGTAAAGACAGATGCAAAGTACTCATTTAGTACCTCCGCCATGCCCTCTGCCTCCATTTGGTCCCTAATCAGCCCCATCCCTCCTCTTACTACCCGTTTATTATTTATATGCCTATAGAAGACTTTTGGATTCCCTTTTATGTTAGCTGACAGTCTAGTCTCATACTCTCTCTTTGCCCCTCTTATTTCCTTTTTCACTTCCCCTCTGAACTTTCTATATTTAGCCTGGTTCTCACTTGTATTCTGAACCTGACATCTGTCAATGCTCCCTTTTTCTGCTTCATCTTACTCTCTATCTCTTTCGTCATCCAGGAAGCTCTGGCTTTAGATGCCCTACCTTTCCCCCTCATGGGAATGTACCTCGACTGTACCCGAACAGTGTCAAGAGCTAGATTTCAAAACTGCAACCACCAATATTCCTTATTTTATTCTTGCAGCAATCATAAAAATAGTTTGACGTCACTGAACAGCTAAAATATGTCGTTTAGTAAATTCAGTACATGGGGCTCATGTTTCATTGAAAATTCAATATAAATACCTGCAGTACCCGTTACTCCTTTGGGGGTGTGGGGGGGGGGTTGTGATTAAAACACTCAATGTTAAATGTATCACACTGTGACACAGTTAAGAGCGCATAAACAATATTATGTAATTTGAACACTGGTTTCCACAGATTCCTCAACATGCTTTCTGAAAAATTTCTGCGTCTACCTTTTTCCACCCTCCTCAGTAAGTGAAATTTCTAACATCCAAATTAAGGACTTCATTTTATGATAAAACTTATTCACTGATTGGTCTTCTCAAGCCTTTAATATTAATTTTATAATAAACTTATATATTAGACCACAAGAGCACACGAGAAGAAAGATGAATACAAACAAATGCAGAAAGACCACAAGGCATAAACGGTAGCATAGTGGTTATGTTACTGGACCAGTAATCCAGAGGCCTGGACTAATGATCCGGAGACGTAAATTCAAATCTTACCACGGCAGCTGGGGAATTTAAATTCAGTTAATTAAATAAATGTGGAATAAAAAGCTAGTATCAGTAATAGTGACCATGAAACTACCGGATTGTTGTAAAAACCCATCTGGTTCACTAATGTCATTTAGGGAAGGAAATCTGATGTTCTTACCTGGTCTGGCCGATTTGTGACTCCAGACCCACAGCAATGTGGTTGACTCTTAACTGCCCTCTGAAATGGCCTAGCAAACCACTCCGTTGTAACTAATACAGAAAACAATAATACAAAAACCGGACGGACCACCCGGCATCATAGAATTATAGAAATTTACAGCAGGGAAGGAGGCCATTTTGGCCCATCGTGTCCGCGCCGGCTTACAAAGAGCAATCCAGCCTAATCCCACTACCCAGCTCTTGGTTATGGCACTTCAAGTGCACATCCACGCACTTTTTAAATGTGGTGAGGGTTTCTGCCTCTACCACCCTTTCAGGCAGTGAGTTCTAGACCCCCACCACCTGGGTGAATAAATTTCCCCTTAAATCCCCTCTAAACCTCCTACCAATTACTTTAAATCTGTGCCCCCTGGTTGTTGACTTCTCTGATAAGGGAAATAGGTCCTTCCTCTCCACTCTTCCTAGGCCCCTCATAATTATATACACCTCAATAAGGTCTCCCCTCAGCCTCCTCTGTTCCAAAAAAAACAAACCCAGCCTATCCGATCTTTCCTCGCAGCTAAAATTCTCCAGTCCACGCAACATCCTCGTAAATCTTCTCTGCACCCTCTCTAGTGCAATCACATCTTTCCTGTAATGTGGTGACTAGAACTGCACGTAGTACTCGAGTTGTGGCCTAACTAGTGTTTTATATAGTTCAAGCAGAACCTCCCTGCTCTTGCCTTTATTAGCCGAGGCATAGAATACAAGTATTCCGTATGCCTTCTTAGCCACCTTATCTACTTGTCCTGCTACCTTCAGGGATCTGTCAACCTGCACTCCAAGGTCCCTTTGTTCCTCTACACTGCTCAGTGTCCGACCATTTATTGTGTATTCCCTTGCCTTGTTAGCCCTCCCCAAATGCATTACCTCACACTTCTCCAGATTGAATTCCATTTGCCACTGTTCTGCCCACCTGACCAGTTCATTGATATCTTCCTGCGGCCTACAGCTTTCTTCTTCATTATCAACCACACCGCCGATTTTAGTATCATCTGCAAACTTCTTAATCATACCCCCTACATTGAAGTTTAAATCATTGATATATACCACAAAAAACAAGGGACCTAGTACCAAGCCCTGCAGAACCCCACTGGAACCAGCCTTCCAGTCACAAAAACACCCATCAACCATTACCCTTTGCTTCCTGCCTCAGCCAATTTTGGATCCAACTTGCCACTTTGCCCTGGGTCCCATGGGCTTTCACTTTCATGACCAGTCTGCCATGCGTGACCTTATCGAAAGCCTTGCTAAAATCCATATACACTACATCAAACACACTACCCTCATCAACCCTCCTTGTTAGTCAGACACAACCTTCTGAGAACCAAGATAAGAACTGTAGGAGTACCTTCACCACATGGACTGCAGCGGTTCACCGCCACCTTCTCAAGGGCAATTAGGGATGGGTAATACATGCTGGCCTTGCCAGCGACGCCCACATCCCAGGAATGAATAAAGTGTCAGAAAGAGAGCGGCGCAGAGTGTAAGAGCAGGAGAGAGAGAGAGAGAGAGAGAGAGAGAGAGAGAGAGAGAGAGAGAGAGAATGCACAATACAAAAAGATGTGCAAAGGAGTGACAGAGGGAGAGAAAGTACGTGCAACAGGCAGATCAGCTGTAATCTAATTGAATGGCGGAACTGGCTTGGGACTGTACGGCCTACTCCTGTTCCCATGTTAAGAGCGTGAGTGACAGACATGCAGAGCAAAGAGAGCATGAGACAGAGACACACACAAGAGAGACACACACAGATAAAGACAGAGAAACAGACCGAGGGAGGGAAACAGTGCGAGCGAGGGACACACACGCACATGGGATTTAGTTTTCAATCTGCTCCGGTGGCACAAAATCAAGCACAAAGTTTACAAATAACTAAAATGCAAGCAGTAAAAAAAAAACACATTTTATTTTTCTAGTGTTTTCTACCGTTGGAGCCAGAATTCTGAGCAAATGGTGTTATTTGAAAGAGATTTTTTCTCTATTAATACAAAGTGTGGCTGAATGGGTTTGATGTTTATTTTGGAGCCAGAGAGGGGTCCTTACTGGGCACTTTGATGCTGACCTGAGGCACTGAAGCCAACTCAAGTTTGCCAGGCCTGGACCATTGCAAATCAAGGTACTGGCCATTGAAAACTTGTTACATCAATGGCAACTTCATCAAGAACGAGAATTAAGAGCAAGAAAAAATATTTTATAATCATGTAAGTAAGAGAAAAAGGTTATAATGAGGGAGGAGGGGACTCAAAGAAGTCCAACTACAAATCCACCATGAGGTTTTGGTTGAATAAAATTAATTACGTTCAAAATAAATGTTAAGTCAAGTCATAGATAAAAAGATATTAATGTGTGTGATCTGTATCGCTCAGTATTACAAAAAGGTGCAATATTCCTAGCTCAGTCATGTGATGTATTGCTGCAGTAAATTTGCTGTACTACTGCAATGGATTACAGCAAGACTGATAAGCATGCCTCAGGTCCCAGAGCCTACCTGTAAGCAATACCATGGGACATAGTAGTATGAAGAAAAGTGTGAACATTTTAAACACTAGAGCAGAGACCAAAACCAGCAACCATAATAGAAATGGAGAAGGAAAAAGGAGTCGAACAGCTGTCCGGAGACTTCAGGTTCCCTTCTCTTTCTCCATAATGGGGAGTCATACAGAACTCCTACCATCTTTACAATTACAATACGGAAACAATACGGAAACAAGCCATTAGGCCAAACTAGTCTGTACTGGAGTTGATCCTCCACATGTGCAGTTGTCTTAATCTCATGTACAAGAAAGGAGGGAGAAAGAAAACCGGGAACTACAGGTCAGTTAGCCTGATATCAGTCATCGGGAAAATGCTGGAATCCATTGTTAAGGGAGTGGTATCAGGGCACTTAGAAAATCATAACATGATTCGGCAGAGTCAACATGGTTTTATGAAAGGGAAATCATGTTTGACAAATTTATTAGAGTTTTTTAAGGATGTAACTAGCAGGATAGATAAAGGGGAACCAGTGGATGCAGTATATTTGGATTTCCAAAAGGCATTTGATAAGGTGCCACATAAAAGGTTATTACACAAGGGCTCATGGGGTTGGGGGTAATATAGTAGCATGGATAGAGGATTGGTTAATGGACAGCAAATAGAGAGTAGGGATAAACAGGTCTTTTTCAGGTTGGCAGGTTATAACTAGTGGAGTGCCGCAAGGCTCAGTGCTGGGGCCTCAGCTATTTACAATCTATACTAATGACCTAGATGAAGGGACTGAGTGTAATGTATCCAAGTTTGCTGACGATACAAAGCTAGGTGGAACAGTAAGCTGTGAGGAGAACAGAGTCTGCAAAGGGATATAGATAGACTAAGTGAGTGGGCAGTGAGATGACAGATGGAGTATAATGTCGGGAAATGTGAGGTTATTCACTTTGGTAGGAACAATAGAAAAACAGTATATTTTTTAAATGGTGAGAAACTTTTAAATGTTGGTGTTCAGAGAGATTTGGGAGTCCTCGTGCACGAAACACAAAGTTAGCATGCAGGTACAGCAAGCAATAAGGAAGGCAAATGGCATATTGACTTTTATTGCAAGGGGGTTGGAGTATAAGAGTAAGGAAGTCTTGCTACAATTGTACAGGGCCTTGGTGAGACCACACCTGGAGTATTGTGCACAGTTTTGGTCTCCTTATTTAAGGAAGGATTATATTTGCCTTGGAGGCAGTGCAATGAAGAGTCACTAGATTGATTCCTGGGATGAGAGGGCTGTCCTATGAGGAGAGATTGTGTAGAATGGGCCGATACTCTCTGGAATTTAGAAGAATGAGAGGTGAACTCATTGAAACAGACAAGATTCTGAAGGGGATTGACAGGGTAGATGCTGAGGTTGTTTCCCCTGGCTGGAGTGTCTAGAACTAGGGGGCATAAGGGGTCAGCCATTTAGGACAGAGATAAGGAGAAATTTCTTCATTGAGAGTTGTGAATCTTTGGAATTCTTTGCCCCAGCGGGCTATGGATGCTGAGTCTTTGAGTATATTCAAGGCTGAGAGAGATAGATTTTTGGACTTTAGGGGAATCAAGGGCTATGGAAATCGGGCGGGAAAGTGGAGTTGAGGTGAATGATCAGCCAGGATCTTATTGAATGGCAGAGCAGGCACGAGGGGCCATATGTGCTACTCCTGCTCCTATTTCTTATGTTCTTATGTACCTGCCCTGTTCTAGACCACTGGAAGTGGACCACTCAATCATATCCCTTCATAAATTTAAATATCTCAATCAAATTACCTGTAAATTCCTTTACTCTAATGACAACAGCCCCAGCTTTTCAAGTTTTTCTTTGTATTATCTCATATCTGGTAGCATCCTCGTTTACCTGTGCTGTACTCTCTATTATCTCAATATCCTTCATATTGTGTCCAAAACTGCACACAGTACTAAGCTTTTATTTAGATTCACCATCACAGCTCAACTTTTACATTCTATACCTATGGCCACAAAGCCTTTATTGTTTTTTTAATTAATAGCCTTATCCACTTTAACTGATGCTCTGATGAACGCGAACCCTCAATTCACTCTGCTCTTCCAATGATCCAGCCTGCCTGCAAAGTACAATTAGTTTTACTTTTTACTAAAGTGTACCAACTCATTTACTTAAATTGAATTCTCTGCCACTTCATTGCCCAAAGTACCAGTTTTATCAACATAATAATTTTGCAGCTTCCTTCAGTCCTCAACTATTTACCATGTCTCCCATTTAGTATTGTCTGTAAATTTGTATACCACTTCCTCGAGCCCTATATCTATCATTAATTTACAATTCAATTGCGAAACACCAAGAGGCACAAGCACAATAATTCAATAAGGGGGAACCAAACTTTTAACATTTACCTTGAGATAACCCAAGAGACACAGGGTTCAAAATAGCACATCCTCTCAGCCCAGGTATACTGGTATAGCAAATTTACCTGACACCAGGTATCTGGGAAATAGCGACGGGTCCCAAAAAGTTAAATGAGACAGCCCATTCCTGGGGCCATGGGGAACTTTAACTGGGAGCCCCTAAAGGCAATGAAGCTTATTGGGCTTGAGGGTGATATCCGTTATGGATTTGACCTCCTTGAAGATCATGGCCCAATAAACTTGAACTTTGACAAATCCACAGATTTGCATGCAACTGATTTCTGACTCATCCACATTTCCTGCAAAATAATTCTAAGATCTCAGTGTGCTAGTAGTGGAATCAAGCGGACATGTTTTAATTGACCAGCCTGAAAAAGGATTGTGGGAAAGCCTCTCATGCCTTGTGCAACCAAATGTTTCTGAATAAAACTGCCTATTTACTGTGTGTGTCAAGCAAGTCAGCGTTACTTTGCAAAACAAAATTATGTTTCAGTTCCCAATTTTATTTTTCTTCATAATGTATTTCAAACCCAAACATTATTGCATTGTAACTGGCTTTTTTTAAAATAAAAGTCAAGGCATTGAGTTTCCACTGTACTGTGAAGTTTTTATTTACATTTGGTATTTTATTCTTTGTTGATCTGTTTCAATGTCTTGCTACCAATACCTTAAATATTAATATAAAAATATTAGCCTATTGATCATATGAAGAGAAGCAAAAGAGAAATATAGATGACAGCATTTATTCAAACTAAAACAATTATGCAATTTTACTGGCTTACTGAGAATCAGAGCAGTCTCCAGAGATTTACGTAGCAAAGATGTCACCTTGCTCCATATTGGGCATAACTCAATTAAGGTAGAGACTGGCCTGCCGGGGAAAACATTTTAGCAAAGGACTCACCTGGCAGACCCAACCAAAGAACAATATCCATAAAGTAAAATCCCATTATGAATAATGTACAGCAAAATGCCCCAAGACATACTTTTGTTGTGAGCCTTGCTCATTGAAAGAAACAAGAAAAACTGAGCAAATCAGTAAGATTAATGAAGTGTTAAAGCCGAGGTCCAATAAGAATGTACACAAATCTCTAAATTCTGACTATGTACATAGTCACCTACTTACACATTTACTTTCTGCTTTATCCATCATAATATTTACATAAATTTGGAGGTGACTCTGAAAACCACTAGAGATATTACATCCAAAAGCAAATTATATGCTCAAGACAAAACTCACATTGAAGTCCAGCAGTGCATCCATCTGATTCTGTATAATGGGCATAGTCTTTAGCAATTTCTCTGTACTCATTGTTCTCATCACTCCATCAGCCCTGACAAAATAAGTATGTATTAAATGTACAATGGTTACAGAAAACAAGTTCAAAATAATTTATCTATGGCCAGGAAGGCCAGTATGACTAAACACACTACTCTGCAGTTTTAGCTAAACTACTAACATAATAACTAAAATATGCTTACATTACCGACAGATTGGAGATATATTGTAAAAACCTTCTACAAAGCACCTCTGCTTGTGGTAAAAGGGTACGGGGAACATAGCTGGGATGTATGCAATGGGCCAATTACACTTCCATCATTCCTGAACTGTGAACAGGTAGGTGTGTTCTTCTCAGTCTAACAGAAGAATGTTAAAATGGAATCAATTACATTATCTTATTTTTAAATCTTAGTAATAACTGCCAATTAGTGGAAAATTAGGGACAGTTTACTGCTGTTGCCCAAGCCAACTAGGAACTGAATCAAGGTTGGCCAAACTCATTTCATGGGATTCTGGGTTTTATATATAGCAGTGAATATAAAAGCAAGGAGGGGTCTGATGAATTTATACAAGGAAGCCACTTTCCACCTCCGACATATGAAATCATTGAGGTTTAAGTACAAGTAGTAATTCAGCCCAGCATGCCTATGTTAATTCTATTTTCCTGCTTATTCCCCATACCATTTAATATTTTTCTTCTTCTATTTATCCAATTTCTTCATAAATGTTGGCTTAGTTGATTTAGTTGGTCTCTGCAACCATTTGTGGTGATGCTTTCCATATTCTAATAACCCTTTACATGAAAATATTCTTCTAACTTTACCTTTAGTGCCTTATTACATATTTGAACATTCCAATGTGCTTCAAATGCCACAAATTGCTTTGAAATGCATCTACTGCAGAAAGGGTAGAAATGTCAAGTAGCTGACCTATTTTTTTCTAGGCAGGCAAAACTACATAGCTAATGGGATTACTGAAGATCTTACTCTTTAAAAAAGAGAACCAACAAGTTGATATGTATACTTGCAATGGTGATCTCTTGTCCCTTGCTCATTTCTAAATCCACACTTGTCGATACTTTTGTTTTTGAACGGAGACCAATATTTGCAAATCAAGTCAGACGGTCAGTAAGTGAGAGAATTTGATTTCTATTTTTTAAGCAGATTCTCCAAATGGCTCAGTGGGTAAATGTATGTAGATAGTATACAACTGAGTCACACATAGGTTTGGTCCTTGGTATTAAGTTAGCTGATCCAGTGAAGTGTCTACAGATGATCTCCACAGCTCCAGTGTGGGATTTGGGGGGAGAAAGTTGAAAAAAAGGTAGAGATATCAATCCTGATCATTATCCAGTGATCCCTGCTAGAACATGTGTAAAACAACCTGCTTGCCAGCCAATCTATGAACTCCTCTTTGACAGTTCTGGACTACTACCAATTGTTGCCACCAATCTTCTGACCACAGCTGAACCTGCATTGGGACGTTGCTGTCATTGAAGAAATACCAACGCAGCCTTCATCCTTTCTTTGCACGGGCCTAGAGGGGACTCTGTTGAGGCCAAAGGCAGCATCCACCAGGATCCTCAAATAAAATAACTGGGACAGGCACCCCATGAATCTTCCAATCAATACATTTAAGATTCTCTCAAAACCGTAATACAGTACTGCACTTTTTATTTGGGTGAAAATATAACTATCAGATGCCTTGCCTCTGCACTTCCCACTATGTCAAGCTGCTTGCTGATATTCACCATGAAAAATGACCACTTGGGCGAGGTACCAAACGCAGGAACCAAGCATTGGTCACTGCCTTCAGGAGAGGACAGGAGACTACTGGGGAGGAAACCATTTTGTTTGTTGTTCATCACGATATAAATATAATACTCTGTTGGGAATATGAAGATATAGGCAACATATGATACATGTGGAAGACCTGCAGTTGACAATAGCTCACAAGTCAATCGATGTTCAGCAGGTGCAATATAACTCGTGTAGGTTAGCCCTCACTGAGCTACATCTACGTAAATTTTTTAAAAATCTTTGGGAGTACCATAATTACTGACCATTGTTATTAGTCCTTACCCTCTTTTCACCTTTGTGAAGTCAAAAGCAACCTGTCTGTAGGAGACTGCCTTTTCATTCAGATATCTACTATAGCGCCGGATGAAAGTAGACATATCATATCCTTAAACACACAAAATTTCAATGTTATGAAGTAAACAACACCTAATGAAAAACAAACAGTTACTGGTTTGGCCATTAAAGAGAGAGCTATATAGTCATGTCATTTATAAACAATTGTGAAATATTTAGATGCAAATTGTCTTCTTTATATACAAAGAATTGGAGACCAGGTCCCAAGAAACAAAATGTAGTAATAGTGGATTACATTCTTTTAGACAATTCCAATTACACAAATGAGGCAAATCAGCATAGAGCCACAAGTCTCCATTTAAGAGATTCAGCACCCTCAATCCATGACTTTCATTGCTCAATCTATGGCTTCCCCATATGATTCACAATCAGATCTTTAGCCCAAGTAGTCTAGCAACAGAAGAACTTAAATATAGCCTGGAAATTTTTGTTGAATTTGCAATCCAAATACAAATGCCTCATGGAAAAGCTGGTCTCTAGTGCCACATCTGATGAAGAGGCGACTGCATCAGAGCATACAAAGGGGCATGGTAACAAATGCTTGTCTCATCAAAACATATTTGGCGAGGTCCCTGAAGGAAATGTGGTTGAGCCGCCGGTTTACCAATGGCCTGGCAGACATCATCAAAAGTGGCACTTTCATTATTGATGCCTCGATCCTCAACAGGGATCAACCCTTCATCTGAAAGACAAGTGGTGAATTACCACATCCAAAATTTAACAGTGAGCGGTTATCTTTAGCACTGAGATTCCAAGTCAATAACTCATCTGAGAAAAATGGACAGTAATGTTACCATTCACCACTACTCTCCAAGAAGTTAAACATTCTCATTAACGTATATAAACAGTCAAGAGCCTTGGTTGAGTAATTGCATCTGATCTACATTGGGCAAACTCCTTGGAAAGATGGCAGAAGAGATTGGCTGAAGAATGAAATCCTCAGGAAACCCTAGCTTTCCTCCTCACTACAAAACCTGCATCGGCCCATCAGTGGAATACTGTGGCCCCTCCTGGTAGGCTGCAGAGTAAATTTCCCTCTGGCTTCTGGACTCAATGCAATCTAATACCATGAAATTCAATGGTGATAACAAGAATGTAACTCGAGCAACAGATGTGGCCAGGCTGACTGTCAGTCCACCACTTAGAGGAATTGCTATTTGCTAACACTTCTATTGAATTTTTAGATCATCTGTGCACTTTCAGCACTTACAGCCTTAACCAAAATCTAAACGATATCCTCTGTGACTACAACCGTGGTGCATTATCCATCATCCTCTTTGCAACCTGTGACACAGTCGATCACACCATCCTCCTCCAACACCTCGCCTTGTTGTCCAGCTTGCTGGGACTCACCTTGCTTGGTTCCACTCTTACCTATCCGGCTGTATCCTAAAGTATTTCTAGCAATGGCTTATATTACTGCCCTGACACCATTACCTACAGCATCCCAAAGAATCTATCCTTGGCCCCTCCTCTTGCTCATCTATATGCTGCACCCTGATGGCATCCGCTGCGGCAATGGGGTCAGCATGTACACCACTTCATCACCACTGCGTTGTCAGACTGGTTGCCTGACATCCAATATTCAATCAACCGCCGATGTAACCCATGCCACTTCAGCTCTCTCCCGGTCTATTGAAAATGACTGCAAAATACATCAAGTGTGATTGACGTTGATATAGGGAGAAGATGTCCAAGGTGGACTATATGGAAGTAATATACATGCAACATGCATGTGTGTGAGATAATCAGTGTTGAAGACTTTAAATCTCAAAAGTTCAGAAAAAATTCCCTTGTGGGATTATATAATTTGCCCAAATTACAGACTGCTAATGAAGAACCAAATATTCTTGTACAATATAAATTCTAGCAACAATATCTTGCCTGGTTAAAACTAGAAATGGAGGGTCAGATAAATAGATACCATCATGTTGATAATATAACCTTCACTACCACAATTATATTCAAATTTTAATCAAGCTAGAGAGCACCACTCACTTCCTCCAAATTAAAGGTGTTGCTATGGGAACCCGCATGGGCCCTAGCTATGCCTGCCTTTTCATGGGATATGTGGAACGCTCTTTGTTCCAGTCCTACTCAGGTCCCCTCCCTCACCTCTTTTTCCGATACATCGATGACTGTATTGGTGCCGTTTCCTGCTCTCGCCCTGAACTAGATAAGTTCATTCACTTAACTTCCAATTTCCACCCTTCCCTCACCTTCACATGGTCCATCTCCAACTCTTCCCTTCCTTGACTCATCCGTCTCCATTTCTGGTGATCGGCTTTCAACAAACATCCACTACAAGCCCACCGACTCCCACAGCTACACTTCCTCTCACCCCGCTTCCTGGCAGGACTCTATTCCATTCTCCCAGTTTCTCTGTCTCCGCCGCGTCTGTTCTGACGATGCCACCTTCCATACTAGTGCTTCCAACATGTCTTCCTTTTTCCTCAACCGAGGATTCCCCTCTACCGTGGTTGACAAGGCCCTTGACCGTGTCCGTTCTATTTCCCGCACTTCTGCTCTCACCCCTTCCCCTCCCTCCCAGAACCACGATAGGGTTCCCCTTGTCCTCACCTTTCACCCCACCAGCCTCCACATTCAACGGATCATCCTCCGCCACCTCCAACTTGATCCCACCACCAAACACATCTTCCCCTCACCTCCTCTTTCGGCATTCCGAAGGGACCGCTCCCTCCGCGACACCCTGGTCCACTCTTCAATCACCCCCAACAGCCCTTCTCCTTCACCTGGCACCTTCCCGTGCAAGCGCAGGAGATGCAACACATGCCCTTTTACCTCCTCCCTTCCCACTGTCCAGGGCCCCAAACACCCCTTCCAGGTGAAACAGCGATTTACTTGTACTTCTTGCAATTTAATATACTGTATTCGCTGCTCACAATGTGGTCTCCTCTACACTGGGGAGACCAAACGCAGATTGGGCGACTGCTTTGCGGAACACCTCTGTTCAGTCCGTAAGGGTGACCCTGAGCTTCCGGTCGCCTGTCACTTTAACTCACCGCTTCACTCCCACTCTGATCTCTCTGTCCTCGGCCTGTTGCATTGTTCCAATGAATCTCAATCAAAGCTCAAGGAACAGCACCTCATCTTTCGATTGGGCACTTTACAGCCTGCCGGACTCAACATTGAGTTCAACAATTTCAGATAATTATCCCTGCCCCCATTTTTCATGCAGTATGATTTTTGCCATTCCCATTTGCAACATTTTATCTTTCCTGCCTCTTACAAAAGTACAGGGTATTCTTTCTATTCCTTCCTCCCCTCCTAAACGCACCACCACCCCCCCACCCCCCCCCCCCGTCTCTGCACCTGCTTAATATCTGTTACATCTCCAGCTTTTTCCAGTTCTGATGAAGGGTCCCAGACCTGAAACGTTAACTCTGTTTCTCTCTCCACGGATGCTGCCTGGCCTGCTGAGTATTTCCAGCATTTTCTGTTGTTATTTCAGATTTCCAGCATCTGCAGTATTTTGCTATTATATATATAGAGAGCACCATCATTTGACTTATATTTTACAATGATTGTTTTACTGTAGGACCCTCCCCCAGGGCATCTTTCTCCCTCAAATTTACATCATCCCTCAGGTTTCTTAATTTATATTTAACATTTTAACAGCATCAGAAATGATATACATGACCATGGCAATTTAATTTAATTGCCACCAGCCAAAATTAAATCTGATGCCCAACCATTTTGTCTTAAAATTGGATTAGATTGAATCAGCCTTACCACCAGGCCTCACAATTATAAGTTTTTGATATGATCCAGGCTTGGCTAAAATTTCTCAGCTGGGAAATAATAGCAAGAGTTGAGAACAAGGGCAACATTAGAAATACTGTATTTGCTGAGTAAAGTACAAGTTGCAGCATTTTTAAGAATCACAATTTGAACTGGGGCCAAACTTTCTCTGTTCTAAAATAACAGCTGCTGTAACTCCAAAGAGCAATTAATGGTCACACTCTCAAAATGTGGAACCATCCGAGGATCATTATTTCTTCACTCCTTTGAAATCAAACAAACACTCTGTATCTGGCAACAATGTTTCAGTATGTACTATTACATTCCTTGTTGCTCAAAGAATGTTACTACTGTACAGTCAAAAAGTTTAAAGATAACTTAAGAGAACCATAACGTTAAATTCACACTCACCTTGCAACCCACTTTTATCTAGAAAATTGTTCAGGTTGAACAAGGTGTTTCTTGAGGCTAGGTACTGGATAAAACGCTATACAAGTAAAAAAAATAATTAATTTCTGCTTTAACAACATTTCTTCCCCACCCCAAAAGAACCACACACACAAACAGCTTTGCATATTATCACAAGTTTACGAGATATGAAATGGCTACAGAAAGCCCAGAATTTGCACAATGTACTTATTAAACACTCAAGACAATATCTTTTTGGAGTTGGCAACATAGGTATACATGCTTTGGTGCTCGAAGGAGCTATACCATAATAGAAATCAGTTAATAAACATGTTTCACCACAATTGTAAACTCACATAGTCTTCTGCACCATTTGGATTAAGTGCCATATAGAGGTCTGGCACTTTCCCCACAGACAGAGAGGGCATTACAGTATTCAGAACCGCTTTCTTGCATCTAACAATAGTCAGCTCAAAAGCAAGATTAGCAGAAGTCCAAGCAGTCACCTCTCTGACAACTTGGCTCAGTGGTAACACTCTTGTCTGACTTAGATGGTTGCAGGTTCAAACCCCACTCCAGAACTTGATTATGTAATCTGGCCAGACACTGCAGGTGCAGTAGAGGGAACATCAAACTGAGGCACTGTCTGCTTGTTCAGATGGAAGTAAAATCATAGATCATAGAATCATAGAACACTACAGCACGGAAGGAGGTCATTTCGGCCCATCATGTCCACGCCGGCCAACAAAGAGCTATCCAGCCTAATCCCACTTCCCAGCTCTTGGTCCATAGCCCTGCAGGTTAGAGCATCCCAAGTGCACATCCAAGTACTTTTTAAATGTGGTTAGGGTTCCTGCCTCTACCACCCTTTCAGGCAGTGAGTTCCAAACCACCACAACCCTCTGGGTGAAGAAATTTCCCCTCAAATCCCCTATAAACCTTCCACCAATTACTTTAAATCTGTGCCCCCTGGTTTTTGACCCTTCTGCTAAGGGAAATAGGTCCTTTCTATCCACTTTATCTATGCCCCTCATAATTTTATACACCTCAATGTCTCCCCTCAGCCTCCTCCAAGGAAAACAGACCCAGCCTATCCAGTCTTTCCTCATAGCCAAGATTCTCTACTTCCAGCAACATCCTTGTAAATCTCCTCGGTACTTTCTCTAGTGTAATTACATCTTTCCTGTAATGCAGTGACCAGAACTGCATGCAGTACTCTAGCCGAGGCCTAACTAGTGTTTTATACAGTTGAAGCATAAATCCCCTGCTCTTGTATTCTATGCCATGGCTAATAAAGGCAAGCATTCCGTATGCCTTCTTAACCACCTTATCTACCTGGCCTGCTACCTTCAGGGATCTGTGGACATGCACAAGGTCCCTTTGTTCCTCTACACTACTCAGCATCCTACCATTTAATGTGTATTCCCTTTCCCTGTTAGCCCTCCCCAAATGCATTACCTCACACTTCTCCGGATTGAATTCCATTTTCCACTGTTCTGCCCACCTGACCAATTTATTGATATCTTCCTGCAGTCTACAGCTTCCTTCTTCAGTATCAACCACCCAGCCGATTTTAGCATCATCTGCAAACTTCTTAATCATACCCCCTATATTCAAGTCTAGATCATTGATATACAGGAAACTTTCTGGTATCCGGCACTGACGGGACCGAGCTGGTGCCGTACCATCAAAACTGCCGTAGAAACCAGCGCTAATGTTAAAACATATGGAGCTTTTGAGCTCAGTGTGAATCAACAAACCCTGTTGCTTAACAGCTTCAAAACAGTTGGCCGCAGCTTAAAAGCGTCTCTGTAGCTAAGCAACAGCTTCAGCTAGACCTTGCAGAGCCTGACTGGAAAAAAAAAAGCAACGAGAAGTAAAAAAAACTCCGGTTAAACGAAAGCTTCCTGTATACCACAAAAAGCAAGGGACCTAGTACGGAGCCCTGCAGAACCCCACTAGAAACAAACAGCCTTCCAGTCACAAAAACACACATCGACCGTTACCCTCTGCTTCCTTCCATCCGAGCCAGTTTTGAATCCAACTTGACACTTTGCCCTGGATCCCAGGAGCTGTCTGCCATGTGGAACCTTATCAAAAGCCTTGCTAAAGTCCATATAAACTACATCAAAAGCACTACCCTCATCTACCCTCCTCAAAAAATTCAATCAAGTCAGACACGACCTTCCCTTAACAAATCCACACTGACTATCCTTGATTAATCTGTGTCTTTCTAAATGAAGATTTATCCTGTCCTTCAGAATTCTTTCCAATAATATTCCCACTACTGAGGTTAGGCTGACTGGCCTGTAATTACTCGGTCGATCCTTTTCTCTCTTTTTATACAAGGGTACCACATTAGCAGTCCTCCAGTCCTCCGGCACCACACCGGAAGCCAGAGAGGATTGAAAAATGATGGTCAGGGTCTCTGCTATTTCCTCTTTTGCTTCGCTTAACAGCCTGGGATACATTTCATCCGGGCCTGGGGATTTATCCACTTTTAAAGCTGCTAAACCCCTTAATACTTCCTTTCTCACTATGTTTATTTCATCTAATATTTCACACTCCTCCCCCGATAGCAATGTGTGCTTCGCCCCTCTCCTTTGTGAAAACAGACGCAAAGTATTCATTAAGAACCCTACCGACGTCTCCTGCCTCCACACGCAGATTACCCTCATGATCTCTAATAGGCCCTATCCTTTCTTTAGTTATCCTCTTACTCTTAATATATTTATAAAACATCTTTGGGTTTTCCTTGATTTTACTTGCCAAGAATTTTTCATGCTCTCTCTTTGCTTTCCTAATATCATTTTTAATTGCACCCCTGCACTTTCTGTACTCCTCTAAAGATTCTTGAGTATTTAGCCCTCAGTATCTGTCATATGCCTCCCTTTTTTTCTTTATCCTACCCTGTATGTCCCTAGACATCCAGGGGGCTCTAGATTTGTTAGTCCCATCTTTTTTCTTTAAGGGCACATACTTGGTCTGAACCCTCCGGATCTCCTCCTTGAATGCCTCCCACTGTTCTGACACTGATTTACCTTCAAGTAGCTGCTTCCGGTCCACTATGGCTAAATCCCCTGAGCTTAGCAAAATTTGCTTTTCCCCAATTTAGAATTTTTATTCCTGGTCTATCGTTGACCTTTTCCATAACTACATTAAATCTAACAGAATTATGGTCACTAGCACTAAAATGCTCCCCCACTGATACGCCTTCTACCTGCCCAGCTTCATTCCCTAAAACTAAGTCCAGAACCAACCCCTCCCTTGTTGAGCTTGCTACATACTGGCTAAAAAAGTTCTCCTGGATACTTTTGAAGAATTCCACACCCTCTATACCCTTCACACTAATTTTATCCCAGTTAATATTGGGGTAGTTGAAATCCCCTACTATTACTGCCCTATAGTTTTTGCACTTCAGAAATTTGTCTACATATTTGTTCTTCTATCTCTCTCTTTCACTGTTTGGGGGTCTGTAGTACACTCCCAGCAGTGTGATCGCCCCTTTTTGTTTTTCAATTCGACCCATATGGCCTCGTTTGATGATCCCTCCAACATATTATCCCTCCTCACAGCTGTAAGTTTCTTGAATCAATACCGTGACCCCCCTCCCTTTTTACCACCCTCTCTATCCCGTCTGAAAATCCTGTAACCAGGAATGTTGAGCTGCCATGTCTCTAACAGCTATAGTATCATAGTCCCAAGTATCTACCTGTGCCCTCAGCTCATCTGCCTTGTTCGCTATACTCCTTGCATTGAAATATGTACCATTTAGTACAGGCAAACCTCCTTGTTGGCTACTATCTAGCCCTTGATTCCTCTGTCCTTCCAAGTTACTTTCTACATTTTTGTTTTCTAATTCCAGTTTCTTTCCCCCCCCCCCCCACCACCATTGATTCTATACTTAGGTTCCCATCCCCCTGCCAAGCTAGTTTAAACCCTCCCCAACAGCACTAGCAAACCCTCCCGTGAGGATATTGGTCCCATTCCCGTTGAGGTGCAACCCGTCTGGCTTGTAGAGGTCCCACCTCCCCCAGAAACGGTTCCAATTCCTCAGGAATCTAAAACCCTCCCTCCTACACCATCTCTCCAGCCACGCAGTCATCTGCTCCATCTTCCTATTTCTGTACTCACTAGCATGTGGCACTGGTAGTAATCTGGAGATTCCATCGCACCATTCAAAAGAGAGCAGGGAGTTTTCCAGGTGTCCTGGTCAACATTTCTCCTCCAAAACCAATTAACTGGACATACATCTCTCTCGTCAGGCACCAATGCACTGCTGTGTTTGCTGCAGAAACAGTGACTGCCCTTCAAAAATAATTTATTGGTTGTGAAGTGCTATGGGATGTCTTGAGGGCGTGAAAGGCACCATATAAAGGCAAGTTCTTTCTTGCTTATATGCTCCCAGCAAAGAATAGCAGAGTCTGACAAGATGTTGAAGATAAGGGGGGGAGAAAAACTTCTGAAAACTAAACATTTCTAGAACATAAAATAAAATAAATTATGAAGCAGTTTGTTTGGAAAAGTTGAAAAATAACCTGGGTTTTCACACCGACTCCGATTTGTTATTTCAAAAGCACAACTTTAGAGCTTCTTAGAAGATGGGCATTAAAATAGAAACATTCACCATACATTTACCGATGATTTAAGTATTTTCTAAAACTTGCCTCATTTCCATAAACCATCATTTGATGGGTTGTGATGAGAGACTTGAATACCACCACCCAGCTGCTGTTTGTAGTTCTTTCAAAAAGGCTGTCTGCCAGCTGAGGTATGTTTACATTCATCTCATTTGTACATTGAATCAGATCTGGAAAAAGAGCATACAGTAGTTAGTAAATTGTCTCGCATCCCGTAGCAAAATGAGCTTTGCAACATTAACCGTTAGTCTTCGTGCACATTTCTAATGCATATTACAGAAAACTTTGTGCTATCCGGCACCGACGGGACCGAGCTGTTGCCGTTCCCTCAAAACTGCCGGACACTCCAGCGCTAATGTTGATGCATACGGAGATTTTCAGCTCCGTGTGAATCAACAAACCCTGTTGCTTAGCAACAGCTTCTAAACAGTCGGCAAGCGTCTCTAGCTGAAGCTGTTGCTTAGCTACAGACCTTGCCTGTTGAGAAAAAAGCAACGAAAAGAAAAACGGCTCCTGATTTTTGCCGGTGGCTCGAGCTTGCTGGACATTTAGCCTCCGGATAACACAAAGTTTCCTGTAAAATGGACTTTCAGCAGGCTCAAGGTTAATGTGTATCATGATGTCATAATCTACATCATATTTCCTGAAATATGCACTTGTTTACACCAGTTAATTTCAAACTTCAATTTTTAAAAAATCATTCTAGTCTTCAGTTATGCTCATTAAAACAAAGAAAAAACATTAAGTAGCAAATATAAACCAAGCTGGTGCAATCGTTGAGGGTAAAGAACAAGACTCAAATGCTGTCCATGATGAAGTAGTAATTGCAGAAACCACCTATCCAACACGGAGCAGATTCTAGCTCAGTAGCAAAATGTCCAATGACCTAATTAGGCATGCTCCCCATGTGGATTTTCTTAACAATTAGAGCAATCACCTAAACCCGCTGACTGATCTGTGTTACTCCTCTTCCAAACAGACATGTACAGTATGTCTGGAACTGCACGGTGACAAATTTTAAACATCCAGAAACTTTATCTTAAAAACAAAACACACACACTGTACAGTAGAACCAATGCCATTTCTGAAGCAGCAAGGATAGAACATTCCTTGAAAATCAAAGTAGTACTTTAAGTAAAATTGCAAATCTTCAATTATAGTTAATTAAAAAAAAATTAGCACTGCAACACCAGCAAAGGACTCTTAAGCCAATTGGGATTGTACTGGGAAGCAATGTGGCACCCTTCACTATATTTTCCAGAGTAGAAACTAGGTCACAATATAATTAGCTCCTTCTAGCTGTAAGAAGTTGAAAACATACAGATAGAAAAACAAGGCACCAGACAAGATTACGCTACTGGGGAAAAAAACTGAAGCATAGTTTTCGGAATACGGAATGCATCTAGCTTTGGTATTGCCCAATATAGTACACGCATGGGAAGAATGCCAAAACACACTTACAATTTCTAATTTCTTGGAGTCCAGCGGGAAAAAGAGAGCAAAGAATAGAAAAGGGTGCTGTGAATAACTGTACGTATGTATTTCTATTCTGGAGCAAAATATCAAAGCAAACCTTGGGGGTGGGGCGAGAGAAAAAAATAAAAAAAATAAATGGAAAGCTTTTTTTTTAAAATAAAATTGTCATTAAATTCTCAACCTTGTGTTTAAATCCTTTCATAGCATTGACTCTCCCTAGCTGTACAATTTCCTCCTGTCTAACAAAACCCCCAACTCTCCTTTCCTCAGACTCCAGCCTCTTTCGGCACACTACTGGCAGCTGTACCTTCAGTTGCCTGGTCTCACTGGAATTTCCTCCCCGAAACCTTCCACCTGCTCTAGACCCCCCTTAAAGCCACCTCTTTGACCAAGCTTCTGCTCAACCCTCCTAATATTTCCTTCTTTCGCTTATTTCTGATTATGGCTCATGAAGCCACCTCGAGACATTTTTCTCATCCTTGTTTTCAAATCCCTCCATGGCCTTGCCCCTCATTATCTGTAATCTGTTCCAGCCCTATAATCCCTAGGCCTCTGCACTCGGCCTATTCTGGCCTTCTGAACATCCCCTATTTTAAATGCTCCACCGTTGGTGGTCATGCCTTCAGCTGCTTAGATCCTAAGCTCTGGAATTCCCTCCCTAAGTCTCTCTGCCTCTCCACTTCTCTTTCCTCCTTTAAGATGCCCCTTAAAACCTACCTCTTCGACCAAGCTTTTGGTCATCTGCTGTAACATCTCATGAGACTTTTTTTTTGATAATACTCCTGCGAAGCATCTTGGGGCGTTTTATTATGTTAAAGGCACTATATAAATAAAAGTTGTTGTTGGATATGGGAGGCGACAATACATTCAAGTACTTTGGCAAGGAAAGGGAGGTTGGAGATAGGGTGGTAGCTTGCAAGGACAGAGGGGCCAATAGTGGATTTTTTGAGGGGGATAATAAGTTATTTTGAGTGTGTCTGAGCAGAGGGAACAGTTTACAATGTCTGCATTAAGTTTTCCATTTCCAATAGCAACAGACACTACGGGCTCAATTTTAATAGCCTTGAGGAGGCAGGTTTGGAGGTGGGTCAGCTGCGAAAAATCAGAAAAAATGGCTTCAGACACCCAACCCACCTCCATGCGATTTTCCTGAGTGTCAGGTCAGCCACTCCCAAACTGAACCGACTCCAACCGGTGGGACAGGTAGTTAAGGCAGTTAAGAGCCAGTTAACTGCCTTGATAATCCTATTTTGATAGTGGGTTCCCATTTTCGTGCCTCTGGCTCCAATTTCCCGTCTTGTCAGAAACAGTCCAGCTGCAAGGAGACGAGTTGGTGGAGGACATGATCTGTCGCCATTATTGGTGCAAAACTTTAAAAGTGCTCCTGTAACATGACTGGCATTCAAATGCAACAAGTTTGTTGTTGGAGGTTTGGGATAAGATTTTGCAAATCTAACGACCTTGTGACTGGTCAAGCTGACACACATCTGCTGTATGAACTGACTAAAATAATTTCAGGCCACTTTGAGTGTGCGCTTATAAGCTTCTTGCCTCAACTGAAATCTAACAACGGGATGGGAACCATTGACATCCTCTCATCCTGGTCGTCAGATTCGGAGGAAGAGCAGCGCGGCTTAGTGCTACTGGATGAACAAGTGGCTCAGCGCACAGCCTCCTTGGAGGAAGAGGACAAGGAGGAGGTCGGGAAGTGACGCCTTGCGGGGCCGGATGTGGCCAATCCAGCAGCAGACGACCATATTGATGGCCGTCAGGCAAGGGATGCACTTAGCCAGGCCAGATTTGCGTAAGCTAACGCTTCAACCACAGGTGGCTGGCACATGGAGATGAATATATAAGTCCGACATTCTCAAAACCCCAGGCATCAGGGTTATACTTCAACTGTATAAAACACTAGTTAGGCCTCAGCTAAAGTACTGCGTGCAGTTCTGGTCACATTACAGGAAAGATGTGATTGCACTAGAGAGGGTACAGAGGAGATTTACAAGGATGTTGCCGGGAGTAGAGAATCTTAGCTATGAGGAAAGACTGGATAGGCTGGGTCTGTTTTCCTTGGAACAGAGGAGGCGGAGGGGAGACCTTATTGAGGTATATAAAATTATGAGGGGCATAGATAAAGTGGATATAAAGGACCTATTTCCCTTAGCAGGAGTCAAAAACCAGGGGGCACAGATTTAAAGTAATTGGTGGAAGATTTAGTGGGGATTTGAGGGGAAATTTCTTCACCCAGAGGGTAGTGGGGGTCTAGAACTCACTGCCTGAAAGGGTGGTAGAGGCAGGAACCCTAACCACATTTAAAAAGTACTTGGATGTGCGCTTGGGATGCTCTAGCCTGCAGGGCTACGGACCAAGAGCTGGGAAGTGGGATTAGCCTCTACCACCCTTTCAGGCAGTAAGTTCCAGACCCCCACAACCCTCTGGGTGAATAAATTTCCCCTCAAATTCCCTCTAAATCTTCCACCAATTACTTTAAATCTGTGCCCCCTGGTTTTTTGACTCCTCTGCTAAGGGAAATAGGTCCTTTCTATCCACTTTATCTATGCCCCTCCATACACCTCAATAAGGTCTCCCCTCAGCCGGCACGGACACGATGGGCCAAAATGGCCTCCTTCCGTGCTGTAACTTTGTGATTCTATGATCATCTGTCCAATAAATGGTGGTTTGCGCTCAGTGTCACCACCATCATTCTACATGGAAATCACCCTGAGCTGTCACTCTTGAACTTGCATTTCCCAGAACACAGAGGCCACACTTTAGGTGATCTCAGCAGATCATTAAACCTTTTGCGACACTAAACCCATGTGCGTCTGCACACAGATCTCGAGCTCACCTCCTCAGCAATTTGCAGCCTATCTGCCTTGGTTTGCCGAGGAGGCCTCCTCCTTCCGTTTCCAGGGAAGAGGAGCTGCTCCTGATGTCCTCTAACTCCCTCAACAAGAGCATGGAGAGAGCCCTCATTGAACCTGGGTGCAGTCTTAGTTTTTGGGGTTGCCATTCCTGCAGCTCCCAGCACCTTTCAGAGAAAAAAGCATCAATATTAATAAGCAAATGATTGGAACACATATGGCATCTTTTTCATTTCAAAGTCAGATAATAAAATCATATCAAAAAAATCATGAATCTCTTCCTGGAATAATATGACCAGCAATATCATTCTTAAATTCTGCTCAGAACAGACACTGTCAACTCCCCTTTCAAGATAATAAAGCACCAAGCCATCCCAATGACATTTGTATGCAAAGGGGACATAGAACCTTTAAATTTTCAAACAAAACGAGTCATCAGACGCCAGAAACTGACATAGAAACATAGAAGATAGGAGCAGGAGTAGGCCATTCAGTCCCTCGAGCCTGTTTCGCCATTTAATGAGATCATGGCTGATCATCCCCATATCCCTTGATCCCCCTAGCCTTAAGAAATATATCCAACTCCTTCTTGAATATATTTAATGAATTGGCCTCTACTGCCTTCTGTGGTAGAGAATTCCACAGGTTCACCACTCTCTGGGTGAAGAAATTCCTCCTCATCTCAGTCCTAAATGGCTTACCCCTTATCCTTAGCCTGTGATCCCTGGTTCTGGACTCCCCCGCCATCAGGAACATCCTTCCTGCATCTAGTCTGTCTAGTCCTGTTAGAATTTTATAAGTTTCAATGAGATCCCCTCTCATTCTTCTAAATTCTAGCGAATACAGGTAGACTATCCTTTATCCGAACTTCTGAAAACCGAAAACCTCTAAAAACCGAAAGTTTTTTCGTTCAGTGTAAGTCATGCGCACGACATGACCAGAGTGGCGCACGACTTACGCTGAGCAGGGCAGAGGGTCACAGAGTTCCCTCCTGGGTAGGAGATTGCAGGCCGAGCCAGGCAGTGTGAAGGAGGTACCAGGAAAGTGAACCCAACAATACAGCGGCCCGTCCAATATTCTTTTCTTCCCCCCCCACCCGACCCGACCCCCGACCTGATTTGCAGGCCAGCTTAGTCGGAGTCAGCCGATATCCGGCTTTCCAGAGAAGCAGGAAGGGGAATGAGACAATAACAGTCGCAAGAGGTAGCCTGAACTTTTAAAATTTATTTTAAATACAAATTTCCCAGTCTTATAATACCTTCTGAAATCCGAAAAATTCCGAAAACCGAAACTCAGCTGGTCGCAAGGCTTTCGGATAAGGGATAGTGTACCTGTACAAGCCCAATCAACCCAATCTCTCTTCATATGTCATTCCTGCCATCCCAGCTATCAGTCTAGTGAATCTTCGCTGCACTCCCTCCATGGCAAGAACATCCTTCCTCAGATAAGGCGACCAAAACTGCACACAATACTCAAGGTGTGGTCTCACCAAGGCCCTGTGCAACTGCAGCAAGACATCCTTGCTCCTGTACTGAAATCCTCTCGCTACGAAGGCCAACATACCATTTGCCTTCTTAACTGCCTGCTGCACTTGCATGCTTACCTTCAGCAACTGGTGCACAAGGACACCCAGGTCTCATTGTACTTCCCCTTTTCCCAATCTATTGCCATTCAGATAATAATCTGCCTTCCTGTTTTTGACACCAAAGTGGATAACCTCGCATTTATCCACATTATACTGCATCTGCCCAATCACCCAAACTGTCCAAATCATACTGGAGTTTCTCGGCATCCTCCTCACAGCACACACGCCCACCCAGCTTTGTGTCGTCTGCAAACTTGGAGATACTTACATCTAGTTCCCTCGTCTAGAGATAGATATAGTGAATAGCTGGGGTCCTAGCACCGATCCCTGTCATACCCCACTGGTCACTGCCTGCCACTCGGAAAAAGACCCATTTATTCCAACTCTTTGCTTCCCGTTTGCCAACCCTTATCGAAAGCCTTCTGAAAGTCCAAATACACCACACCCACTGGTTCTCCCTTATCTATTCTACCAGTTACATCCTCAAAAAATCACAGTAGATTCGTCAAACATGATTTACCTTTTGTAAATCCATGTTGACTTTGTCTGATCCGGTCACTGTTTTCCAAGTGCTCTGCTGTTACATCTTTTAGAATGGACTCTAGCATTTTCCCCACTGCCGAGGTCAGGCTTACCGGTCTATAATTCCCTGTTTTCTCTCTACCACCTTTTTTGAATAGTGGGGTTACATTAGCTACCCTCCAATCCATGGGAACTGTTCCAGAGTCTATAGAATTTTGGAAGATGAGCAGCAATGCATCTACTATTTCTAGGGCTACTTCCTTGAGTAACCTAGGATGTAGATTATCAGGCCCTGGGGATTTATCGGCCTTCAATCCCGTCAATTTCCCTAACGCCATTTCCCTACAAATACTGATTTCATTCAGTTCCTCCCTCTCATTAGATCCTATGTTCCCTGACATCTCTGGGAGGTTATTTGTGTCCTCCTTTGTGAAGACAGAACCAAAGTATGTATTTAATTGGTCTGCCATTTCTTTGTTCCCTATTATAAATTCCCCTGATTCTGACTGCAAGGGACCTACGCTTGACTTCACCAATCTTTTTCTCTTCACATATCTATAGAAGCTTTTACAGTCAGTTTTTATGTTCCCTGCAAGCTTACTCTCACCCTATTTTCCCCCTCTTAATTAATCTCTTTGCCCTCCTTTGCTGAAGATAAACTGCTCCCAATCCTTAGGTTTGCTGCTTTTTCTGGCCAATTTATATGTCCTCTCCTTGGATCTCATGCTATCCCTAATTTCCCTGGTTAGCCACGGTTGAGTCACCTTTTTTGTTTTATTTTTATGCCAAACAGGGATGAACAAATTCTGTAGTTCATCCATGCGATCTTTAAATGTTTGCCATTGCCTAGCCACCGTCAACCCTTTATGTAACGTTCCCCAATCCATCCTAGCCAACTCGTACCATCATAGTTTCCTTCATTTAAATTTAGGACCCTAGTCACAATCAAATACTTCACTCTCCATCTTAATGAAGAATTCGATCATATTATGATCGCTCCTCCCCAAGGGGCCTCCCACAACAACATTGCTAATTAATCCTCTCATATTACATAATACCCAGTCTATGGCCTGATCTCCAGTTGGTTCCTTGACATATTGGTCCAGGAAACCATCCCGTATACACTCTCGAAATTCCTCCTCCACAGTATGGTTACTAATTTGGTTAGCCTAATCTATATGTAGATTAAAGTCACCCATGATAACTGCTGTGCCCTTATTGCACGCGTCTAATTTCCCGTTTAATGCCATCCCCAACCTCAGCATTACTGTTTGGGGGTCTGTATAGAATTCCCACTAATGTTTTCTGCCCCTTGGTATTTCTCAGCTCTACCCATACAGATTCCACATCATCAGAGCTAATATCCTTCCTTACTATTGTGTTAATCTCCTCTTTAACCAGCAATGCTACCCCACCTCCTTTTCCTTTTTGCCTGTCCTTCCTGAATATTGAATACCCCTGGATGTTGTATTCCCAGCCTTGGTCACCCTGGAGCCATGTCTCCGTAATCCCAATTATATCATATCCATTTACATCTATTTGCGCAGCTAATTCATCCACCTTATTACGAATGCTCCTCGCATTAAGACACAAAGCTTTCAGGCTCGTTTCTTTAACACTCTTAGACCTTTTAGAATTATTTACTGTGGCCATGTTTGATTTACACCCTTGATTTCTCTGACTGCCACTTTTGTTTTTCTCTTTCCTGTCTTTTGCTTCTATCCTTGCTTCCTTTTCCTCTGTCTCCCTGCACAGGTTCCTAACTCCTTGCAATTGCCTGGAAGGACCCCGCACGTCAGTCATAACGAGGCCAATCAATCCAAAACCAGAAGTGCTGGGAGGCGGCAACCGTGTGCAGGTCTGAAAGCTGCTGAGCAGAGGGCCCGCCCTCAACCCACCTCCGTTATTAAAATCGAGCCCTAGGGCTCCAGATTCAACTTTAGGTTATTGCCAGAGTAGAAGAGAGAAGTTTCAGACTGTTCATTGGGAGTGGAATATTTTAAAGCAGAGCTACAAAATTCTACTGGAAAGCACCAGTCTTCCACATCAGTATTATTTTTTAATCTACGCCATACTTATAGAAACAAAATTGTATGAAAATTTCTCCGCTGAGGATAATGTTTGTGGCCAGTGTGATACCACTTTTCCTGCGAGATTATTTATTTCACAAGATGATAACGTGAAAAGATTTCACATACTGCTTTAATTCTCCATTTAGTAAAAGGTGGTGGGAAAAAAATCCAAAGACAAACATTGTGTAACATTCCCACACTTAATTCCTCAAACAGTTTGAGAACAACAAGCATACCAACTGTCATCATCCTCTGCACATAGAAATAAAGTAGAAAATTTTATTTTCTTAATTTGCACCAATATTTTTGAAATCTAATCAGTCACTGCATAAACACAATATAACATTTAAAAACGATTAGACTAGATATAACACACTGTATTGGCTCATTGTTCAGATGCTGCACCACATTTACATCAGTGATTTTCAGGCTATTCTGTATGGGAGCTTGTTGTAGGAACCCCATGTTATCTTGAGAAAGGCAGTATCGGCTACCCAAGGGAAAGTATTTACCAATAGGAGTAACATTCTAGTATCAACATGTACAGAAATCAGATGATGGATGGACAGAAATCTGATGGCTGGAGGGATCCCCTGCAATCAGGGGATCCCTTAGGGTTCAGGGGCCCCAATTTGAAAACCCATGATTTACACAACAGAAGCCGGTATTTAAATAAACTGAATGGCCTGCATGATCCAGATTTTTATAATGCTTAGAGGAATAGACCATTTAAAGGCACACAAATTAATTAATTTGCATTCAGAATGTAGAACTGGAGAACAGTACAAGCAAAACTTGACATTAGATCGAATTTTGCCCCATAGAATTCTGGATATGTAGAGCACACCAGCAAACACAGCACGAATACCTTCAACAGAAAATGAAGAGTTGGATGTATATTCATTAGGAAACAGGATTGAAGGCAATAAAACTAAGTATAATACAACTGCTTCCAATGACTCAGCTGACTAAGGTGCAAGTAACCAAGGCTGACCAGGAAGGTTACAGGTCTGTTAACCTACCTGACCCCATCAGCGGCAGTAAAAGTTATGACTGACTTCAGCACAGTTGCAATGGGGAGGGAGAAAAAAAATCTTTTAAAAAAAACCCTAGGCTCACACATGAACAATGTTCATTTGGGTGAGCTACTAGAGGCCACCTGCAACTGTGAAACTATACTTGAGCAAGGATCAACACTTTCAACAGGAGGAGGAGAATTGGAAGGGAAAAACTGAGAAAAAGGGAGGGAGAAAATAACATTTAGAAGGTATTCTGGAGATTTGAATTTACTTTTTTTCCAAGAAGGCAGGAAGAACATAAATTTTCTTGTTTGATAAAGTTGAAGAAAATATGTCTGTGGAAGGAATTGAGCTTGATGGACCCAATACACCTGATCATTAAAAAAAATGAATTTAACCATTAAAATCCTGGATGCTTTTCAAAACTCTGGAAAAAGTGTTTGATGGCTACGATAATCCATATACAGGAAACTCTTTTATCCGGCACCGACGTGGTGCCGGTTTATCAAAAAGTCCAGATTACAGAGAGGTATAGTAAAAGGTACGAGAGCTCCGTACACAGCAACAAATCCAGGCTTCCCTGTTGTGCAGGAACCCCGGCGTCCCTGTTGCTTAGCAACAGGTGCAGGAACGCCGGTTACACAGCCACAGATCCAGGAACGGCCACTAATATGAAGTAAAACTTACCTGAACCTACTCCTGAATTTTGCCGGTTAACAGATTTCCGGTTATTTAGGTGCCGGTAAATCGAGAGTTTCCTGTAACAGATTTTTCTTTGGAAGGGGAAAATATAGTTACTGTTGGCAACACATTAAAATCCAGTCTCTTATTGACAAAAAAGATTACAGAAGAGCAAACTTGGCACTGCAGTGGACCTTTCCCTTAAAAAGACATTTGATGTAATTTTATTTTACAATTGTTTTGCACTATTTCCCAAAAGGGGGGAGGGAGCATAAAACAAAATGGTGCGACAATCATATTCCACAAGTTAGAAATTTTATTTTTAAACAAAAATATATTCCTGAAATGGTGCATTTGGTATTCTTACTTTTTCCCTCCCTGCGAGAAGTCCCACCAATATTTAGCCAGTTTGCACTGTTGAACAACAGTCTGAAGAAATCAGATAGACCTTCAAAAGGAATAAATTCCTTACACGATGGCATCTGCTTAAAAGACAAGAGTCAGAGAGATGGGGGATTGGGGGGGCGGAAGAGAGAAAGAGAAAGTTCAGCCCCGTTTCAGCTCAACTTTGATGTGGTGTAGATTTGATGAGCTACATGAGAATTGTTAAAAGCTTGTTTTGGCAGCAACACAAGAGCTTTAAAAGCTGGAGGGTACTTTAGAGTCATACATGTTACAAATAAATTAAAATGCAGATAGAAAACTAGGCTATTTAAAAAACAGACGAGAGTCAAAGTTGATGAGAGATAAAAAAAAACTGGAGCACAAAATCTAGGCTGACACTCCAGTGTAGTACAGGAAACTTTTTTTAAATCTGGCACCGACGTGGTGCCGGTTTATCAAAAAGTCCGGATTACAGAGAGGTATAGTAAAAGGTACAAGAGCCCCGTACACAACCACAGATCCAGGCGTCCCTGTTGCATGGCAACAGGTGCAGGAACCCCAGTTACAAGGCCACAGATCCAGGAACGGCCACTAATATGAAGTAAAACTTACCTGAACCTACTCCTGAATTTTGCCGGTTAACAGAGATTTCCGGTTATTTAGGTGCCGGTAAATCGAGAGCTTCCTGTACTGAGAGAGTGCTGCACTGTTGGACGTTCAAAGAAGACAGCACCTCCCAAACCCACGACCACTACCACCTAGAAGGACAAGGGCAGCAGGCGCATGGGAACACCACCACCTGCAAGTTCCCCCTCCAAGTTACATACCATTCTGACTTGGAAAGATAGCGTCATTCCTTCATTGTCACTGGGTCAAAATCCTGGAACTCCCTCCCTAATAGCACTGTGGGAGTACCTTCACCACAAGGACTGCAGCGGTTCAAGGTGGCAACTCACCACCATCTTCTCGAGGGCAATTAAGGATGAGCAATAAATGCTGGCCTTGCCAGTGACGTCCACATCCCAGGCACGAATAAAAAAAAGGTGCAGTCTTTCAGATAAAACGTTACACCTGAGAAAGCAGATGGGGCCTTGGTTTATGTTAAAGATCCCATGGCATTATTTCGAAGAAGAGCAGGGGAGTTATCCCAAGTGTCCTGGCCAATATTTATCTCTCACTCAACATCACTAAAAACAGATTATCTGGGCGTCATCACATTACTGTTTGTGGGAGTTTGCTGTTCGCAAATTGGCTGCGTTTCCTTCATTACAACAGTGATTACACTTCAAAAGTACTTGATTGGCTGTAAAATGCTTTGGGACATCCTGAGGTTGTGAAAGGTGCTATATAAATGCAAGTCTTTCTTTTCTTTTTAGTTGAGTCTCAACAATTAGTTTATAGGCATTCTACAGGAAGGGAGCTTGCAGCAAACTAAATACCTCTCTCTTTGATGCTGCTTGCAAAAGTGATTAAAAGTTTAAGAAACTGGGGCAAATGAAATTCAGCAATGCAGGTACTGTAGTTTGTTGCATAGAGAATCTTTCGTAACCTCCCAGAATATTTTGTGACACCAGGGGGAAATCTTACTGCAGCCTTGGCCTACGAACGAGATATTTAAGTTTAGTTGTATTAGCATATAAATTGTAAAATGGAAACTATATTAAATACATGTTAAAAACACCAAGTTTTCTCCTCTGTAGCTCTGACATGACAATTGTTCACTAACCCCACTATACATCCCTAAAAATAAGTTTTCTTTTGTGAAAATTCCTGGAAGGTCTAATTTGAATTCATACTTTGCTAAAATAGTAATCTGATATTTATGTTTATATATTCATTCTCAGGATGTGGGCATCACTGGCAAGGCTGGCATTTATTGCCCATCCCTAGTTGCCCTCAAGATGGCCTTCTTGAACCGCTGCCATCCATGTGGTTACGCTGCTCCCACAAAGCTGTAGGCAGTGTGTTCCTGGAATTTAACCCAGCAACAATGAAGGAAACCACAGTTACCAATATAAATATATTATCTTTCCTGACCAAATGCCAATTTTTTTCCTTCCTCATTGCTTAAGTGCAAGTAGTCTCTGCTTCTCAAATTATTTTGTTTTTCTACTTTGATTATTTTCTACTGTCAACAATCACAATGCACAAGCCCTTTCTCAATTTTCTTCCATCAAAAAGTCTTGCCCCAAATTACACCAAAAATAATTTTCTATTGAAATTGCACCAAACAAAATTTCTCTATTGCCCTGTCGGGACAATTCTTCACCAACCCCCCAACCCCCCCCTCTATACAAGCCTAAAAATAAACAAAGTATTCAAAAAAATCAGGAAAAAAATCTCAAAGTTTCATCCCACTTTACAATCACTTCAACAATTCCTCCTTTCCATCCACTGCCACATCAACAGACCGCTGGGCCTCCTGAGCAATCCAAACTTTCCCTCCATAGATCTTTCAAACCCTAGGCTAGCCTCACTTGCATTCCTTATCCTGGGCCTAAGCTGGGCATGTGTGCACAAGACAGCCAAGACATAGGCATCTGGAGTAAAGTGCAATCAAACTTATCCTCTGCCTCAGCCTCATAGTTCACCATTCATTCCTTTCCTCCTTCCATGCCACACCAGAATCCCGACTTCAGTACTCAATCGATTGATTCCAGACCCAGTCACTGCTGTTTACTTCTTTGCCTCACCTTAGGCAGACCTGGAACTTCAACACTAATTCTCTCACTTACCTGCTAATCAAGGCAAGTCCTGGATTTTGCTGCTTGCTCCCTACCAGCCTCAGTCAGGCCCTAATCTTCTGCTTGCTCCCTGCCCTCCTTGCAAGCCCCAGGCAGGTGTTGGAATTCATTGCTCACCTCAGCTCCCTAGTTGGCAAGTAGAATGAATCTCCTTCAATTTTTCATCAAACCAAAATCACAGTTTGTATTTTATGGGGCAAGTAGAGATAGTTCAAAAACACTCGAGCACAAATGCAAGAAAAACATAAATTTGCACAAGTAAACATATGTTAAAGCAACAGAAGGAATTAAGAAAGAGGAATAGATTCTGTAAAAAAGTAAACTGAAGATTACAAGCCAAATAATAGAAAGGAAAGATACAACTTAAGTTTCTGGTGGCTTTGCTCATTGAGCAAAACAAAATTCTCTTTTCTGTAACCGGTTCTCCAATTCTGTGTGTCCTTCTGTCTATTCTTTTTCACAATTTTCTCTCTCTATAGCTCATGCACACTTCTCATTATGCTGTCTAGCCTTGAATTTCAACTTTGTTATGTCTCACTCTTCAGTTACACCTCTCTTCTGTATGTCTCCCAATGTCCATGTATGGCACTCATACATTTTTCTTTCATGAACTGCATTTCCAAATCTCACTTTTGTTAAATCCTAAAATACACAGGAAAAGGGAGCCAACATGTACCAACTTGGGCACAGATACTGAAACCGGGAGAGAACAGGCTATCCAGGAGCTGGTGCTACACTCACAGATCAGGAAGAAACTTGGACACTGGGGAGGGATTGGGGATGGGGGCACAGATGTGGCATAATGAATGGAAGGGAAAAGGTAGCAGAGATGGGATTGAGTGAGCAACCTGGGACTCAGACTGGGATTTGTGAGTGGAACACAGATTCCAGAGGATGGCAGCAATCAAAGGGCTTTGTTCTTTGGGGGAGTAGTGGGGAAACAGGGCTGGATGCTGGAAACACTCAAGTGCAGGTGTTATCAAGTGTCTTTAAAGTGATTTTAGTCTCTAGTTCTCACACAAGCGGTTTCCACTATTTGGCACAGTGTAGCTAAAACTCAAGAGAGTTGAGACAGCAGAACTTCACTATCACAATTCATAAGAACCAGTAGGAAACCAAGACTCATGACTAGGGTTGCAAAGGGGTGGAAAGTTTCCGGTAAATTTCTGGAAATTTTCCATGGGAAGTTTAGCTTGGGAATTTTGCCCAAAAAAGCACATGCTAGCATAATGTTTTTTTTGTATTTCTTTCTTGTTTTTCCCCCCACAGGTCCTCTCTTAAAATTACTAACAGAGATGGAATCTTAATTATTAAGGAATTTCTTAATCAATATATGTTTATCTTCTTACTTGGCTTGTTTTAATAATTACAAGTTTTGTGTGTGACTGTGAACAAATGTGTCCTGATTGGTTGGATGAGCGATTAGCTCCCTCTATTTGTAATATTTGCATATCGAATTGTGATTGGCCTGCAGGCATCTCTAAGACTGCTATAGTTTTTTTAAAGATCCAGGTTAGGGGTCCTGAGGGAAGTCATTTTGTTTTCTGCTGATGTTGTGATGATGCAGTAAGTAAATCAGACTTTATACCAAATAAACCAGTTACTTGTTGAACTCTGTTGTCCTTCAATTTAAAATATACAAAATAATACACTATTGGTGATGTAGCGTCGTGTGTGTACAGGTCATGCTTCCATCACATGGAGCATCAGCAAAAATGTACTCACCCTGTTGCAATCGTGCTGATCGACCGCAGTTCGACACAGAGATGAATGCCTTTTATTTCTCTGCATAGAACAATGCCACGTTTACCGTCGGATGTGTGGAAGCATTTTACCCCAGGCATTAAAGATGGAAAGACTGTGTACATGTGCAAACACTGTAGAAAGCCATATGTAAAGAATGCCACAAAGATGCAACAGCATTTATCCAAATGCAACAACTTCACTCAAAGCTCACAGCAGTCAGCCCAGAGTTCCTCTGCTTCCATTCAAGAAGGTGATGGTTCTCATTCAGCATCAGGCTCCTTATCAGCAACTCCTGGCCCACTTGGAAGGTTCTTTGATACAATGGATAACCATAGCCAGAAGAATGCAGATGAGTGCCTTGCTCGAGCTGTATATGCAACAGGCTCACCCCTCATGCTCACAGCCAATGTGTACTGGAAGAGAGTTTTCAATGTTATTCGCCCTGCATACTGTCCTCCCACCAGACATGCTTTGTCTACTTATTTGCTGGAGGCTGAGTATAACAGAGTCCAAGGAAAGCTCAAAGAAACAATAGCGATGGCAGACTGTGTTGCAGTTATCTCAGATGGGTGGTCAAATCGTCTCCACTCCTCTCCCAGTGTTCTTCAAGAGCACAGACACAAAGGACAACAGGCACATACATTGCTGATGAGCTGAAAGCGGTCATCAACGATCTTGGATCACAAAAGGTCTTTGCAGTAGTTACTGACAATGCTGCGAATATGAAGGCTGCTTGGGCTCAAGTGGAGGAGGCCTTACCCTCATATTACGTCTATTGGGTGCGCAGCTCATGGGCTTAACCTGCTCCTCAAGGACGTCATGGGTTTGAGAACCACTGTACAAGAGAGCCAAGCAAGTTGTTAAGTATGTCAGGGGAAAACAGGTAGTTGCAGCAACCTACAACTCCAAGCAAATGACAAAGAACAAGAACACCACACTGAAGCTGCCCAACAACACTCGATGGGGTGGTGTTGTCATAATGTACAACAGCCTTCTGGAGGGTAAGGAGTCGCTGCAAGAAATGGCAATATCCCAGTCTGGGGATATGGAAACCACCATCAAGAAAATACTGCTGGATGATGTGTTTTGGGAGAGAGTGGTTAGCAGCCTTAAACTACTCTCACCAGTAGCATCTGCAATTGCTCAGATTGAAGGAGATGACGCTGTCTTGTCAGATGTTCTCAGGCTTTTTACTGATTTAAAAGAACAAATCAACATCCCTGCTGCTCAAAGCAGAGGAGAAGGCAATTGTTCAATTCATACAGACGTGTCAAGCCGATTCATGCTGCAGCATACATGCTGGACCCAAAGCATGTTGGGAGACCAATACTTTCTGGAGAACAGATCAACAGCGCTTAGTGTGATTTCTACCCTCTCACACCATCTCAATCTGGATGTGGGCAAAGTTCTGGGAAGTCTGGCAAAGTTCTCTACCAAGCAAGGTCTTTGGAATGGGGATGGGATATGGGAATCATGCAAGCATATCAGTGCACATACCTGGTGGAAGGGACTTTGTGCATCTGAGGCCCTGTCACCTATTGCATCGGTGATACTCCAAATCCCACCTTCATCAGCGGCCTCTGAACGAAACTGGTCACTTTTTGGGAATACGCATACAAAGGTGCGCAACGGGCTGACTAACGAGAGTGGAGAAACTGGTGGCTATCCGGGCGAACCTACAACTTATTGAGCCAGATACAGAAGTGTCCACCACACAGCTAGACACTGACACAGAGGAGGAAATGGACACGTCAGAGCCAGAGTCAGAGAATCAGGAGGAGCAATGAGGAGTAGAAGACTCAAAAAGGGACAAAATAAGGACAAATTACAGGCTAAATAAGCTGACGCTCTTTTTATTTTATTTTAGATGGGTCTTTTTTGTGGGGGTTCAATAAAGTTCAAAATTATAACCTAAATAAAGTTTTGAAAGCCTGTTTTTATTTGTATGGAACAGTATGTCTATTTTGACGACAAAGATAATGTAAGGGTCAGAGACAAAAACCATCAGTGTGCAAAAAAACTCAAAATTCCCATAAATTCCCCAAATTCCCGAAAATTCCCATGGAAAGTTTCCTCTTTTAAAAATTCCCAGAATTTTGCAACCCTACTCATGACTGGCGTCCTTTTGTTCACTTCTATTGATTAAAGTATTACTGTTGAAACATTGAAAATTGAGGACTTGCCTGGAGAAGTTATACAGTACTTGGACAGACAAACAAAATAACCATCTCTCAAACATCCAAGTTAAAATCTCATCTATTGATGTAAATCTAATTTTCTTAAATGCTGGGATTAGCATCCACTACAAACCAGTTTCTACAAATCGGTCAGTCTTGGCTTAATGGTAGCAGTCTCACCTGCAAGGCAGATTGTTGTGGGTTCATCCCACTCCAGAGACGGGAGCACATAATCCAGGATGACATGGCGAATGCTGCACTTCTGGAGGTGTCGTACGGAGGTAGTGCTGCGGCAGGCAAAAGTGTTGTCTTTTAGAGGAGATGTTAAACTGAGGCCCCATCTGTCTTCTCGGGTGGATGTAAAAGATCCCATGGCACTATTCAAAGAATAGCAAAAGTTCTCCCTGGTGTCCTAGTCAATATTTATCCCTCAACCAACATTAAGAGAGAAACAAATTATCTGGTCATTTATTTCATTGCTGGTTATGGGAAGTTACCGTGCCTAAATTGTCTGCCGCGTTTCCTACATTACAACAGTGACGACAGTTCAGAAAAGTACTTTATTAGGTGTAAAGGACTTTGGGACGTCTCGAGGTCATGAAAGACGCTATATAAATGCTAGTCCTTGCCTTATAACGTTTGGGCTTGAGGAAAAATAAATTAATTCGTGCAATTAGGTTGCACCCCCTTACACAGCACTGAAATGGCTCTAATCAAATTCATGTATGACATTCTCTAACTGTGACCATGGCGCATTATCGTAAATTGTCCTCTATTGAGTTTTTGAGATGCTCATCTGAAATCCGGTTCTGCACAAGCCCTATACATCTTCCAACTAAACTCTGGGAAGACCAAAGGCAATAAATAGCTTGAGCCCCTGCCACAATCTCCATACCCTTGCCACCGGCTCCAATATCCTCCCAGCCACCGTCTCAGGCTGAACCAGACTGTTGACAACCTCACCATTCTGTTTGACCACCGGCTGAGCTTCCAACCTCATATTCTCATCACAAAGACTGCCTGCTTCTTGCTCTAACCCTACCTTAGGCCATTTGCTATTAAAACCCTCACGAATTTTGGGACTGCAGACTATGCAACCATGGCAGGACCTCTGGCGTAATATATGTTAAAATGATATGGAGCTAAATTTATCCCTGAAGAGCCAAAAGTCACATATGCACGAGAAGCATGCTGGAGACAATGACATTCCACTACAACAATTTTCTTAATTTGAACTAATCTTTTGAAGAAATCACCAAGAAAATGGATGAGGGAAACCCAGTAAAATTGCCCAAAGGGTGTCAGAGAAATTTTCCAGATTGTTATTTGGCCTGGATTTATAAATCTGTTTTTTCAGCTCTCCCAGGAGATTACATGCCTTCTGGGTGGGGAGTGTATGTATTGTGATGCACAAGACATCACCATGATGGACCAGGTGGTCTTTTCCTGTCCATCATTTATCAAATGTTCGTATGATTCTTTGTGGAGGGGAGTAGTCAATTTCCCAGAGACTGAATTAATATATGTGCAAGAAACAGTCTACAAGGGGATACTATTGTTACATCCTCCGGTTACATGATCATACAATTGAATATTGGGCAGGGAGAGGCCACTCCCGTAAAAGCAAGATGCTCCGACCTCTTAAGGGAGCAATTTGACACCACTGAACTCGAGAAGGCATACCCAAATTCGTAACAGCATACAAAAATAAATCCTCTTTCAAAAAGTAGAAACAATCCAAAAAAATATGAATCTAGAAAATCACTGACAATGAACCAGTCGCACTGATTTGCAGGTTTCGACAAGAACAATTACAGGTATTTAAAGAGTTTAAAGGTAGGTTCAGAACAGACTAGAAGCAGAAGCCAAATATACCATCCTAAGTCTCAATTTGAACAGTAATTAATTTCTCCAGTTGAATAGAATAATTGTAATACCAGGATAACTAAATATGAGGAAAATCGTCACCTCAGTGACTGTACTTTAAATTAATTCATTGTATGTTAGGTGCTTTGGGATGTCCTGAGAGCTACGATAAGATATTAAATATTTGCAAACTTTTTGCTTTCTAAACATACTCATAGGCTAGTAGCCGGATACCGATCAAATGCCTAAAATAGCTTTCCTCAATTGGCTAAGCTTAACTTAATTAGCTCCCAACTGTATCATGAATCTCCATGCACCAGCAAAAGATTATTTCCCTTTCCAACTTAAATTTTCTTCTTCCTTACTTTAGGTCCCTGTAGATCATAGCCAAGATAGGCAGTTGGCCTGCTCAGAAAGAACTGCACACATGCCACTCAAGCTCCAAAAAACCTTAGTAGGATTACTTACTTACTTAGGATACATGGCACAGAAACAGGCCATTCTGCCTAACCAGCCCATGCTGGCGTTTATGCTCCACTCAAGCCTCCTCCCATCTTTCCTCGTCTTAACTATCAGCAGAACCCTCTATTCCCTTTTCCCTTATATGCTTATCGAGCCTCCGCTTAAATGCATCTATACTATTTGCCTCAACTAGTTCCTGTGGTAGCGAGTTCCACATTCTCACCACTCTCTGGGTAAAGAAGTTTCTTCTGAATTCCCTATTTGATTTCTTGGTGACTACCTTATACTGATGCCCTCTAGTTAGGCTCTTCCCCACAAGTGGAAACACTCTCTCTGTATCTACTCTATCAAAACCTTTCATAATTTTAAAGACCTCTATTAGGTCACCCCTCAGCCTTCTTCTTTCAAACAAAAAGAGACCCAGCCTGTTCATCCTTTCCTGATGGGTATAACCTCGCATTTCTGGTATCATCCTTGTAAATCTTCTCTGCACCCTCTCCAGTGCCTCTGTATCCTTTTTATAAAATGGCGATCAGAATTGTACACAGTACTCCAAGTGTGGTCTAACCAAGGTTCAATACAAGTTTAGCATAGCTTCACTACTTTTCAATTCTATCCCAATTCACCATTTAATTTGCAATCCCTTCCTGTGGTAATGTATCTAGTCTCAGAGACTCATTCATGATGGCAAGCGGCATGAAACTCACCAAAAGGGGAAGTTCGGTTGAAAACCCACATCCTATCTACAACACCAACTGCAACATTTTTTCATGCATTTCACTCTATCCTCCACAGGTAACAGTCACACTCTGGTACCTTACTCAAATGGCCATCATTCACATGTGACCCTTGATGGGGAATGCAAACAGCATATTTTACCAAGAGGCCTCACAGCAGAGCACGATTCTGTCCTCTTCCCATCAGCCACACACACAAACTTCCGCCAAGAGCTGATGGATAGCAATCAGGAGCAGAAATGTTGGCTGATTTTCTCCTCCCTAGGAGCACCGAGACCAATTGTAGTGCCCTTGCCACCACCCCAACTGCAATATGCTAACTTAGCTCAGTCCAGATATCCAATTTAGGACTCTAATGGCTCAGCTACTCATTGGATAAACACTGGAAGAAAACAAATGTTCTTCCTACAAACGCCAGGAAGATATGAAATTACAAACGACTATAGTTTCCTAGATCAGTTGCTTAATAGTAGGCATGAGCCAGTCACCAAAGGCCACTGTAACAACCCAACACAAACTAATTTTTGTATACAGGCCTTGAGGGAATGGTGTTGAATTTTGCAGATGGTACCTGTAAAGTCTGTGGGTTGTGCAGTTAATAAATACACAGACTTCAGAAGTAACAAACAAACAGGTCTTTACTATTCGAAGGTCCGGGCGAATCTGCCCCAGCAATCCTGCCACAACACTTATATACTGGTGTGGTCACTATCGGTATTACAGTATACAGAAGCCAAACAAATAGTGCCACACCGAAAGTAGCCCTCTTAAAGGTGAACGGTTACATTCAATAGTTCCCTTAAAGGTAGACGGGTACATACACTACAGTACCAAAATAGGAAGTATAGTTTAATTCTTTAGACCAAAGGAAGCTGCAAAGGGATAGGCGAAAAAAGTGGCAGATGGAATTCAAATTCATTAAGTGATACATTTGGCTAACAAACAGCAGGAATTATACTCTAAATGGAAGTTGGTTCAGTGCTGAGGGATGTTAAGTCTGTGTGTTCCAGTTATGGTTAATATGAATCACTGCACACAGGCCGCAAGAATAACTTTAACAGGTCTTTACTAGTCGAAGGTCAGGGCTGAACTAACCAGCAAATTACTACACAGCACTTATATACCGGTGTGGTCACCACCGGTATTACCGTATACAGCAGCCAGAGAAAGTAGTACATCTCTTAAGGTGGAACAAGTTACATACACCACAAGGGAGAGCAGAGGAATTGGGGGCACAAGTTTAAAAGACACCAAAGATAATTAAAAAAAATACTGCAGGTGCTGGATGCAGCCCTGACCACAAAATCTCAAACTGATTAAAGACATCGCCTCAGATTGATAAGGCTGTAAAAAAAAATACTAATGGAATTCCAAGTTTTATAATGATATAAAATATAAAAGCAGAGGCAATGATGAGCCTATGTATAAAAAATTTAGTAAAACCTCAGTAGTGTAGTATTGGGTTCCACACTATATGAAGGATCTGAGACTACAATGCCGATTCACTGGGATGCTGCATTGTATGAGGAAATACAAATATGAAGATTTGAAAAATTGAGGCATTTGGTTACAACTTGGTAGAACTGATAAAATGATGAAAGGATGGGACTGGGTAGATAGTAGAAGACTGTTTCAAGTAGTTATGGGACTGGAACAAGGGCCACAGGCACAAGATTAAATGCCAGAGATTTGGAACAGACAGCAAGAGAAAGTTCTTCAGAGAGTTGGGATGCTGTGGAATTCACTTCTAGGACGAGTGGTTGAGGCAGAAACGGTCAACATTCAAGATAGATTGAAAGGTGGTTGAAATGATATGGGAACAGGATGGGTAAATGTGATTGGGACCATTCGCTCACATGAAGGGTAAATGCCAACATGGACTGGTTGGGCTGAATGGCCTGTTTCCATGTTGTAATTTCTCTGTATTGCTATGTCTTAATTTTTTTTAATGCAAAACAGTAAATTACTGTTTCCACCTATTATAAAGATCATCATGCTAGAGTTTGATTAACACATGAGAGTGGAGAAGTTGTATTACTATTAGTAACAACACTTTTTACAAGCTGAAATGAATCTTTTTGCCAGTCTCTCCATTTTTCTTATTCAACTCGTCAACCAGAAAGGCTGTACAGGATATGTCCAGATGGACTAGGACTTGCCGGGGACCTATATTCCATCAGTATTTCCGATCGTGAGCAGGGTGGATACAACTAATCTTGCGAGAGCAAATCCTGAAGCTCCACTGCCCACCACAAAGTTTATACAACCGGTCCTCATAATTTAACCCTTTTATCCCCAGTATTGTTCTGGTGAATCTGCACTGTAGCCCCTCCAAGGCCAATATATATCTTTCCTGAGGGGCAGTGCCCAAAACTCAATGCAATACTCGAGATTGGGTCTGATCAAAACAACAACTGAAACATAACTTCCTCATGTTTCTATTCCAAGCCTCTTGAGATAAAGGCCAACATTCCATTAGCCATTTTGATTACTTTTGTTAACTAATAGTGATGTGTGTGCATAGACACCTAAATGCCTTTGCTCCTCCACAGTTCCTATTCCGATTTGTCTTTCTTGGATCCAAAGTGGATGAACTCACTTTCCCACACTGATCTCCATCTGCCACGGTTTTGCCAACTCACTTAATCAGTCTGTCACTTGTAACTTTCTGCTCCCATCTAAACAACTTACTGCGCCTCCTAAATTAGTGTCATCTGCAACCTTGATATACAACTCTCTATTCCTTCATCGGAGTCATTAATATATATGGCAAAAAACGAGGCCCACTACATCTCTACTTCTCAAGAAAAATAAACCATTTTGAAGCTTATAAAAGTACTTTTTGCATTAAAACTTGGAAGCTGTGTAAACAAAGGATGAGTGTTTGAGGTAACTGAACCATAGCATAGAAAGCCATTCAGCCCATCTTTGCTCGAGCAATCCAAAATCAATCCCACTGTCCCAGTATAATAAGAACATAAGAAGTAGGAGCAAGAGTAGGCCATACAGCCCCTCGGGCCTGCTCCGCCATTCAATAGGATCATGGCTGATCTGAACTTAGACTCACGTCCACTTCCCTGCCCTCTCCCCGTAACCCCTTATTCCCTTATCAGCTAGGAAACTGTCTATCTCCGTTTTAAATTTATTTAATGTCGCAGCTTCCACAGCTCTCTGAGGTAGCAAATTTATCTCGAGTTCCTCCTCATAAGTTTCCCATCCCTGGCGTCATCCCGGTGACCCTACTGAGTAATTTTCCATGGTTTTAATGCCCTTACGCTCAACTAGTCACCCAACTTCATTACCAACAAATAAATCAAGCAATGCTTCTTTTCTTGGTGGACTAGAAACATAATGATCTCAAAACCAATCTAAATGCATTCTAAAAACTTTTCTCCACTATGATCATATGCATTACCTTTATTCCAGTCAATCTTAACTATTCTGTGCTAGTTAAAGCCACTCATCGTTATTATACATCTTGGTACTATTAACAACTTGCATTTATATAGCAGATTTAAGTTTTTTTTAAAATGGCGTTTCACAGAGGCATAACACAAGAAATTATTCTAGTCAAAGGAGGTGCTTAGAGCGATGACCAAAAGCTTAGTCGAAGAGGTGGGTTTTAAAGAGGACAGGGAAGTAGAGGGGCAGGCATGTTTAAGGAGAGAATCCCCTTTGTGATATAAAGGTGTAGGGATTTTGGGAAGGAACTCCAGAGCATGGAGCCGAGGTGGCTTAAAGAGTCTACCAATGGTGAGCAAGGACAGTTTAAAAAAAAAACTAGCAGTCTTCGTTCTTTGCAAATTCATGAATCAAGGCTGCAATATTACTCTACTGCATTTCATAGAATAAATACACTTTTTCCAGAGCCCACCAGTAGAAGACAGTAAAATGTACATATCGTTAACAGACAAAATCAGAGGCAAATTATTTGGATTAGACGTAACATCGTGCAATACATCCCGAAATAAAGAAACAGGCTGCTTTAAAAAAACTCAGTTTCTAATTAGTGAAAAACTGATAAATAAAATAAATGTTAATAAATTTCACAGGGTAAGACCCATAATGGTCTTATCCGCATGTATTCACAAAGAAAATGAAAAAATCATTTGAAGTTGAAATGAGATGTCCTTTGGTTCCCAGCAAAAAAGCTCCACTAGCAATCAATGCAGAGGCTTTTAGTGGAACAATGGGAGGGGAGGGGAAAGAGGGCATGTTGGAATAAAGAGGCTAAGTTTAAATGTTTCCTTAAGTGTCCACTTCAGCAAGCTAAAGATCACAATTCTGATCAAAAAGCTGGCTATTATGAGTTCAAATTTCTCCTTTTAAAAAAAATTAAAAAGTGAATTGTTTTGGCAGGAGTGGAGGCAGGGAGCTATGGATATTTGAGGAAGTAGCCACTCTACAACCTTATCCTGGAGTATTCCTTTAAAGGTGGTATTTGCATTCAGTGTCCAGTGTAACTTCAAGCTGAAAAGGCACTGTTGGCAGAGAAACAGCCATCAATTCTACTCTTTGCACCTGTGCTATACATTGGAAGAGGACACATAAAATGGTGCATTGAAATGGTGTACTTAATCCAATCTTAGATTTGGATTAGCTCTATTCCCATCAACCAAAAAAGCCCACTCTGTTAATGTGAAAAGAATAAGCTCCAGTGTAAAAGAAAATAGCTGTCAGTGTTAACTAAATGAATAACTGGCACATTTCCTCCCGTCAAAATGCTACGACGTCATTTTCTTCACTGGCACACTTTCCGGCAAAGATACTGTTGTTTGGGTTCACAAGGCCATTTTTAGATAAGTCAAACAATGTCAATCTGTACAGTTACTGGCACTCGCATCGGCAGCTGGGGCTTTCAGATCAATTGGCTGATTGTTGATCTGGCATTATATCCCAACACACACAGCCAACAAACTTTGCCTTCAAATCAAATTTAAATACAGTCACAGAATGTGACCAAAGGTTAATTTCATTTAATAATGGATCAGCTAACCTTATTACTACTAATGTACAATAATCTTGCTGTATTTGCTCATAAAACGTGAAAATTTAATAGTTTTGACAAACATTTAAGTTCAGGTCAAACTGGCTCAACAAACTATTCGAAGTTGAAGCAACACACACCACAACACACGCACCGACAAAACAGAATTTCCTAGCATGACCTCACTGCATTAACATGAAGCTGTGCAAATGGAACATTTGATCAGTTTTTCAGAAAAGTAATCCAATACTGAAATAGTGTACACCATAAAAATATTACTTTGGCCAGGTTAAGTGCGCATTCACAGCATTTTCCAGTTACGCTTTCCAATCATTAAAAAGGCTCAATAACTTTATACAGGGGCAAGGAAACGGGAATTAGAGTGGATAGCTCCGATGTAGAGCTTGCACTAACACCGACCGGTATGATGGACCTTCTACCCTGAATATATTATAGATTGGTCACTGTTACAGCTTACACATGCAAAGGGAAGTTGCAGTTCATTTGTATTCTCCTAGACAACAGTATTTAAATACAATTAACAACCTTCATCCCCATAACAAATTTAAAAAAATCAGTGACAGAAAATTCAGATTGAAAATCTCTATTTAAAATCATACAGGTTTTGTACATTAAATAGCATATTAACAAGTTGAAGGCGTATCCTGGTGTCCTATAACCTTAAAAGCTAGCTTTTCTGCATTAGTCATCAATAGATCCTAACCCATGCATAGGGCCACTGTTTTCTAATAAGTCAAATCCCATATTTAGAACATGGAATTCCAGTATCATTTTGGGCACCGCATTCTGCTATTACATCCATTTTTTAATAATACCCATTAATTTATGGCAACTGTACAAGTCGAATTCTATTTTAAATTACATAAGATTTTTGACCAGTACTAAGACACAGACAGACACTGTCACGACCTCCAGATGTCCCAAAGCGCTTTACTGCCAATTAAATACTTTTGAAGTGTAGTCACTCTTGTAACGTAGGGAAACGTGGCAGCCATTTTGTGCACAGCAAGGTCCCACAAACAGCAATGAAATAAATGACCAGATAATCTGTTTTAGTAATGTTGGTTGAAGGATAAATTTTGGCCAGGACACTGGGGAGATCTCCCCTGCTCTTCTTCAAATAGTGCCATGGGATATTTTACATCCACCAGAGAGGACAGATGAGGCCTCATTTTAACACCTCCTCAACACATCCAATGGTGCAGCACTCCCTCAGTACTGTCATCCTAGATTATGTGCTCAAGTCTGTGCAGTGGTATTTGAATGCACAACCTTCTCACTCAAAGCAAAAAAAGAGTGCTACCACTGAGCCAAAGTTGACACTTTGGGGATTAAATTCTACAATTACTATCCATTTTTTAAGGAACACTTGATTATAACTATTGAGCATTATTGACATTGTGAGCTGAATTTGTTTCATATGTCTTATGGTCATCGACCAGAAAAGCAATACACAGACGATTTATTCATTAAAATTTAGCAATGGCTTATATATTAAAAAACAATTTTAAAACCAACTTTTCCACAAAAACATCTAGTGTAGGAATGCCTCAAAAAGGAAAGAAGAGCTGAGAAAATAGGAGAATACACAATCATGATTCTCTATATTCCAGTTCCCAAACTGGACAATGGCATGTCAGCAAGCAGCGAGATGGGATGAGGTGGGAGAAAGAGAAGTGAGAGAGTGAGAGTGAGAGTGAGAGTGACCTTGCAACACCATCATTCACTTCCTACTTTCTGTAATTGAAAAAGGTTTGCACTGCTGCCAAATGTTCATCAATATGGGAATTTCTTACTAACCTTCTTTCAAGAAAATAGAAGAAATTGTAACTGACAGAAAACAAAGCTTTCCTAACAGCCAAGTCTGAATCTCCTGTTAAAATCATAACTGTTGGAAATCAGGTCAGTAATTATGTCACTTAAGTGATCCTATTTTACCCATACCAGCACTGATTGTAGAAAAATGAATGTTGTCTAATCTGGTAGACACCACTGCAAGACAAGGCCATTTGAAGAGGGCAGAAAGTCAGAAAGAGCACTAGCTAAAATAAAAACATAGCTTCAAATTTTGAAAATGGTGACTTCACTTCTCCCCTGTCCCACTGTAGTCACCTTCATATAACATGCTCTAACCAGAAAGACCAGTTACTAGCATCTCCTCTCCTGCAGCAACAAATTTGTGTTCAGTCAACAAAATATGTGCTCAACAAATCTATTTTCAACAGATTTTCCTCCCTGGAGGTTGGATACGCCACCACTACGAGCCTAGCCCATCAGATAACTGCCAATCCAAATTATGCAGCTAGCAAATTTGCGACAGTGAATGGCTGGAATATAACTTGCGCACAGCATCACTGGTAACTGATGAAAAGGAAAAAGTGCAAATGCTGCAGGTGCACAGCAGGTCTATTAGCATCTGAAGACGGACGACAGATATCATTTTCTACTGGGGATGCCACAAATTTTTTTGTTGAAAATAAAATATAAACAGCCTTGTTTTCTGAAAACATAACATGGCATTTTTGTAGGTAGGTCCCTCCAATCATTAGCCCTCCGCAGGCCGTTATTGCTAGCCTGAGCTCAGGCCAATTAGGACCAAACAGATTATTACAAGTTCAAACACTCCAAATAGTCTGGGCACTCTCAGTTTCTTTGTAATAGATTTCTAAACCAACACTGATTAGAATAGCTTTGCTTTCTAAGTTTGTGTCACTCAGCTGCGCAGACAACTATAGAGAAGACCGTTCAGCCAATGTGATGTATCCAAGGTGTTCCACCACCTATGGTTAAATCAATTATTGGTCACGAAACAGCTCATGAATATTTGGGCAAGATGATTTTGTTACAGGAATTAACAGTATTTAAATTGGAAGAGATTCAAGTTGCTTTCAAAATTATGGTAAATCTGTTAATCTGTTGCACAAAATGATGTAGTTGTTCCAGTAATGTTCTTACATCTTGCAGCCACCATCGCTTAACAGCGAGAAGCTGACACGGTTCAAACATAGAATATGCTAAGTAATATTGCTCCCAAGATTATCACAATACAATTCCAGAGCATTTATAATGTGTAGATTAAATAACAATTGTTTATTTCAAGGCCCTAGCACTTGAGTACCTAAAATCATACACAATGACAGCAATGTTTTAATCTGTCCTCCCTAATTACTAGTCCCAATTATTACACTATATATGTACTACAAAAAACGGTGAGTGGCCTCAGAATTCCAAAGATGGCACTAGTAGGTGACATTGCCAACACAACGTGAAGTGACAAATTAAAAACAATGGGGCATCCCCTAGCGTACGTTACATTCCAAATGCTGCCCTAAATAAATCAGTAGCGTTAGTGACACAGTAAGCGATTGTGGCAAAGGAAATTTCAGTAGAAGGGAGTAATTGGAATAAGCATATGCAAACGTAATTCGGATGAATCGTTAAGAAAAAGCAAAAAGGCAAAAGATTCCTTGAAAAATACGTGAGCAGATCACGCAAGGACACAAATAGGAGTTATATAGCACCTTTAACGTAGGAATAAGTCCCACAGTGCTTTACAGGAGCGTAAGCAGACAAAAATTGACACCTAACCAGGACGGGTGACTAAAAGCTTGGTCAAAGCTGTAGGTTTTCAAGTAGCATGTGGTGGGAGAATAATTAAGAAATTAATGAAGACATGATCACGAGGTAGGTTTTTGAAGGAAGGGAGGTGGCTAGCAATGGAGAGGGGTTTGGAGAGAGCATTCCAGAGTGTGGGACCAAGACAGCTGATTGGACAAGTGTGCAGAAAACAGAGAGGCCAAGGACATGGATAATTTCATATTGGTGGACTGAACGCCAAGAGGTCATGAGGGCAGGGCTGATGGGGAAGCAGAATTTTCTACAGGATAGATGTGGGTATAGGTGAAAGTTATGGACAAGTTGTGGTTTGCGTGTGGCGGAACCTGGCAAGGAAAGTGTTGGGGTCGTCAGGCTTGGAAGCGACAAAAGTATGGAATAGTACTTTAGTAGCAGTTGGGGTGAGATAGGGGCACAGGTAGGCAACACTGCACATGTATTAATGGACAGTCTATGTGGAGGACAGAGTGGAATCTGAAGCTGTTCTCAGGATCAAACAGGAGAGCAAGGTTGCACACTCCGATTAAACCCGAGGGAGCAGCAAGGGTGCAAGGGAATCAGCAACTCCCAGATCTCATGTCCCCTATGACTTAATGCATCTTTTCCTGTCCAATTTCTACGTAAACAATATCGAGACCCAGGGATCATAACAAAGAACCCTTACTCTGTACACCAACTACTGGAATGCATCTCACACACTTCCAAGTGAATTCTCCTCTTTTTCTCCAAATTGTAAACTGGATAAACACTCTTAATTGAAATCGAGCCACAGGCTTTGGACAAGTAAGTAGTTTCATTTACAGAAGACATAAACAAACAGTAGGCAGCAATATATCTATTTCCCTTCTCAACTCGATATATAAAACAAAGACTACTTGCTTTCTTTCTGAACATGGCCTTTAAAACAGAAGGCCACTTGCTGCAAACTTCCTCTAGCTCAACTCTCCCTGGCTAAGGTTTTTGAAGTACAAACAGCTACTGGCTGTAAGATTCACACACACATACACTGATTGCTCTCTGATCCAAACTGTTTGTGTGCTGTGAATATAGTTCAGTAACATGAAATTTCTGCATTTTAATGAAGCTGCCAATCAAGAGCCCCACCCTCTTCTCAAACATTTCAAAACTGCTGTCAAAGTTACTACTACAGGTGAAGGCCTGTCCTTTGAATAGAACACCACCTTAAGCAGCAATGTGTCTCAAAGTACTCCTGAAGAACAATATGAGCCATCTTTAATAGCATCAAATGTTTGGGATTGCAATTAACAGCCTTCTGATTTCTGCTGGGCTAGCAGAGACATAATGGGTTGAATGGCCTGCTTCCATGCTGTAAATATTTATGGTTCCAAGATGCAAGACTTCTAGCAGCAAAATGTGTAAAAAAAAAAATCTTTTAAATTGACAGGCAAAAATATATTGACAGAGCTCAACAGGATGGCTTTGGTCTTGAAGTGTTAAGTTGGAAAAAAAATATTGCTCGTTCACAACTTGATAGCAGACAGTGCTCGTGGAGTACAGGATAGTGGCAGAGAGGCAAAGCTAAATGTAGTTGTCATCCATATGTAACTTTCTTTATGCCTGCAGTTGACGATGCTAAGGGACAGCGTGTAAACCAGGAAAAGTGGGCCAAAGATAGAACAAGGTGATAGTACAGCTTCTCTTCCTACTCCTGCACAGACAGACACAAATTAGCAAGAGGCAAAAGGAAACAAAGTAATCAGAGGAAAACTATTATCTCCTAAAATAAACCTCAATCATATTCAGCTGAGCACAAAGCAGTCAGGAGAATAGACAAAGGGGGATAGAGAGAGAGCGCAAGAGTGAAACAAGGGCAAGAACCTTTTTGAATCATCTTAATTCCTATGCATCGTCTTGGCCTAATTCGCAAATCTTCCCCCCCCAAAATAAATCTAGTTAGCTCTTAAACATGTTTATAATATATTATAGGCTTCAATGGCCTTCCCTAGTAACTTACCAGTATTCCACAACACTGTTACTCTCCCGATTTCCCTCTTACTCCTAACTTACCATAAAATGTTATTCCCTTGTCAAAGTGAGCAATTTGGATCAAATTTGTTAATTCCCTTCATAATCTTGAAAACTTCAATTACATCATCTCAAAGTGTTGTCTTTTTCAGAAAATGAGCCTAACTTCCTTTTCAGATTTCGGGAGTTATTCTGGTTGCTCACCTCTATATACAACTTGGGCAGAACCAAATCATTGGCGGCACCACCCTCCAAGAGACAGCTCCGCTTTATCTTTTCAATCTTGCTAAATGGACACTGGTCAGCAATTAAAGAGCCCAGGGAACAAAAGAGGGTAATTTTCAGCATGCAATCTTACCAAAGTGTGAATTGAGAGAGACTGCTCAAGAAATGGACCTAGTTAGGACAGAGCTCTTGTAGAGGTCCATCAAGCTTCTTAAACTGGCCCTTCTCCAAAGAAGTAACATCCTTCCTAGGACCAAAATTTAAACAGTACTCCAGATGAGGTCTGACCAACGCCTTAGATAGATACAACCTCTTTTGAGGAGTACTCGCCTGCAGAGCAAAAGCAACTGCATGTCAAAAAAGTTATGTGAAGGGCTTTGGGCCATCCTAAGTGACATGACAAGGCTTTGTATAAACGCAATTCTTGGTTTCTCTTAGTCTATTGCAATACAGTACAGTACTCGATTTGCCTCTTTTACTGCAACCTATGCTGCCCATTGTGCACTACCAGCAGTATGGATTGTTTAGGCAACTTGTCGTCAATTCTCTGTGAGGGAGTGGTTGAAGCACAACACATCAGCTTAGAAAATGGTGAGGGGGCAGAATAGGAGGAGAGATAGCAATGTAATTACTTGAATCAGTTGAGTGCTGTGGTTGGTTGGTGGGGTGGGGCTGGGGGAGAAGAGAAAGCAATAGCTATTCTGAGCTGTTGATAACGAGACAGATCAAGACTACCGATCAAAAACCATTTTTGTTGCTCAAGTTGGGAGATGCAATTTACAACAGTCAAATGCAATATTTCAGCTTTATACAATGACAAACGGTTTACTATTCGTCCCCAATGATCTTCTTCACCAATGCTAATGAAATCAAAAATACTAATGCAGTGGCAGGAAGTGGAGAAAAGCAGGTTTAAAAACAATCTTGATTGTGTGACTTTGCTGGGGCATACCAAACTGATCACGTCCTCAAAGACACACCACCTTATCTAGAGAAATGGCTCAGTATTTCACACAAATCACAGTTAATGTTGTGCAGGCAAATACAGCAAGATCACACAAAGAGCAAATGAGATGAATGACCAGCAAGTCTGTTTTGGTGGTATTGGTTGAGGAACAAATGTTGGCCAGGCCGCCAGCAGAACTCCCTGATCATCTTCAACTAGTGCAATGGGATATCAGTTTAACGCCTCATCTGAAAATAGCGCCTGCGACGATGCAGCACTCCCTCAGTACTGCACTGGTGTCAGCCTAGATTGTATACTGGAGTGGGATTTGAACTCTCAACCTCCAGACTCAGGTGAATACGTTACTAAAATGAATCCAAGTGCCACAACTCTCATTTCAAAAACATAATTAAAAACAAAATGGCATGTTACACATTAGTTTGTTCAACATATCGCCTCTATAACAATCAGATTTAAAGAATTACTGCTGAATTTCAATATATTTTGGATTAATTGGACTATTTTAAACAAGTCAAAAATTTGATATTCAGATAGTTCATTTCAGCAGAACTGTCATTTTAGCAGACATGGAACAAGTTTAAAAGCTACTTGACATTTTAAATGACATTTTCAATGTAGCTGCATGAAGCCTTTTGAGATATTCAGTTTCAATCATGGTCAAGAAACACCTCAGTGCCACCTTTATTTGGTAGTTTGGTTTATTTCTCAACCTACAAAAAGGAAATCAGCGTGGTTAAAATCACTTTATTGACTACTTGAATTGGGAAAATATGCCAGACAAAGGCACATTAAATATTGGACAGTTGAGGCTGCTTGATCGCCACTTGTAATTTGCTTTTTCATACAAACTCAACTATGTTAAAATTCATTACCTCCTTAACTGCAAGTGGAGATAAATGCTGATCGCAAACCGGTACTGGTAATGGAAGCATCATGAATTCCAGGACTATGAACTGGCACTTGAAATGGAAGGTTGAACACTTACAGTAACTGAAACAAATCTTTCAGTGATTTTATGAAAAGCCTATGTAAATGTAATACAGTATTGTATTACTTTAGGGAAAGGCTTCCAGTTATTGAATTGATTTTAAAAATCAAATTTCAGAAAAAAAAATTAAATTATAAGATAAAATTACTCCAGATTTTCTTAACTAAACCATCTTGCTACAAATATTGACGAGAGTTGTTGCTGTTTAAAGGTGACTTCCACGTCAATCAATAAGTGTACTGCTACTATAGATAAGTGCAATTTCCAATGATAAAAATGCATAGTGCTTATATGGCACATTGCCAAAATCTCAATTTTGTTTGGTGCGGGGGGAGGGGGAAAGGAGAAAGCCAGACACAGAGGCATACACAGAAATGAACAGGAGAAGGAAGGGCAGCAGAGGAAGTCAGATCCTACAGCCACTTGCATCACAGAAACACAAGTACAGGCCTGCACTGAAAGGAAAAAAAGGACTTGCATTTATATAGCACCTTTCACAACCACCGGACGTCCCAAAGCGCTTTACAGCCAATGAAGTACTTTTTTTTGAAGTGTAGTCACTGCTGTAATGTTGGAAATAACAGGAACATACTGCTAGTTAAGCAGCATGTAACATTAAATACTTGTTTTGGACAGGAGTTTAAGTAACTTTTGGACATCAACAAAATATCTGAAATGTTATTAGAACTTTAAAACAAGGAGTCAGTCTTGTGTGAAGAAGTTGATTATGTCAGATAGGATAATAATATACACCGACCATATTATTTTCTGGTAATTACAAGTATATTAGGAGGTCAACTGTCAGTGATATCATAATCATTAATATTTCACAGTGGACATGAATACATATGAACAGGAGCATACTAATTGCTGTCAGCAAAGAGTTGTCCTACAACTGCTAGTCAAGATTTTTTTTTTAGAAAAAAAAAAGTGGGCATCCAAGATTATTCAAGTTGTTATCTCACCTCAAGGATTAGACCACAATTATCAACTGCTTGAAATTTGTTCTTGCAGATTATGACATCTGAATCTCTCAATGAGGGAATCAACTTGAAATTACTCTAGTGTAGCACAACATCTTGCAACAATTCCCACAAATGTTTACACTGACCAAGCATCACGCTATTTACTACTTAAGTGCCATGATTTTCCATAAAAATTCAGTGAGGTTGTGAAAGTTTTCGTTTCCAAGTGGATTGAAGCTATAGGAAATCACTTGCCCCAATTATTTTCCAATAACTGTTTTTATATCATGGCAAGACCTGCATTAGCGGCACCAGCTCCTGGCGTGCGGGTCTCACATGGCCAACTGCAACTCAAAAGTAATCTTGCCAGGATTCAATAACAGGACATTTGTTACCAGGTCTTACCAACTGCAGACGACAGTGAATCCCAGCAAACTTACTTTCAGGTTGCAGCTGGCTGTTGATTCCCTGCGCCAGCAGCTGGCGTCTCAACCACTGATAACCAAGTTCGGTTAAAAAGGACATCAGATCTGACACTTCCTGAACCCAGAAATAATTTAACTTACTCACACATGATATGCAAAAATATTTTTGATCCAGGGAATCAGTAAAATCTGACTGTTTATGCAACATGGAAATCTAGACTCCTACCGTGCACACAGGCAGTCAGGATGGAGTGTTGTCTTCAGGTGAAGCAGGGCTAGAGATAATTGGACCACAGCATGCAGACGTTATTCAGTCCTCATTTTAAAGTCATACATTGTCTTTTTTTTTACTTCATATTATAGTTAAACAGAAAAATTTGGGAAGCTGAGAAGTAGAATTGGTTGGAGCATAGGAGTTTCTCTGCAGTACAAGCTGAAGCTCAGAGACACAAAACTAAGGCAGAAGAGGTTAATTGAAGAGACACAAAGCTCAGGTTTTAAAAATTGCCTCAAAGTTTAACGAATGTTTTTGATCCCAAAAACCAGTAAAATTTGTCAGATTTTGTACCCTACAGGCATCCATGATCAATAAACATGCTCAATTACAAATAAATACACCATGTAAACTACAATGTTGTCACATCTGCTTCAGTCAATTGAACTCTTTAAAAAAAAAAAAATGCTTCATCTTAAAACTTACAGGTGTTTTCTATATTTAAAACAGGCACTCCACACGTACACTAGAGGCATCCAGCTATACTGCTCTGCCACATCGCTCGAACCACACCCCCGCAACCTCCACGTTGTCAGACTTCCAATGAGCCACAATGTCCTCCAGTTAAACATTGGAAAAACCAAAGCCATCATCTTCAGCCCCTCACTGAAACTCCATCGCCTCACCACTAATTCCACCCCCTCTGCTCAGCCACTGTCAGGTTGAATCAGACAGTCCTATTTCACCCCGAGCTGAGATTCCAACCCCGTATCCTCTCCATCACAAAGACTGCCTACTTCTACCTCTGTAACATCATCATCTCCATCCCTGTCTCAGCCCATCTGCTGCTGAAACCCTCATTCATGCCTTTGGTAACTCCAGATTCTACTATTCCAATTCTCTCCTGGCCAGCCTCCCATCCTCCATAAACTTCAGGTCATCCAAAACTTTGCTGACCTACATTGGCTCCCGGTCCCCCAATACTTCAAATTTAAAATAGTCATCCTTGTATCCAAATCTCTTCATGGCCTAGCCTCTCCCCATCTCCAGCCCTACAATCCTCTGCGAACTCTGCGTTCCTCCAACTCTGGCCTCTTGTACTTCATCACATCCCTTTGCTCCACCATTGGTGGCTGTGCCTTCAGCTGTTTAGACCCCAAGCTCTGGAATTCCTGAACCTCTCCACCTCCTTCACTTCTTTTAAAGATACTCATAAAAAAACACCTCTGATAGAATTTTTAGTCACCCTTCCCAATATCTCCTTCTTTAAGAACATAAGAAATAGGAGGAGTAGGCCATACGGCCCCTCAATCCTGCTCTGTCAAGTTTTTGTTCAATAAGATCATGGCTGATCTTCTACCTCAACTCCACTTTCCCACCTTATCTTTAGCCCGGTGCTGGCTTTTGTCTGATTATGCTTGTGAAGCACCTGCAGTCATTTTTCTATGTTAAAAGCACTATACAACTACAGTACAACTACAAGTAGTTGTTATTTTATTGGCAATGAGAATAGCATTTGTTTTGTTGAAAATGTATATCTAATTTTCTGTCCTCTGCTACCTATAGATTACGCACTTGAAGAATGTGGTTACATAATTGATTCCATCTCAGATGTAGAGCTGGTAGAGTCAAGTTATACTGATAGCTGCAATTCAATGAGACACTTTGAATTCAGCAACTATGAAGTTCTGCACATGCATGTTTGGAACCATGTGCAGAGCCCCTTTTTCCAGTTGGCCAACTTTTATTAGCAGAGTTACTCTGCTCATAACATTAAAAAGATTCCACATTAAGTTGATGAGGTTCCCAAGCCACGTACATTTCTAATGATTTTCCCCAATTTTCTCCCATTTACCATAAGGTTTTGACCCTTTACTGTGGGTACAGTTGGAGCTCATCTCATGAATAAGCCTCAAGGGTAAACTCAGCAGCTTATTTGACTTTGGGAGGCATGGCTGCCAAGCCAATCCTACTCTTAACCAATGCCCATAGAGGTAGGTAGATAGCAATCAGGAAGAGGAATGATTGCTGATTTTTCCCTGTATAATGCAGGGTCACTGAGGCCATTTGTACCACACCTACTGCTGTACTGGCAGTGATCATCTAACTCAGCAAGGATTGAATCTGGGGCCTCTCTGTTTTATCTGGTTCAGGTATTCACTGGCGCCATCGGGACAGCATTCTGGGAATTTTTGTTTTAAAATGCTCACCAGGCTGGAATTCTAGTACACGTAGGGTGAAGCCCAAGTGTTGAGCTACCTGCTACACATGGTCTCTCTCATCCCAGCTTCAGTGATTTTGGGAGTCAGGTCAAGACCTGATTGTTAATTTATACTGCTCTTTCACATATATGCATTACAAACCATTTTGCATCAGCAAAAATTAGTATAATGGCAACCAGAGAAAATACATAAGATGAGTAGATTTAGAACCGACATATGCTTTCATATTCCAAGTTACATACTGAACACAGAATTTCAGGGTAACTAACTGTAGATCATCATGTTAATAAACCGCAGTGAAGTTCATTTTTTTTTGTTTCTACCATACACCATTCTCCCAGTAAAAGCACACCTGTTTAAGACCATCAATGCTGCTCAAATCAGCTCCTACAGGGTTAACAAGATACCACCTCAAAAATATGGGAAATTGGAAGAATAGTTTTTAGAGAAAAAAAATACTGAGCTTCCATTGTACGCCTCCCCCAGACAAGCCATCATCCCAAAAAATTGCTGTGCCAGATACTGTGGACACAAACCAGCAGCTTCCCAATGCAGGATTTTAATATAACATTACTTAAAATTTGTCAACTTTTTTTCTTTACAAAAAGACAGTAAAAATTATCTAATTAGATGTGATTTTCTCCCAGTATGTAGATTTTGCTTGTTTCCATTTACAAAAAACTTGAGCCACTGCAACACAGCAAGTATGCATCAATCTGATTACACCAGTACATTGAAAATCACTAAACAGCACAAAATATCTAAAAGGAAAGGAAGACAGGTAGAGAAAGCCTGATGGCAGTATAGTTACTAGTCACATTTATCCAAAAGGGCCCATCACCAGAAGCTAGCAGACTGTTTTTAAAATGTTAATGTTGTTTAGTGTTCTCAGCTTTACTGCAACCAGACTGAGTTGATAATAGTTTTCTTAATACTGCCCATGAACTGTAATAGAAGCACATTAGGTCGGATCAACACATTTTATTAAGAGAATTTTTTTTCTTTAATAAGTGTAATTGCTGGTCATCAGAACTAGCACTAAACTGTGTTGAAGCATCCTATTTGCTGTGAAGGGTTCAGTGGTGGTGAAGTAGAATATTGATACTGTACGGAATTCAGGCCACCACGTAAATCTCAACTAACTGACTGTACCTTGTGGAGGGCGATTCAGGACAACACTGAGAAATGAGGCAGATTTTCAGAAACAGGCGGAAATTTCTAATCTGGGACACTTAGGCTGAAGAACAGTACCTATCAGAAACTAGCAAGTTCCCAGATAATTAAAAGGCTCTTGGGATACGGTATCAGACGAGTCCATGCAGTCCTGATCTCCTTTTCTAACTAACAAGAATTTGCTCTGCTGTCTCAGTCAGTAGAGGACTGAAAAATATATCTATTTAGTTAAAACAGTCACTCCAGAGTAGTAAAGAGAAAAATGCTGATTCACTACAACGTGTTTATGAGGTGGGCTGGAATTTCCATCTTCAATAGTAGCTTTCAGGCGTGTAACCACAGCTACCACATCACAGCAGACCACAAAAATGTATGGAAGTCCTGAGACTTGCGGCCCCCCCCAACTCCCCATCAAAGACGACTGCGAATCCATTACATTAAAAAATATATTTCTGGAGTAACAAAAATCAAAACGTCTACATCAATGCACCGAGGGTCCACTAACAAAATCAAGGCCAAGGGCGTTATCTGGGGCCTGTTACCGCAAGAAAACTAGGGACATTCCCTTGACAATACACACGGTCCCCGACACAAACTCCAAACCCAACCGCTGGTGTTAAAATTAAACCGAATAATGAGGAAAAAAGCAACGCCGCCAGGGTGGGGTGGGACGGGACGGGGTTTAATTTTGCACATTCACAGTGAAAGGAAGCGCTTACAGTCCAGGTGCTTCTTCTTGGGGCCCATGATCTCGTGTGTGGTGGCTTTGCAGACGGTTTTGGAGACGGCAGAGCCGGTGACACTGTGCTGAGCCGCGGCGATACGGTCCGTGATACTCTGTCCCGACATCTTCTCTCCTGGCCAGCACCCCCAGCAGCAGATTCAGACACAAGAGGGGTTTAAATCCCTCTCACTGATCACCCCGGCCAGGGAGACGGAGAAAAACAACACCAAAAGTAAACTGAAACCCCAGGAAGGAAAGCGAGCAAAACTGGCTGCACCGGGCTTTTCTAAAATATATATACAAAGCGGTCTCTTGGGCCGCTATCGCCACCCAGGGTTCAAATCCTCTTTCTTTCTCTGCCTCTGCCGAAAAGGAACAGGAGTTGCAGGAAAATGGCGGGTTTGGGCCAGGCTCCTGCCCACTGGATCGTTATCATGTGATCATCCACCAACCTCGTACCAGTTCGAGCCCATCAGCCAACCCCACACTCTCCCTTTACAACCGAGACTGACGCTGCTGTTTGGTGGTACACTTCCAGTTCCCAGAAAAGGACGCCCCTCCCTCCCTTGTCTGTCTCTGCCAAATGCTAACGAGGTTCTTTTTGTTTGCTCAGTTTTTCTACTGATGCATCTGTATGTATGCACATCTGTCTACACGTGCACGGTATTTACAGAGGACAAGCTGAATCCAGAGTATAGATCGCACCCCGTAGATCTTTGTCTGAAAGAGCCTTACTTTTTTTCGAACATTTGTAACTGCTGAATTGTAAAAGATTCAAGATTATTAACTAGTTGAATTTGATTTTTATATCAAAAGTAGTCATTGCAATAACTTTTTTAACAGTAATTTTCAAGAAGAATATCATTGTCTTTTATTCAAGGAATTAATTGATCATTACCTGAAATAAAGCATGTCTCAACCTCAGTAGATCAATAAGAGCTTATTGGACTTAAAGAACTAGAACTTAACTTCGGATGGAAAAATACTAATATATTTACCTTCAAAAATGAAATAAAAGGAGACACACAATTGAAATCACCAGTTGCTGTTGAGAAGGAAGGCCACCATACATCCATTCAGATTTTTAAAATTCTCTAAAAGGACCAGTTTAACAGTTCTTGAAACGCCAGGTATGTTAACAGCACTCACTCTAGAGATCTGTTCTTCACAAGTACAGTACTTTCAACAAAGTGAGTGGCACAGGCTATTTTTAATTTTAGTAGCCCCGCCACATCCAGTCAAGAATGGCCAGGGGCAACCAGGCAACAAACAAGAGGCAGAGGTTCCATGAACAATCCCATCTTCAATCACAGTGAAGCCCAACGTGTGCATGTAAGAGACAAGACTAAAGTATTTGCAAGTCTCTTCAAGCAAAAGTGCCAAGAGGACAATCCATCTCAGCCTCCTCCCCAGATCCCCACCATCCAGCCAACTCACTTCACTCCATGTGACATTAAGAAGTGGATGCGTGCACTGAGCATAGCAAAGGCTTTGGGCCCTGACACTATCCTTGCTGTAGTGCTGAAGACCTGTGCACCAAATCCAACCACTCCACTAGTCAAGTTTTCCAGGACAGCTATGACACTGGCATGAAAGATTGCTCATGTATGCCCTATTCATAAAAAACAGGGTATGTTATGTATTGTGTGTTCTCCTCCCACCTGCGGTGGCGCTGTCACTGTAGATAAATGGTTGGGGTTGTTCTCTTGGTTAAGTGTTAGTTCTCTTTGTTCGGTACTCTCCAGAACCTTTTTGAATAAAGCACTTCATGTTTGAATCTCTGAGTTCTGAGTTCTTATTGTGTCTAGGTAGAAAGGTACAGATACAACAAAGTGGCGACGAGGATCGGATGAATCTGCGTTGTGGGAACTTTCTTGTTTTCGACTACAAAATACTCGGAACAGAGATTGCAGCATCACATTAACGTTACGGGTGCAGTGAGTAAACAGAAATTAAAATTTGAAACGTGAGATGGCTACTATATTAGGAAACATCGGTGACTTTGATGAAAATGTGGAGCAATGGAGCGCTTATACGGAACGTTTTGACTATTTTGTTTTGGCGAATGCAGTGGCAAACGAAAAGGTCATGCCTACCTTTGAGTATAATGGGGGCAAAGACATTCAATTTACTTCGCAGCCTTGTACAGCCAGATAAGCCAGGAACTAAAACATATAAACAACTAGTGGAAATTCTTGGAGCACATTTTTCAACAAAACCTCTGGTTATTGCTGAGATTTAGATTTCACAAACGGAATCAAGAGGGGGAATCAGTGACGATGTTTATTGCTGCTTTAAAAAAGGTTGTCAGAACACTGCGAGTTCAAGGAGGTGCTGAATGACACCATTACAGACAGACTTGTGTGTGGTCTGCTAAGTGCAGCCACACAGAAGCACCTTCTTACTGAGGACAACCTTACTCTTGAAAAGGCCATTGAAGTTAGTGTCTCCATGGAGATGGCGGAAAAGGAGTCTCACCAGTTGAGTTCAACAGGGAGAGTTCGCAAGGTGTCGTCTGAGCCTAAAAGGGCGCGGAACGGCACATGTTACCGTTGTGGGAAAACGGGCCATCACACTAATGACTGCTGGTGTACAGAGCTGGAATGCCGAAATTGTGGCAAAAAAGGTCACATTGAACGTGCCTGTAGAGGTAAAAAAAAGAACAGACAGAGCTGGGAAGCATGAAAGCAAAATGTCTGTATTTCGACAAGAGAAGAAAAAGAGTGTTCATTCAGTGCAGTATGATGGAACAAGCAAAACAGAGGGGAGCGACACCTCTGAGGAGGAAGAGGTGCACATACTGACGGTTGCAGGTGGTCCAAATGGCTACTGGGTGTCACCACTGGTGGAGGGACAATCAGTGCGGATGGAGGTGGACACAAGCGCGGCTGTGTCCCTTGTTTCAGACACTGTCTACAACAAAATGCTAAAGCATCTTACACTTCAGCCAACAAACATTGTGCTAAAGACATATACCGGCGAACCTGTGGCCATGAGAGGCGCCATTGAGGTGACAGTTAAATTGAACGGAGAGACTGCGAAACTGCCACTATATGTGGTAAAGGGAAATTACCCATCTCTACTGGGACGTGCGTGGCTAGAGAAAATCACGCTGGACTGGCCTGCAGTCCGCATGATGTCAAAAGGGGAGTCAGGTCTGACTGCAGTTTTAAACAAACATGCAGAACTCTTCAATGGGGAACTTGGGAGCATGAAAAAGATCAGCGTGAGACTGGACATTAAACCTGACAGCAAGCCGAAGTTTCACAAAGCCCGACCTGTACCCTATGCAATTAGGCCAAAAGTTGAGGCTAACTTGGAGGCCTTAGTCGAGAATGGAGTCCTGGAGCCTGTGAGCGTGAGCAAATGGGCCACACCCATTGTTCCTGTCCTGAAAAAGGATGGATCTGTTCGAATCTGCGGGGATTTTAAAGTGACTATTAACCCGGTGCTGTCTGCGGAGCAGTACCCTCTTCCCCTCATTGGTGATCTGTTTACGGGCCTGGCCGGAGGGCAAAGGTTCAGCAAAATAGACTTATGCCAGGCTTATCTACAAATGCATGTCGATGACAAATCAAAGGAGCTGCTGACAATTGTGACACACAAGGGGCTATACCGGTACTGCCGCCTTCCGTTTGGAATTACGTTGGCCCCTGTTCTATTCCAAAGGGCAATGGATCAGATTTTGAGTGGACTGCCAGGAGTCCAGTGCTACCTGGACGACATCCTTGTCACTGGGACAAATGAGGAGGATCATCTTCTGAACTTGGATGCGACACTACAGCGACTGAAAGAGTACAGACTCAGAGTTCATAAGGACAAATGTGAATTCTTTCAGTCTTCAGTTGAGTACCTGGGGCATGTGATTGATGCTACTGGCCTGCATAAGGCGCCATCAAAGGTCAAGGCGATCGTGGAGGCCCCAGCACCCCAGAATGTGAGCCAGTTATGTTCATTTCTGGGGCTACTTAACTACTATGGGAAGTTTATTCCAGACTTAGCAACATTGCTGAAGCCGTTACATCAGTTGCTATGTCAAGGCAAAACATGGAAATGGACTGAACTGTGCAACGAAGCTTTCACCCAAGCAAAGAAAGCATTGCTGAAGTCAGAGGTCCTGACACACTTCGACCCAAAGCTACCCATGCAGCTAGCATGTGATGCATCACCATATGGTGTGGGAGCAGTCATATCCCACATCATGCCTTCTGGGGAAGAGAAACCTATCGCCTTCGCATCACTCACCTTGAACAAGGCCGAGAGTAACTATGCACAGATTGAGCGCGAGGCCTTGGGAATCGTTTTTGGAATTCGAAAATTTCATCAGTACCTGTTTGGGAGAAGGTTTCACACTCCTGATGGACCACCGTCCATTGACTTCAATCTTCGGGCCCCACACCGGAATTCCGTCTCTTGCTGCAAGCAGGATGCAAAGGTGGGCTTTACTGTTGTCAGGACACACATACGACATCAAATATCGCAAATCAGACTTGCACGGCAACGCAGACGGTCTCTCAAGGCTGCCCTTGCCTGTTACTCCCCCAGAGCCTCGTCAGATAGACATCTTCTACTTTAGACAAGTGGAGGGAGCACCTGTTACTGCAGTTCAGGTGCGAAGGTACACCCGCAACGATCCAGTCCTGTCTGAGGTAATGGATGATGTCATTCGAGGGAGAGCTATAGGAGATTCTCCTAGTTTGAAACCTTACGTTTCAAAAAGAAATGAGCTCTCCATCCAGGCAGGTTGTCTTCTTTGGGGACGCCGTGTCATCATTCCGCCACCTCTGAGGGAACCTATACTGCAACAACTTCATACAGGCCACAGTGGGATAGTTCGGATGAATGAAATGGCAAGAAGCTACTTCTGGTGGCCAGGTCTCGATGGAAATATTGAGGAGAAAGCCAAAACATGTTCCCCATGTCAAAGGGTCCGGAATGTTCCACAGCTGGCAACCCTACACCCCTGGGATTGGCCTGAAGAAGTGTGGCTGCGAGTACATGTGGACTTCGCCGGTCCTTTCGAAGAGAAGATGTTTATGGTGGTTGTGGACGCTCGTAGCAAGTGGCCGGAAGTCGCTGTGATGAGGTCTACGACGGCAGAGAAAACAATTGAGAAACTTGGTGAGATGTTCAGCCATTATGGCTCACCGGAACAACTCGTAAGTGACAACGGTCCACAATTTGTACCACAGGAGTTTGCAACCTTCCTGCATGTGAATGGTGTCCAACACATCAGGTCTGCGCCCTATCATCCCTCGACTAACGGCCTGGCAGAAAGGTTCGTGCAAACTTTGAAGCACGCCTTGAAGGCATCGCAAGGTCAGGGCTCAATCCACCAACGTCTGAACAGCTTCCTGTTGTCCTACAGGAACGAGCCGCATGCCACAACCAAAACTTCCCCCGCTTCGCTCATGATGAAGAGGCAGTTGCGGACAAGTTTTGACTTACTCAAACCTCCAAGGGCAGAGCAGGTTGTCCATCATCAACAACAAGCTCAAGTTGAAAAGAGAGAGAAAAGAACCAAGGACAGACGGTTTCATCCTGGAGAGCACGTCCTAGCCCGAAACTACAACACTGGACCGAAATGAGTTCCTGCTACGGTGATTGCGCAGATGGGCCCTGTGTCTTACACGGTTGAGACTGCTGAGGACGTCGTCTGGAGAAGACACACAGATCAACTGTTGCTAGGAGCAGAGACAGCCACAGAGGCTCCAACGGCTGGTTGGCCTGAACTGTTTCCGGATGATACCGCAAACCAGCATCCTTTGCCACAGTGCTCTTCTCCAACACAGGAAGTGAAAGAGACTGTTCCACCTGTGCAAACTCCTGACTTTTGACTGACACAGGCACCTTCTCTATCTAGGCCTGTGTCAATGCCTACTGCTGTGGAAGCCTGACTTACCCACAAGACTGGGGCAGAATAAACCCCAGGGTAAAGTCAGGGTTTGAGGCAGTCTACCTCTACCCTTGGTTAGTTGAGTGCATTGAAAGTAACTTACCTGTTGAGGAATAATGTGGACCTTTCATTTAAGAGGGGAGGAATATGTTATGTATTGTGTGTTCTCCTCCCACCTGCGGTGGTGCTGTCACAGCAGATAAATGGTTGGGGTTGTTCTCTTGGCTAAGTGTTAGTTCTCTTTGTTCAGTACTCTCCAGAACCTTCTTTTTGAATAAAGCACTTCATGTTTGAATCTCTGAGTTCTGAGTTCTTATTGTGTCGAGGTAGAAAGGTACAGACACAACAGGGTAAATCTCACCAGGCCAACTACTGCCTATCAACCTCCTCCCAGTCATCAGTAAAGTGATGGAAGGAGTCATCAATAGTGCCATCAAGTGACACCTACTCAGCAATAATCTGCTCACGCTCAGTTTAGGTTCCAGCAGAACCACTTGGCTCTAAACCTCATCACAATCTTGATCCAGACATAGAAATAAGAGCTGAATGCCAGAAGAGAGGTGAGAGCGGCTTCTCTTGCCAACAAAGCAGCATTTTACCAAGTGTGGCACCAAGAAGCCCTTGCAAAATTGAGATCATGCTGGTACAAAGTGAAATTCCTCTGGTCCTGGAGTCAAACCTAATGCAAAGGAAGATAGTTGTAGTTGTCGGAGGCCAATCATCGCAACCCCAGGACATCACTGCAGAAGTTCCTCAGGAAGTGTCCTTGGCCAAACTATTTTCAGCTGTTTCATCAATAGCCTCCCTTCCGTCATCAGATCAGGTGTGAAGCTGCTGATGATTCCACAGTGTTCAGCTCAATTCACAAATCCTCCATTAATGAAGCAGCACTTGTCAGCCTACAACAGAACCTAGATAATATCAAACCTTCGACTGCTAAGTGGCAGGTTACATGTGCAACATGTAAGTGCCAGAGAATGATCACCTGCCCCCACCCCTCCCCCTCACCCACCACCACCCCCAGCAATGCCATAAAGCATCCCTACAATGACCAAGCCATTCCTTTCACACTGACCCCCATTGCTGGAGGTAACGTTATGTCTGACCATTCACTGCAACTCACTAAGCCACTTCCAAAGTTGCAGACAAAAATAGGCATGACCAGAAAGTGGTGAAAATAAATAGTTTTATATGTGACATAAGAGTAATGGAACCTTAACAGAAACAGTTCTTTAAATACCCATGTGCTTACCCTTGTGCATCTATTTCTGTGTCATTTTTCATTTACATGTGCTTCTGAGGTGCAACCCCTGTGGCTTCAGCAGAGGTAGAGGTAGCCTGCTCACTTCCCTGCTGCAACTGCGTAGACACTTTTGGTGGACTTCCTCTGGGATTTGGAGCCTATGATGGCCCCACCAAAGTCTGTTCCTCCTGCGACTGTGCAGGGGCAGACTTGGCCATTGCGATCCAAGGAGGCATCTCGGGCTCTGAGTGAGGGGGAAGCAAAGGGAGGAGAAGTGGGAGTGTTTCTCGCCATCATCCTCCTAATGGGCCACCTGCACTACCCTGCTAGCAAGGAGCTGGAGAGCACCTTGCTGCACAGCAGTGGGGCCATGAAGACCCAAGTCTACATTGACATCCCTCCTAGAGAGGAAGGCCATATAGATAGCATGTGCTCATGTGAGTGGCACATTAGCTGCTCCATGCAGGTGGCCAGCCTTTCCGTGAAAAAGCTTACAGTCGCCATCGCCCGCGACACAGTGGTGCTCATGTTTGAGATAGAATCATAGAATCATAGAAATTTACAGCACAGAAGGAGGCCATTTGGCCCATCTTGTCCATGCCGGCTGACAAAGAGCTATCCACCCTAATCCCACTTTCCAGCTCTTGATCCATAGCCTTGCAGGTTATGGCACTTCAAGTGCGTATCCAAGTGCGTTCCAGACCCCCACCACCCTCTGGGTGAAAACATTTCACTTCAAATCCCCTCTAAATCTCCAGCCAATTACTTTAAATCTATGCCTCCTGGTTATTGACCCTTCTGCTAAGGGAAATAGGTCCTTCCTATCCACTCTATCTAGGCCCCCCATAATTTTATACACCTCAATTAGGTCTCCCTTCAGCCTCCTCTGTTCCAAAGAAAACAACCCCATTCTCTGCACATTTGCAGACATCGCGATCGCAAAACCTGTCAGAGCCTCCTGCACTTCTTCCTGCACCTCCAGGATCACCCTCTTTCTCAATAGCCCCTGAGGCTGAGCATCTGCATGCACTTGTGACTTGTGAGACACCAGGTGACAACACTACTCTACCTCGCATAGGACCCACCGAGGTGTGCATATCTGCGCTGGTGCTGCACTTAGGTCTGGTGAAGGTGCACCCTCAGAAGTTGGAGGCTCCTCTGAGGAGTCATCTTCCTCTTCCGCCTGGACATGGGGGATGCTCCTGATGGATCTGTGGGAGAATAAAGAGATGATTTAGAAATGTAATATCAAGAATGAGTAACAATACCATTATGCACATGATGAACATTCACTGGCTGCTGCCATGTGGCTGTATGAGATGTCATTCTGTCACCAGGTTGCTGAGAGGCCCCCCTCTCTCCATCTCCCACCGCCAGCAGCTCTGCAACTCCTGAGACCTCCAGGGCCACCTCCTCTGATGCTGTCAACATGGCGAGTGATGGAGGGCCGCCTTTGGTTCTCTCCCTCTCCCTGTTATTGTGGGCTCTCTTCTCCTACAAGGAGGGAAAAAAGAGAAGTTTGAGTGAGAGTGATGGCATGAGTGTAAGGAATGTGTGGGTTACATCTGTAGAGGGTGACTATGAGGGAGTGGGGTGCCAATGCTAAATGGCCTCCTTGTGTGGTGTTAGTTGGTGTGATTGCATTAGGATGAGGGTGAATGTGAGGGGTCATCAGTCAGGTGGGGATGTGAGTATGTAGATAGAGAGAGAGGAATGGGTGGATGTGCAAGGTATGTTGGTGTGAGTAATGATGTGCAGGAGTAGGCTTGGAAAGGCAGAGTGATGGGGATGTGGTGACAGGCACAGCAAGATGATGGTAAGAACATAAGAACATAAGAAATAGGAGCAGGAGTAGGCCAATCGGCCCCTCGAGCCTGCTCCACCATTCAATAAGATCATGGCTGATCTGATCCTAACCTCAAATCTTCTATCACTCTGCATCCACCCGAACCCATGTGATCTCCCGGGAGAGGCGAAAAACCAGATAAAGACCCAATGGCCAATTTGGGAGAAAAAAATCTGGGAAATTCCTCTCCGACCCATCTAGGCGATCGAAATTCTTCCAGGAGATCACTCTGTCCCCATATTTTCTACAGTACTTACCTTCTGTAAAGGCGATCTCCACCCCAGCCAGGAACAGGAATAAAACCATCTCCTGAAATCTAACAGAATTAGAACACAGTAGGAGCAGAACAAGGCTACACGGCCCCTGGGCCCGCTCCACTACCCACAGGGCCATGACCATTCCGAACCCAGACTCATGTCCAATTTCCTGCCCGCTCCCCGTAACCCTTTATTCCCTTTACTTCTAGGAAACTATCTATTTCTGTTTTAAATTTATTTAATGATGTAGCTTCCACAGCTTTCTGGGGCAGCAAATTCCACAAACCTACCACCCTCTGAGTGAAGAAGTTTCTCCTCATCTCAGTTTTGAATGAGCAGCCCCTTATTTTAAGATTATGCCCCCTAGTTCTAGTTTCACCCATCATTGGGAACATCCTCACCGCATCCACCCGATCAAGCCCCTTCACAATCTTATATGTTTCAATAAGATCGCCTCTCATTCTTAGTGTAGCTTTGCACTCACATTTCCTGATCTCATCAGATCATTGAAGAGATTCCAGCACTGCTCCCAGGTCCGCCTCACCACATCCCTGCTATTCGCCTCCTCTGCTAAATCCAGCCAGGCTCTTTTTGTCTGCTGGGCAGGTCTCTTCCGCCCATTAGCAGGGAGGAGGACCTCCTGTGTGCTCTGACTCCCTCCACAAGAATATGTAGGGAGTCATCGGAAAACCTGGGTGCAGCCCTCTGTCCCTGTGAAGCCATTTGTGCAAGGCTGAGCAATAACCAAATGCTGAATTATGCAGCCTGCACACTCCTAGGTGAACCGTCAAATGCAATGTGGCCAAGACTCCTTTAAATATCCCGGCTGAAAATGAGTCGTCGATGACGTCATCAGAACCGCACCATTTAATAGGGCTGGGAAACGCGCAGGTCTGCCTTAATAGACGCCATTAAGTCATTCTGAGGAGCGGGATGAAAAGAAGAATGGGGTCCCGACCAGCCACGCCAACCGCCCGCACCCGACCCGCCCAGGTAATGAAAATTCCAGCCGCTAAAAAATTCACAGAGTCCGTATAAACTGAAGAAAATCTGCCAGGGAGCCCCTAAACAATAAAATGTGCATTCACATGGAACCACTGGCACTAAGGAGTGACCCCCGTAATGATTTATTAAGATGTTCCCCTGAGCCCCATTAGTCTTGAGAAGTGGGACTGATAACAGAGATGCAAAAGCTTGATTCTAAGCCCCATTGGCCATGAGAAGTTGGATTGGTCATAGAGATGTAAACATTTTCTCTCAAGCCCTGACAGCCACGAGAAGCAGGTCGACAATGGAAAAATTAAAACATTTTCCCCAGCCCCATTTGCCAAGAAAAGTGGGGATGAATCCTCAAAATAAAAATGCTGCCTTAAGAAGCAGTGCTTTGAGCATCAGTCCGTTTTTTGGCCCATTCGGAGAAGGTAGCAACAGGAGACAAGCTACGAGTGGAGCTCGGCATTCAGCAACTACAAGGAAGACAGGCACTACAATGCCACCACTACTGGGAGGTGTAATTACAGTGCTACAAATTTACATAGGTATTATGCATGTGGACATAGGAATTTGTAATCAAAACAAATTGACACAAAAAGTGTGTCAAGAACACGACAACAGGAATCAAGTGGTGCAGATAGGGAGTGCATGCAGATATAAGATTTTAACTAAGCTAGCTGTCGATCTCCCATGGCATTACTCATACAGGGTCAAGTCCAAGTGCAGTATTCAGTTTAAGTAGGGTTAGAGGGCAGTGGGATGAATGGACCAAGTCTGGGGATGAGGAGGAGGCAAATGGGATGAGGAGAAGAGTGGAGGAAAGAAAGAAGGAAGCCAGGGACAAGAAGAAGGCTAGAGGAGTGGAGGGGAAGAGGGAAAGAGGAGGAGAGATGATGGATGGAGGGGAGAGGAAGAGGAGGTAGAAAAAGAGATAGGAGGGGAGGAGGCTAGGTAGTTGAGAGAGGGAGGAATAGGAGGGGGATGGGAAGTGGAAGGAAAATGGAGGGGGTGAAAGGAAGAGGATGCAGGATGGGTAAGGGGGAATGGGATAGAGAGCAGGACAGGGACTGGATTAAAAAAAAGAGACAGTGGTGAGAAAAAGGGGGGATGGAAATGCAGGAGTAAGGGGCCTGGGATGAGCAAACAATCTCAGTTGGGGGAAGGGGACTATGCCAGAGACTACAAACAATTTCAATTGAGGGATCAGGCTAGCAAACAAATGCATTGGATGGTATTAGGCGGTGTTAGGAAACAGTGTCAGGGTCATTGATTATTCTACACGTACTGGTTCAAATACACAGCCTCGACCAGGAGTGGATGCCTTCAGATCAATGGTTCATCGGCTACAGCATGTCTCTATCAGGGACCTGCGTAGATAAAATAATCCAGCAAATCTTTTTAAAAGAGGAAGGAGAAATGCTTGCTGGTCAGCAGCACCATTATAATTATCCCTAATGGCATTCTAATGCCAGGCCAATCTCCACACTATTTTGTTGTGGGAGAGGAAAGGTGAGACCTCAGGGGAGGACCATAGGCTGGAAAGGGCGCAGGGCTGGTAATAAAAGCCATATATCTGTAATACCTTCTACTTTAAACAGTAAGAAGGTTATCAGATTTGTCATCAGTGAGATGTTTTTGTTATTGATGTGATATATGCAGACTGACTTGGGACAATGTGGGGATTGCCTGCACGCAGGATCAGCAGAATGATCTCTAAACGGCAGCTTTGGTAATTGTGGAGGAGAGCTCAATGTCAGCAAGCGACTTAGTTAAGTTTCTTCCCAAAAGAAAACATGTGGCAGGACATATTTGACAGTAAGCTCAGCTGTCTTGCAGCTGGTACAACGGAGTTATGTCTCTGTGAGAAAACTGCAGCCCTCTCAAGCACTGCCAAGGGTCATGATGAAGTAGCCCACCTGGATCTGCAGATGAGAAGGCATGGATACCAGCAGGCAGAGGCCAGAGGCCACTTTGGTAACTCTTCAGTCTGGCATACCCTGTGGTGGTCCTCCTGACCCCCATCTTCTTCCGTCACAAAGCAGAGGAACATGGGGAGGAAAAAGGGAAACCCCATTTGTTCCCAAAGCCCAGTCTGCAACCTTAAAACTTAACAATTGTCAAAAAGTCATTAATAATGTTTGAAATAATTTTTAAAATCCTATTTTCACTTTAAAAGTACTTAAAGGAACCTCAAAAAAATGTTTTAAATACTTTTTCAAAATTTACAAAAATAATTTTTAAAATGAGATAATACTGTTAAAATAACTTGCTTACCAAGTTCCTTGTAGGCTTCAGGTATGGAGCACCTCTGGCCGGTCACAAGCAAGCCTCAATGCCTCTTCCACTGAGGCGTTCCTTTCTGCTACCAAGCACTGGGTGTTAAGTGAGGGAAATGAGACCCTGCATGAAACCTTGGCCACCTGCTGTCATTTGCATGTGGTGAGGAAGGGTGAAGCAGCCAAAGATTTCCATTCCCAGCAGAAATGGAGGAAATCTTGCTGGGATGTTTCTGGGATGAGGACATGATGTCGGACCTCAAGTCCTAATTTTCCTTTGTTGGCTGTTTCTGGTATGCCTGAAAATGGGTGGCCAAACAGAGGAAAATCCAGCTGTCTCCAACTCATAACCAATTACCTTAATTATTTAAGCACCTTCTGGAACAATTCAGTTGAAATGTATTTACAATTTACAAATAAAAATGTCATAAAACCTATATGTATATCTTAATAAAAATCTTACGGCTGTGCACACTTCCTGACTTCCTGTGCGTATAAATATGGTGAGAGTACTTTCTTACATTCTATGTTTTATGCTCCTGCCTTCATTCAGCAGTACAAGATTATTAGAGCTGTTTTAGAGCCAGACTCGTTAGTTGATAGCTTATCAATGCTCTTATAGTGTAATAGTCAAAACTAAAACCGCAAAGTGCCTGTGAACACTAATGTCTCCTCTGTGTATGCAAATACGAAACAATAAATTTATGCACACACTACCGCATTAACTGTATATACATAGCTTTTCATACATTACCTTTAATTATTTCACAAGTACTGTTAATAATATAGAACATTTTTTTAAAAAGGCTTTCTAATACTGAATCCAGCATTTGAAGGTGCATAGGCACCATTCCATTATACCAATTTTTTAATGTGCTACTTACAAACACAAAATTGGTGAGACTGGACAAAATGTACCTTCAAATATGTGAAAGCACAGATACCAACATTTCATTGTCAGTCTTTTTTAGGATTTATTTATAGTGTGAACAGAAAAGCTTGTCACCATATTCACATTCAAATGGTTTTTAATTAATTTAATCTCATTGTAAGACAAAACCAATGTTGAGATCATGAAAGCTGTGGCCCATAACAGACCCATTTCCATAGCGCATCCACCCCAGCAGTCTCATTCAGATGGCTTTACCCTGTACAGAGTCTCCCTTTTCTAAATAAACACTTGCATTCAATAAACTAAAGTTCCTGCCCCAAATAGTCACCCAACCCTAATCCAGGGAGATTTTACTTTGAACTAAAATTGCTGCGGGTGGGGGTGGTAGATTTCATAGGTTGATTTATTTTGTGACACCAGTAATGCTGTTTTAAACATCCACAGTTGAGCTCTCGCTGACAGAATAGTGCCTAAAAAGGAATAAAACATTTTATATGGTGGTGTTAATGGTTTGCACTAATGATACGTAACACAGAGCATGGCAGGATCCAGGTTCAAGTCCTGGTTCATTAATTGATGCTACGCAAAGAAATGCCAAACAGGGCTTGCAGCATCTTTCAGCAGAGGAGGAAGGCAAATTAGTGGGATAAAAAACACATGAGCAGTCTCTGGCACCTTCTGTAAGTGTCAGCTTGGCTTAGTTAGTAGCACTCTCACCTCTAAGTCAGAAGGCTATGGTTCCAAATCCCATACCAGGATTTTAGCACATAATCTGGTCTGATACTTCAGTTCAATATTGAGGGAGTGCTACACTGCTGGAGGTGCCATCTTTCAGATGAGTCATCAAATCCAGAGTCCTGTCTGCCTGTTTAGATGGATGGGAAAGATGTCACAGCACTAGTCAAAGAAGAGTACAGAGTTCTCCTAGTGTACTGACAACATTTATCCCTCAACTAACACTACAAAAAACAGAATAACTGGTCATTTATCTCATTGCTGTTTGTGGGACCTTGGCTGCTGCATTTGCCTACAAACAACTGTGACTATATTTCAAAAGTAATTCATTGACTGTAAAGTGCTTTGGAACACACTAAAGACATGAAAGGCATAATATAAATTAAAGTTCGTTGTTCTTTCTTCCTGGCAGCCAGTGACAGAAGCCTGTACAGCTATTTGCTTGGCCTCAGGCAACAGGCCAGATGGACTAAGAAAAGGGAATAAAAATAACTCAGTGATTAAATCTGTGATCCCCAACATGGTATAGTGAGTCGTTGATCTTGGCTGTGCATTAGAAAAGGCTAGGCAATTTCTTCTTACCTTCTCTCACAGCTGAAGAATAGTGCATCATGTAAGAGGTTCAAGCAGGAGGAACGACATTTCTTTTCAAAAGCACTGGGAAATACATAAGGAATTAAAAGCTAAATAGCTCCAGCTTTATGTGTATATTAGTGATATGCTACATTTTATAGCCACTTTCAGTCTTCGAGAGCATTATTGTGCAAATTATACCAGCAATGTAGAATAGGATGAGAAAGACCATTAGCCCATATTAGTTCATACATCCAGAAAGTACCTAAAGATCCCCCTATGCCTAAGAGCATCCAACTGTCTCTTAAATGATTCCAGGGTTTTTGCTCCCATTATCCAACCAGAAAGTTAATTCAACACATTGATCACTTTGCGTGAAGAATAGCTTCCTGACGTCAGTCCTAAATTTGTGTTTTGCCGGTTTTAACCTGTGTCCCCATGTCCTAATGTCAAAATCAATGGAAAGGCAGTTAAATTATAAAGGAATTCATCCTGAGCCACTCTCACACACCTACTAGGACCCATAGGGATTCATATATTCTAGGGTTATCTAAAGCAAATTCTAACCTGTATTGTATTAACACTTGAACTGATGTTGGTCACTCTCTTTTAAGTTAAGAGAGGGGTGAAATGTCCCTTTAATTTGTGCAGCATTAGGGGAAAATTCTTCCCAGAGCCCTGAAAGAGTTACTCACCTTGGCATGATATCAGCACTGAGATTTCAAGAATGAGATTTTTATCCATTATATACCACAGTCCATGATGATGACTGGAAGAAGAACCAGGAAGTTGAAGCATGAGTGGGCAAAGAGGATTTTCAGACACATCTCTGGATGTGCTGCTGGGGGCAGTAAGGAGCAGGAGGGAGGTGCTGTTCCCAGCCAGTGGGAAAGAGAAGCCTGCTGCCACCACCAAGAAGCCTTGGTTGTAAGTGGCAAAGGAGGCCAGCAGCAGGAGGGTGACCCAGAAATCATGGATTCAATATTGCAAGCGGTTCAATGACCTGACTAGGTCAGGAAAGGTAAATATACGGCTATATTCACCCAGATCCTGCACTGCAACCCCTTTCACTTTGTCTTGTCAGTCCTACTCCATTCACACCACTCTTCACCCTCACATCATTCTCATCATGATCAATCAGACCTAATCAATGCACCTCCTCTCACCCTCACTCCCTTGACATGCTCACCCCGTTTCCACCCTCCACAATCCTCATTTCATCTCGTATGACCTCACTCACCTCCAAACACTCTCATCACACATTCTGAAATGGCACTGTTAGCACGACCCTCAAAGGCATAGCACTCACACTCCTTATTCATGTGCCTGATTCTCACCATCACCATTTGCACTGCATCCATCGGATGTACACATTCCTCAGAGCCACTCATAGGTATGTTGTGCCACCATTGCAGAAGAGAGCGCAGAATGCCAGGGAGAGGGCGAGGACCGGTGGAGGTCCGCAAGACATTGTAGAAATTTCCCCAGTGGAGGAAGAAGCACTAGAGATCAATGGGATATCAAACTCCCTCAGCTTTGGCGACGGTGAGGCTGGCAGTCCAGCGGAGAAGGGTGATCACATTAACCTTCCATACCCGCATTTCCCACAAAGCATAACTGCTTGTGCGAGGGGTTATGGTTGATTGGGTGACAATGGCGCAGTTGACATTGGTCTAACTGAACCTACCTGCTATTAAAGTGTCCCTTGCATCACGGGCAGCAATATGTTTTGGTGGCCCTGTTTCCGGGTCCCCACCTTTTCCATTATTATAGTTCTCCTTATCCAATAAGGAGTCATGAGCGCCTGCTTTATCCTTCACCTCCAAATCTTTTTGGTGCGCAATGTTGTGTAGGATGCAGGATGATGTGTGACACCGTGGCTGGCAAATACTGTAGAGAAACTCGAGACCTTTCAAGGCACGTGAAACATAACTTGAGCATTCCTATGGCTTGCTCGATACCGCATTGCATGGTGACGTGGCTGGCATTGTACCTCTCCTGTGGTTGAGTAGAGGGGTTCCGCAGAGGTGACATGAGCCACGGTTGAAGGGGGTATCCTGTGTCCCCAAGCAGCTATCCTGTCAAGTTGGTCCCAAGTAGAAACATTTTGGGGATGTTCAACTGCCGCAGTATGAAGGCATCATGGCAGCTACCAGTGAATTGTGCACAGACCTGCCTGAATTTCTTTTTGTGGTGTAGACGATCTGAACATTGACGGAGTGGAATCGCTTGTGGTTCACAAACGGCACTGGCTGGTCGGGTGGGGGGAGTGATCTGATTGCCACGTGTGTGCGATCTATGCTGCCCTGCACCTGTGGGAAGCCTGCCAGAGAAGCGAACCTCAATGCTTGCTCTGTCTGACTGTCTTCATCATATGGAAATGTTATATATCTGTTGGCTTTGGAAAATAATCCATCTGTTTGCCTGATGCATTTATGTGCTGCCGACTATGAAGCCCTCGATAAGTCTCCTATTGCAGCCTGGACGGAGACAGAAGCAAAGAAATTTAGGGCGGTGGTTACTTTAACTCCCACTGGCATAGCCACCAGGTCCAGCTGGCAGAAGGTCTTCCTCTAGGAGGCTGCACAGGTAGGCAACCACTTGCCGTGTCATCCGGAGTCTCCTGAAGCACTGCTTCTCCAAGAGGTCAAGCAAACTGAGCCTCTGCCTGTACGCCCTGCTGGGTGGTTATGGCCTGCTGCGAGCATTGCTGCCGTCTCTGCCATCCACCTGCAGCTCCCTCCTCAACTTGCTCTTGCTGCTGGTGCGCGTCTTTCTCTGTGTGGTCATCAGTCCAGAACAGTGCAGCAATGGCAGCCATAATGGACTTGTCCCTTGCCAACTCTAGAGTCTCAAAATCATTCTGTGAAGCCAAGTACTTTGACAAAACTGTAACCCACAATGAACAGAGGAAGCTCCTGTGAGTGCAGAAACTTTCACATGGAAATTCATATTTAAGCACCTATATAAACATCTGGCCAATCCCACCTCCATTTCCCTGACGACCTTGTTGACCCGCGGGAAACCCATGCTCCAGTAGTTAAATTCAATTCGGGGTCTTTATTGCATCATAGCACCCTGATTTAAATATTTTAATGAGCTTTCCTTCCTCTCTATAGCAGGACATTCATTGGACCCGCTTGGAGCCACCAATAAAATTGCATCGGTTGCATTGGCATCGGCTTAGGGGCAGGTCAGCGACTTTTACATTTTAACCACCCACCCAACCCTCTTTTGCCCGTTGGGTTGAGAGGGGCATGGGGGATGGCAGTTATTATCAAGGCCACTAACTCAATTTTGCCAGGCCCGAAGAGGCGTGTGAGGTGTTAAAATCGCAAAAAATGGTGGGCGGCTCCGATCCCACCTCCAGCCCGCCTCCGAGCAATTTCCCAGAATCGGGATTTCAGACCAAGAGGCGGGATAGGCCCTTAAGGCCCTCATAACCAGTTAATTGCCTCTATAATCCCATTTTGAGAGGCCTTTCTGATTTTAACACATTTCCCCCGTCCTGCACGTCTCCTCTGGAACACGCCAGTTAATCCTGGCGGCCTCACAAGTGGATTGCTTACTAACAGCTGCAGCTTCACCATTAAAAAGGAATTTTCACCAATGATCATTTGCAGGTGGCAGAACTTTGTTGTCTCAGGCCTGGGGGAACTTTTAGCAGGCCTACTCATTGTTGCGGAAGTTTGAAGTTTGACACCCATCTCCAGTGTGACCTCCTGGGAAACCCCTCTCCCCACCTTGACTGAGCGCTTCCTCAAATGAGGCATATAGCAGAAGCATGGGAACTGATGTAATAAAACTCACTACGCACTTGGTTTGAGCATAAAGCAAGGCTTTAATCAACTTGTTTCAGAACATGGAAGTCTAGTTGTATTTCACTAGCTCCTTGTCTTACAAAATGTCCCTGGCAAGCTGGGGCCCACACCCGAGTATTTATACTCCTTGGACGGCACCACCAGCTGGCCGTCCAGCGTTATTTCATAAGTAGTTTCTTGATGATGAGATTTATAACATTCTTCCTGCCTAAAAGATTTGGAAGTCCGACGACTTCCGCTGAACGGATTAGGTGAACCACGAATAGCCGCAGTCTTTTAGATTTTTGTTTATGGCCAGAAGGCACGTCTCCCCAGACTGTGTATTGGTCCCTGGGCCGCTTGATCTGTGCCGATGGATCGACAGGGCCCGTGTTGCTCTGATCGGCCCACGGGAGGCTGGGGAGATCGTGACTCCGGGTGCGGGTCCCCACAGGCGCAGAACTGGCTTCATCCCGTTGGTTAGCCAGAGATTGATCGGCGTCCTGGCCCGGGATGGCCATCCCATAGGGAGCGCTCGGCTCCCCGAGCGGATCCGGTGGGGCAACCGGCAGATCCCTCGATGCCCCAAGTAGGGCGTCATCCTCGGGGGAGCGCAGAGTGTCGGCCTCACCCCAGCGGGTCCCACCATCAGTCAGGTCCGCGGAACTGGCCGGACAGGGAGCCAGGTCCCGGAGCGAAACGGTGGACTCCCGGCCATCCGGGTACCGCACGTGGGCGTACGTGGGGTTGACATCCGTAAGTTCTACCTCGTCGACTAGAGGATCGGTTTTCAACGATCGGACGAATCTTTGGAGCAGCACGAGGCCAGGAGCTGCCCACCATGACGGTAGAGACGTCCCATGGGTGGAGCGACACTGGAAGCTGAAGAATCGCTTGTGAGGTGTGACATTGGTAGAAGTAGAAAGGAGAGACCTGATGGAATGCAATGCGTCAGGGAGCATACTTTCCCACTGCTGGTCTGGTAGATTGCGTGACCTCAGCGCAAGACGAACAGCGTTCCAAATGATAGCGTTGTATCTCTCAACCTGTCCGTTACCAATGTGATGGTACGGTGTCGTTTTACTTCTGGCAATTCCCCGTTGGGAGAGATAACTTTTGAGTTCGCTTGACATGAAGGAGGGACCCCGATCAGAGTGGATGAAATTGGCCGTACCGCAAAGGGAAAAGACTTGATCAAGGCATTTGATCACTGTGGAAGTAAGCATATTGGGACAGGGGAAAGCAAAGGGAAAGCATGAATATTCATCCACCATAGTCAGTAAGTAGGTGTTCAGCGTTGAGGAAGGCAATGACCCTTTAAAGTCAATGCTGAGTCGCTGCATAGGCTGCATAGCGTGTATGAGCGAGCCATCCGATGGACGGAAGAATTGCAGTTTTAACTCCGCACAAATTTTACAGGAGGAGCACGTTCTTTTCACATTTTCCGTAGAAAATGGGAGATTTTTAGATCACACAAAGCGCAACATATGGGTAACGCCAGGATGGCATAAGTCAGTATGAAGATCCGCCAGTGTCGAAGTTGACATAGAAGAGCAGAATGCCCGCGTGAGGGTATCCGGGGCCACATTTTCTTTGCCGGGTCGATAATGTATGGTGTATCCAAAGGCAGCCAATTCCATCCTCCAGAGTTGTATTTTGTTATTCTTGATCTTAGTGCGTTTCCGGTTATCCAGCATAAAGGCCACGGAGTGCTGATCGGTTATAAGTGTGAAATGGCAACGAGCGAGAAAATGACTCCGTTTACGTACCGCTTCGATGATGGCCGTAGCCTCCTTCTCGACAGGAGGATAATGGAACTCGCTACCCTGCAAAGTTCTGGACGGAAATGCAACAGGTCGACCACCTTGATTCAAGGCAGCAGAGATCGCCACATCCGATGCATCGCACTCGACCTCAAAAGGAAGATTTTCATCAATGGAACGAAGCGTGGCTTTTTCCAGTTGTTGCTTGAGGAGGTTGAAAGCTGAAATAGCCGTTGCCTCCAATGGAAATGACTTAGCGTGAAGCAGGGGCTGGATCTTGTCGGCGAAGTGGGGTATCCATTTTGCATAATAAGCGAACATGCCGAGTGCCCGACGAAGAGAGCTGAGATTCTTAGGGGGAGGGAGCTCCTGAAGCGGACAAAGTCGCTCCGGATCCGGTTTGATGACACCGTTGCCCTACCAGTAGCCAAGGATGTTGACTGATGGTACTGATTTCACAGATTTGGACTCGTTTAAGGTTAAGTTGCGATGACGGAGAACGTCAAAAAATTTCTGGAGGTTGGCATGCTCCTTCTGGTCATGACCAGCAATGGTGATATTATCCAGATATGGAAAAGTGTCCGTTAATTTCTCCTGTTTGACTAGGCTATCCATTGCCCGTTGAAAGATGGCCACCCCATTGGTGACCCCAAATGGAAGGTGACAAAACTGGTAAAGCCGACCATTGGCCTCAAAGGCTGTATGCTTCTTGTCAGAGTCCTTTAACGGTACTTGATGATATGCGCTCTTTAAATCAAAAGTTGAAGATACCTTGTAGTTGGCAAGGTTATTGACCATGTCATCGATGCGTGGTAGTGGGTAGGCATCCAGGTCGATATACTGGTTAATAGTTTGCGAGTAATTGATGCAAAGACGTTTCTTGTGTTGCTTCAGAGGATTTTTAACAATGACGACTTGAGCCCGCCAGGAAGATGAACATGGCTCAATGATACCGTCAGCTAGAAGGCGAGAGATTTCTGCCTCGATAAAGGCTCGATCATCTTGGCTGAAACGTTGTGATTTAGTGACTATGGGCTTACATCGGGAGGAAAGATTGGCAAACAAGGAGGCCTCGTCGAGCGAAGCCAGCAAAAGTGCACAAAACGGTACTTTGGAAATAGTAAGCTCCGGCTTTGACCCTCCAAACTCGAAAGTGAGTCTTTTGTGTTGTTTCTGGAAATCCTGTCCCAGGAGCACATCACTGCATAGGTTCTTGAGCACCCCGAGCCGGGTGGACAAATAAGTGCGGCCATTGAGGATAAGGTCGACAAGACAAAAGCCGGAAGAATTGGTGGTCAGTGTCGTCAGAGCCATTGCAATTTCCCTGTCCGAGGTAAATACGCAGTTTTAACTTACTGACAGCCCGCTCACTAATGAAGCTGTCAGAGCTGCATGAGTCGATTAGTGCACTCAAAATATGTCCATTTACCGAAAACTTCGTGGCTGCATGGGACAGACTTTGGGGAAAAACAGCTGTGATGGGAGGAGGGGCAGTTTTACCCTTGACAGCTGTAACTTTAGTAGTGGTTCTTGGGGGAGGAGCAGTTTTATAGATTGCAGCTGTAACCTTAGTAGTGGCTCTTGGGGGAGGCGCAGTTTTATAGATAGTAGCTGCAAAACTAACAGGAGCTCTCAACCGGTATACCTTAGAAAAGTGGCCTTTCTTACTAACCGTGGCTCTTGACTGGCATACCTTAGAAAAGTGACCTTTCTTACTGCAATGATTGCAGGTTGCGTTACGAGCAGGACAAAATTTCCTATAATGGAACATACCTCCACAGTAGAAACACTTCCTTCCGGATTGACAAGATGCCGCTAGGGCGGGGTCGTCATCAGTGTAGGTTTCTCGGGTAGGGTTGCCATCAGCCAGGTTGGAGTCGTCATCCGTGAGGGCTTCCGCCCGAGGCCAATCGAAGGAGTCACTAAAAGTGATAGCAGCAGCCCGTGCACGCGGTGAAAGATAGGTATCTGCATTCCTCTTTGCTAAGTCCAGAGAACATGCCTGGTCATAGGCAGCCTGTAACTTGAGGGTTTTATTCTTCAACAAACGCTGATGTATGAAGGGAGACACAATCCCATTAATAAAGGAATCACGAATTAACTCCTCCTGGTACTGCTCAGCTGTAACAGCTTTAAGATTACAATCCTTGCTGAGCTTGCGAAGTTTCTGCAGGAATTCGTCAAGTGATTCCCCGGGCTGTTGTCGAGTTGTGGCCAGTAGATGCTGAGCAAAAATTTCATTTGGGGACTTGACATATAGCTGCTGTAGTATTTGGATAGCAGCATCATAGTCTACACAATCTTCGATATAATCAAACACATGAGGGGATACATAATTGGCAAGTATCTCTAATTTATGAGGAACATTTTCACCACACACCCTGAGGAACTTGCTAAGGGTACGATACCTTAGCAGCTGTAAGTGAATTCAGGTCCAGGTCGAGACGGGCGGGGCTGAATAGTTTCTCCATGATGGATCGATTACTTGTCCGAGTTCCCTTCTACGGTTCAAGTCGTAGCTGGCTGTTCCCGAAATCACCCAAAGCGTGGAGTCGATATCAAGTTGATTAAATGGACGTAATTAAACTCACTACGCACTTGGTTTGAGCATAAAGCAAGGCTTTAATCAACTTGTTTCAGAACATGGAAGTCTAGTTGTATTTCACTAGCTCCTTGTCTTACAAAATGTCCCTGGAAAGCTGGGGCCCACACCCAAGTATTTATACTCCTTGGATGGCACCACCAGCTGGCCGTCCAGCGTTATTTCATAAGTAGTTTCTTGATGATGAGATTTATAACAGGAGCCATTTATTTCCTTTCCTCCTGGACATCAGATTTGGACGAAGACCAGCTGCGGCAGCAGCCGAACCATGAACAACAGCAGCATCAACAGCAGCAACAACAACAGGAGCGCCAAGCTGCTGCTCGCCCACCTGACGCTGCACAGGCCAGAAGGCACCAGTGCGCGACCACATTGCTGCCCGGGATGCAAGGGATGCACTTATGGCCAGATTTGCTTAGTCTGCACAATCAAACACTTTTGCCTCGCACCTTCTTACCAGAGCATCGACAATGGACAAGAACCTACGGATTCCTATCACTCTGACCACCATTCTGACAATTGCAAGTTGCTCTAAGCCCTCAATGTGGAAGTCCCATTTGTAAAATGTTACAAGCCACAACTTCAACAGTTTGCCATCAGAATTTTTTATCACAACAAGCAACTGATGGCATTTCAAAAATAAACACAACATAACACCCAAGTGACTACCCTTGTGACTACTTGTGCATTATCTTCCTCTTACGCGTGCTCCTACGTGGTGCTTCCCCTGTGGCTTCAGCAGATGTGCAGGCTCCTTACTCACTTTCTTGCTGCTCCTGTCTCAACACCTTTGGCGGCCGTCCTTTGGGGTTGTGAACCTGTGAGGGCTCGGCAACAGTCTGCTGCTCCTGTGGCTGTGCAGGGGATGAGATGCCCATCTCAGTTGGGTGAGGACTCTGGTGGGGCTCTGACCGAGGACTTTGCAGTGGCATGGTCGTGTGAGTGCTTGGAGAGGAGCCCCCACTTCCTTGTTGTCTGCCACCAACATCCCTCTCATGGGTCAGCCCCACTTCAGAGCTAGCAAGTGGCTTGACAGCACCTTGCTGCACTTCAGGGGGGCCATGAGGACCTGTTTCTGCACTGGAAGTCCTACTCCAGAGGACTTCCATGAAAGTCTGGTTTCTATTCTCAATAGCTGACCATCACTCCTCAACGTAGAAAGATAGGAGCAGGAGTAGGCCATTCGGCCCTTCGAGCCTGCTCCGCCATTCAATGAGATCATGGCTGATCATCCAAATTCAGTACCCTGTCCCTGCCTTCTCCCCATATCCCTTGATCCCTTTAGCCTCAAGAAATATATCCAACTCTTTCTTGAATATATTTAATGAACTGGCCTCCACCGCCCTCTGCGGCAGAGAATTCCACAGGTTCACCACTCTCTGGATGAAGAAATTCCTCCTAATTTCAGTCCTAAATGGCTTACCCCTTATCCTTAGACTATGACCCTTGGTTCTGGACTCCCCGGCCATCAGAAACATCCTTTCTGCATCTAGTCTGTCCAGACCTGACAGAACTTTATAGGTTTCGATGAGATCCCCTCTCAATCTTCTAAACTCCAGTGAGTATAAGCCCAATTGACACAATCTCTCCTCGTACGTCATTCCTGCCATCCCAGGTATCAGCCTGGTGAATCTTCGCTGCACTCCCTCCATGGCAAGAACGTCCTTCCTCAGGTAAGGTGACCAAAACTGCACATAATACTCAAGGTGCGGTCTCACCAAGGCCCTGTACAACTGCAGCAAGACATCCTTGTTCTTGTACTCGAACCCTCTTGCTACGAAGGCCAACATACCATTTGCCTTCTTAACCGCCAACTGCACCTGCATGCTTTCCTTCAGCGACTGGTGCACAAGGACACCCAGGTCTCTTTGCACTTCTGCTTCTCCCAATCTATTGCCATTCAAATAATAATCTGCCTTCCTGTTTTTGCCACCAAAGTGGATAACCTCACATTTATCCACATTATAGTGCATTTGCCATGTTTCTGCCCAATCACCCAACCTGTCCAAATCGTACTGGAGTTTCATGACATCCTCCTCACATCATACCCTCCCACCCAGCTTTGTGTCGTCTGCAAATTTGGAGATAATACATCCAATTCCCTCGTCCAGATCATCAATATATATTGTGAACAGCTGGGGTCCGAGGACCGATCCTTGCGGTACCCCACTAGTCACTGCCTGCCACTCGGAAAACGACCCGTTTATTCCAACTCTTTGCTTTCTGTCCGCCAACCAGTTCTCTATCCAAGTCAATACCTTGCCCCCAATCCCATGTGCCTTAATTTTGCACGCTAACCTCTTATGCGGGACCTTATCGAAAGCCTTCTGAAAGTCCAAATACACCACATCCACTGGTTCTCCCTTATCTATTTTACCAGTTACATCCTCAAAAAATTCCAGTAGATTAGTCAAGCATGATTTACCTTTTGTAAATCTATGTTGACTTTGTCCGATCCTGTCACTGCTTTCCAAGTGCTCTGCTATTACATCTTTTATAATGGACTCTAGCATTTCCCCCACTACCGATGTCAGGCTTACCGGTCTATAATTCCCCACTTTTTCTCTGCCACCTTTTTTGAATAGTGGGGTAACATTAGCTACCCTCCAATCCATGGGTACTATTCCAGAGTCTATTGAGTTCTGGAAGATGACCAGCAATGCATCTACTATTTCTAGGGCCACTTCCTTAAGTACCCTGGGATGTAGATCATCAGGCCCTGGGGATTTATCGGCCTTCAGTCCCATCAATTTGCCTAACACCGTTTCCCTACAAATACTGATTTCTTTCAGTTCCACCCTTTCATCAGACCCTATGTTCCGCGATATTTCTGGGAGGTTATTTGTGTCCTCCTTTGTGAAGACAGAACCAAAATATGTATTTAGTTGGTCTGCCATTTCTTTGTTCCCCATTATAAATTCCCCCAATTCTGAGTGCAAGGGACCTACGTTTGACTTCACCAATCTTTTTCTCTTTACATATCTATAAAAGCTTTTACAGTCAGTTTTTATGTTCCCTGCCAGCTTACTCTCATATTCTATTTTCCCTTTCTTAATTAATCCCTTTGTCCTCCTTTGTTGAATCCTAAACTGCTCCCAATCCTCAGGATTATTGCTTTTTCTGGCCAATTTGTATGTCCTCTCCTTGGATCTTATGCTATCCCTAATTTCCCTTGTTACCCACGGTTGAGTCACCTTTTTTGTTTTATTTTTATGCCAAAGTGGGATGAACAACTTCTGTAGTTCATCCATTCGGCCTTTGAATGTTTGCCATTGCCTATCCACCGTCAACCCTTTGAGTGCCATTCCCCAATCAATCCTACCCAACTCGCTCCACAGACCATCGTAGTTTCCTTTATTTAAATTGAGGACCCTAGCCTCTGAGTCAACTATTTCATTCTCCATCTTAATGAAGAATTCTATCATATTATGATCGCTCCGACCCAAGGGGCCTCGTACAACAAGATTGCTAATTAATCCTTTCTCATTACATAATACCCAGTCTAAGATGGCCTGATCTCTGGTTGGTTCCTCGACATATTGGTCCAGGAAACCATCCCGTAAACACTCCAGGAATTCCTCCTCCACAGTATTGTTACCAATTTGGTTAGCCCAATCTATATGTAGATTAAAGTCACCCATGATGACTGCTGTGCCCTTATTGCACGCTCCTTTAATTTCCCTTTTAATGTCATCCCCAACTTCCGCCTTACTGTTTGGAGGTCTATATACCACTCCCACTAATGTTTTTTTCCCCTTAGTATTTCTCAATTCTACCCATACAGATTCCACATCATCAGAGCTAATATCCTTCATTACAATTGTATTAATCCCTTCTTTAACCAGTAATGCTACCCCTCCTCCCTTTCCTTTTTGCCTATCTTTCCTGAATATCGAATACCCCTGGATGTTGAGTTCCCAGTCTTGGCCATCCTTGAGCCACGTTTCCGTAATCCCAACCAAATGATATTCGTTTACCTCTATTTGCGCAGCCAATTCATCCCCCTTATTACAAATGCTCCTCGCATTAAGACACAAAGCCTTCAGGCTTGTTTTTTTAACGCTCTTAGACCTATTAGAATTATTATTTACTGTGGCCACGTTTGATTTAAACCATTGATTTCTCTGACTGCCGCTTTTGTTTTTCTCCTTCCTATCTTTTGCTTTTATCCTTGTTTCCCTTTCCTCTGTCTCCCTGCTCAGGTTCCCAACCCCCTTCCATTTTAGTTTAAACCCTCCCTCACAGCACTAGCAAACACTCCCCCTAGGACATCGGTTCCAGCCCTGCCCAGGTGCAGACCGTCCGGTTTGAACTGGTCCCACCTCCCCCAGACCCAGTTCCAATGTCCCAGGAACTTGAATCCCTCCCCCTGGCACCATTTCTCTAGCCACGTATTCATCTGACGTATCCTTCTATTTCTACTCTGACTAGCACGTGGCACTGGTAGCAATCCTGAGATTACTACCTTTGAGGTCCTGTTTTTTAATTTACCTCCAAACTCCCTGTATTCCGCTTTTAGGAACTCATCCCGCTTTTTACCTATATCGTTGGTGCCTATATGCACCACGACAACTGGCTGTTCGCCCTCCCCTTCCAAGATGTTCTGCAGCCGTTCGGAGACATCCTTGACCCTTGCACCAGGGAGGCAACACACCATCCTGGAGTCTCGTTTGCGGCCGCAGAAACGCCTATCTATTCCCCTTACAATTGAATCCCCTATTACTATAGCTCTGCCACTCTTTTTCCTCCCATTCTGTGCAGCAGATCCACCCCTGGTGCCAGGAAGTTGGCTGCTGCTGCCTTCCTCTGATAAGCCATCCCCCCCAACAGTACTCAAAGTGGTATATCTGTTGGAGAGCTGGATGGCCACAGGGGACCCCTGCACTACCTGCCTGTGCCTAGTACTCTGCCTGTTGGTCACCTGTTCCCTTTCTTCCTGTCCAACCTCTACCTGTGGTGTGTCCAACTCCCTAAACGTGCTATTCACAATGTCCCTTTGTGGAGGCATTGGCGCATGAACGCATCACCACGGAAAGGATGGCAACCTCCGTGGAAAAGATGGCTACGGTGGAGGAGAGGATGGCTATGGCCATGGATGAGCTAAATCCCCAGAGTGTTGAAAACATGGTCATTATTCAGAATAGAGTGACCGGAGAGGCAGCAGACCTGCGAGGGAGCACCAGAGGCGGCGAAGCTACTTAAAGAGCAGCCCACATTTCACAGGAGGAGCAGATCACAGGGCCGGGCTGTCCTGCCATGACTTACTCTTTAATTAATTGAGTTTAAATTAAATCAATCAATCCCACTAATTACACTACAGTTAAATAGTTTACCAACAGTCCCCGCTACACCAGAGAGACCTTAGAAACTATAAAACAGAGTTAAAGTTTAAAAAAGAGAGAAATACTTACCAACCAATCACTTACCTGCTTCCTGCTGATGTCACACTTGGATTACTTTTTACCTCTCTCCCGGAACCTGGATTGGTATGCCTCTGGTGCTCCCTCGCAGGTCCGCTGCCTCTCCGGTCTCGGGGCTCTGGGCCTCGCTGCCTCGGGCTGCTCTTTAAGTAGCTCCGCCGCCTCTGGTGCTCCCTCGCAGGTCCGCTGCCTCTCCGGTCTCGGGGCTCTGGGCCTCGCTGCCTCGGGCTGCTCTTTAAGTAGCTCCGCCGCCTCTGGTGCTCCCTCGCAGGTGCGCTGCCTCTCTGGTCTCGGGGCTCTGGGCCTCGCTGCCTCGGGCTGCTCTTTAAGTAGCTCCGCCGCCTCTGGTGCTCCCTCGCAGGTCCGCTGCCTCTCCGGTCTCGGGGTTCTGGGCCTCGCTGCCTCGGGCTGCTCTTTAAGTAGCTCCGCCGCCTCTGGTGCTCCCTCGCAGGTCCGCTGCCTCTCTGGTCTCGGGGCTCTGAGCCTCGCTGCCTTGGGCTGCTCTTTAAGTAGCTCCGCCGCCTCTGGTGCTCCCTCGCAGGTCCGCTGCCTCTCCGGTCTCAGGGCTCTGGGCCTCGCTGCCTCGGGCTGCTCTTTAAGTAGCTCCACCACCTCTGGTGCTCCCTCGCAGGTCCGCTGCCTCTCCGGTCTCGGGGCTCTGGGCCTCGCTGCCTCGGGCTGCTCTTTAAGTAGCTCCGCCGCCTCTGGTGCTCCCTCGCAGGTCCGCTGCCTCTCTGGTCTCGGGGCTCTGGGCCTCGCTGCCTCGGGCTGCTCTTTAAGTAGCTCCGCCACCTCTGGTGCTCCCTCGCAGGTCCGCTGCCTCTCCGGTCTCGGGGCTCTGGGCCTCGCTGCCTCGGGCTGCTCTTTAAGTAGCTCCGCCGCCTCTGGTGCTCCATCGCAGGTCCGCTGCCTCTCCGGTCTCGGGGCTCTGGGCCTCGCTGCCTCGGGCTGCTCTTTAAGTAGCTTCGCCGCCTCTGGTGCTCCCTCGCAGGTCTGCTGCCTCTCCGGTCACTCTATTCTGAATAATGACCATGTTTTCAACACTCTGGGGATTTAGCTCATCCATGGCCATAGCCATCCTCTCCTCCACCGTAGCCATCTTTTCCACGGATGTTGCCATCCTTTCCGTGGTGATGCGTTCATGCGCCAATGCCTCCACAAAGGGTCTGCTCATGTTCGAGATGGACTCCGCCATTCGCTCTACACTCGCAGCAACCCTGGAGACAAAACGTGCCAGAGACTCCTGCACCTGTTCCTGGAGTTCCAGCACCGCTCTCCTGGATGGACCCGGAGGCACAGGGCCAACATGCAGCTGAGCTGAGCTAGGAGCGCTCTGCGGCCTCCAACAAGGACTCTCCACTGCTGTCCCTGTCTCCACCATTTGCTGATGCTCAATTGTGAGCTGTGATACACCAGGTGACAACACTACTCTATCTCGCGAAGGTCCCACCGAGGTGTGAGTGTCTGCGATGGTGCTGGGTGCCCTGACGCTGTGCCCTCAGAGGTGGCAGCTTCCTCTGAGGAGTCTTGAGGCTCAGGCTGTTCCTCCTGGACAGTGGAGACGGGGGCTGTTGATGGTCCTGTGGGGGAGTAAAGGAAAGAGTTAGAGATGTGAGGTAAAGGTTGCATGCATATTCAATTGTGCAGATGCTCATAAGTCAATCTGTTATAGCATCAGAATCATTATCAGTCACTCATGCAATGTCAATGAGAGAGATGCCAAACTATTCTGTCACCAGTTTGCTGTGATGCGCCCGTCTGTCCGTCCCCCTCTTGCTAATCGTCCTCGACACCAGCCATTTCCAGGGCCAGGTGGTGAGCTGGGCTACTGAGGGTGGCCCTCCTCCTGTCCTCGCTCTTTCCCTCTTATTGTGGGCTCTCTTTTCCTGCAATGAGTAACACAGGTGGAGTTTGAGTGAGAATGAATGAGTGAGTGTAGTGAATGCATGGCATAGATGCTTAGAAGGAGACAAAGGACCCTCCCTGTGTATTGTAAGTAGTTGTTGTCATAGCATCACAGTGATAGGAAGTGTGAGGGCTGCATGGTCGAATAGTTAAGTGAATGTGACCATAGAGAGGGAATGGTAAGGGTGCAGGGATGTAAGTGTCACATGGGATGTGGAGGAAGAGGTTGGCAAAGCAGAGTGCTGGTGAGGAGAGGTGATGGGGATCAGATTGAGGGTGATGGGAAAGTCATACTCATTTTTCCAGTGCGGCGAAGGTCATGAAACCTCTTCCTGCATTGCAGCCAGATTCTGCGGCTCAGCGAAATGGAGTTGACAACCTGGGCCACTTACAGCCACACAGCTTTTGTCTGCTGGGGTGGCTTTTTTCTCCCTGAGGAAGGGAACAGCACCTCCTTATTACAGCTGGCTCCGTACACCAGAGCTTGGAGGGAGGGCTCATCAAACCGAGGAGCACTTTTGCTTGATCGTTGACATTTTCCACAATTCAACTCCTTCATATAAATTGCAGAGCCTTTGCCATCTTCAGAAGAATCAAGGCTGCTTGCAGGCGTTAAATCCAACAGCATTGATGACATCATCGGAGGCGACTTTCTGTATGAAAAGACTAATTGGGCCAGGGGTTCCCACACGCAGGAAATCAATTGGCCAATTAGGGGAAAATTGCACTTTTTCAACACTTCACTCAGGAGTCGGGTGCCTGACACGATTTCCACCTGACATGCCCCAGCCCGCCCACACTGACAAAATTCAGCCCCTTGTCTCCGAGCAGCCACCTTCGGGTTTGACATGGTGGCTGGAAGATTACTAGCACACTGGACTGGTGCAGGATGAAGGCACCATGACTGCTGCCAGGATGCCAGGCATTCACCATCATGATGTGCTGGGTCTGGTCACACAACAAGTGCACATTAAGTGAGTGGTAGCCTTTGTGGTTACGGAACATCTCAGAATTGGTATGTGGTGCCCACAAAGCTACTTGTGTGTAGTCAATGGCACCCTGCACCATGGGGAAGCCCAATATACTGGCAAAGCTACATGCGCACTCCTCCTGCTTCTCTCTGTTCAGAGAGAAGACAATGAAGTCCCTTCTGGTGGTGTACAGAGCCTCTGTGACCTCCCAGATGCAGCGATGGACGGCGAAGTGGGAGACATTAGCTATGTCGCCTGCTCCAGACAGGAAGGATCCAGTGTCGAAAAAATTGAGGGCGATGGTCACCTTGGGGGCCGCTGGGAGAGTCGTCATTGCCTGCTCTGAGGCTGCAGGTCTGGTTCCAGGAGGTGGCAGAGTTCTGTGACCACCACCTTGGTGAAGTGGAGCCTCAGAGTACACTGCATCTGGCTTAAGTGCAGGTAGTAGAAGTGCTCTCGGAAGACCCTACGTGGGTAAGGCCCCCTGCTGAGAGTGCACCTGCCCCTCCTCCTCCTCCCTCTGCGAGCATCTTGTCCTCTTCTTCGCTGCCTCCACTCCATCTCTGTCGTACTCGAGCAACTAGAATCCCCATGACTGGGAGCAAGTGGTGTGAGCAGAACCCTTGAAATCAGAAGCAAGTCATTCTCCACTTGCAGCAACACTCCCTGTGACCTCACCAACTTTAAATAACCCTAGAAAGCTCCAAACAGTTGCACAAACTTGCATAGAGCCAGTAGAAATGAAAAAGCAAGTCAGCTGCAAGTTGTTGATGATACCTTTAAATAGTGTTGGTGGGGGTCCTTCCTGCTGCTGAACGCTTGGTCAGGTGGTCGTGATTAGGAGAGGGCGTTAAATGGAGCTGCGACGTCCAAAATGGCAGATCGTGCGTCAAATCAGTGTTGCACACTCATTGACGTCACGATCGGCCTCATCCAAATATCTGCAGTGAGCACAGGCAACCACAGTGTTGCCGACCTCCCCAAAATGGCGGCCACCACGGGACCCACTGGAAGTGGGCAGAAGCGAGGTGGCCACCATTTTTTCTTCCAAACTGGCCTCAACGGTCGGCGCTAAAGGCTCTAATTTCGCGGCCTCTGTGTCTAATGCAAATTATTCAGATACAATTTGTCCAATAGCGTATCTAGTTAATGGAGACAATAACCAGAAATTGCAGTTTTGATGAAGGGTGCACGCCTGATACTGTACATTGTAATCTTTATTCTTTATAGATACTGCCTGATGTGCTGTCTATTTCCAGCATTTTGTGTTTTATTGCCAAGAAATTACTATTAGTGGACAAATTTGAAATGGGTTAATGCCTCTGTTGATATAGCAGACAGAAGAATGTCACGTGAACGCGTTAATCAACATCACAGTTTAATCAGGTCAATATTCTAATGCATCAAGATTAACAGATGGTCTCCTGATCATGGATTCTGTCCCTGCGCAGTGACTTCTGACATGCTGTACTAGTATTATGAAATAAAAACTGAAAATGCTGGAAACATTCAGCAGGTCAGGCAGCATCTGTGGAGAGAGAAACAGAGTTAACGAGGGGAATTTTAACGTGGAGGAGTGCGTGGGTTTAGGTGCGGTTGGGGTGGGGGTATTCAAGTGGCCGAAAATTTGTTCGCGTCCGGAAGCCAGCTCCAAGCCTCCAACACGGCCACTTCTGGGCTTAAGCCGGGCGTATTCGGCAGGTTGCACGTAAACCCTTCTGGAGAGGCGGGTTACCAATTTAAATATGTTAATCGCTCCACTGCAGCGATTACAAACAAAATTTTAATTTTATGCCGCATCTTCGGGTTTCCCGGGCTTCCTGAAACTCAGCATTGAAACCAAGGCAAGAACACAATGGCAATATTTGGGGATCATTAAAAGTCAGGTAAATACTGCAACAAATACTCAGTGCTCACATCACAGCTGCTTTGTTCCCTAACACTGGGGAAAAAGTTTGTTCACAGTACATGTGGTGAGAAATTAGTTTCAGACTTAGAGCAGGAGGGTGGTGACTTGGCTGCCTTAGATTGGACCTCAAACAAGGAGGAAGATGACCATCAGCAGCAGCAACAGCCTGCTGTGGGGAGACCTTCAGGTGGTCAGCGCAGAGGGGAGCAGCAGAGAGGGGAGCAGCAGATGGGTCGAGGTCGCAGGAAGAAATACCCGCATAACAGGGCGTACAGGCAGAGGCTCACCTTCCTAGACCTCTCGGAAGAGCAGTGCTTCCGGAGGTTGAGGTTGTTACATCAGGTGTTGGCAGACATAGAAACATAGAAGATAGGAGCAGGAGTAGGCCATTCGGCCCCTCGAGCCTGCTCCGCCATTCAATGCGATCATGGCTGATCATCCAAATTCAGTACCCTGTCCCTGCCTTCTCTCCATATCCCTTGATCCCTTTAGCCTTAAGAAATATATCTAACTCCTTCTTGAATATATTTAATGAACTGGCCTCTACTGCCTCCTGTGGTAGAGAATTCCACAGGTTCACCACTCTCTGGGTGAAGAAATTCCTCCTCATCGCAGTCCTAAATGGCTTACCCCTTATCCTTAGACTGTGACCCCTGGTCCTGGACTCCGCGCCCATCGGGAACATCCTTCCTGCATCCAGTCTATCTAGTCCTGTTAGTATTTTATAAGTTTCAATGAGATCCCCTCTCATTCTTCTAAACTCCAGTGAGTATAAGCCCAATCGACCCAATCTCTCCTCATATGTCATTGCTGCCTTCCCAGGTATCAGCCTGGTGAATCTTTGCTGAACTCCCTCCATGGCAAGAACATTCTTCCTCAGATAAGGCGACCAAAACTATACACAATGTACTCCAGGTGTGGTCGCACCAAGGCCCTGTACAACTGCATCAAGACATCCTTGTTCCTGTACTCGAAACCTCTCGCTACGAAGGCCAACTTACCATTTGCCTTCTTAACTGCCTGCTGCACCTGCATGCTTACCTTCAGCGACTGGTGCACAAGGACACCCAGGTCTCGTTGCACTTCCCCTTCTCCCAATCTATTGCCATTGAGATAATAATCTGCCTTCCTGTTTTTGACACCAAAGTGGATAACCTCGCATTTATCCACATTATATTGCATCTGCCATGCTTCTGCCCAATCACCCAACCTGTCCAAATCATACTGGAGTTTCTCGGCATCCTCCTTACAGCACACACTCCCACCCAGCTTTGTGTCATCTGCAAACTTGGAGATATTACATCCAATTCCCTCGTCTAGATCATTAATATATATTGTGAATAGCTGGGGTCCTAGCACCGATCCCTGTGGTACCCCACTAGTCACTGACCGCCACTCGGAAAAAGACCCGTTTATTCCAACTCTTTGCTTTCTGTCTGCCAACCAGTTCTCTATCCAAGTCAATACCTTGCCCCCAATCCCATGTGCCTTAACTTTACACGCTAATCTCTTATGCGGGATCTTATCGAAAGCCTTCTGAAAGTCCAAATACACCACATCCACTGGTTCTCCCTTATCTATTTTACCAGTTACATCCTCAAAAAATTCCAGTAGATTAGTCAAGCACGATTTACCTTTCGTAAATCCATGTTGACTTTGTCCGATCCTGTCACTGTTTTCCAAGTGCTCTGCTATTACATCTTTTATAATGGACTCTAGCATTTTCCCCACTACCGATGTCAGGTCTATGATTCCCCATTTTCTCTCTACCACCTTTTTTGAATAGTGGGGTAACATTAGCTATCTTCCAATCCATGAGTACAGTTCCAGAGTCTATCGAATTTTGGAAGATGACCAGCAATGCATCTACTATTTTTAGGGCCACTTCCTTAAGTACCCTAGGATGTAGATTATCAGGACCTGGGGATTTATCGGCCTTCAATCCCATCAATTTCCCTAACACCATTTCCCTACAAATATTGATTTCTTTCAGTTCCTCCCTCTCATTAGGCCCTATGTTCCCCGACATCTCTGGGAAGTTATTTGTGACCCCTTTGTGAAGACAGAACCAAAGTATGTATTTAATTTGTCTGCCGTTTCTTTATTCCCCATTATAAATTCCCCTGATTCTGACTGCAAGGGACCTACGCTTGACTTCACCAATCTTTTTCTCTTCACATATCTATAAAAGCTTTTACAGTCAGTTTTTATGTTCCCTGCAAGCTTACGCTCGTACTTTATTTTCCCCCTCTTAATTAATCCCTTTGTCCTCCTTTGCTGAATCCTAAACTGCTCCCAATCCTCAGGTTTACTGCTTTTTCTGGCCAAATTATATGTCCTCTCCTTGGATCTTATGCTATCCCTAATTTCCCTTGTTAGCCACGGTTGAGTCACCTATTTTGTTTTATTTTTATGCCAAACAGGGATGAACAGATTCTATAGTTCATTCATGCGATCTTTGAATGTTTGCCATTGCCTATCCACCGTCAACCATTTGAGTGACATTCCCCAATCAATCCTACCCAACTCGCACCTCATACCATCGTAGTTTCCTTTATTTAAATTCAGGACCCGAGCCTCTGAGTCAACTACTTCACTCTCCATCTTAATGAAGAATTCTATCATATTATGATCGCTCTGACCCAAGGGGCCTCGCACAACAAGATTGCTAATTAATCCTTTCTCATTACATAATACCCAGTCTAAGATGGCCTGATCTCTAGTTGGTTCCTCGACATATTGGTCCAGGAAACCATCCCGTATACACTCTAGGAATTCCTCCTCCACAGTATTGTTACTAATTTGGTTAGCCCTATCTATATGTAGATTAAAGTCACCCATGATAACTGCTGTACCCTTATTGCACGCATCTCTAATTTCCCTTTTAATGCCATCCCCAACCACCGCATTACTGTTTGGGGGTCTATATACCACTCCCACTAACATTATCTGCCCCTTGGTATTTCTCAGTTCTACCCATACAGATTCCACATCATCAGAGCCAATATCTTTCCTTATAATTGTGTTAATCCCTTCTTTAACCAGCAATGCTACCCCACCTCCTTTTCCTTTTTGCCTATCTTTCCTGAATATTGTATACCCTTGTACGTTGAGTTCCCAGTCTTGGTCACCCTGGAGCCATGTTTCCGTAATCCCAATCATATCATATTCATTTACCTCTATTTGTGCTGCTAATTCATCCACCTTATTACGAATGCTCCTCACATTAAGACACAAAGCCTTCAGGCTTGTTTTTTTAATGCTCTTAGACCTTTTAGAATTATTATTTACTGTGGCCATGTTTGATTTAAACCCTTGATTTCTCTGACTGCCACCTTTGTTTTTCTCCTTCCTGTCTTTTGCTTCTATCCTTGTTTCCCTTTCCTCTGTCTCCCTGCTCAGGTTCCCAACCCCCTGCCATTTTAGTTTAAACCCTCCCCCAGAGCACTAGCACACAATTCCCCTAGGACATCGGGTCCCGGTCCTGCTCAGGTGCAGACCGTCCGGTTTGTAGCCTCCTAGAAGAAGATCTGCTCCCTGCTGGACCTGGTAGCCATGCATTATCAATGGCTGTGAAAGTGATCACCGCCTTCAACCTTTTTGCCTCCAGGTCCTTCCAGGGCACTCCTGGATCTCCCAGTCGGCTACACACAAATGCATAAGACAGGTGACTGATTGCTTGCTTGCCAGGGCTGGCAATTATGTCAACTTCGCCTGTGATGATGCCAGTCAGAATGTGTGGGTGCTTGGGTTTGCGTCTCTGGCTGGCTTCCCACAGGTGCAGGGCATCATCGACTGCACACACGTATAAATCCGCGCACCCCTATTTCAACCAAGGGTATTCATAAACTGCAAGGAGTTCCACTCCATCAATGTGCAGCTGGTGTGCAACCATAAGAAAAGATTTACGCAGGTGTATGCCAGATTCCTGTGGAGCTGCCATGATGCTTTCATCCTGTGACAGCCCAAGCTCCTTAACCTCTTTGGACCCACAAGCATACTTAAGGGGTGGCTGCTAGGAGACAAGGGATGCCCCCTTCAAACATGACACCCATGAGAAAACCAACCAATGAAGCCCAAGAATGGTACAACGAAAGCCATATGACAACCAGATGTATTCATAGAGCAAGCGATCAGCTTGCTCAAGATGCGTTTCCGGTGCCTAGACAGATCTGGAGGCACCCTTCCGTACGCACTAGCCAGGGTCTTCAGAATGATCGTGGTATGCTGCACTCTGCACAACATTGTGCAGATGAGGATTGGAGCTGCAGGAGGAACAAGTCACTCAGCACACATCATCCACAGACAAATCTGAGCAGGAGGAGGAGGAAGATGGCGACCCCAATGCAGCACCAGCTCCTAACATTGCTGCCCAGGATGCCAGGAATTCCCTTATAGCTGTAAGGTTCAGTTAGTTACCACCACTGGACCCATGTAGTAAACACATCAAATGACCACTCTCGGCCCCAACCCCACCCCGCAATCCCACTGATGCAAAGCAGTCATAGAATCAGATGCAGTATAATGTGGATAAATGTGAAGTTATCCACTTTGGTAGCAAAAACAGAAAGGTAGAGTATTCTTTAAATGGTGATAGATTGGGAAATGCGGATGTACAAAAGGACCTGGGTGTCCTTTTACACCAATCACTGAAAGCAAACATGCAGGTGCAGCAAACAGTTAGGAAGGCAAATGGTATGTTGGCCTTCATTGCAAGAGGATTTGAGTACAGGAGCAAGGATATCTTACTACAGTTGTACAGGGCCTTGGTGAGACCACACCTGGAGTACTGTGTGCAGTTTTGGTTTCCTTACATAAGAAAGGATATACTTGCCACAGAGGGAGTGCAGCGAAGGTTCACCAGACTGATTCCTGGGATGGCAGGACTGTCATATGAGGAGAGAGTGGGTCGACTAGGCCTGTATTCACTAGAGTTCAGAAGAATGAGAGGGGATCTCATTGAAACGTATAAAATTCTTACAGGGCTAGACAGACTGAATGCAGGGAGGATGTTTCCCCTGGCTGGTGGGTCTAGAACGAGGGGTCACAGTCTCTGGATATGGGGTAGGACATTTAGGACTGAGATGAGGAGAAATTTCTTCACTCAGAGGGTGGTGAACCTGTGGAATTCTCTACCACAGAAGGCTGTGGAGGCCAAGTCACTGAATATATTTAAGAAGGAGATAGATTTCTAGACACAAAAGGCATCAAGGGGTATGGGGAGAGAGCAGGAATATGGTATTGTGATAGAGGATCAGCCATGATCTTGAATGGCGGAGCAGGCTCGAAGGGCCGAATGGCCTACTCCTGCTCCTATTTTTCTATGTTTCTATGTAATCATAGAGTAGTAAGCACAGAAGGCGGCCATTTGGTCCATCGAGTCTGCGTTGGCTCTTTCGAAGAGCAATCCAATTAGTCCTATTCCCTGGCTCTTTCCCCATATCCCTGCAATATTTTCTCTTTCAAGTATTTATCCAATTCTCTTTTGAAAGCGACAACGGAATCTGTTTCCACCACTCTATGCGCATTCCAAATCCTAACCACACATTGTGTGAAAAAGTTTTCCCTCATGTTTCCTTTTTTGCCAATCACCTTAAATCTGTGTCATCTGGTTATTGACTCTTTAGCTACTGGAAACAGTTTCTCTTTACTTACTCTATCTAAACCCTTTGGGGGTGAAATTGAATTAGGCTTGAAAACATGCGCGGGGCTTGCGATGTGCGATCTGCCCGTGCCTGTTGAAAATGGCGCAGGCAGCAGGAAAAATTCATGCTGCCTGCTCATTATAATGATTGGAGCACTGAGCACAGCACTAAGCATGCTGCTGGTTGGCTCAATGCTCAAGAGGGGTCAATATCAGGTGCAGTCTGCTTGCCAATAAAATTTTGCCAAGGCACTATGCATTTCTTAAAGGGGAGGTGCTTTGTTGCAGAAGCACCTCATTGTCACTGTGGATGCACCCGTGTTGCAACAGGGAAGAGAAAGGGTACCGCCCTTCTCAGATGCAGCACTAGAGGTCTTGGTCCAGGGGGTATACAGAAGAAGACAGGTCCTCTGCCCAGAGAGGGGCAGGAAGCCTTCGAGACAGAATGCCATAAGGCAGTGGGAGGAGATAGCCTAAGCCGTCAGTGCCACCAGTGCTGCCCTCAGGACCTGGATCCAGTGTTGCAAAAAGTTTAATGACCTCACATGAGTGGTCAAGGTGAGTGAATGCATCTTCAACTGCACCACTAGCCTCACATACTGCTCAATGCACCACACCCCCATCAATCACCTACCAACAATCCCCAGCAATCAAGACCTCAGAATCAAAGTTGCACCTCACCCTCACACACTTACTGCTGCAGCAAGCCTCACATCTACATTTCACACTTTGCACACAATGTCAACTGTTTAACCATGACAGTCACATCACCCAAACACATTGCACCACACTCACTGACGCACTTCCATTTCTCTTGCAGGGCAAGGTGGCTCACAACCGGCATGAGCAACAGCAGACAGGCGGGGGGTGAAGCACTTTTGCAGAACCTTACTGCGCTGGAGGAGACTGTGCTGGAGATAATTGGAGGGGCCGTCACTGAGGCCCTGGCGAGCAGCGAAGTTGAAAGCATTGATGATGACGGCATAAGAACATAAGAACATAAGAAATAGGAGCAGGAGTAGGCCATTCGGCCCTTCGAGCCTGCTCCGCCATTCAGTGAGATCATGGCTGATCTTCTGCCTCAACTCCATTCACCGGCCCTATCGCCATATCCCTTGATGCCCTTACTGGTCAGAAATCTATCGACTTCTGTTTTGAATATACCCAATGACTGAGCCTCCACAGCCCTCTGGGGTAGAAAATTCCAAAGATTCACCACCCTCTGTGTGAAGAAATTTCTTCTCATCTCAGTATTGAATGGCCTACCCTTTATCCTGAGGCTGTAGCCCCTGGTTCTGGACTCCCCAGCCAAGGGAAACATTCTCCCAGCATCCACCCTATCAAGCCCTGTAATAATTTTGTATGCTTCAATGAGATCCCCTCTCATTCTTCTGAATTCAAGAGAATACAGGCCTAGTTTACTCAATCTCTTCTCATATGACAGTCCTGCCATCCCAGGAATCAATCTCATGAACCTTCGTTGCACTCCCTCTATGGCAAGTATATACTTCCTTAGTTAAGGAGACCAAAATTGTACACAGTACTCCTGGTGTGGTCTCACCAAGGCCCTATATAATTGGAGTAAGACTTCTTTACTCCTGTACTCAAATCCTCCTGTAATGAAGGCCCGCATACCATTTGCCTTCCTAATGGCTTGCTGCACCAGCACATTCACTTTCAGTGACTCATGTACAAGGACACCCAAGTCCCTTTGAGCATCTGCATTCCCCAATCTTTCACCATTTAGGAAATACCCTGCCTTTCTGTTTTTTCTACCAAAGTGGATAACTTCACATTTATCCACATTATAATCCATCTGCCATGTTCTTGCCCACTCACTGAGCCTGTCGAGATCCCCTTGAAGCCTCTTCACATCCTCTTCGCAACTGACACTGCCACCTAGCTTTGTGTCATCAGCAAATTTGGAAATGTTACATTTAGTCCCCTCATCCAAATCATTGATATAGATTGTGAATAGCTGGGGTCCAAGCACTGATCCTTGCGGTACCCCACTAGTCACAGCCTGCCATCCTGAAAAAGACCCGTTTATCGCTACTCTTTGTTTTCTGTCTATTAACCAATTCTCAATCCATGCTAGTATATTACCCCCAATTCCATGTGCCCTAATTTTGTTCACCAACCTCTTGTGTGGGACCTTATCGAAGGCTTTCTGAAAATCCAAATACACCACATCTACCGGTTCCCCTGTCTACTCCACTAGTTACATCCTCAAAGAACTCCAATAGGTCAAACAGGACTTCCCTTTCATAAATCCATGTTGACTCCACCCAATCTTACTATTAGCTTCTAAGTGCCCAGTTATTGCATCCTTTATAATAGATTCCAGCATTTTCCCAACTACTGATGTGAGGCTAACAGGTCTGTAGTTCCCCATTTTCTCTCTCCCTCCTTTCTTAAAAAGCGGGGTTACATTTGCTATCCTCCAATCTGCAGGAACCATTCCAGAATCTATAGGATTTTGGAAGATGACAACCAATGCGTCCACTATCCCAATGGCCACCTCTTTCAAAACCCTAGGATGTAGGTCATCCGGTTCTTGAGATTTATTGACTTTTAGTCCCATTAATTTTGCTAGTACTGTTTTTTTACTAATAATAATTTCTTTAAGTTCCTCATAATCGCCACATCCTTGGTTTTCTCGTATTTCTGGGAGGTTTTTTGTATCTTCCTCCATGAAGACGGAAACAAAGTATTTATTTAATTTCTCTGCCATTTCCTCATTCCCCATTATAAATTCTCCCGTCTCTGACTGTAAAGGACCTACATTTACCTTCGCCAGTCTTTTCCTTTTCACATACCTATAGAAGCTTTTACAATCCGTTTTTATATTTTTCGCTAGTTTGTGCTCATATTCCATTTTCCCTTTCTTTATCAATTTCTTGGTCCCCCTTTGCTGATTTCTAAAAAGATCCCAATCCTCAGGCTGACTGCTTTTTCTGGCAACTTTATAAGCTTCCTCCTTTGACTTAATACTAGCTTTAATTTCTTTTGTTAGCCATGGTTGGATCACTTTTCCTTTTGGGTTTTTATGCCCTAGAGGAATATATGTTTGTTGCAAATTATGTATTATTTCCTTGAATGTTAGCCATTGTATGTCCACCTTCATACCTTTTAGTGTCTCCCAATCTACCATGGCCAACTTGTCCCTCATACCCTTGTAGTTTCCTCTGTTTAGATTGAAGACCTCAGTTTCAGATTGGACTACATTACTCTCAAACTTAATATAAAATTCAATCATATTATGGTCACTTGTCCCTAAAGGCCCCTTTATCACAAGATTATTGATTAGCCCTTTCTCATTACACAGTACCAGATCCAGAATAGCCTGTTCCCTGGTTGGTTCCTCCACATACTGATCCAGGAAACCATCTCGCATGCATTCCAAGAATTTGTCCTCCGCACCATTAGTGGTAATTTGATTTGCCCAGTCAATATGTAGATTAAAGTCCCCCATGATTACCGTATTGCCCTTGTTACATGCAATTCTAATCTCTTGATTGATACTGTGCCCTACATTACCACTACTGTTTGGTGGCCAATACACAACTCCCACCACTGCTTTCCACCCTTTGCTGTTTCTTAGCTCTACCCAAACTTATTCCAGTTCTACATCACGATCTGCCAAGCCAAGATCTTTTATCTCTACCATACCAATCTCATCCTTTATAAACAGCGCTACGCCACCTCCTTTTCCTTTTTGTCTGTCCTTCCAAAATGTTGAGTACCCTGGAACATTCAGTTCCCAGCTTTGGTTACCCTGCAACCATGTCTCTGTAATGGCAATTACATGATACCCATTTACTTCTATTAGTGCCATTAATTCATCCACCTTGTTATGAATGCTACGTGCACTTAGATAAAGTGCCTTCAACTTTGCCTGTTTAATGTTTTTCTGCACTTTGACCCTCTTTACTGTTGGTCTTTGTTTCTGCTCCCTACTAGTTTTGCTGACTACTTTTCTAACTTGCACTTCCAGCTTTGTTTCTCTCTGTTCTGGGCCCACACTTAGGTTCCCAGCCCCCTGACAAACTAGTTTAAATCCTTCCCAACAGCACTAGCAAACCTCCCTGCGAGGATATTGATCCCGGTTCTGCCGAGGTGTAACCCGTCCAGCTTGTACAGGTCCCACCTTCCCCAGAATCGGTCCCAATGCCTCAGGAACTTAAATCACTCCCTCCTACACCATCTCTCCAGCCAAGCATTCATCTGGTCTATTCTATTTCTGCTCTCGCTAGCACGTGGCACTGGGAGTAATCCTGAGATTACTACCTTTGAGGTCCTGCTTTTTAATTTATTTCCTAGCTCCCTATATGCTCATACCTAATCCTTCTTCTCACATCCCACTTCCCCCTCATCATACAGTCTCTTCTCACTTACATGCTGCTGATGATGTAAGCATGCACATCTTGCTTTCCCCCCTCCCCTCACCACAACCCGACCCTTGTGCCTTTGTCCTTTCAGATACCCAAGGACTGCCAGCAGCCCAGCCTGTCCCCGACCAACTAGAGGAGGAAAGTGATGGATAAGAGGCACCGTCACTTGATCTGACACCCCCAGGCATCAGCTCAGAAAATGGCAGTGGACGAACTTTAGAGGGTAGTATAGAGGCGGGATCTGCATGTGGTGAGTCAATGGGCATGAGTGGGCTGCAGCCAGGCCAGGGGGAAAGGGTAGCTCAGGTGCCAGCTCCCCGGACAGCGAGTTCGCACATGGGTTCTGCTGCACAGGACTCAGATGAAGACTTTGATGGGGTGGCCTTCAGAAGAAGGGTGATGGGCATGCACACAGAAATGCTTGGTGCAAAGACAGGCCTGCCAGAGAGCCTCTTGTAAATGTCAAGGAGCATGGTCGGGGACAGGCTGGGCTGCTGGCAGTCCTTGGGTATCTGAAAGGACAAAGGCACAAGGGTCGGGTTGTGGTGAGGGGAGGGGGGAACGCAAGATGTGCATGCATACATCATCAGCAGCTTGTAAGTGAGAAGAGATTGTGTGATGAGGGGGAAGTGGGATGTGAGAAGAAGGATTAGGTATGAGCATATAGGGAGCTAGGAAATAAATTAAAAAGCAGGACCTCAAAGGTAGTAATCTCAGGATTACTCCCGGCTCCAACATTGCATGGGGCTTTGCACAGAGCTTGGAGACCATAATTTCAAGGATGGAAGTGATGGGCAACTCCATTAGAACGCTTGTGGATGGGTGATGTCACAGCTTCCATTGCAGCACAAGCAGAAGCAACCCAATATCTGAGTGCTGTCGTGTGTTAAGTCTGTGTGTTATAGTGATAATTACTACACAGACTACAAGAGTAAATTCAACAGGTCTTTACTGGTTGGAGGTCGGGACTATACTGAATACAATATTACTACACAGTGCTTATATACCGGTGTGGTCACCACCGGTATTACGTATACAGCAGCCAGAGAAAGTAGTACATCTCTTAAGGTGGAACAGGCTTAAGTTCTCTTAAGGTGGAACAGGTTACATACACCACAATCCTCCCTTTTTAGCTTAACAGTCATATCCCCATTTAACATAACATAATAACATATATACATATATAACTTCAGGTATAACAGTTCAAAGGTTCAGTCTCTCAGGAGGCTTTCTGATGCGGCTTGGATAACGCCTCTCAGTAGTCTCTGATTCTTGTTGTTGAGGTGCCTCCTCTATTTGGTTTCCAATGTATTGGGTGTCATCATCATCAAGTACATTCCCTGCCGAGGTAGATGCTTCAGGTTCATTAACGTCTTCCACAGTTGTCTCTGTCACAACCATGGGTTCGACCCTTGCTCTCGACTCTACCAGTTGATCCGCATGACGCCTTATCACATTATGACCAATATCTACTGTGTACATCAGAGGTCCTTGTCTGGCCCGAATTGTTCCGGACTGCCATTTTTCATTTCCATAGCCCCTTGCCAACACTGGTTGTCCTACGTCGAAAGTTCGAGTGGTCTTGTTGTTAATATGCCGAAACTGTTTGTTTTCCACTTCCCTCCGCACATTTGGTTTTAACAAGTCCAACTTGGACCGCAACCTCCTGTTATAAAACATCATGGCAGGACTTTGGTTAGTCACTGCATGATCGGCGTTTCGATATGACATCAGGAACTTGTCGACCTTGTGTTGCAGCGGAATCTGATCATCGTTCATGGCCTTAATTGCCTTTTTGAATGTCTGGACAAATCTTTCAGCCAACCCGTTTGTCGCCGGATGATATGGGGCAGAGGTATAATGTTTTACTCCATTCTTCTTTAAGAATTGTCGGAATTCTTCCGATACAAACTGTGGTCCGTTGTCCGAACATATCTGTTCTGGCAATCCGTTCCTTGCGAATATTGTTCTTAACACCGCAATTGTCTTTTCTGAAGTAGTGGTATTCATCTTGATGACTTCTGGCCATTTGGAATGTGCGTCCACCGCGATTAGGAACATGGAGTCCATGAATGGACCAGCAAAGTCAATGTGTACGCGTTGCCATGGGGCTGAAGGCCATTCCCATGGGTGTAGCGGTGCTATCGGAGGTGCATTTTGCACTTTTTGGCACCCAGCGCAGCTTTTCGTTAACTCCTCAATCTGTTGGTCAATACCCGGCCACCATACATAAGCCCTAGCAAGACTTTTCATTTTAACTCCCCCCAGATGACCTTCATGCAGTTCGTTTAAAACTCTTTCCCTTAACTTGGGAGGAATAATCACTCTTGTCCCGTACATCAAGGTACCATGGCAGACGGACAGCTGGTCTCGCCTTGCCGAAAATGCCGGTAACAGAGGATCACCCCGTGTTGGCCATCCTTTCACTGTCACCTCGTAGACTCTGGACAGTGTCGGGTCGTTCCTGGTTTCTCTTTCAATACTTGCATTGGTGACTGGTAAACACTCGATGATGGTCGAATGAAATAACTCAACAGGGTCAACTTTCGTCGTGTCTTCTTCTTCAGGTAGTGGCAGGCGTGACAGCCCATCAGCATTGCCATGTTGTTTCGTACCTTTGAATTCTATTTGATATTGATGTGCCCCTAGGAAAAGAGACCATCTCTGGAGACGCTGCGCTGTCATCACCGAAACACCCTTCTTAGGGTTAAAAATGGATACCAACGGTTGATGGTCTGTCAGAAGTGTGAATTTTTGGCCCTGCAGGTAATGATTAAACTTCTTCACTCCCCATACAAGGCTAAGATCCTCCCTATCGATCTGCACATAGTTGCGCTCAGCGGAGGCCAATGATCTGGATGCAAACGCGACTGGCCTTTCCGTGCCATTTGGCAACTTGTGTGAGAGTACTGCCCCAATACCATATGGAGAAGCATCACAAGCCAACCGAATAGGCAGTGTCGGGTTGAAGTGAGCCAACACTTCCTCTGAGGTGATCAATTCTTTGCTTTTGCGAAATGCCTTCTTACAGTTTTCGCCCCATTCCCATGGTACCCCTTTCTGTAAAAGAGCGTTTAACGGGTGCAGTACCGTGGATAGATTTGGCAGAAATTTATAGTAATAGTTAATTAATCCTAGAAACGACCTCAATTGAGAGACATTCTCCGGAGCGGGAGCCTTTACAACTGCCTCAATCTTGTCAGGAGACTTAAGAAGCCCCTCCCGGTCAATGACATGGCCACAGTACGAGATCCGCTTCTGGAAGAACTCACATTTCTGCCGATTTACTCTAAGTCCATACTCTTTCAGTCTGTTGAGCACCAGTTCCAAGTTTGCGAGATGTTGTTCATCACCATCACCTGTGATCAGAATATCGTCCAGGTAACATTGTGTGCCTGGAATTCCCTGTAATACCTGCTCCATGGCCCTCTGCCAAATTGCTGGAGCCGATGCCACTCCAAAAACCAGCCTATTGTACCGGTACAACCCTCGATGCATGTTGATCGTGAGGTATTGGCGTGACTCTTCCTGAACCTCCATCTGCAAGTCCGCCTGCGCCAGGTCTATCTTGGTGAAGTGTTTCCCGCCAGACAATGAAGCGAAAATATCCTCAATCTGTGGAAGCGGATACTGCACCGTGTGAAGCACCGGATTAACGGTGATTTTGAAATCTCCACAGATGCGAACCTTCCCTGGATCTCCTGGTTTGTTGCTCGCAGGACGTTTCATAACGGGAACAATGGGCGTAGCCCACTCACTCCAATCTACCTTAGACAGTACACCTGAACGTTCTAGTGCTTCCAGTTCCGCTTCAACAGTAGGTCGTATTGCACAGGGTACCGGTCTGGCTTTAAAAATTTTTGGTTGTGCATGTTCATCAATCTTGATGTTTGCCGTAATTCCTCTCAGTGTTCCCAGTCCCTGCTGGAACACCTCTTTAGCATCATCCAATATTCTGGACAATCGTTTAGGTTTGACACCTGTTTCCCCGGAATCTACCGTTAGTGCCTTCAAGGAGTGCCAGTCCATATTCATTTTCCTAATCCACTCCCGTCCTAGTAGTGGTGGACCTCCTTCAGGTAGCACATATAAGTCCATTACTTGGCTTTCTTCGCCCTTGTGGACCACTTCTACCTCTATTTTTCCGATGGGGTACACTCTTTTCCCCGTGTATGTTTTCAATATAATCTCCGTATCCTGTAGGGGAATATGTTGGAATAACCTTCTGTAATCTTTCTTATTCATGACCGTCAATGCCGATCCAGTGTCCAATTCCATTTTTACTTGGACTCCTGCTATCTGAAGAGTGACCCAAATTGTCTGGAGATCTGCATCCTTACCAACGTTGTGTACACAATGAATGGTAAGACCCTAGGCAAGACGGAGGGTCAGAGGGATCTGGGTGTGCAAGTACACAGATCCCTGAAGGCGGCGGAACAGGTGGATAAGGTGGTAAAAAAGGCATATGGGATACTTGCCTTCATTAGCCGAGGCATTGAATATAAGAGCAAGGAGGTTATGATGGAGCTGTATAAAACACTGGTTAGGCCACAGCTGGAATACTGTGTGCAGTTCTGGTCGCCACACTACAGGAAGGATGTGATCGCGTTGGAGAGGGTGCAGAGGAGGTTCACCAGGATGTTACCAGGGCTGGAGCGCTTCAGCTATGAAGAGAGACTGGGCAGATTGGGTTTGCTTTCCTTGGAGCAGAGGAGGCTGAGGGGGGACATGATTGAGGTGTACAAAATTATGAGGGGCATAGATAGGATGGATGCTGAGGAGCTTTTTCCCTTAGTAGAGGGGTCAATAACTAGGGGGCATAGATTCAAGGTAAAGGGCGGGAGGTTTAGAGGGGATTTGAGAAAGAACTTTTTCACCCAGAGGGTGGTTGGAGTCTGGAACTCACTGCCTGAAAGGGTTGTGGAGGCAGAAACCCTCACAACATTTAAGAAGCATTTGGATGAGCACTTGAAATGCCACAGCATACAAGGCTACGGACCAAATGCTGGAATATGGGATTAGATTAGACAGGGCTTGATGGCCGGCGCGGACACGATGAGCCGAAGGGCCTCTATCCGTGCTGTATAACTCTATGACTCTGTGACTCTACTCTTAAGCTATCCAGTTCATTACTGCTAGCGTCTGAATCTGACTTCTGTTCGGTCAAACTGTTCTTTGTCACCTTGTGTACCTTTGCGTATTTTCCTTGCGGTGACTTTTTGTTGCTGGTCTTCTTTCCTGACTGGCATACTTTAGCTATGTGGCCAAGCCTGCCACACATTCTGCATTCTTGGTTTTTAAACCAACACTGGTTCTGATCGTGCGTTATCTTTCCACAACGATAACATTTGACAGAACTCAAACCCAATTTGTTTGTACCGAGTTCCGGTGACCGTAGCTGCATTACTGCCGTGCCTCTCGCTGCGGCTTCGTGTGCTGCTGCCATAGTGACCGCCTTCTCAAGCGTCAGCTCATTCTCCTCGAGCAGTCGCTTTTGTGTATCCTGTTTAAATAAACCACACACAAATTTATCTCGTAGTGCCTCTGTCAGTCCCGTTCCAAACTGACAATATTTTGCTAGCTTACGTAATTCCATCAAATAATCAGCATTGCTTTCATTCTGCAGCTGCCTTCTGTCGTAAAATTTAAATCGTTCCGCTAGCATCAGCGGCGTGGGGTTTAGATGATTTTTCAGGACAGTAACAATCTCATCGAACGTCTTATCCGCCGATTCATCTGGTGATAACAGGTGTTTCAATTGCCCGTATGTCTTCGCACCCATTAAATTTAATAATGTTAGTGCTTTATCTGCATCAGGAACTTTATTTGCCTTACAATAATTTTGTATGCGTTCTACATACATGGCCCAATCTTCAATGTCACTATCAAAGGTATTAATGTTCCCATGTTTAGGCATCGTTGCAATTTATTGTATTTTTATGTTATCCAAGATGGCGGCTTCCCGCTCTTGTCGTCGTCCTCCGCCCACAAAATGGCAGTTTTCCCGCGCTTGGCGGTCTTCAACCGTCCCCCGACGCTGTCTCCGCTTCACCGCGGCTCTCGCGCCTTCAGTTTCCCCAGACGCTGCGCCTTTTAGCCCGAATGCGGCCCTTATCTCCGGTCGCGATCGATGTCCCCGCGCTGCGCCTCTCGCTCGAAAGCGGCCTGGCCCTTATTTCCGGTCGCAATCGATCTCACCGCCCTTATTCCTCCGTCTTCCCAGCCCCGTCTGTACAGCCAACGCGGTTGGCTTTCTGTCGCGTCGCTGCCCGGCTTACCCACCACCGAGGTAGAAAGAAGAAGGCTGACAGTCGCTGATGGAGGCTTCGAGGTCAGGATGTCTTCTGCACTCCGGTTTCTCGATGCCTGCCACTCGACGTGTCTTCCAGTAGGGTGATGAGGGTGGAAACCTCTCTTCGACGTCCTGTCTGTGGACGAAGCCGCCGTGGAAATAACTGCCACAGGGTAAGAATCGGGCTTGTCACCACTGTTAAGTCTGTGTGTTATAGTGATAATTACTACACAGACTACAAGAGTAAATTCAACAGGTCTTTACTGGTTGGAGGTCGGGACTATACTGAATACAATATTACTACACAGTGCTTATATACCGGTGTGGTCACCACCGGTATTACGTATACAGCAGCCAGAGAAAGTAGTACATCTCTTAAGGTGGAACAGGCTTAAGTTCTCTTAAGGTGGAACAGGTTACATACACCACATCGTGGAAGCGCAGACTGCTCTCACACAGGCTCAGCTTGTTGCCACGCAACCTCAGACTGCTGCCATCATGGCTGTGTTTACATGTGTGGAAAGGAGCTTGCAGGGTCTCAGAGCAGTCCAACAATCTGTCCTCTAAAAGATGGCTAGGAATGCTGAGACGCCGCCCCGGGGAAGTGGCAGTGGTTCTGTGGAGCAAGAACCTGCTGTCCTCTCTCAGGGTGACAGCTTTCATACTCCCACCACTGCCACTCCACCATGGTGCTTGCTGCTGCCTATCAGCCAGCCCAGACCAGACTGTTGCCACCCATGCCGAGATGGTGCAGTCTACAGCCAGGCGTTCTAGGCCCAGAGCTGCTCGAGGTTTTGTAGTGTCCCCCATGGAAAGTCAGCAGCCTTGCACCAGCCATGCTACAGCCACTGGGGTAGTGCTGCGTAGGAGCACTAGAAAAGGCAAAGGAACACAAAAGACAGACTCTAAGGGAATGCACAGGGGTGATTAGTTGACTTTGTTATGTAGTATTGGATTGAATCATTTATAAATTATGTTTGGAATGTTTGTTTTGTGGTGGCTCTCCTTTTCGTGTTGTGCCCAAGAGGACACTGTGATATTCTGTGACAGAGGTATGGTAAGGTGGGGAAATGTTGAGCAGTGGGGATCTGGGATTTCATTCATTGGAACCGGAATCTGATGAGACGCTTATGGACAGCCCGTCTGGAATGGGGATTTGCTGCCTGCTTTGTCCTCTTCCTACCACTCCTCCTCCTCTTGAGGTGGTCCCGGAACCTGTGGTGGCAAGGGCTGTGCCCTCATGATGGCCAGGTTGTGGACGATGCAGCAGACCACCACAAAATGGGACACCCACTCCAACGTGTACTGGAGGGGTCCTCCCGAGCGGTCATGGCAACGGAACCGTTGCCTCAACACCCCGATGGTCTGCTTGGTGAGATTCCACATGGCAGCATGGCTGTCATTGTATGACTCCTAGCCACAAGTGGTGGGGTTGCAGAGGGGAGTCATCAGCCAGTTTTAGAGCGGATAGCACTTGTCTCCGAGCAACCACCCTCGGGTTCGACATGGTGGCTTGAAGATTGCTGGCACACCGGACTGGCACAGGATGAAGGCATCATGACTGCTGCCACGATACCGGGCATTCACCATCATGATGTGCTGGGCGTGGTCGCACAACTGCACATTAAAAGAGTGGTAGCCTTTGCGGTTACGGAACATCTCAGGATTGATATGCGGCGCCCGCAAAGCCACATGTGTGCACTCAGTAAATATCAATTCATTAAATATATTCACAATTCATTAAATATATTCAGGAAGGAGTTAGATATATTTCTTAAGGCTAAAGGGATTAAGGAATATGGGGAGAAAGCAGGGACAAGGCACTGAATTTGGATGATCAGCCATGATCTCATTAAATGGCGGAACAGGCTCGAGGGGCCGAATGACCTACTTCTGCTTCTATCTTCTATGTTTCTATGTTTCTATGGGGATACCCAATATTCTGACAAAGCCACATGCACGCTCGTCCTGCTTCTCTCTGTTGAGAGTGAAGACAATGAAGTCCCTTCTCCTGAAGTACAGAGCCTCTGTGACCTCCCAGATGCAACGATGGACGGCGCACTGGGAGAAGTTAGCTATGTCACCTGCTTCAGACGGGAAGGATCCGGTGGTGAAAATATTGAGGCCGTGGTCACTTTGAGGGCCACTTGCAGCACCGTCGTTGCCCTGCTCTGAGGCTGCAGGTCTGGTTGCAGGAGGTGGCAGAGTTCTGTGACCATTTCCTTGGTGAAGCGGAGCCTCCGAATACACTGCTTCTGGCTAAAATGCAGGTAGGAGAAGTGCTCTTGGAAGACCCTAGGTGCGTAAGGCCTCCTGCTGAGAGCCCTCCTGCTCCTCCTCCTCCTCCCTTTGTGAGCATCTTGTCTTCTTCTTTTCTACCTCTGCTTCATCTCCCTGTCATGCTGCAGCACGAGGGGGACTGCAAATAGAACCCCCATGACTGGGAGCAAGTGGTCTGAGCAGAACCCTTGAATACAAAAGCAAGGCCTTCTCCACTTGCAGCTCCACTCCCTGTCACCTCACTAACATTCAATAACTATAGAAAGCTCCAAAAATTCCACAAATTTACACAGACCCAGTAGAAATCTAAAGCAAATTACTGGAAAGTTGTTGATGATCCCTTTAAATATTGCTGGAGGGAGGTCCTTCGTGCAGCTGAATGCATGTTCAGCTGTGCGTGCTTTGGAGAGGGCGTTGACTGGGATGGCAATGTCCAAAATGGCAGGTTGTGCGTCAAATCATCGTTGCACGCTGATTGACGTCATGATCTGCCTCATTTGCATTCTTCTGCCAAACGCAGGCAACGGCCGCGCTACCGACCTGCCCAAAATGACGACCACTGCGGCCCGTGCTGGAAGTAGCTGGAAGCGAGGCGGCCGCCATTTTTCTGCCAAAACTGGCCTGAAATGCCAGCGCTAAAAGAGGGCCTTCATGATTTTAAACACTATCAAATCTCCTCTTATCCTTCTCTGCTCTAAGGAGAACAACCCCAGCTTCTCCAGCCTATCCACATAACTGTAATCCCTCATCCTTGGAACCATTCTAGTAAATCTCTGCTATGCCCTCTCCAAAGCCTTCAGGTCCTTCCTAAAGTGTGGTGCCCAGAATTGGACAAAATACTCCAGCTGGGGCTAAACTACTGTTTTATATAGGTTTAGCATAAATTCCTGGCTTTTGCACTCTATGCCTCGACTTATAAAGTCTGGGATCCCACATGCTTTATTAACTGCTTTGTTAACCTGTCCTGCCACCTTCAAAGATTTGAGTACAAATATCCCCAGGTCTGTCTGTTCTTGCACCCCCTTTAAAGTTGTACCATTTTGCTTGTATTGTCTCTCCTCATTCTCCTATCAAAATGTATCACCTCCTACATTTCTGCGTTGAATTTCATCTGCCATGTGTCCATCCATTCCACCAACCTATCTATGTCCTCCTGAAGTCTATTACAATCTTCTTCACTGTTTATTCCACTTCTAAGTCCTTTGACAGCACCCTTGTATCTAAGGAGGATTAGAAGATTGTGGCCAGTACCTCTGCAATTTCCACCCTTACTTCCTTCATCAACCTAGGGTGCATCTCATCCTGCTACCAACCAACCCCCATTGCACATCCCCTATTGGGATCCAGCAATTCATGTCTTCCCATTCATTAATAAACAACTGAAAAGGCGAGTTACCTCCCAGCAACCAAGAATAGGCAACATGGGAAAGTGGTGCAAAGTAATACATTTTTTCTGATTCTACTAAAGAACGGAAACTTAACAACAGAACATTTTCTCATACACCCTTGTGCAACTACAAATCTTTACTCTTCCTTTTCCTACTGCTCCTACATGGTGCAATCCCTGTGGCTTCAGCAGAGGTAGCAGCAGGCTGCTCAAATCCCTGCTCTGACTGCTGAGATGAGCTTGGCCGATGTCCTCTGAGTTATGGACCCATGACAACCACGCCAAAGACTGTTCCATCTGCACCTGTGCAGGGGCAGACTCAGCTATCGGGAGTCGAGGCAGCATATCGGGTACTGACTGAAAGGGGGGCAACGGGTGAGAAGTGGAAGCAGTTTGAGTGGAGTCCCCTCTCATGGCCCAGCAACTCTTCATTCCTACCACTCTGCTGGAGAGCAGCTTGGTGCAGATCAATGAGGTGATGAAAGGCCAAGACTAATGTCTCTGTCATCCTATTTAAGGCGGCAGACATATTGGCATCCAGAGACTGCATGGCTGTGGTCAAGGCCTGCATGGGCTCATTTCATTGCCGTGATTGAGGATCCATGGAGCTGGCCACTTTATCCATGAAAGAAGACATCCTCCAATGCCCTGCAACGTCAACACACTCATGCTTGAGATCAACGCCTCCATTCTCTTTGCAATTGTGGACAGTGTGCTTGGAAGGCCTGTCAGAATGTCACAGATTTTCTACTGCCCCTTATTGATTAACCTTTTCATCGATGGCCCCCAGCGTACAGCATCTGTATCCAGCTGAGCAGAGCTTGGAGAGGGCTGTGCTCTCCGGGGCGGACTCTCCACAGCTGTCCCTGCCACCACTCTGTGCTCTTGCTCACTTGTGAACTGTGAGTCACCAGGTGAAAACCCAGCATCTGTCTAACTGGACCCATCGAAGTGTGAGCTGGTGCATGGTAAGCATGAGTCCTGTGACGGTGCACCCTCTGAAGGAAAAAGCTCCTCTGAGGATTTGTTGTCTGTGAGGTCCACTGCTGCTGCATGTGTGAAGACCCTGGCAGAGAGAAAAGATATAAATTAGGAAGTGCATAGAAAATGAACGATGGGAGTGCTTGCAAGGTAAATGGGTGTGAGGAGTGATTGGTGAGTAAATGGGTGTGAGGAGTGATGGATGAGTAAATAGGTGTGAGGAGTGATGGGTGAGTAAATGGGTGTGAGGAGTGATGGGTGAGTAAATGGGTGTGAGGAGTGATGGGTGAGTAAATGGGTGTGAGGAGCGATGTGTTGGAGTAGGCCTGACAAGGCAAAGTCGGGGTGGGGTGGGGAGGTGGTGATGCACACAGCAGGATGTAGTTGAATGTCCAACTGTACTCACCTTTCCTGACCTGGTTAGATCATTAAAGTGCTTCCTGCACTGAAGCCAGGAGTGTGGCACAATGCTCCTGCTGACTTCCTGGGCCACCTCCAGCCACGCCTTCTTTGTAGCTGCAGCAGTTTTCTTCCTTCCATTGCTGGGGAAGAGTATCTCTCTCCGACTCCTCACTGACCCCAGCAATAAATCAAGGGAGGCATCATTAAAGCGGGGCACAGACGCTGAGCGTCTTGAGTCCATATTCTGCAATTCCTGCCTCTGTGCCAAGCCTCCCAATTGCTCCAAATTCCATTTTTGGATTGACCCATTAAATACTCCAGTTGAGATCGTGTCATGCGGGTCCGCACCATTCCTGCTGCCATGCATTCGACGCCAAGCCCAGAAGTAAAATTATAATGATGTGCCTATGTTAAAATGCCATGGATGCAATGAAATTACTTCCAGGTTTTCCACGTGATATCGGAACCCCGCTCCCAACAAGCCTCAAAGTTAATATCGGGGCCCATAATCCAAGACAAAATTAATTGTCACTTGGAAGAATATGGGTTAACAAATGACAACCAACATGGATGGTGAAGGCAAATCATGTCTGGCAAACTTGATTGAATTCTTCAATGATTTAACTGAGAGGGTTGATGAGCGTACTGCGGTTGGTGTTGATGTTCAGAAGCGTTTGATAAAGTGCCACTTTATAGACTTGTTAGCAAAATTGAAGTCCATGGTGTAGTGTATGTACCTTTAAGAGAGAACTACTTTTACAGCTCCTGTATACTGTAGTACCGGCAGTGACCACACCTGTATATAAGCCTTGAGCATGCCTCTGTACTGTCTTTAGACTACCCTCCTCCAGTAAACACCTGTTGATTGTTAAGTTACAGCCTCCGTCTAGTTATTGGAAAACATCATACTTTAAGAATCATGGATTCAACAGTGGCGACGAGGTCGATTCGAATCTACCTGCAACTCTGCATTTCCTTTCAAGGATTCGCTCCGGGAGGACGGTGGAAGAAAGTCGAGGCCAGAAGCACGGGCGTCGACCACGAGCAACCGCCCAGTCATCCGGCAGAGAGTGAACATCGCAGGGGAGGCTGTTGAGAGCTGGGCTTGGTTCTCCAGCCACGACGATCCAGCAACAGACTGGCAAAAGGTACAGCGCAGACCCTTCCTGGACAGCGGCGGCTGGAGCCGACCGATGGCACAAAAAAGGCCGAGCAGCGTTGACGGGGTAAGAGAGAGGGTGAAGCGCAAAGGGCGCAGCCGGGGGTTGAAAACCGAGCGGCGTCGAGGGAAAACAAAAAAAAAGAGAGAAAGGGACTACAAGCGACTATTTTCACATATACCCTTGAAAGCTACAGAGATTGTCTTGAAGATGTACACGGGGCAAAAAGTCTACCCCAAAGGGAAAATAAGGGTGAACGTGATATACAAAGGCCAGGAAATACCTAAAATGGACCTATATGTATTGCCAGATGGAGGACCACCACTACTAGGACATGAATGGATCCGGAAGATACAACTAGATTGGCATTCCATACAGACACTGAAGGTTGAGGCCAAAAAGGATGACGACGTCACACCTGGACTATTATGTCCGTGTGTAATTGAGACACGGACTGCAGGAGTAGGTTACAACTGGTGTTTACTGAGTGGAGACAAAACTGGAACTACTATGCAAAGTTACTGCACAGGCTTATATACAGGGGTGGTCACTACTGGTACTGCAGTATACAGGGGCTGCAGAATATAGTTCCTTCTGCAAAGTACATACACTACAATTCCTCCCCTTTTAGCTAAACAGTACATAACATTCGATTAATAATTAAATAACATATTTACAATTACAGTTGCTAGATACATTAGCTGAAGTTAAGCAATTATAAGTTCAGTCTTTGAGGAGGCTTCCTGATTCTGTCTGGATAACGCCTCTTTGGGGTATTAGGTTCTTCTGGCAAAGTTGATTCGGGATCAACGTCGTTGTTTGGTTCGTCTGCTTCCAATATCACCGATTCTGGGGTAAATGCAATTGGTACTTCGGTTTCATCACCAGGTGTATCGGATCGTGGTGTGGAATTGACGTTTTCCAGTGACTCTAGAATCTGGTCAGCATGGCGTTTTACAATGCTCTCTCCAACGTCCACGGTATACATTAGAGGTCCTTGCCGTGTGCAGATCGTTCCTGGCTGCCATTTCTCTGTGCGGTAGTCCCGGGCCAAAACTGGTTGACCTATCTTAAAACTCCTGGTCGGCCTTTCATTCATATTCTGAAACTGCCTGTTCTCCACATCTCTTCTGATGTTTGGCTTAACCAAATCCAAGCGGCATCGTAGTCTTCGATTGAAGAACATCATGGCTGGAGTTTGGTTGGTAACCGCATGTGTCGCATTCCGGTAGGCAAACAAGAAGTTATCCACCTTGTGTTGTAGGGGTATGTCTTCATTACACATTGCCTTGATAGCCTTCTTGAATGTTTGAACGAACCTCTCAGCCAATCCATTGGTGGCTGGATGATATGGGGCGGATGTGTAATGCTTAACACCATTGTTCTTTAAGAACCTCCGGAACTCTTCAGACACAAACTGTGGTCCATTGTCAGAGCAAATCTGTTCAGGCAGCCCATTTCTGGCGAATATGGTTCGTAAGACTGTGATAGCTTTTTCTGTGGTGGTTGAGGACATTTTTATTACCTCTGGCCACTTTGAATGTGCATCCACCGCAATTAGAAACATCGAGTCCATAAATGGACCAGCAAAATCAATGTGTACCCTTTGCCATGGAGATGAGGGCCACTCCCATGGATGTAGAGGGGCTTGTGGTGGGGCGTTTTGGACCTTCTGGCATCCTGTACAGCTCTTGGTCATCTCTTCGATTTCTCTATCGATTCCTGGCCATCACACAAACGCTCTGGCTAAGTTCTTCATTTTTACTCCTCCGAGATGACCCTCATGAAGCTCATTGAGCACTCTATCCTTCAATTTGGGTGGAATTACTACTCTGGATCCACACATCAAGGTTCCTCTGCACACTGACAGCTGTTCTATTCACGGCAAGAATGCTGGCAACAGTGGTTCGCCATGTGCTGGCCATCCCTTCACCGCTAAATCATAGACCCTGGAGAGTGTCGGGTCATTTCATGTTTCCTTTTCTATGTTTGCATTCGTCACAGGTAGACATTCGACTATGGTCGAGTGGAATATCTCCACAGGATCCACTGCAGGTGTTTCTTCCACCGTCGGCAACGGTAGGCGCGACAATCCATCAGCATTCCCATGCTGTTTAGTTCCTTTGTACTCGATGTCATATTGGTGTGCCCCTAGGAAAGGGGACCACCTCTGTAGCCGTTGTGCTGTCATTATCGGGACGCCCTTCTGAGGGTTGAAAATGGAGACAAGAGGTTGATGATCAGTTAGTAGAGTAAATTTCTGACCGTGCAGGTGGTGATTGAACTTCTTCACCCCCCACACCAGGCTGAGGGCCTCTCTGTCAATCTGGGCATAGTTACGCTCGACTGAAGTTAACGAGCGTGACGCAAAAGCTATCGGCCTCTCTGAACCATCAAGGAATTTATGTGACAGTACCGCTCCAATGCCATAGGGAGACGCATCACACGCCAGTCTTATCGGTAGTGATGGGTTGTAGTGAGCCAATACTTCTCTTGAAGTGATTAGGTCTTTACTCTTCTGAAAGGCCCGCTTACATTCATCGCTCCATTTCCATGCTACTCCAGTTTGTAGTAGGGCGTTCAGTGGGTGCAGAATTGTCGACAAATTCGGCAAAAACTTATGGTAGTAATTCACCAATCCGAGGAATGACCTCAGTTGCGACACATTTTCAGGCGCTGGAGCCTTAACTACCGCTTCAATTTTGTCAGGGGACTTATGTAACCCCTCTTCATCAATCACGTGGCCACAATACGATATCTGTTTCTTAAAAAACTCGCACTTGGGGCGATTGGCTCGTAGCCCATGTTCTTTTAGTCTAATGAGCACCTGCTCTAGGTTGGCAAGGTGTTCACTGTCATCTTCACCTGTCACTAGGATGTCGTCCAAGTAACACTGAGTCCCCGGAATCCCTTGCAGGACTTGTTCCATCGCTCTTTGCCATATCGCCGGAGCTGATGCTACTCTGAATACCAGTCGATTATACTGGTAAAGAGCTTTGTGAGTGTTTATCGTGAGATACTTCCTAGAGGATTCTTCAACCTCCATCTGCAAATATGCTTGTGCTAGGTCAATTTTTGTAAAACGCTTCCCTCCAGATAGTGAGGCGAAAATATCTTCTAGCCTCGGGAGAGGATACTGCACTGTGTGAAGGACTGGGTTCACCGTCACCTTGAAGTCCCCACAGATGCGGACCTTCCTAGACTCCTCAGGCTTATTATTTAACGTTTTCTTCATGACAGGAACGATGGGTGTCGCCCACTCGCTCCAGTCTACCTTAGATAACACGCCTGCATTCTCCAGATTCTCCAGCTCTGCCTCGACGGCTGGGCGAATTGCATACGGTACCGGTCTTGCTTTGAAAAACTTGGGAATTGCATTCTCTTCTATTTTTATCGAGGCGGTTACGCCTTTAAGAGTTCCCAGTTCTTGTTGAAATACCTCTTTGGCGTTAGCTAAGATTTTTGCCAATCGACCAGGTGTGATGTCGTCATCCGTTTTACCAGCCACAGTCAGTGCCTGAATGGAGTGCCAGTCTAAACTTATCTTTCTGATCCATTCACGTCCCAATAACGGTGGTCCACCATCTTGCAGTATGTACAGATACAATTTCTGTATTTCCTTGCCGTTGTATTCGACAGGCACCCTTATTTTTCCTCTGGGGTATACGTTCTGCCCCGTATACGCCTTCAAGACAATGGATGTCTCTTTCAAGGGTATGTGTGAGAATAGCCGCTCGTAGTCTCGTTGATTCATGACGGTCAGAGCTGATCCTGTATCCAATTCCATTTTGACTTGGGACCCTGCTATCGTGAGGGTGACCCAAATGGTTCGGTGATCCTCTTCTGCGATTACGTTGTGAAGTTTGAGACAGCTTAGTCTCTTGTTCCTGGATTCACTATCACTCTTCTGGTCTTCGGAACTACTGTCCGTCATCTTTTGTACTGTCCTGTACTGTTCCTTAGTAGCCTTTTTGTTGTTGTTAGTCTTCTTTCCAGACCTGCAAACTCGTGCAATGTGTCCCATCTTTCCACATTGCCTGCATATTTTGTCCTTGGACCAGCAGTCCTTCTGGTCATGGGTTGTTCTGCCGCAGCGATAACATTTTTTAAATCCCCGTGTCATTTCATGGGTGCCGTATTCTTGTGGCTTTTGCTGTATTTCTGCAGCTCCCCTTGCTGCTGCTTCGTACGATACTGCCACGCTGAAAGCCTTATCTAGCGTCAGCTCTTTCTCTGAGAGTAACCTCTTCTGGGTTCCTTCACTCAGGAGTCCACAGACAAATTTGTCCCGTAGGGCATCTGCCAGTCCTGCTCCGAACTGGCAGTGCTTTGATAGCTTGTGTAGTTCCGTAAGGTAATCAGCATTGCTCTCCTCTTTATGCTGATTTCTCTTGTGGAATTTAAATCTTTCTGTTATCAGCAGCGGTGTAGGATTTAGGTGTTCCTGTAGGATATCAACAATTTCGTTTAAACTCTTCGCCATCGGTTTGGCTGGAGTGATCAGGTTCCGCAATAGGCCGTACGTTCTTGCGCCCATTAAGTTTAGTAGTACCGATGCCTTTTTCTCATCGGCTACTTCATTTGCCTTGCAATATACTTCGACTCTTTCCACATACGTGGTCCAGTCTTCTATTGCATTATCGAAGGCAGTGATATTGCCAGTCTTCGGCATCTTGGAAATCTAAGATGGCGCCTCCTGCGCTTTGCCTTCTTCCCCGGTTGAACAAAATGGCACCTCCCGCGCTTTACCTTCTTCCCCGCTGGATTAAGATGGCGCCTCCCGCGCTTTCTGTCTTCTCCGCTGCTGCTAGCGCTGTTACTGGTGTTTTTATGCCTTGATGGCGACGTCCTATGGTGTTCGCGCACTTCCCCCCCGCGCTGCTGCTAACACCGCTCTCCGCGGGCCCCGTGGCAAACTGCAGCTCCTCGCGGCTTTCTGCACTTCTAATTTCTATTATTTTCCCATCGTCAGAGCAAACCCTCCGGGACACTTTCCTCCCTCTTCTCGGGCCTGTACGCTGCCCGGCTTCATAGCACCGGCCGCGCCCTGTGTGCTCCACCCTCTCTCTCTCTCTCCTCTTCCCGACAACGCTGCTCGGCCCCGCTGAAAAACCACCCGATCGAGCTCTAGCCCGCCGCAGCCCAGGAAGGATCAGTGTACTACCTGCCACCAGCCCGATTAGCTGGAACACCATAGACAGGATAACCAAGCCCCGCTCTCGACAGCCTCTCCTGCAAATCTTCAACTCCGATGAACCAGAGGCGGATGTCCACGGTCGATGCCCGTTTCTTCTGTTTGTTTTTTTTTCTTTCTTCTTTCTGGCCTCGACCTCCAACAACTTCGCTTCAGGGATGGATCCCCATGAGGTGGTGCAGAACTGTAGGTAAGTTCGGATCTGCTCGTCGCCAGTATTATGTCTATTATGTCCGTGTATAATTGAGACATGGACAGCAGGAGTTGATTATAACAAGTCTTTACTGAATGGAGACAGTTGGGAAACTGAAACTACAGAAGGCTGCTAGTGCCTTTTATACAGGGGTGGTCACTGCCGGTACTGCAGTCTGAGACCAGTTATTCCCTTAAAGGTACATACACAACAATGTCCGTGTGTAATTGAGACACGGACTGCAGGAGTAGGTTACAACAGGTGTTTACTGAGTGGAGACAAAACTGGAACTACTATGCAAAGTTACTACACAGGCTTGTATACAGGGGTGGTCACTACTGGTACTGCAGTATACAGGGGCTGCAGAATATAGTTCCTTCTGCAAAGTACATACACTACATGGACGACTGTCAAAAATGCTAACTGACGCACAAGAAGTATTCCAGGAGGGACTTGGAACACTAAAAGGCATAACAGCGATGATTAAAATAGAGGAAAATGCAAGCCCAAAGTTTTTTAAGGCCAGACCGGTGCCTTATGCGATCCGACCAGCCATCGAAGCAGAGCTGGAAGGGTTGGAACGTTCAGGAGTACTGTCCAAAGTAGACTGGAGCGAGTGGGCTACACCCATTGTTCCTGTAATGAAGAGGTCATTGAGTAATACGCCTGGGGAACCAAAGAAGGTCCGCATCTGTGGGGATTTTAAGGTGACAGTGAACCCAGTCCTTCACACGGTACAATATCCACTTCCACGGATTGAGGATATTTTCGCCTCGCTATCTGGAGGTAAAAGCTTCACCAAAATTGATCTGGCCCAGGCGTACCTGCAAATGGAGGTAGAAGAAGCCTCGAAACAATACCTCACGATCAACACTCATAAAGGTCTCTACCAATACAACCGGCTGGTGTTCGGGGTAGCATCGGCTCCGGCTATTTGGCAAAGGGCAATGGATCAAGTCCTGCAAGGGATTCCAGGGACCCAGTGTTATTTGGACGACATCCTGGTCACGGGCGAAAATGACAGTGATCACCTCGCCAACTTGGAGAAGGTGCTCACTAGATTAAAGGAATATGGGCTACGAGCTAATCGCCACAAGTGCGAGTTTTCCAGAAGCAGATCTCGTATTGTGGCCACGTTATTGATGAAGAGGGGTTACATAAGTCCCCTGAAAAGATTGAGGCAGTAGTCATTGCTCGAGCACCGGAAAATGTGTCACAACTGAGGTCGTTCCTCGGGTTGGTGAACTACGTTCTTACCAAATTTGTCTGCAGTATTACACCCACTGAACACCCTACTGCAAACGGGGGTACCATGGAAGTGGAATGACGAATGTAAACAAGCTTTCCAGAAGTGCAAAGAATTGATCACATCAAAAGAGGTGTTGGCCCATTTCAACCCAGCACTACCAATTCGGTTGGCATGTGATGCATCACCCTATGGTATTGGAGCGGTGCTGTCACAAAAATTCCCAGACGGGTTGGAGACGCCAGTAGCCTTTGCGTCTCGGTCACTAACCTCAGCTGAGCGCAACTACGCCCAGATCGACAGGGAGGCCCTCAGCCTAGTATGGGGAGTAAAAAAATTCAACCATTATCTGCATGGGCAGAAGTTCACCTTGCTGACTGACCACCAACCACTTGTCTTCTTCTTTAATCCAAAGAAGGGCGTTCCGGTGATGACTGCACAACGGCTACAAAGATGGTCCCTTTTTCTCGGGGCGAACCAATATGAAATAGAGTATAAGGGCACGAAACAGCATGGAAACGCTGATGGGCTATCACGCCTGCCACTGCCTGCTGTGGAGGAAGCACCAGCAGTGGACCCTGTCGAAATGTTTTATTCGTCGATAATTGAACGATTGCCAGTAACTAACGCGGATATAGAGAAGGAGACCCGCAATGATCCGACACTGTCTCGGGTATATGATTTGACGGTGAAGGGATGGCCAACACATGGCGACTCACTGTTGCCAGCATTCTCATCCAGAAGAGAACAGCTGTCAGTATGCCAGGGGACAGTGATGTGTGGGTCCCGAGTGGTAATTCCACCCAAGTTAAGGGAGAGAGTGCTCAATGAGCTTCACGAAGGTCATCTGGGAGGGGTGAAAATGAAAAGCCTTGCTAGGGCTTATGTGTGGTGGCCGGGGATCGATCAACAAATCGAGGACCTAACAAAGAGCTGCTCAGGATGCCAGAAGGTCCAAAATGCACCACCACATACCCCTCTACACCCATGGGAGTGGCCCTCCTCTCCATGGCAACGGGTGCATATTGATTTTGCTGGTCCATTCATGGACTCAATGTTCTTAATAGCAGTGGATGTGCACTCGAAATGGCCTGAGGTGATCAAAATGTCCTCAACCACTACAGAGAAAACGATTGCAGTCCTACAGACCATATTTGCCAGGAACGGCTTGCCAGAGCAGATTTGCTCTGATAACGGACCACAGTTTGTGTCCGAAGAGTTTCGGAAATTTATGAGAAGGAATGGGTAAGGCATTACACAGCCGCCCCGTATCATCCAGCCACAAATGGATTGGCTGAGAGGTTCGTACAAACCTTTAAAAAGGCGATAAGGGCCATGTGCGATGATGAAATTCCATTACAGCATAAGGTGGACAATTTCTTGTTAGCCTACAGAAATGCGACACATGCAGTTACCAACCAGACCCCAGCCATGATGCTCTTTAACCGAAGGTTGAGATCTCGTCTGGATTTGCTCAGACCAAACGTGCGAAGAAATGTTGAGGATAAGCAATTCCAGCACATCAATGAGAAGCCGACAAGGAGCTTCAATGTAGGACAACCAGTCTTGGCCCGCGACTACCGAACAGAGAAATGGCAACCTGGAACGATATGCACACGGCAGGGGCCATTAATGTACACAGTGGATGTCGGGGAGAACATTGTGAGACGCCACGTCGACCAGATCCTAGCGTCACAGGAACGAGTCAACCCCATGTCTCGCGTACCTGGGGATGAACCCGACATACCGGTAGCATCTACCTCAGAAACAGTAGCAGCGGAAACTGATGAACTAACCGACGAAAGGGGGCCAGAATCGCCTCCGCACCAAGAACAAGAACCTCAGGAAAGGCGCTATCCAGAAAGAATCAGGAAGCCGCCCCAAATACTGAATCTATAAATGGACTATTTCAGTTTAATGTGCATGTTAAAGTGTTAACTGTTATTTGAATGTTATGGGTACTGTTAATCTAAAAGGGGAGGAATTGTAGTGTATGTACCTTTAAGAGAGTACTACTTTTACAGCTCCTGTATACTGTAGTACCGGCAGTGACCACACCTGTATATAAGCCTTGAGCATCCCTCTGTACTGTTAGTCTTTAGACCACCCTCCTCCAGTAAACACCTGTTGATTGTTAAGTTACAGCCTCCGTCTAGTTATTGGAAAACATCATACTTTAAGAATCACGGATTCAACACATGGGATTAAAGGAGCAGTGGCAGCGTGGACACAAAATTGGCTAAGAGACAGAAAGCAGAGTAGTGAATGGTTGTTTATCAGACTGGATGGAAGTGTACAGTGGCGTCTGCTAGGGGGTGGTATTAGGACCGCTGCTCATTTTGATATATATTAATGAATTGGACTTTGGTATAGGGAGCATAATTTCAAAGTTTGCAGATGACACAGAGCTTGGAAATGTAATAAACAGTGAGAAGGATAGTAACAGACTTCGGGAGGACATAGACAGACTGGTGAAATGGGCAGACACATGGACGATGAAATTTAATGCAGAGAAGTGTAAAGTGATGCATTTTGGAAGGAAAAATTAGGAGAGGCAATACATGTATAAATTAAATGGTACAATCTTAAAGGGTGCAAAAATAAAGAAACCTGGGGGTTCACATACACAAATCTTTGAAGGTGACGGGGCAATTAAAAAAAAATTTGTTTATGGGATGTGGACGATGCTGGCAAGGCCAGCATTTATTGCCCATTCCTAATTGCCCTTAAGAAGGTGGTGGTGAGCCGCCTTCTTGAACTGCTGCAGTCCTTGTGGTGAAGGTACTCCCACAGTGCTGTTAGGTAAGGAGTTCCAGGATTTTGACCCAGCAACGATGAATGATCGGCGATATATTTCCAAGTCAGGATGGTATGTGACTTGGAGGGGAACTTGGAGGTGGTGCTGTTCCCATGCGCCTGCTGCACTTGTCCTTCTAGGTGGAAGAGGTCACGGGTTTGGGGGGTGCTGCCGAAGATGCCTTGGCGAGTTGCTGCTGTGCATCTTGTAGATGGTACACACTGCAGCCACGGTATGCCGGTGGTGGAGGGAGTGAATGTTTAAGGTGGTGGATGGGGAGCCAATCAAGCGGGCTGCTTTGTCCTGGATGGTGTCGAGCTTCTTGAGTGTTGTTGGAGCTGCACTCATCCAGGCAAGTGGAGAGTGTTCCATCACACTCCTTTTGCCTTGTAGATGGTGGAAATGCTTTGGGGAGTCAGGAGATGTGACACTCGCCGCAGAATATCTAGCCTCTGATCTGCTCTTGTTGCTACAGTATTTATGCGGCTGGTCCAGTTAAGTTTCTGGTCAATGGTGACCCCCACGATGTTGATGGTGAGGGATTCGGCGATGGTAATGCCGTTGAATGTCGAGGGGCGGTGGTTAAACTCTTGCTTGTTGGAGATAGTCATTGCCTGGCAATTCTGTGGCGCGAATGTTTCCTGCCACTTATCAGCTCATGCCTGAACGTTGTCCAGGTCTTGTTGCATGCGGGCATGGACTGCTTCATGATCTGAGGAGTTGTGAATGGCGTTGAACACTGTGCAGTCATCAGCGAACATCCCCATTCCTGACCTTATGTTGGAGGGAAGGTCATTGATAAAGCAGCTGAAGATGGTTGGACCTAGGACACTGCCCTGAGGAACTCCTGCAGTGATGTCCTGGGGCGGGATGTGGCAGGACAGCAGAGCTTTGATCTGATCCATTGATTGTGGGATCACTTAGCTCTGGCTATAGCATGCTGCTTCCACTTTTTAGCATGCATGTAGCCCTGTGTCGCAGCTTCCCCAGGTTGGCACTGTAGGGGGTGGCGGGTGTTGGTGCGTGCGCCCAGTCAGTTATGCCCCTGACTGTTTGTGAGCGGTTCGAATCGCTCCCACGCCCCTGGGTTCTAGACACCGGACTTAGGTACAGGCGGCGATACAGAAAAGATTCGAGCAGACAGGTGCTTTTGGATGTAAGAAAACCAAGATTTTATTGAAATAGAAATTAACACAAACTTATGAGAAGTTACCAGTATAAAATTACAGGCAAATACAAAATAACTATATACTTATACAGGGAATGGGGAACACACGGCACATCGAGGGAAAATGAACTATCTTAACAATCCCCTTATCCTTATCCCACCCCTTATACCTAACTAGATTAAGCTATGAGGGGCCAGAATTCATGCTCACCAATCCAAAATAAAAGCCAACTGTTAACGAGTGCGAATTTTGAAGTCTGGTTTCTGGTCCTTCTAGGTACCCCGTCGCCACGTGGTCTTCAGGGGCGCAGTGCTAGGTCTGCTACTGCGACACACCTTCTCCCCTCCGCTGCCGTCGTCGCCTCGTCGCAATGGGTTCTCCTCTTCTTCTCCCTCGGGCGGTCGTCGGCGGCACCGTTGTGCCTACAGGACAGTTGGCAGTTTTAACTGCCTAGATTTTCCTGCCCAAGCTTAAGAACGCCAGTCTATTAGTCGTGGCGTGGCCACCTGCGTTTTCGCAGTGTTCAACGCGATACTTGTCTTCCCAAGCACCAACTTATAACTAGGCGCTTGGTTTACTTATCGATACATTTTTCGCTGCCCTGCTCTGCCCTTATCGAGTTATTATCGTCTTCTTCGTCTCCACTCGTCTCGTCTCGCCGGACTACTATACAAGTCCTGGGCTACCTGCTCGACTTTGTCTCGCCCCTTTCTGCGGCCTGGGCGTCCTGGATGGCTATGGACTTGGGCCTCGTTCCCCTTCCTTACAGTTGGTATGGTGCAACTGGCTACTGAAAATCTGCTCCGGGGAGAGAACCCGCCACGAGGCCAGGGCACGAGTATGAGCGGCAGCCCATGAGGCTGGAGCCACGAGAGCAGAGAGCAGAGTCAAGGGCAAGAGCGAGAGAGAGATATTGCTACCCAGGGCCTTCAGTTATACTCCTTACGAAAACCCTTATGTGCGCGTCAAATCAGGTTAGTTCATTGTTCCAATCTTGGCGGGCTAGTTTAAATAATTGTAGCAATCTAAACTAACTGTTTTTTGATGGCTGGTGATCGCAGCTACTGGCCTGATTATCGAGTTGTTTTGTTATTAATGCATCTTAATCGGCCTGCCCAGCCTCGATGGCTTCCTTAAGCTGTTTCCGATTATTTATGCAAACAACTTGATGGCCTCAAGTATAGGCCTAACCGGTTTTGGTCTGTCTGCGATTTGGCTTAATGCGTAATTCAGAGTCCTGCTGTCTGCTTTTCAAAATACAAAAGTCCTTCTTCACAGAAACTGCAGCTTAGGTTTCGATTTCCCCAAAGGCTGCTTGTGCCACAGAGTCCAAGCTTTTAAAATCTTGCAGGCTTTTGGCCACGAGGTGCGGATGCCATCTTTGGGTACCCTTTTTAAAATGTCCATGCAGGGTCCCTTTTGTTTATACTAACCTTTGGGGAAAAATGGAAATTTTGCAAATCTTACAGCACCTAATTTTTAGGTACACCTGGTGCTGCTCCTGGCATGCTCTTCTACACTCCTTATTGAACCAGGGTTGGTCCCCTGGCTTGATGGTAATGGAAGAGTGAGGGATATGCCAGGCCATGAGGTTACAGAATGTGGTGGAATACAATTCTGCTGCTGCTGATGGCCCACAACGCCTCATGGATGCCCAGTATTGAGCTGCTAGATCTGTTCTGAATCTATCCCATTTAGCACGGTAGTAGTGCCACACAACACGATGGAGGGTATCCTCAGTGTGAAGACAGGACTTTGTCTCCACAATGACTGTGCGGTTGTTCACTGCTACAAATACTGTCATGGACAGATGCATCTGCGACAGGTAGATTGGTGAGGACGAGGTCAAGTTGGTTTTATCCTGCGTGTTGCTTCTCTCAGCCCCTGTCGCAGGCCCAGACTCGCAGGCTATGTCCTTCACGACTCAGCCAGTAGTGGTGCTACCAAGCCACTCTTGGTGATGGACATTGAAGTCCCCCACCCAGAGTACATTCTGTGCCCTTGCTACTCTCAGTGCGTCTTCCAAGCGGCGTTCAACATGGTGGTGTACTGATTCATCAGCTGAGGGAGGGCAGTAGATGGTAATCAGCAGGATTTCCTTGCCCATGCTTGGCCTGAAGCCGGAGTCAATGTTGAGGATGCCCAGGGTCACTCCCTCCCCACTGTATATCACTGTGCTGCCTCCCCTGGTGGGTCTGGACATACCCAGGGATGGTGATGGAGGAGTTTGGGACATCAGCGGAAAGGTATGATTCTGTGAGTACAACTATGGCAAGTTGTTGCTTGACTAGTCTGTGGGACAAGTCCCCAGATGTTGATGATGAGAACTTTACAGGGTCTACTCGGCTCAGTGTGCCATTGCCGTGCTGTAGCCGATGCCACGGTCGATCGTTATTGTGTTTCGTAGCAGTTTGTTACAACTGAGTGGCTTGCTAAGCCATTTCAGAGAGTAGTTAAGAGCTCTGGAGACACATATAGGCCAGACCAGCTAAGGACGGCAAAGTTCCTTCCCTAAAGGGCATTAGTGAACCAGATAGGTTTTGACGACAATCCGATAGTTTCATGGTCACCATTACTGACACTAGCTTTTTATTCCAGATTTATTTAATTAACTGAATTTAAATTCCCCAGCTGCCGTGGTGGGATTTGAATTCACATCTCTGGGTCATTAGCCCAGGCCACTGGATTACTAGCTCAGTGACCTGACCACTATGCTACTGTTCCCATTGTTAAGACTGCTAAAAAAAAGCATATGGGATCCTTGGCTTTATAAATAGAGGAATAGGGCTCGATTTTGCCAGGCCCGAGGAGGCGGGATTGGAGTCGTGTGAGGTAGTAAAATCGCAAAAAATGGCGGGCGGGCCCGATCCCGCCTCCATCCCACCTCCGAGCAATTTTCCCAAATGTGCATTTTCTGACTTCCTTTCCAGCCGGCCTCCAAGAAGCGGGATAGGCCCTTAAGGCCATTAACAACCACTTAATTGCCTCTATAATCCCATTTTGAGAGGCCTTTCTGATTTTTACACATTCCCCCCATCCTACACGCCTCCTCTGGAACACGCCAGGTAATGCTGGCGGCCTCACAAGTGGATGGCTTACTAACAGCTGCAGCTCCACCATTACAAAGGCGTTTTCACCAATGATCATTTGCAGGTGGCAGAACTTTGTTGTTTCAGGTCTGGGGGAACTTTTAGCAGGCATAATCAGTGTTGTGGAAGTTTGGAGCCTGACACCCATCTCCAGTGTGACCTGCTGGGAAACCCCTCTCCCCACCTTGACTGAGCGCTTCCTCAACTGAGGCATGTACCAGAAGCATGGGAACCATTTATTTCCTTTCCTCCTGGACATCAGATTCGGATGAAGACCAGCCGCAGCAGCAGCAGAACCCTGAACAACAGCAGCACCAACAGCAGGAGCATCAACAGGAGCGCCAAGCTGCTAATCACCCACCTGAAGATGCACAGGCCAGAAGGCGCCAGCACGCGACAACATTGGTGGCTGGGTTGCAAGGGACGCACTCATCCTGGCCAGATTTGCTTAGCCTGCACAACCAAACACTTTAGTCTCACTCATTCTTACCAGAGCATCGACAATGGACAAGAACCTACGGAATCCTATTACGCTGACCACCATTCTGACAATCGCAAGGCGCCCTAAGCCCTCAATGTGAAAGTCCCATTTGTGAAATGACACAGGCTACAACCTCAACAGTTTGCCATCAAAACACTTTAAAATACAATCACAATGATGGCTGGTCCAAAAACAAAACGACACAGCACCCAAGTGACTACTTGTGCTTTATCTTCCTCTTACGCGTGCTCCTACGTGGTGCTTCCCCTGTGGCTTCAGCAGATGTGGAAGCCCCTTGCTCACTTTCCTGCTGCTCCTGTCTCGACACCTTTGGCGGGCATCCTCTGGGGTGGCGAACCTGTGCGGGCTCGACAACAGTCTGCTGCTCCTGTGGCTGTGCAGGGGCTGAGACGCCCATCTCAGTTGGGTGAGGACACTGGTGGGGCTCTGACCGAGGGCTTTGCTGTGGCATGGTCGTGTGAGCACTTGGAGAGGAGCCCCCACTTCCTTGTTGTCTGCCACCAACATCCCTCTCATGAGTCAGCCCCACTTCAGAGCTAGCAAGTGGCTTGACAGCACCTTGCTGCACTTCAGGGGGGCCATGAAGACCTGTTTCTGCATTGGAAGTCCTACTCCAGAGGACTTCCCTGAAGGGCTGGTTTGTTTGCTCAATAACTGACCATCGCACCTCAAGAGATGTCATTCTATTCTGAACAATGACCATGTTTTCAATATCCTGGCGACTAATCCCCTCTATGGCCGTAGCCATCCCCTCCTCTACCGTAGCCATCCTCTCCTCCATGGTAGCCAACCTTACCACGGAGGTAGCCATCCTTTCCATGGAAATTGCCATCCTTTCCGTGGTGATGCGTTCATGTGCCAATGCCTCCACAAAGGCTCTGCTCAAGTTCGTGATGGACTCCTCCATTCGCTCCATACTCGCAGTGACCCTGGAGACAAAACTTGACAGAGACTTCTGCACCTGTTCCTGGAGTTCCAGCACCGCTTTCCTTCTGGATGGACCCTGTTGTGTCTGTATCTTTCTACCTAGACACAATTAGAATTCAGAACCCAGAGATTCAAACATGAAGTGCTTTATTCAGGAAGGAAAGGGAAGTTCTGGAGAGTTCCGAACAAAGAGAGCTAAACTTAACCAAGAGAACACCCGACCATGTATCTGCTGTGACAGCGCCACCGCAGGTGGGAGGAGAACACACAATACATAACATATTCCTCCCCTCTTAAATGAAAGGTCCACATTATTCCTCAACAGGTAAGTTACTTTCAATGCACTCAACTAACCAAGGGTAGAGGTAGACTGCCTCAAACCCTGACTTTACCCTGGGGTTTATTCTGCCCCAGTCTTGTGGGTAAGTCACTAAGCCTACAGATCCAAGCGTCTTGGAGGCCGCCGCTCTCTGACAGGATACCGGCGGTCATCGCTGGCTTCCACAGCAGTAGGCATTGACAAAGGCCTGGATGGAGAAGGTGCCTGTGTCAGTCGAAAGTCAGGAGTTTGCACAGGTGGAACAGTCTCTATGACTTCCTGTGTTGGAGAAGAGCACTGTGGCAAAGGATGCTGGTTTGCAGAATCATCCGGAAACAGTTCAGGCCAACCAGCCGTTGGAGCCTCTGTGGCTGTCTCTGCTCCTAGCAACAGTTGATCTGTGTGTCTTCTCCAGACGACGTCCTCGGCAGTCTCAACCGTGTAAGACACAGGGCCCGTCTGCGCGATCACCGTAGCAGGAACCCATTTCAGTCCAGTGTTGTAGTTTCAAGCTAGGACGTGCTCTCCAGGGTGAAACCATCTCTCCTTGGCTCTTTTCTCTCTCTTTTCAACTTGAGCTTGTTGTTGACAATGGACAACCTGTTCTGCCCTTGGGGGTTTGAGTAAGTCAAAACTTGTCCGCAACTGCCTCTTCATCATGAGCGAAGCGGGGGAAGTTTTGGTTGTGGCATGCGGCTCGTTCCTGTAGGACAACAGGAAGCTGTTCAGACGTTGGTGGATTGAGCCCTGACCTTGCGATGCCTTCAAGGCGTGCTTCAAAGTTTGCATGAACCTTTCTGCCAGGCCGTTAGTAGTGGGATGATAGGGCGCAGACCTGATGTGTTAGACACCATTCACATGCAGGAAGGTTGCAAACTCCTGTGATACAAATTATGGACCGTTGTCACTTACGAGTTGTTCCGGTGAGCCATAACGGCTGAACATCTCATCAAGTTTCTCAATTGTTTTCTCTGCCGTGGTAGACCTCATCACAGCGACCTCCGGCCACTTGCTACGAGCACCCACAACCACCATAAACATCTTCTCTTCGAAAGGACCGGCGAAGTCCACATGTACTCCCTGCCACACTTCTGCAGGCCAATCCCAGGGGTGTAGGGTTGCCAGCTGTGGAACATTCCGGACCCTTTGACATGGGGAACATGTTTTGGCTTTCTCTTCAATATTTCCATCGAGACCTGGCCACCAGAAGTAGCTTCTTGCCATTTCCTTCATCCGAACCATCCCACTGTGGCCTGTATGAAGTTGTTGCAGTATAGGTTCCCTCAGAGGTGGCGGAATGATGACACGGCGTCCCCAAAGAAGACAACCTGACTGGACGGAGAGCTCATTTCTTTTTGAAACGTAAGGTTTCAAACTAGGAGAATCTCCTATAGCTCTCCCTCAAATGACATCGTCCATTACCTCAGACAGGACTGGATCGTTGCGGGTGTACCTTCGCACCTGAACTGCCGTGACAGGTGCTCCCTCCACTTGTCTAAAGTAGAAGATGTCTATCTGACGAGGCTCTGGGGGAGTAACAGGCAAGGGTAGCCTCGAGAGACCGTCTGCGTTGCCGTGCAAGTCTGATTTGCGATATTTGATGCCATATGTGTGTCCTGACAACAGTAAAGCCCACCTTTGCATCCTGCTTGCAGCAAGAGACGGAATTCCGGTGTGGGGCCCGAAGATTGAAGTCAATGGACGGTGGTCCGTCAGGAGTGTGAACCTTCTCCCAAACAGGTACTGATGAAATTTTCAAATTCCAAAAATGATTCCCAAGGCCTCGCGCTCAATCTGTGCATAGTTACTCTCGGCCTTGTTCAAGGTGCGTGATGCGAAGGCGATAGGTTTCTCTTCACCAGAAGGCATGATGTGGGATATGACTGCTCCCACACCATATGGTGACGCATCACATGCTAGCTGCACGGGTAGCTTTGGGTCGAAGTGTGTCAGGAGCTCCGATTTCAGCAATGCTTTCTTTGCTTGGGCGAAAGCTTCGTTGCACAGTTCAGTCCATTTCCATGTTTTGCCTTGACGTAGCAACTGATGTAACGGCTTCAGCAATGTTGCTAAGTCTGGAATAAACTTCCCATAGTAGTTAAGTAGCCCCAGAAATGAACGTAACTGGCTCACACTCTGGGGTGCTGGGGCCTCCACGATTGCCTTGACCTTTGACGGCGCCTTATGCAGGCCAGTAGCGTCAATCACATGCCCCAGGTACTCAACTGAAGACTGAAAGAATTCACATTTGTCCTTATGAACTCTGAGTCCGTACTCTTTCAGTCGTGGTAGTGTCGCATCCAAGTTCAGAAGATGATCCTCCTCATTTGTCCCAGTGACAAGGATGTCGTCCAGGTAGCACTGGACTCCTGGCAGTCCACTCAAAATCTGATCCATTGCCCTTTGGAATAGAGCAGGGGCCGACGTAATTCCAAACGGAAGGCGGCAGTACCTGTATAGCCCCTTGTGTGTCACAATTGTCAGCAGCTCCTTTAATTTGTCATCGATATGCATTTGTAGATAAGCCTGGCATAAGTCTAATTTGCTGAACCTTTGCCCTCCGGCCAGGCCCGTAAACAGATCACCAATGAGGGGAAGAGGGTACTGTTCCGCAGACAGCACCGGGTTAATAGTCACTTTAAAATCCCCGCAGATTCGAGCAGATCCATCCTTTTTCAGGAGAGGAGCAATGGGTGTGGCCCATTTGCTCACACTCACAGGCTCCAGGATTCCATTCTCGACTAAGGCCTCCAAGTTAGCCTCAACTTTTGGCCTAATTGCATAGGGTACAGGTCGGGCTTTGTGAAACTTCGGCACGCTGTCAGGTTTAATGTCCAGTCTCACGCTGATCTTTTTCATGCTCCCAATTTCCTCATTGAAGAGTTCTGCATGTTTCTTTAACACTGCAGTCAGACCTGACTCCCCTTTTGACATCATGCGGACTGCGGGCCAGTCCAGCGTGATTTTCTCTAGCCACGCACGTCCCAGTAGCGACGGGTAATTTCCCTTTACCACATATAGTGGCAGTTTCGCAGTCTGTCCGTTCAATTTAACTGTCACCTCAATGGCGCCTCTCATGGCCACAGGTTCACCGGTATACGTCTTTAGCACAATGTTTGTTGGCTGAAGGGTAAGATGCTTTAGCATTTTGTTGTAGACAGTGTCTGAAACAAGGGACACAGCCGCGCCTGCGTCCACCTCCATCCGCACTGATTGTCCCTCCACCAGTGGTGACACCCAGTAGCCATTTGAACCACCTGCAACCGTCAGTATGTGCACCTCTTCCTCCTCAGAGGTGTCACTCCCCTCTGTTTTGCTTGTTCCATCATACTGCACTGAATGAACACTCTTTTTCCTTTCTTGTCCAAATACAGACATTTTGCTTTCATGCTTCCCAGCTCTGTCTGTTCTTTTTTTTACCTCTACAGGCGTGTTCAATGTGACCCTTTTTGCCACAGTTTTGGCATTCCAGCTCCGTACACCAGCAGTCATTAGCATGATGGCCCGTTTTCCCACAACGGTAACATGTGCCGTTCTGCGCACCTTTAGGCTCAGACGACACCTTGTGAACTCTCCCTGTTGAACTCAACTGGTGAGACTCCTTTTCCGCCATCTCCATGGAGACACTAACTTCAATGGCCTTTTCAAGAGTAAGGTTGTCCTCAGTAAGAAGGCGCTTCTGTGTGACTGCACTTTGCAGACCACACACAAGTCTGTCTCCAACGTTGTCATTCAGCACCTCCTTGAACTCGCAGTGTTCTGACAACCTTTTTAAAGCAGCAATAAACATCGTCACTGATTCCCCCTCCTCTTGATTCCGTTTGTGAAATCTAAATCTCTCAGCAATAACCAGAGGTTTTGGTGAAAAATGTGCTCCAGGAATTTCCACTAGTTGCTTATATGTTTTAGTTCCTGGCTTATCTGGCTGCACAAGGCTGCGAAGTAAATTGAATGGCTTCGGCCCCATTACACTCAAAAAGGTAGGCATGACCTTTTCGTTTGCCATCGCATTCGCCAATACAAAATAGTCAAAACGTTCCATATAAGCGCTCCATTGCTCCACATTTTCATCAAAATCACCGATGTTTCCTAATATAGTAGCCATCTCACGTTTCAAATTAAAATTTCTGTTTACTCACTGCACCCGTAACGTTAATGTGATGCTGCAATCTCTGTTCCGAGTGTTTTGTAGTCGAAAACAAGAAAGCTCCCACAACGCAGATTCATCCAATCCTCGTCGCCACTTTGTTGTGTCTGTACCTTTCTACCTAGACACAATTAGAACTCAGAACCCAGAGATTCAAACATGAAGTGCTTTATTCAGGAAGGAAAGGGAAGTTCTGGAGAGTTCCGAACAAAGAGAGCTAAACTTAACCAAGAGAACACCCAACCATGTATCTGCTATGACAGCGCCACCGCAGGTGGGAGGAGAACACACAATACATAACAGACCCGGAGGCACAGGGTCGACATGAGCTGAACTGGCAGAGTCCTGCGCCCTCCGACGAGGACTCTCCACTGCTGTCCCTGTCTTCACCATCTCCTGATGCTCAATTGTGAGCTGTGATACACCAGGTGCCAACACTACTTTATCTCGCAAAGGTCCCACCGGGGTGTGCGTGTCTGCGCTGGTGCTGGGTGCACTGAATTCTGCTGACACTGCGCCCTCAGAGGTTGCAGCTTCCTCTGAGGAGTCTGGAAGCTCAGGCTGTTCCCCCTGGACAGTGGGGACGGGGGCTTTCGATGGTCCTGTGGGGGAGTAAAGGAAAGAGTTAGAGATGTGAGGCCAAGGTTACATGCACATTGAATATTGCAGATGATCATCAGTCAATCTGTTAGAGCATCAGAATCATTATCAGTCACTCATGCAGTGTCAATGAGAGAGATGCCAAACTCTTCTGTCACCAGCTTGCTGTGATGCGCCCGTCTGTCCGTCCCCCACTTTGGTATCGTCCTCGATCCCGGTGATTTCCAGGGCTGCCTCCTCCCAGGGGGTGAGCTGGGCTACTGAGGGTGGCCCTCCTCCTGTCATGGCTCTTTCCCTCTTATTGTGGGCTCTCTTTTCCTGCAATGAGGGACACAAGTGGAGTTTGAGTGAGAATGAAGGAGTGAGTGGAGAGAATCCATTGCATAGATGCTTAGAAGGATACAACGGACCCTCCCTGTGTGTTGTAAGTTGTTGTTGTCATTGCATCACAGTGATAGGGAGTGTGAGGGCTGCATGGTCGAATAAGTGAATGTGAGCATAGAGAGAGAGGGAATGGGTAAGGGTGCAGGCATGTAAGTGTCAAGTGGGATGTGGAGGAAGAGGTTGGCAAAGCAGAGTGTTGGTGAGGAGAGGCGAAGGGGATCAGATTGAGGGTGATGGGAAAGTCATACTCACTTTTCCTGTGCGGAGGTCATGAAACCTCTTCCTGCATTGCGCCAGGTTCTGCGGCTGATTGAAATGGAGTTCACCTCCTCGGACACTTACGTCTGCTGGGGTGGCTTTTTTCTCCCTGAAGAAGGGAACAGCACCTCCTTATTACATCTGGCTCCGTGCACCAGAGCTTGAAGGGAAGGCTCATCAAACCGAGGTGCACACTTTTGCTTGATCGTGGATATTGTCGGGAAATCAATTCTTTCATACAATTTGGAAAGCCTTTGCCGTCTCCAGAAGAAGCAAGGCTGCTTGCAGGCCTTAAATCCAGCAGCATTGATGACATCATCGGAGGCGACTTTCTGTATGAAAAGACTCAATGGGCCAGGGGTTCCCACACGCAGGAAATCAATTTCCCAATTAGGGGAAAATCCCACTTTTTCAACGCTTCACTTAGGAGTCGGGGTCCTGACACGATTTCCACCTGACATGCCCCAGCCCGCCCACAGTGACAAAATCCAGCCCCTTGTCTCCGAGCAGCCACCCTCGGGTTCGACATGGTGGCTGGAAGATTGCTAGCACACCGGACTGGTGCAGGATGAAGGCACCATGACTGCTGCCAGGATACCAGGCATTCACCATCATGATGTGCTGGGCCTGGTCACACAACAAGTGCACATTAAGTGAGTGGTAGCCTTTGTGGTTACGGAACATCTCAGAATTGGTATGTGGCGCCCGCAAAGCTACTTGTGTGTAGTCAATGGCACCCTGCACCATGGGGAAGCCCAATATACTGGCAAAGCTACATGCGCACTCCTCCTGCTTCTCTCTGTTCAGAGAGAAGACAATGGAGTCCCTTCTGGTGGTGTACAGAGCCTCTGTGACCTCCCAGATGCAGCGATGGACGGCGAAGTGGAAGACATTAGCTATGTCGCCTGCTCCAGTCAGGAAGGATCTGGTGTCGAAAAAATTGAGGGCAATGGTCACCTTGAGGGCCACCTGACATGCCCCAGCCTGCCCACACTGGCAAAATCCAGCCCATAGAATACAAAAGCAAGGAACCTGTGGTAAACCTTTATAAATCACTGGTTAGGCCTCAGCTAGAGTAGTGTCCAATTTTGGGCACCACACTTTAGGAAGGATGTCAAGGGCTTGGACAGGGTGCAGCGGAGATTTACTAGAATGGCACCGGGGATGAGGGACTTCAGTTATGTGGAGAGACTAGAGAATCTGGGATTGTTCTTCTTAGAGCAGAGAAGGTTACAGGGAGATTTAATAGAGTTGTTAAAAATTGTGAGGGGTTTTGATAGAGTAGATAAGGAGAAACTGTTTCCACTGGCAGGGGGTCGGTAACCAGATGACACAGATTTAAGGCAATTGGCAAAAAATCCAAGGGGGAAATTAGGTGACATTTTTTTACGCAGCGAGTTGTTCCAATCAAAGCAGATTCAATAATAACTTTCAAAAGGGAATTGGATATATACTTGAAAAGGAGAAATTTGCAGAGCTCTGGGGAAAGAGCAGGGGAGTGGAACTAATTGGATAGCTCTGTCAAAGAGCCGGCACAGATACGATGGGCCTAATGGCCTCCTTCTGTGCTGCACGATTCTGCAACAAGCCTGTATTGGCTGAAAAATCTGCCAAAAATAGAAAGAAAGAATTGCATTTAAATAGAGCTTTTCACGACCACCGGACGTCTCAAAGCGCTTTATAGGCAATGAAGTACTTTTTTGAAGTGGAATCACTGTTGTAATGTGGCAGCCAATTTGTGCACAACAAGGTCTCACAAACAGCGATGTGATAATGACCAAATAATCTGTTTTTGTTATGTTGGCTGAGGGATAAATATTGGCCAGGACACTGGGGATAATTCCACTACTCTTTTTTGAAATAGTGCCATGGGATCATTTACATCCAATCTAAGAGATCAGATGGGGTTTCAGTTTAACATTTCATCTGAAAGACAGCACTTCCAACAATGCAGGACTCACTCAGCACTGCATTGGAGTGTCAATCTAGCTTTATGTACTACAAGTCCCTGGAGTAGGATGTGAACCCACAACTTTCTGATTCAGAAGTGAGTGTGCTACCAATTGAGCCACAGCTGACATTGGATAGTGGAATATTGGAACAGAATGCTGTAGGGGGATCCTACAAAGTATTCTAGACTCAGAAGAGTGGAAGTTTGGAGCTGGGATATTGTAGAGGGAAATGAGGATTTTGAAGTTAGTGCGTTGCGAGATGGGAAATCAGTGGAGACTGACGTGAGTAGGAATAGGAATGCACGACCAATGGTCCCTCTTATTTCTTTTGGTGCGCCGTCCCTTTAAGTAGCTGCGCGGTGCTTTCAAATATTTTCACGCATGCGTGGTCTCTCCCATATAAAAGCAGCTGAGTGGCCTTTGTGGGACCTCCAGACTGCTGCGTGGCCGCGCGGCTGCGCTGCTTAGCGGGAACATTGCTTAGGACAGGATGAAGCCATTCAGCCCGTTGAGCCTGCTCGGCCACTCTATTAACCCATGATTGATCTGTACTTCAACTTCATTTACCCGCCTTTGCTCCATGTCCCTTGATATCATTATCTAACAAAATCTATCTTGAAAATTTCAATTGACCTAGCACCCACTGCCTTTTGGGGGAGAGAGTTCCGGATTTCCAATAGTTTTGTGTGGAAAAGTGCTTCCTCACAGTATATGTATCTATGTTGAGGTTTATCTCTGCAACTTTTGTGTACCAAATATATTTTAACAAAAACAAGTTTATGAGTTTCCTTTTACGACAAGGTTAGCAAAACTGGTCATTTTTACTGAGTTCAAGGGCCACTGCATGATTTGAGGACATAATCTAGGCCAACAATTTAGTGCAGTACTGAGGGAGTGCTGCATTGTCAGAGGTGCTGTTATTCAAATGAAACATTGACAAAGGCCCATCTCCCTGGTCAGGTTGGCATAAAAGATCCCATGGCATTATTTGAAGAAGAACAGGAAGTTCTCCTGGTGTCCTAGCCAAAATTTACCCTCAACCGCAACCACCAAACAGAATAATTGCTGAGTTTTTCCAGCATTTTCTGTTGTTAAAACAGAATAATTGTTTATTATCTCATTCCTGTCTGTGGGATCTTGCAGTACGCAAATCAGCTGCAATGTTTGCCTACAAAACATAAGTGGTTAGGCTACAAAAGTAATATATTGGCTGTGAAATGCTTGGCGATGCCCTGAGGACTGGTTATATAAATGCAAGTTCTGTATTTTGCTATTTTTCCTTTTCTCCAGATGAAGTTATAGGATTTCCTACATTACATGAGTAACAATCTTAAAATCTGTGAAGCACTTTGGTATGTCTTGAAATCGTGAAATGCTCTATAAAAATGCAAATTCTTTCTTTCTTTAACTTTGTGGAATTTCCTATTCATTGTGCAGCATAAACACAGCTATGGTCTCAGTCTTAAGCAGTCCCTTGGGAACCGAGGTTGACTGGCTTCCACATTAAAAATGAGTTCTCAGGTGACTGATGAGTCCAATGCGGGACCTACAGTCTCTGTCACAGGTGGGGCAGACGGTAGTTGAAGGGGCGGATGGGTGGGGTGCTTGGGTTGACGTGTGCTCCTTGCGCTGCCTGCGCTTGGCTTCCACTTGCTCCCGGCGAAGAGACTCGAGGTGTTCGGCGCCTTCCCCGATGCTTCTCCTCCAGTTTCAGTGGTCTTGGGCCAGGGATTCCCAGGTGTCGGTGGGGATGTTACACTTATTCAAGGAGGCTTTGAGGGTGTCCTTGAAGCGTTTCCTCTGCCCACCTGGGGTTCTCTTGCCGTGCCGGAGCTCCAAGTAGAGCGCTTGTTTTGAGAGTCTCGTATCGGGCATGCGGACAATGTGACCCGTCCATCGGTGCTGATTGAGCATGGTCAAAGCTTTGATGCAGGGGATGTTGGCCTGAGCAAGAACACTGACGTTGGTGCGCCTATCCTGCCAATGAATTTGCAGGATCTTGCAGAGGCAGCGTTGGTGGTACCTCTCCAGTGCTTTGAGGTGCCTGCTGTACATGGTCCATGTCTCTGAGGCATACAGCAGGGTGGGTATCACTGCTGCTCTGTAGACCATGAGCTTAGTGCCGGGTTTGAGGTCCTGGTCTTCAAACACTCTCTTCCTCAGGTGACTAAAGGCTGCACTGGCACACTGAAGGCGGTGTTGGACTTCGTCGTCGACGTCTGCCCTTGTTGACAGTAGGCTCCCGAGGTATGGAAAGTGGTCCACGTTGTCCAAGGCCTTGTCATGGATTTTGATAATCGGAGGGCAGTACTGTGTGGCGGGGGTAGGTTGGTAGATGACCTTTGTCTTACGGTTGTTTAGTGTAAGGCCCATGCTCTCGTATGCTTCGGTGAAGGTGTTGACGATGGTTTGGAGTTCGACCTCCGAGTGAGCGCAGACGCAAGCGTCGTCTGCGTGCTGTAATTCGACGACAGAGGATGGGACAACCTTGGATCTGGACTGGAGGCGACGGAGGTTGAACAGTTTCCCGTTTGTTCTGTAAATTAGCTCCACTCCAGTGGGGCGCTTACTGAGGGTGAGATGGAGCATTACAGCAAGGAAGATCGAGAAGAGCGTTGGTGCGATGACACAGCCTTGTTTGACCCCGGTTCGTATGTGAATTGGGTCTGTGGTGGAACCGTTGGTCAGGATCATGGCTTGCATGTCGTCGTGAAGCAGGCAGAGGATGGTGACAAACTTTTGAGGGCAGCCGAATTTGAGGAGGACACTCCATAATCCCTCACGGTTGATAGTGTCGAAGACCTTTGTAAGATCAAAGAAGGCCATGTACGGCGGTTGGTGCTGTTCCCTGCATTTCTCTTGTATTTGACGTGCGGTGAAGATCATGTCCATTGTGCCCCTTAGTGGGCAGAATCCGCATTGCGACTCTGGGAGGAGCTCTTCGGCCACTGGGAGAAGGCGGTTGAGGAGGATTTTTGCGATGACTTGCGATGATTCTTGTGATGACACAGCTATGGATGTGCCATGTAACAGTTTTATTTTATTTTAGCCCAATTTAATTTTCAGTAGTGGAACCATGCTGAGAGCAACTGAAATCTGGTAAGTATAAACCAACCAATGTTATTTAGAACTCTGATCAGTTTAATAATACTGCAGATGCTGGAAATCTGAAATTAAAGCAGAAAATGCTGGAAATACTCAACAGGTCAGGCAGCATCTGTGGGGAGAGAAACAAAGTTAATCGGGTAATTTTAACCCCCAAGAATATCTATCATATCAGCTATCATATTGCATAGATCAGCTCAGACCGTGTGACCATGGTACAATGTCAAGATTCTTTGGGAGACTGTAATTGCTGCTCAGAGATAATTTCAGAGCCCCAGTAAGCTTTGATCCATAATGAATCAAGTTTTAGGGGGCTAAATTCGATAGTGGGCGTGGGGATCGGGAGCTGCCTGCTCATTTAAATGATTGCAGCGTTGAGGCAGCGCTAAACGCGTTGTTGAGTGGCTGAACGCCTCAGCAGGGGGCCCAAGTTCGTGTGAGGCTCGCACTACTTGACGCTAGCCTGCAGTACCGAAGGCAGCCTGCACCTCTTAAAGGGGAAGTGCATTCTGACTGGAGCAGTGCTGGAAGTGGCAGGGGAAGAGAGTCTGACCTGCTAGAATAATGAGTAATGGGGCAATAGGGGAGAGAGCATGCTCCGAGGTTCTTAGACACTGCACTGGAGGCCTTGGTGGAGGAGGTGGACAGGAGGACAGAGGTCCTATATCCGCAGGGGGCCAGGAGGCCCTCCAGACAAATTCTCAGAATGCCAGAATTCAAGCCCTGAGGACCTGGATGCAGTGCCGCAAGAAGTTCAATGCCCTCACACGAGTGGTCAAGGTCAGTGAATTCATCTTCAAATGCCGGCTCCCACCAACTGCACCACTAGCCTCACACACTACTTAATGCACCACATCCCCATCACTCACCTACCAACAATCTCTATCAAACAGGACTCATACCTCACATTCATAGCTTCACCTCATCCTCACACACTTACTCACTGCTGCATGTCTCACACCCACATCTCACAGCTCGCACACACTGTCAGCTATTCAACCATGACAGGCACATCACCTAAATACATTGCACCACACTCACTAACACACTTCCCTCTCTCTTGCAGGACAAGTTGGCGCATAACCGGAGGTAGCAGGAGCAAAGAGGCAGTGGACAGGCACGCCTACATCACCTTACCTCGATAGGGGAGATGGTGATCGCCATCATTGGAGCAGCCATTGCTGAGCTCAAGGCCAGCGGCGGAGCTGAAACCATCGAAGATGACAGTATCCTCATACCTAATCCTCCTTCTCACATCCCACTTCCTCCTCATCCCACAATGTCTTTTGATTTAAAAGCAGCAGATGGCGTAAGCATGCACCTCTTGCTTTCCCCCCCTCCCCTCACCCACAACCTTCCCCTTGTGCCTTTCTCCTTTTAGATACCCAAGAACTGCCACCTGACCAGGCAGTGGTGGCAGAGCAACAGGTGGAAGAGGAAGAAGGCAGTGATGATAAAGACACAGCACCATCACATGATTTCACATTCGTAGCCATCAGCTCAGATACTGACACTCTGCGTACTTTAGAGGATAGCTTGGATGAGGGATCTGCACGTGGTGAGACACCATGCACAAGTGGCCTGCAGCCAGGGCAAGGGTAGCGCAGGTGCCAGCTTCCCAGAAGGAGAGGTCGCACATGAGTTCTGCTGCACTGCATTTCGATGGAGCGGGCTACAGAAGAAGGCTGATTGGTATGCACAATGAAATGCTTGGTGCATTGAGAAGCCTACCAGAAAGCCTGCGTGCAATGTCAAGGAGCATAGAGGTGTCCGGCACCAACTTGGCACAGGACTTTGCGCAGAGCTTGGAGCCCATCCTTTCCAGCATAGAAGTGATGACCACTCCATTAGCACACTTGCGGATGTTGCAGCAACTGTTGGCCGATGTTTCAGCTTCCATTGCAGCACAAACAGAAGCCACCCAATGTCTGGGTGCTGAAGTGGAAGCTCAGACTTCTGTCATGCAAGCTCAGCTTGCTGCCATGCAAATTCAGACTGCTGCCATCATGGCTGCTGTTACCAGAGTTCAAAGGAGCTTGCACGGTTTCACAGCAGTCCAGCAATCTGTCCTCCACCAGATTACTAGGATTGTCAAGGCGCTGCCCCGGGGAGTGGCAATGGATCCATGGAGCATGACTCTGTTGTCCTCCCTCAGGATGACAGCATTCGTCCTCTCACCCTTGCCACTCCACCAGTGCCCTTGCTGTTGCCTGTCAGCTAGCCAGCCCAGACTGCTGCCGTCCTTGCCGAGATGGTGCAGTCCGAAGCTGGGCCTTCTCGGCCCAGATCTGCTCAAGGTCGTCCTCCAATGCCATCTGTAGTCGTCACCACTCAAAGTCAGCAGCCTTGCACCAACCATGCTGCAGCCACTGGGGTAGCACTGCATAGGAGCACTAGGACAGGCAAAGGCACACTGAAGACAGGCAATCCCCTGGACCTGACGACCTGCATCCTCGGGTTTTAAAAGAGGTAGCTGCAGAGATATTGGATGCACTGGTATTAATCTTCCAGAATTCCCTAGATTCTACAACAGTCCCCAAGGATTGGAAGGTAGCAAACATAACCCCGCTATTTAAGAAAGGAGGAAGCAAAAAAACGAGGAACTAGAGGCCAGTTAGACTGATATCATTAGTAGGCAAAATGCTAGAATCTATTATTTGGGACGTTGTTAAGTCCGTGAATGATTGAGACACGGACTAGCAGGAGAGAAAACAAACAGATCTTTACTGGTGGAAGTCAATAACGAAACTAAACAACAGAGGCTCTCTAGCGCCTTTTATACAGGGGTGGTCACTGCCAGTACTGCAGTCTGAGACCAGTTATTCTCTTAAAGGTACATACACAACAATTCCTCCCCTTTTAGATAAACAGTACATAACATTCATTTAACAACTAAATGATAACGAATTACAATCACAATTACTGTTGCTAGATACATTGGTTAAGTTTAAGCAATTATAAGTTCAGTCTTTGAGGAGGCTTCCTGATTCTGTCTGGATAACGCCTCTTTGGGGTAACAGGTTCTTCTGGCAATGTTGAGTCGGAATCAATGTCGTTGTTTGGTTCATCTGCTTCCAATATTACCGGTTCTGCGGTAGCTGCAATTGGAACGTCGATTTCATTACCAGGTGTATCAGATCGTGGTGTGGAGTTGACGTTTTCCAGTGACTCTAGAATCTGGTCAGCATGGCGTCTTACAATGCTCTCCCCAACGTCCACGGTATACATGAGAGGTCCTTGTTGTTAAGTCTGTGTGTTCCAGTTGTATTAAGATTAATTACTGACACAGACTACAAGAATAAAGTTTCAACAGGTCTTTACTAGTTGGAGGTCAGGACTATACTAAATACAATATCACTACACAGTACTTATGTACCGGTGGTCACCACCGGTATTACGTATACAGCAGCCAGAGAAAGTAGTACATCTCTTAAGGTGGAACAGGTTACATACACCACAATCCTCCCTTTTTAGCTTAACAGTCATATCCCCATTTAACATAACATAATAACATATATACATATATAACTTCAGGTATAAACAGTTCAAAGGTTCAGTCTCTCAGGAGGCCTTCTGATTCGGTTTGGATAACGCCTTTCAGTGGTCTCTGATTCTTGTTGCTGAGGTGACTCTTCTTGTTGGGTTTCCTATGTATTGGACGTCATCATCAGGTACAGTCCCTGCCGAGGTAGATGCTTCAGGCTCATTAACGTCTTCCACAGTTGTCTCTGTCGCAACCATGGGTTCGACCCTTGCTCTTGATTCTACCAGTTGATCCGCATGACGCCTTATCACATTGTTACCAATATCTACTGTGTACATCAGAGGTCCTTGTCTGGCCCGAATTGTTCCGGACTGCCATTTTTCGTTTCCATAGCCCCTTGCCAACACTGGTTGTCCTACGTCGAAACTTCGAGTGGACTTGTTATTAATATGCCGGAACTGTTTGTTTTCCACTTCCCTCCGCACATTTGGTTTTAACAAGTCCAACCTGGACTGCAACCTCCTGTTATAAAACATCATGGCAGGACTTTGGTTAGTCACTGCATGAGCGGCGTTTCGATATGCCATTAGGAAATTGTCCACCTTGTGTTGTAACGGAATCTGATCATCGTTCATGGCCTTAATTGCCTTTTTGAATGTTTGGACAAATCTCTCGGCCAACCCGTTTGTCGCCGGATGATATGGGGCAGAGGTATAATGTTTCACCCCATTCTTCTTTAAGAATTTTTGGAATTCTTCCGACACGAACTGTGGTCCGTTGTCCGAACATATCTGTTCTGGCAATCCGTTCCTTGCGAATATTGTTCTTAACACCGCAATTGTCTTTTCTGAAGTAGTGGTATTCATCTTGATCACTTCTGGCCATTTGGAATATGCGTCCACCGCAATTAGGAACATGGAGTCCATGAATGGACCAGCAAAGTCAATATGTACACGTTGCCATGGGGCTGAAGGCCATTCCCATGGGTGTAGCGGTGCGATCAGAGGTGCATTTTGCACTTTTTGGCACCCAGCGCAGCTTTTTGTCAACTCCTCTATCTGTTGGTCAATGCCCGGCCACCATACATAAGCCCTAGCAAGACTTTTCATCTTAACTCCCCCCAGATGACCTTCATGCAGTTCCTTTAGAACTCTTTCCCGTAACTTGGGAGGAATAATCACTCTTGTCCCGTACATCAAAGTACCATGGCAGACGGACAGCTGGTCTCGCCTTGCCGAGAATGCCGGTAACAGAGGATCACCATGTGTTGGCCATCCCTTCACTGTCACCTCGTAAACTCGGGACAGTGTCGGGTCGTTCCTGGTTTCTCTTTCAATACTTGCATTGGTGACTGGTAAACACTCGATGATGGTCGAATGAAATAACTCAACAGGGTCAACTTTCATCGTCTCTTCTGCTTCAGGTAGTGGCAGGCGCGACAGCCCATCAGCATTGCCATGCTGCTTTGTACCTTTTAATTCTATTTGATATTGATGTGCCCCTAGGAAAAGGGACCATCTCTGGAGTCGCTGTGCTGTCATCACCGAAACACCCTTCTTGGGGTTAAAAATGGATACCAACGGCTGATGGTCTGTCAGAAGTGTGAATTTTTGGCCCTGCAGGTAATGATTAAACTTCTTCACTCCCCATACAAGGCTGAGAGCCTCCCTATTGATCTGCGCATAGTTGCGCTCAGCGGAGGTCAATGATCTGGATGCAAACGCGACTGGTCTTTCCGTGCCATTTGGCAACTTGTGTGAGAGTACTGCCCCAATACCATATGGAGAAGCATCACAAGCCAACCGAATAGGCAGTGTCGGGTTGAAGTGAGCCAACACTTCCTCTGAGGTGATCAATTCTTTGCTTTTGCGAAATGCCTTCTTACAGTTTTCACTCCATTCCCATGGTACCCCCTTCTGTAAAAGAGCGTTCAGCGGGTGCAGTACCGTGGATAGATTCGGTAGAAACTTATGGTAATAGTTAATCAATCCCAGAAACGACCTCAACTGAGAGACATTATCCGGAGCGGGAGCCTTTACAACTGCCTCTATCTTGTCAGGAGACTTATGAAGCCCCTCCCGGTCAATGACATGACCACAGTACGAGATCCGCTTCTGAAAGAACTCACATTTCTGCCGATTAACTCTAAGTCCATACTCTTTCAGTCTGTTGAGCACCAGTTCCAAGTTTGCGAGGTGTTCTTCATCACCATCACCTGTAATCAGAATATCGTCCAGGTAACATTGTGTGCCTGGAATTCCCTGTAATACCTGCTCCATGGCCCTCTGCCAAATTGCCGGAGCCGATGCCACTCCAAAAACCAGCCTATTATACCGGTACAAAGCTCTATGCGTGTTGATCGTGAGGTACTGGCGTGACTCTTCTTCAACCTCCATCTGCAAGTACGCCTGCGCCAGGTCTATCTTGGTGAAGTGTTTCCCGCCAGACAACGAAGCAAAAATATCCTCAATCCGCGGAAGCGGATACTGCACCGTGTGAAGCACCGGATTAACGGTGATCTTGAAATCTCCACAGATGCGAACCTTCCCTGGTTCTCCTGGCTTGTTGCTCGAAGGACGTTTCATAACGGGAACAATGGGCGTAGCCCACTCACTCCAATCTACCTTAGACAGTACACCTGAACGTTCTAGCGCTTCCAGTTCCGCTTCTACAGTAGGTCGTATTGCATAGGGTACCGGTCTGGCTTTGAAAAATTTTGGTTGTGCATGTTCATCAATCTTGATGTTTGCCGTAATTCCTTTCAGTGTTCCCAGTCCTTGCTGGAACACCTCTTTAGCATCATCCAATTTTTTGGACAATTGTTTAGGTTTGACATCTGTTTCCCCGGAATCTACCGTTAGTGCTTTTAAGGAGTGCCAGTCCATATTCATTTTCCTAATCCACTCCCGTCCCAGTAGTGGTGGACCTCCTTCAGGTAGCACATATAAGTCCATTACTTGGCTTTCTTCGCCCTTGTGGACCACTTTTACCTCTATCTTTCCGATGGGGTACACTCTTTGCCCCGTGTATGTTTTCAATATAATCTCCATATCCCGTAGGGGAATATGTTGGAATAACCTTTTGTAATCTTTCTTATTCATGACCGTCAATGCCGACCCAGTGTCCAATTCCATCTTTACTTGGACTCCTGCTATCTGAAGAGTGACCCAAATTGTCTGGAGATCTGCATCCTTACCAACATTGTGTACTCTTAAGCTACCCAGTTCATTACTGCTAGCGTCTGAATCTGACTTCTGTTCGTTCGAACTGGTCTTTGTCACCTTGTGCACCTTTATGTATTTTCCTTGCGGTGACTTTTTGTTGCTGGTCTTCTTTCCTGACCGGCATACTTTAGCTATGTGGCCAAGCCTGCCACACGTTCTGCATTCTTGGTTTTTAAACCAACACTGGTTCTGATCGTGTGTTGTCTTTCCACAACGATAACATTTTACAGTACTCAAACCCAATTTATTTGTACTGAGTTCCGGTGACCGTAGCTGCATTACTGCCGTGCCTCTCGCTGCGGCTTCGTGTGCTGCTGCCATAGTGACCGCTTTCTCAAGCGTCAGCTCATTCTCCTCGAGCAGTCGCTTTTGTGTATCTTCTTTTAATAATCCACACACAAATTTATCTCTTAGCGCGTCTGTTAGTCCCGTTCCAAACTGACAGTATTTTGCTAGCTTATGCAATTCCATTAAATATTCAGCACTGCTTTCATCCTTCAGCTGCCTTCTGCTGTAAAATTTAAATCATTCCGCTAGCATCAGCGGCGTGGGGTTTAGATGATTTTTCAGGACAGTAACAATCTCCTTGAACGTCTTATCCGCCGGTTCATCTGGTGATAAAAGGTGTTTCAATTGCCCGTATGTCTTCGCACCCATTAAGTTTAATAAAGTTAGTGCTTTCTCTGCATCTGGGATTTTATTTGCTTTACAATAATTTTGTATGCGTTCTACATACATGGCCCAATCTTCGATGTCGCTATCAAAGGTATTAATGTTCCCATGTTTAGGCATCGTTGCAATTTATTTTATTTTATTTTTTTTATTTTTTTAAATTTTATCCCAAGATGGCGGCTTCCCGCTCTTGTCTTCGTCCTCCGCCTACAAAATGGCGATTTTCCCGCGCTTGGCGGTCTTCACCCACTGGCTGCAATGGCGTTTGGCGTGCCGCTGCTGCTCCCCTTTCCCAGCGGTTAGTAACTCCCCCGACGCTGTCTCCGCTTCACCGCGGCTCCCTCGGGCATTCGCGCTTCCCCGATGTCGCGCCTCGCAGCCCTTCTTGCAGCCCAGTTATTAGCACCGGCTGCGTTCGCCTTCACCGTGGCTCTCGCGCCTTCAGTCGCCCCAGACGCTGCGCCTTTTTGGCCCGAAAGCGGCCCGGCCCTTATCACCAGCCGCGATCGATGTCCCCGCGCTGCGCCTTTCGGCCCGAATGCGGCCCGGCCCTTATCTCCGGTCGCGATCGATCTCACCGCCCTTATTCCTCCGTCTTCCTCCCCCGTCTGTACAGCCAACGCGGTCGACTTTCTGCTCGCGTCGCTGACCGGCTTACCCACCACCGAGGTAGAAAGAAGATAGCTGACTGCCGCTGATGGAGGCTTCGAGTTCAGGATGTCTTTTGCACTCCGGGTTCTCGATGCCTGCCGCGCGACGTGTCTTCCAGCAGGGTGATGAGGGTGGATGCCTCTCTTCGACGCCCGTTCTGTGGACGAAGCCGCCGTGGATATAAACTGCCGCAGGGTAAGAATCGGACTCGTCGCCACTGTTAAGTCTGTGTGTTCCAGTTGTATTAAGATTAATTACTGACACAGACTACAAGAATAAAGTTTCAACAGGTCTTTACTAGTTGGAGGTCAGGACTATACTAAATACAATATCACTACACAGTACTTATATACCGGTGGTCACCACCGGTATTACGTATACAGCAGCCAGAGAAAGTAGTACATCTCTTAAGGTGGAACAGGCTTAAGTTCTCTTAAGGTGGAACAGGTTCCATCCACCACACTTGTCGTGTACAAATCGTTCCTGGCTGCCATTTCTCAGTGCGGTAGTCCCGGGCCAAAACTGGTTGCCCTATCTTAAAACTCCTGGTCGGCCTTTCATTCATATTCTTAAACTGCCTGTTCTCCACATCTCTTCGGACGTTTGGCTTAACCAAATCCAAGCGGCATCGTAGTCTTCGATTGAAGAACATCATGGCTGGAGTTTGGTTGGCAACTGCATGTGTCGCATTCCGGTAGGCAAACAAGAAGTTGTCCACCTTGTGTTGTAGGGGTATCTCTTCATTACACATTGCCTTGATAGACTTCTTGAATGTTTGGACAAACCTCTCGGCCAATCCATTCGTGGCTGGATGATATGGGGCAGATGTGTAATGCTTAACACCATTGTTCTTTAAGAACCTCCGGAACTCTTCAGACACAAACTGTGGTCCATTGTCAGAGCAAATCTGTTCAGGCAGCCCATTCCTGGCGAATATGGTTCGTAAAACTGTGATAGTTTTTTCCGTGGTGGTTGAGGACATTTTTATTACCTCTGGCCACTTTGAATGTGCATCCACCGCAATTAAAAACATCGAGTCCATGAAGGGACCAGCAAAATCAATGTGCACCCTTTGCCATGGAGATGAGGGCCACTCCCATGGATGCAGAGGAGCTTGTGGTGGACCGTTTTGGACCTTCTGGCATCCTGTACAGCTCTTGGTCATCTCTTCGATTTCTCTATCGATTCCCGGCCACCACACAAATGCTCTGGCTAAGCTCTTCATTTTTACCCCACCCAGATGGCCCTCATGAAGCTCATTGAGCACTCTATCTGTCAACTTAGGTGGAATTACTACTCTGGATCCACACATCAAGGTTCCTCTGCACACTGACAGCTGTTCTCTTCTCGGCGAGAATGCTGGCAGCAGTGGTTCGCCATGTGCTGGCCATCCCTTCACCGTTAAATCATAGACCCGTGATAGTGTCGGGTCATTCCGTGTTTCCTTTTCTATGTTTGCATTCGTCACAGGAAGACATTCGACTATGGTCGAGTGGAATAACTCCATTGGATCCACTGCAAGGTCTTCTTCTTCCACCGTCGGCAACGGTAGACGTGACAATCCATCAGCATTTCCATGCTGTTTAGTTCCTTTGTACTCGATGTCATATTGGTGTGCCCCTAGGAAAAGGGACCATCTCTGCAGCCGTTGTGCTGTCATTATCGGTACGCCCTTCTGAGGGTTGAAAATGGAGACAAGAGGTTGATGATCGGTTAGTAGAGTAAATTTTTGACCGTGCAGATAGTGATTGAACTTCTTCACCCCCCATACTAGGCTGAGGGCCTCTCTGTCAATCTGGGCGTAGTTACGCTCGGCAGAAGTTAACGAGCGTGACGCAAAAGCTATCGGCCTCTCCAAACCATCAAGGAATTTATGTGACAGTACTGCCCCAATGCCGTAGGGAGACGCATCACACGCCAGCCTGATTGGCAGTGCTGGGTTGTAGTGAGCCAATACTTCCTTTGAAGTGATTAAGTCCTTACTCTTCCGAAAAGCACGCTTACAATCATCGCTCCATTTCCATGCTACCCCCGTTCGTAGCAGGGCGTTCAGTGGGTGCAGAATTGTCAACAAATTCGGCAAAAACTTATGATAGTAATTCACCAACCCGAGGAATGAGCTCAGTTGCGACACATTTTCAGGCGCTGGGGCCTTAACAACCGCTTCAATTTTGTCAGGGGACTTATGTAACCCCTCTTCATCAATCACGTGGCCACAATACGATATCTGTTTCTTAAAAAATTCGCACTTGGGGCGGTTGGCTCGCAGCCCATGTTCCCGTAGTCTAGTGAGCACCTGTTCTAGGTTGTTAAGGTGTTCACTGTCATCTTCACCTGTTACAAGGATGTCGTCCAAGTAACATTGAGTCCCCGGAATCCCTTGCAGGACTTGTTCCATCGCTCTTTGCCATATCGCCGGAGCCGATGCTACTCCGAATACCAATCGATGATACTGGTAAAGACCTTTGTGAGTGTTTATCGTGAGATACTTCCTAGAGGACTCTTCAACCTCCATCTGCAAATATGCTTGTGCCAGGTCAATTTTTGTAAAACGCTTTCCTCCAGACAGCGAGGCGAAGATGTCTTCTATCCTTGGAAGAGGATATTGTACTGTGCGAAGGACAGGGTTCACTGTCACCTTGAAATCCCCACAGATGCGAATCTTCCTTGGCTCTCCGGACTTATTGCTTAAAGTTTTCTTCATGACAGGAACGATGGGTGTCGCCCACTCGCTCCAGTCGACCTTAGACAACACGCCCGCCTTCTCCAGATTCTCCAGCTCTGCCTCGACAGCTGGGCGAATTGCATATGGTACCGGTCTCGCTTTGAAAAACTTGGGAACTGCATTCTCTTCTATTTTTATCGAGGCGGTTACGCCTTTAAGCGTGCCCAGTTCTTGTTGAAATACCTCTTTGGCGTTAGCTAAGATTGTTGACAATCGTCCAGGAGTGACGTCTTCATCTTTTTTACCGTCCACCGTCATTGCATGAATGGAATGCCAATCTAAGTTTATCTTCCTGATCCATTCCCGTCCCAATAACGGTGATCCACCATTTGGCAGTATGTAGAGATACAATTTCCGTATTTTCTTGCCATTGTATTCGACAGGCACCCTTATTTTTCCTCTGGGGTATACTTTTTGCCCTGTATACGTCGTCAAGACGATGGATGTCTCTCTCAAGGGTATGTGTGAAAATAGCCGCTCGTAGTCTTGTCGATTCATGACGGTTAGCGCTGATCCTGTATCCAATTCCATTTTAACTTGGGACCCTGCTATCGTGAGGGTGACCCAAATGGTTCGGTGATCCTCTTTTGCGATTACATTGTGAAGTTTGAGACAGCTTAATCTCCTGTTCTCGGATTCACTATCGCTCATCTGGTCTTCGGAACTACTGTCCGTCATCTTTTGTACTTTCTTGTACGGTTCCTTAGTAGCCTTTTTGTTGTTGCTGGTCTTCTTCCCAGACCTACAAACTCGTGCAATGTGTCCAATCTTCCCGCATTGTCTGCATATTTTGTCTTTGGACCTGCAGTCCTTCTGGTCATGGTTAGTTCTGCCGCAGCGATAACATTTTGCAAATCCCCGTGTCATTTCGTGGGTGCCGTATTCCTGTGGTTTTTGTTGAATTTCTGCAGCTCCCCTGGCTGCTTCATACGATACTGCCACGCTGAAAGCCTTATCTAGCGTCAGCTCTTTTTCTGCGAGTAACTTCTTCTGTGTTCCTTCACTCAGGAGTCCACAGACAAATTTGTCCCATAGGGTATCTGCCAGTCCTGCTCCGAACTGGCAGTGCTTTGATAGCTTGCGTAGTTCCGTAAGATACTCAGCATTGCTCTCATCTTTGTGCTGAGTTCTCCTGTGGAATTTAAATCTTTCTGCTATCAACAGCGGTGCAGGGTTTAAGTGTTCCTGTAGAACAGCAACAATTTCGTTAAAACTCTTCGCCTTCGGTTTGGCTGGAGTAATCAGATCCCGCAATAGGCCATACGTTCTAGCGCCCATTAAGTTTAGCAATATCGATGCCTTTTTCCCCTCCGCTATTTCGTTTGCCTCGAAATATACCTCGACTCTTTCCACATACGTGGTCCAGTCCTCCAATGTATTATCAAAAGCAGTGATACAGCCAGTCTTCGGCATCTTGCAAATCTAAAATGGCGCCTCCCGCGCTTTGCCTTCTTCCCCGATTTAACAAAATGGCGCCTCCCGCGCTTTGTCTTCTTCCCCGCTGTTGTTAGCGCTGCTTTCCACGGTTTCCTGCGCGTTAAATATTGATTCTTTTTCTTTTATTATTTTCCCGTCGTGGAGCAGACCCTCTGGGACACGTCCCTCCCTCTTCTTGGGTCCGAACGCTGCCCGGCTTCGAAACACCGGCCGCGCCCTGTATGCTCCACCCTCTCTCTCGCTCTTTGCTTCCCGACTCGCTGCCCGGCCCCGTTGAAAGGCCACCCGATCGAGCTTCAGCCCGCCACAGCCCAGGAAGGATCAGAGCACTACCTGCCACCAGCCCGATTAGCTGGGAAACCACGGACCGAGGAACCCAGCCTGGCTCTGGACAATCTCTCCTGCAAGTTTTGAACCCGATGATTGACGGTCGACGCCCGTTTCTCGAGTTTCAATGGACTCTATTTTTATTTTTTTTCTTCTGGCTCTGACCTTCAACAACGTCGTCGGAGCTGCTGCCGAGTTGCAGGTAAGTACGTTTCTTACTCGTCGCCAGTGTTAAGTCTGTGAATGATTGAGACACGGGCTAGCAGGAGAGAAAACAAACAGATCTTTACTGGTGGAAGTCAATAACGAAACTAAACAACAGAGGCTCTCTAGCGCCTTTTATACAGGGGTGGTCACTGCCAGTACTGCAGTCTGAGACCAGTTATTCTCTTAAAGGTACATACACAACAGACGTGGTAACAGGGCACTTAAAAAATCGTAATATGATTCGGCAGAGTCAACATGGTTTCATGAAAGGGAAATTGTGTTTGACAAATCTGTTAGAGTTTTTTGAAGATGTAACTAGTAGGATGGATAAGGAGGATCTAGTGAATGTAATGTATTTGGATTTTCAAAAAGCAGTCAATAAGGTGCCACACAAGAGGTTATTACACAAAATTAGGACTTGTGGACCACGAAATTTGGCTCCTTTGCACCTGCCATTAGTGCCTCCAGGGAGACCAAGATAACGCTCCAGTTCCTTGCTGGAGTGGTACTTCCGCGCTGGGCGCTAAATCTCCGGTAGTCCGCCCCCAAACATAGCGTAACCGAATTTTGCCCCCATGGGATTGGGGGTAATATATCAGCATGGATTGAGGATTGGTTAATGGACAGAAAACAGAGAGTAGGAATAAATGACACTTTTACAGGTTAGCAGGCTGTAACAAGTGGGGTACCACAAGGATCAGTGCTTGGGCCTCAGCTATTAACAATCTATATTAATGACTTAGATGAAGGGACTGAGTGTAACGTATCCAAGTTTGCTGCTGATACAAAGTTAGGTGGGAAAGTAAGCTGTGAGGAGGACACAAAGAGGCTGCAGAGAGATATAGACAGGTTGACTGAGTGGGCAAGTACATGGCAAATGGAATTCAATGTGGGGAAGTGTGAAGTTATCCACTTTGGTAGGAAAAACAAAAAAGCAGAATATTTTTTGACTGGTGAGAAACTGGGAAATGTTTGCATTCAGAGGGACCTGGGTATCCTTGTAGATGAATCACAGAAAGTTAAGTGCAGGTACAACAAGCAGTTAAGAAAGCAAATGGTATGTTAGCTTTTGTTACAAAGAGATTAGAGTATAAGAGCAATGGTGGGACCACACCTGGAGTACCTTGTACAGTTCTGGTCTCCTTACCTAAGGAAAGACATACTTGCCTTAGAGGGGGTGCAACAAAGGTTCCTGGGATGAGGGGATTGCCTTATGAGGAAAGATTGAGTAGACTAGGCCTATATTCTATAGAGTTTAGATGAATGAGAGGTGATCGCGTTGAAACATATAAAATTCTTAAGGGGGTTGACAGGCTTAAGAAAATGGTTCCCCTGGCTGGGGAATCTAGAACACGGGGTCACAGTCTCAGAATAAGGGGTCGGCCATTTAGGACTGAGATGAGGAGAAATTTCTTCACTCAAAGGGTTGTGAATCTTTGGAATTTTCTACCCCAGAGAGCTGTGGATGCTCAGTCATTGAGTATATTCAAGACAAAGGTCGATAAATTTGGGGGAATTAAGGGGTATGGGGATAGTGCAGGAAGGTGGAGTTGAGGTAGAAGATCAGTCATGATCTTGTTGAATAGCGGAATAGGCTCAAAGGGCCAAATGGCCTAGTCCAGTTCCTCATAGAGTCATAGGCCTCGATTTTCATTGAGCCGTGGAGGCGGGCTTGGAGGCGTGCGGGGGGTTAAAATCGCAAAAATTGGCGGGCGGGACCCCCCCCGCCTAGTTCCCGACTCCGAGCAATTTTAACTCAGTCATGTCTGATGGTCCCAACTCCGTCCCACATCCAACAGGCGGGACTGGTCGTTAAGGCCCTTAACAACCACTAAATGGCCTCTATAATCCTATTTTGAAAGGCCCTTGCGAATTTTACCCTTTTCCCACGTGAAACACGCCTGGTGGGAAACACGAATGTGAAACCTGGCGGGAGCACTATTGGATTGCTGACTATCAACTGCAGGTCAACCATTAAAGAGGAGATTTGATCAGCCACGATTTGTAGGTGGCAGGACTTAGTGGTCTCAGGTCTGGGGCAACTTTTAGAAGGCTTAACCACACCTGTGGAAGGTTGGAGACTCACACCCATCTCCAGTGTGACCTCCTGGGAAACCCCTCTCACCACCTTCACTCAGCACTTCCTCAACCGAGTCATATCAGAAGCATGGAAGCCATTTATTTCCTTCCCATCTGGGCATTAGAGGAGCTCGAGCACCAGACGCGGCAGCAGCAGAACCAGGAACAACAGCAGCACCAGCAACAGCAGCAGCAGCAGGAGCGCCAGGCTGCTGCTCACCCACCTGAAGCTGCACAGGCCAGAAGAGGCCAGTGCCTGGAAGCCTGTCGGCGCAGGAGATACCCCCCAAACAGGGTCTACAGAAGAAGGGTCAGCTACCTCAACATGTCTGAGCAGCAGTGCCAAAGGCAGCTCTGACTTTCGCAAGAGGTAGTGACTGACATCTGCACAATGCTACAGCAAGACCTGCTGCCCAGAGGACCAGGTGGACAAGCATTACCAGTGGCCGTCAAAGTCACCACCGCACTCAACTTTTTGGCCTCAGGCTCATTCCAGTGATCAGCAGCAGACATCAGCGGCATCTCCCAGGCGGCCGCACACACTTGCATCATGCAGGTAACCGATGCCCTCTTTGCTCTCGCGCACAATCACATCCATTTCAACAAGGATCGAGCAAGTGTCACGGCGCGAGCGGTTGGATTAGCTAATCTGGCAGGCTTTCCAAGGGTGCAGGGCGCCGTTGACTGCACACATGTGGCCCTTAGGGCACCCCATCGCAATCCAGGTATTTTTGTCCACCGCAAGGGCTTCCACTCCCTCAACGTTCAGCTGGTGTGTGACCACAAGAAGGAAATTTTGCATGTTTGTGCCATGTACCCTGGCAGTTGCCATGACTCCTTCATACTGCGCCAGTCTAGTGTGCCTCTGCTATTCAGTGTGCTAGACCAACTTAACGGATGGCTACTTGGAAACAAGGACTATCCCCTGAGGACGTGGCTAATGACACCGTTGAGGAGGCCAGCCAACGAAGCAGAGGAGCGCTACAACTCCAGCCACATGTCCACCAGAGCCATAATCGAGCAAACCATCAGTTTGCTGAAGCTGCGCTTCAGATACCTGGATAGATCAGGTGGAGCCCTACAGTACTCAGCAGCCAGGGTCTCCAGAATCATAGTGGTTTGCTGTGCACTTCACAACATGACACAGCGTCATGGCTTGCAGATTCCTGAAGACCAAGTGGCTCCTCACATATCCTTCTCAGATGCAGAGGAGGAGGAGGCGTGCGAAAACGAACATCCTGCAGAGGCCCATCAACCAGCGGCAGCATTACGCGAGAACATTGCTGCCTGGGATGCAAGGAACACACTCATCCTGGCCAGATTTGCTTAGCCTAGTCAATTAAACACTTTTGCCTCACTGCTTCTTACCAGAGCTTTGACAATGGCCAAGAACCAGAGGATTCCTAGCACCCTGACCACCATACTGACAGTTGCAAGTGTTCCTAAGGCCTCAATGTGGAAGTCCCAATAGCGAAATGACAGACGCCACAACTGCAACATTTGCCATCAGAATTTTTATGTTTAATAACGACGTGATGGCATTTTTACAATAAACACAAAATTGCACCCAAGTGACTACCCTTGTGACTATTTGTGCAGAATTTTCCTCTTACACGTGCTCCTACGTGGTGCCTCCCCTGTGGCTTCAGCAGATGTGGAGGCCCCTTGCTCACTTTCCTGCTGCTCCTGTCGCGACACCTTTGGCGGGCGTCCTCTGGGGTTGCGAGCCTGTGAGGGCTCATAAACAGTCTGCTGCTGTGCAGGGATTGAGACGTCTATCTCACTTGGGTGTGGACTCCGGTGGGGCTTTGACCGAGGGCTCTGCAGTGGCATGGAAGTGTGAGCACTTGGAGAGGAGCCCCCACTTCCTTGAGGTCTGCCACCAACCTCCCTCTCATGGGTCAGGTCCCCCTCAGCGCCTGCAAGTGGCTGGCGAGCACCTTGCTGCACATCAGTGGGGCCATGGAGACCCATATCTGCAATGGCAGTCCTACTCAGAAGGACTTCCATGAAGGTCTGGTTTCTCTGTTCAGTAGATGCCCATCGCTCCTCAAGAGATGTCATTCTATTCTGAACAATGACCATGTTTTCCATACCCTGGCGACTAAGCTCCTCCATGGCCATAGCCATCCTCTCCTCTACCGTAGCCATCCTCTCCTCTACCATAGCTAGCATTACCATGGAGGTAGCAATCCTTTCCACGGAGGTAGCCATCCTTTCTGTGGCGATGTGTTCATGCGCCAATGACTCCACAAAGGCTCTGCTCATGGTCGCTATGGACTCCTCCATTCGCTCCACACTCGCAGCGACCCTAGAGACAAAACCTGCCAGAGACTCCTGCATCTGTGCCTGGAGTTCCATCACCTCTGATCTTATGGATGGACCCAGAGGCAGAGGGTCGACATGCTGCTGAGCCGAGCTGGCAGAGTCCTGCGCCCTCTGACTAGGACTCTCCACTGCTGTCCCTGTCTCCACAATCTGCTGATGCTCACTTGTGAGCTGTGATACACCAGGTGACAACACTACTCTATGTCCCGAAAGTCCCACCGAGGTGTGAGTGTCTGCGCTGGTGCTGGGTGCGCTGAATTGTGCTGACGCTGCGCCTTCAGAGGTTGCAACTTCCTCTGAGGAGTCTGGCTGCTCAGCCTCTTCTTCCTGGCTAGGGGGGACAGATGCTTGTGATGGTCCTGTGGGGGAGTAAAGGAAAGAGTCAGAGATGTGATGCAAAGGCTACATGCACATAGCTTTTTGCAGATGCTCATAAGTCCATCTGTTACAGCTTCAGAATTATTATCAGCGACTCATGCAATGTCAAGGAGAGAGATGGGAAACTTTTCTGTCACCAGCTTGCTGTGTTACACCCGTCTGTCCGTCCCCCATGCGTGAATCATCCTCTATTCCCATAATTTCCAGGACGGCCTCCTCCCAGGGGGTCAGGTGGGCTATTGAGGCTGTCCCTCCTCCTGTCCTGGCTCGCTCTCTTTTGTTGTGAGCTCTCTTTTCCTGCAATGAGGGAGACAAGTGGAGGTTGAGTGAGAATGAAGGAGTGAGTGTAGAGATTGCATAGCATAGATACTTAGAAGGAGACAAAGATGGAGTGCGGTTGCAAGACCAATGGCCCTCCTTGTGTGTTGTCAGTTGTGTTCAAAGCATCAGAGTGATAGGGAGTGTGAGGGCTGCATGGTTGAATAGTTATGTGAATGTGAGCATAGAGAGAGAGGGAATGGGTAAGGGTGCATGGATGTCAGTGTCAAGTGGGATGTGGAGGAAGAGATTGCTAAAACTGAGTGCTGATGAGGAAAGGCAATGGGGATCAGATTGAGGGTGATGGGAAATTCATACTCACTTTTCCAGTGCGCTGAAGGTCATGAAATCTTTTCCTGCACTGTATCCAGGTTCTGCGGGTGACTCCCAAGGAGTTGACCTCCTCAGCCACCTGCATCCACACTGTCTTGGTCTGAGTGGGAGGCCTCTTCCTCCCTGATGAAGGGAAGAGCACCTCCCTGTTGGCCCTAGCCCCATCCACTAATGCCTGCAGTGCCACCTCGTCAAAGCAAGGAGCTGATCTGGCCCTCCCGCTGGTCATATTTGCTGCAGCTCCCTCACACTGCACAGTCAAGAAGCTTGGCAGTCTGCAGAAGAAGCAAGGCTTGCTGTGGACCTTAAATGCAGCAGCAATGATGACGTCATCGGAGGGGACTTTCAGTCATGAAAAACCCATTTGCAAAGGCTTCCCACACGTTGGAAATCAATTGGCCAATTAAGTTAAAATTGCATCAATCTCCCACATCCATTTAGATTCGTGTGGGAAACACGAAATTCGGATAACACGACACCATCCCGCACCTGAGTTAAAATCCAGCCCATAGAGTCATAGTTATACAGCACAGAAAGAGGCCCTTTGGCCCATCGTGTCTGCGCCGGCCATCAAGCCCTGTTTATTCTAATACCATTTTCCAGCACTTGGTCCATAGCCTTGTATGCTATGGTGTTTCAAGTGCTCTTCTAAATGCTTTTGAATGTTGTGAGGGTTCCTGCCTCTACCACCCTTTCCGGCAGTGAGTTGCAGCTTCCAACCACCCTCTGGGTGAAAAAGTTTTTCCTCAAATCCCCTCTAAACCTTCTGCCCCTTACCTTGAAACTATGCCCCCTGGTTATTGACCCTTCTACTAAGGGGAAAAGTTCCTTTCTATCTACCCTATCTATGCCCCTCATAATTTTGTACACCTCAATCAGGTCCCCCTCAGCCTTCTCTGCTCTAAGGAAAACAACGCCAGCCTGTCCAGTCTCTCTTCATAGCTGAAGCGCTGCAGCCCAGGTAACATCTTGGTGAAGCTCCTCTGCACCCTCTCCAATGCAATCACATCCTTCCTATAGTGTGGCGGCCAGGACGGCACACAGTACTCCAGCTGTGGCCTAACTAGCATTTTGTACAGCTCCATCATAACCTTCCTGCTCTTATATTCTATGCCTCGGCTAACGAAGGCAAGTATCCCATATGCCTTTTTAACCACCTTATCTACCTGTCCTGCTACCTTCAGGGATCTATGTACATGCACACCAAGGTCCCTCTGATCCTCTGTCCTTCCTAGGGTCCTACCATTCATTGTGTATTCCCTTGCCTTGTTAGTTCTCCCAAAATGCATCACCTCACACTTTTCAGGGTTAAATTCCATTTGCCACTGTTCTGCCCATCTGACCAACCCGTCTATATCGTCCTGTAGCCTGAGGCTTCCCTCCTCGCTATTTAACACTCCACCAATTTTCGTGTCATTTGCGAACTTACTGATCATTCCTCCTACATTCATATCTAAATCATTAATGTACACTACAAACAACAAGGGACCCAGCACCGATCCCTGTGGTACACCATTGGACACAGGCTTCCAGTCATAAAAACAACCTTCAACCATCACCCTCTGCCTCCTGCCACTAAGCCAATTTTGGATCCAATGTGCCAAATTGCCTTGGATCCCATGGGCTCTTACCTTCTTGACCAGTCTCCCATGTGGGACTTTGTCAAAAGCCTTACTGAAGTCCATGTAGACTACATCAACTGCACTACCCTCATCCACACACCTAGTCACCCCCTCGAAAAATTCAATCAAATTGGTTAGATATGATCTCCTCCTGACAAAGCCATGCTTACTATCCTTGATTAATCCTTGCCTCTCCAAGTGGAGACTAATTCTGTCCCTCAGAATTTTTTCCAATAATTTCCCTACCACTGCTGTTAGGCTCACTGGCCTGTAATTCCCTGGTTTATCCCTATTACCCTTCTTGAATAATGGTACTACGTTAGCTGTCCTCCAGTCCTCTGGCACTTCCCCCTATAGCCAGAGAGGTTCTGAAAATTTGTGTCAGAGCCCCTGCAATCTCCTCCCTTGCCTCACACAGCAGCCTGGGATACATCTCGTCTGGGCCTGGGGATTTATCCACTTTTAAGCCCACTAAAACCGCTAGTACCTCCTCCCTCTCAATGCTAATTTGTTCAAGTATATCACAATCTCCCTGCCTGATTTCTATGCCTACATTGTCCTTCTCCATAGTGAACACAGATGCAAAATATTCCTATTTCTTATGTTCTTATGTTCTTACTAAGGGAATGCACAAGGGTGATTAGTTGACATTTGTATCCAATATGGTTTGATTTATAAATTTTGTTTGGAATGATTATTTTGTGGTGGCTTTTATTTTTGCTTTGTGGCCAAGTGGACACTGCGATGGTCAGTAACAGAGGTAGACAATGTGTGGGACTGTTGGTGATTGTGGAATTGTGGTTGCGTTCACTGGTATCGTAGCCGGATGATTCGGTCAAGGACAGCACGGCCAGAAAGCGGCTGTCTGGATTGCCTCCTCCCTTCCTCTTCCTCCTCCTGCTGCTCCTCCTCTTCCTGCTCCTCAGCTGCTCGCCATATGGCTGGTGTCAAGGGCTGTGCCCTCGTGATGGCGAGGTTGTGTAGCATGCAGCAAACCACCGTGAATTTCAACACTCGCTCTGCCGAGTACTGCAGGGTTCCGCCAGAGCATTGCTTCAGCATGCCAATGGTCTGCTTGATGATATTTCATGTGGCAGCATGGCTTTCGTTGTGTGAAAGTTACATAGCATTACATAGGATATACGGCACAGAAACAGGCCATTCGGCCCAACCAGTCCACGCCGGCGTTTATGCTCCACTCGAGCCTTCACCTGTCTTTCCTCATCCTTCTCCCTCATATGCTTGTCCAGCCTCCCCTTAAATGCATCTATACTATTCGCTTCAACCACCCCCGTGGTAGCAAGTTCCACATTCTCACCACTCTTTGGGTAAAGAAGTTTCTTCTGAATTCCCTATTGGATTTATTGGGGCTGGATTTTGCCAGCCGAGACAAGTTGGGGGTGGGACTGCTGCCTTCCGGGTTCTAGTCCTGCCCCCAGCGATGTCTGATGAACCCACACTATTTTCCCTTGATTGGCATTGTTAAGCCCACCCTTACCGGCCAATTAAGGGTAAGCCAGTGACAGATGACATCAGCGTATGACACTTCATTTGTTGAAAATTTTTTGACAGATGAATTGTCAGCGTTTGCCAGCTTTGAGAAGCTGTCAAACACTGACCATCTCTGTTCTAAGGTGAGCCCTTGCACGAAGGCTCACCAAGACCTCTCTCCTCAGCAGAAAGCAGATGGCTGCTGCATCTGAGAATGCCGGAGCCATTCTGTCATCTCTGCCGTTGAGATGAGGCACCTCCGGATCCTCAATGGTTGAAACCTGCTGAAAGAAGCAAAGGTAAGTGTTAAGTCTGTGTGTTATAGCGAGAATTACTACACAGACCACAAGAGTAAATTCAACAGGTCTTTACTGGTTGGAGGTCGGACTATACTGAATACAATATTATTACACTGTGCTTATATACCGGTGTATATTACGTATACAGCAGCCAAAGAAAGTAGTACCTTTCTTAAGGTGGACCAGGCTTAAGTTCTCTTAAGGTGGAACAGGTTACATACACCACAATCCTCCCTTTTTAGCTTAACAGTCATATCCCCAAATAAACATAACATATATACATATATAACTTCAGGTATAACAGTTCAAAGGTTCAGTCTCTCAGGAGGCTTTCTGATTCGGCTTGGATAACGCCTTTCAGTGGTCTCTGATTCTTGTTGTTGAGGTGCCTCCTCTAGTTGGTTGCCAATGTATTGGGTGTCATCATCATCAAATACATTCTCGGCCGAGGTAGGTGCTTCAGGTTCATGAACGTCTTCCACAGCTGTCTCTGTCACAACCATGGGTTCGACCCTTGCTCTCGACTCTACCAGTTGATCCGCATGACGCCTTATCACATTATGACCAATATCTACGGTGTACATCAGAGGTCCTTGTCTGGCCCGGATTGTTCCGGACTGCCATTTTTCGTTTCCATAGCCCCTTGCCATCGCTGGTTGTCCTACGTCGAAAGTTCGAGTGGTCTTGCTGTTAATATGCCGAAACTGTTTGTTTTCCACTTCCCTCCGCACATTTGGTTTTAACAAGTCCAACTTGGACCGCAACCTCCTGTTATAAAACATCATAGCAGGACTTTGGTTAGTCACGGCATGATCGGCGTTTCTATATGACATCAGGAACTTATCGACCTTGTGTTGCAGCGGAATCTGATCATCATTCATGGCCTTAATAGCCTTTTTGAATGTCTGGACAAATCTTTCAGCCAACCCGTTTGTCGCCGGATGATATGGGGCAGAGGTATAATGTTTAACTCCATTCTTCTTTAAGAATTGTTGGAATTCTTCCGATACAAACTGTGGTCCGTTGTCCGAACAGATCTGTTCTGGCAATCCGTTCCTTGCGAATATTGTTCTTAACACCGCAATTGTCTTTTCTGAAGTAGTGGTATTCACCTTGATGACTTCTGGCCATTTGGAATGTGCGTCCACCGCGATTAGGAACATGGAGTCCATGAATGGACCAGCAAAGTCAATGTGTACGCGTTGCCATGGGGCTGAAGGCCATTCCCATGGGTGTAGCGGTGCTATCGGAGGTGCATTTTGCACTTTTTGACACCCAGCGCAGCTTTTCATTAACTCCTCAATCTGTTGGTCAATACCCGGCCACCATACGTAAGCCCTAGCAAGACTTTTCATTTTAACTCCCCCCAGATGACCTTCATGTAGTTCTTTTAAAACTCTTTCCCTTAACTTGGGAGGAATAATCACTCTTGTCCCGTACATCAAAGTACCATGGCAGACGGACAGCTGGTCTCGCCTTGCCGAGAATGCCGGTAACAGAGGATCACCCCGTGTTGGCCATCCTTTCACTGTCACCTCGTAGACTCTGGACAGTGTCGGGTCGTTCCTGGTTTCTCTTTCAATACTTGCGTTGGTGACAGGTAAACACTCGATAATGGTCGAATGAAATAACTCAACAGGGTCAACTTTCGTCGTGTCTTCATCTTCAGGTAGTGGCAGGCACGACAGGCCATCAGCATTGCCATGCTGTTTCGTACCTTTGAATTCTATCTGATATTGATGTGCCCCTAAGAAAAGAGACCAACTCTGGAGACGCTGTGCTGTCATCACCGAAACACCCTTCTTAGGGTTAAAAATGGACACCAACGGTTGATGGTCCATCAGAAGTGTGAACTTTTGGCCCTGTAGGTAATGATTAAACTTCTTCACTCCCCATACAAGGCTAAGGGCCTCCCTATCGATCTGCGCATAGTTGCGCTCAGCGGAGGTCAATGATCTGGATGCAAACGCGACTGGCCTTTCCATGCCATTTGGCAATTTATGTGAGAGTACTGCCCCAATACCATATGGAGAAGCATCACAAGCCAACCGAATAGGCAGTGTCGGGTTGAAGTGAGCCAACACTTCCTCTGAGGTGATCAATTCTTTGCTTTTGCGAAATGCCTTCTTACAGTTTTCGCCCCAGTCCCATGGTACCCCTTTCTGTAAAAGAGCGTTCAACGGATGCAGCGCCGTGGATAGATTTGGCAGAAATTTATGGTAATAGTTAATTAATCCTAGAAACGACCTCAGCTGAGAGACATTCTCCGGAGCGGGAGCCTTTACAACTGCCTCTATCTTGTCAGGAGACTTATGAAGCCCCTCCCGGTCAATGACATGACCACAGTACGAGATCCGCTTCTGGAAGAACTCACATTTCTGCCGATTTACTCTAAGTCCATACTCTTTCAGTCTGTTGAGCACCAGTTCCAAGTTAGCGAGATGCTGTTCATCACCATCACCTGTGATCAGAATGTCATCCAGGTAACATTGTGTGCCTGGAATTCCCTGTAATACCTGCTCCATGGCCCTCTGCCAAATTGCTGGAGCCGAAGCCACTCCAAAAACCAGCCTATTGTACCGGTACAACCCTCGATGCGTGTTGATTGTGAGGTATTGGCGTGACTCTTCTTCAACCTCCATCTGCAAATACGCCTGCGCCAGGTCTATCTTGGTGAAGTGTTTCCCGCCAGACAGTGAAGCGAAAATATCCTCAATCCGTGGAAGCGGATACTGCACCGTGTGAAGCACCGGATTAACGGTGATTTTGAAATCTCCACAGATGCGAACCTTCCCTGGATCTCCTGGCTTATTGTTCGCAGGACGTTTCATAACGGGAACAATGGGTGTAGCCCACTCACTCCAATCTACTTTAGACAGTACACCTGAACGTTCTAGTGCTTCCAGCTCCGCTTCAACCGCAGGTCGTATTGCATAGGGTACCGGTCTGGCTTTAAAAATTTTTGGTTGTGCATGTTCATCAATCTTGATGTTTGCCGTAATTCCTCTCAGTGTTCCCAGTCCCGGCTGGAACACCTCTTTAGCCTCATCCAATATTCTGGACAATCGTTTAGGTTTGACAGCTGTTTCCCCGGAATCTACCGTTAGTGCTTTCAAGGAGTGCCAGTCCATATTCATTTTCCTAATCCACTCCCGTCCTAGTAGTGGTGGACCTCCTTCAGGTAGCACATATAAGTCCATTACTTGGCTTCCTTCGCCCTTGTGGACCACTTCTACCTCTATTTTTCCGATGGGGTACACTCTTTGCCCCGTGTACGTTTTCAATATAATCTCCGTATCCTGTAAGGGAATATGTTGGAATAACCTTCTGTAATCTTTCTTATTCATGACCGTCAATGCCGATTCAGTGTCCAATTCCATTTTTACTTGGACTCCTGCTATCTTAAGAGTGACCCAAATTGTCTGGAGGTCTGTATCCTTACCAACGTTGTGTATTCTTAAGCTATCCAGTTCATTACTGCTAGCGTCTGAACCTGACTTCTGTTCGGTCAAACTGTTCTTTGTCACCTTGTGTACCTTTGCATATTTTCCTTGCGGTGACTTTTTGTTGCTGGTCTTTTTTCCTGACCGGCATACTTTAGCTATGTGGCCAAGCCTGCCACACGTTCTGCATTCTTGGTTTTTAAACCAACACTGGTTCTGATCGTGCGTTGTCTTTCCACAATGATAACATTTGACAGAACTCAAACCCAATTTGTTTGTACCGAGTTCTGGTGGCCGTAGCTGCATTACTGCCGTGCCTCTCGCTGCGGCCTCGTGTGCTGCTGCCATAGTGACCGCCTTCTCGAGAGACAGCTCATTCTCCTCGAGCAGTCGCCTTTGTGTATCCTGTTTAAATAAACCACACACAAATCTATCTCGAAGTGCCTCTGTCAGTCCCGTTCCAAACTGACAATATTTTGCTAGCTTACGTAATTCCATCAAATATTCAGCATTGCTTTCATTTTGCAGCTGTCTTCTATCGTAAAATTTAAATCGTTCCGCTAGCATCAGCGGCGTGGGGTTAAGATGATTTTTTAGGACAGTAACAATCTGTTCGAACGTCTTATCCGCCAGTTCATCTGGTGATAACAGGTGTTTCAATTGCCCGTATGTCTTCGCACCCATTAAGTTTAGTAATGTTAGTGCTTTATCTGCCTCAGGAATTTTATTTGCCTTACAATAGTTTTGTATGCGTTCTACATACATAGCCCAGTCTTCTATATCACTGTCGAAGGCATTAATGTTCCCATGTTTAGGCATCGTAGCAATTTATCGTATTTTTAATGTTATCTAAGATGGCGGCTTCCCGCTCTTGCCGTCGTCCTCCGCCCACAAAATGGCGGTTTTCCCACGCTTGGCGGTCTTCACCCATCCCCCGACGCTGTCTCCGCTTCACCGCGGCTCTCGCGCCTTCAGTTTCCCCAGACGCTGCGCCTTTAGCCCGAATGCGGCCCTTATCTCCGGTCACGATCGATGTCCCGCGCTGCGCCTCTCACTCGAAAGCGGCCCAGCCCTTATCTCTGGTCGCGATCGACCTCACCGCCCTTATTTCTCCGTCTTCCCAGCCCCGTCTGTACAGCCAACGCGGTTGACTTTCTGTCGTGTCGCTGCCCGGCTTACCTACCACGGGGTAGTAGAAGAAGCTGACAGTCGCTGATGGAGGCTTCGAGGTCAGGATGTCTTCTGCACTCCGGTTGCTCGATGCCTGCCGCTCGACGTGTCTTCCCATAGGTGATGAGGGTGGAAACCTCTCTTCGACGTCCTGTCTGTGGACGAAGTCGCCGTGGAAATTACTGCAGCAGGGTAAGAATCGGACTCGTCGCCACTGTTAAGTCTGTGTGTTATAGCGAGAATTACTACACAGACCACAAGAGTAAATTCAACAGGTCTTTACTGGTTGGTGGTCGGACTATACTGAATACAATATTATTACACTGTGCTTATATACCGGTGTGGTCACCACCGGTATTACGTATACAGCAGCCAAAGAAAGTAGTACCTTTCTTAAGGTGGACCAGGCTTAAGTTCTCTTAAGGTGGAACAGGTTACATACACCACAGTAAGGAAAGTTGTTCTAACACTTTACACTCACCTCTCATACTTACCTGTCCACACTTTCACCCATCACTCACTTTATAGCTGACATATCGACCCCTCTCACGCCCACAGACCTACTGCTCGCCTCGCTGATCCTGGCGAGGTTCGCAATTGCAGGCGTAAAATGAGCAAAAGCCTCAAAACTGCCTGTTAACTACCTGTTAACAGGCAGATAATTGGCTCTAATCCCCTTCCCGCCTCGAGGAGACGGGTCCCTGCGCAACTCGGGGACCCACCTCCCGGAAATATGGCACGGAAGCGGATTGGGAGCGGGGTCAGTACCCGCTCCCAGTTTCTGCCATTTTCCCGGCAGTCCCCCCTCCAAACCCGCCTCCTCAGGGCTGGGAAAATTCCTCCCTTGGTGACTATCTTATATTGATGGCCTCTAGTTATGCTCTTCCCCACAAGTGGAAACACTCTCTCTGTATCCACTCTCTCAAAACCTTTCATAATTTTAAAGACTTGTATTAGGTCACCCCTCAGCCTTCATTTTTCAAGAGAAAAGAGACCCAGCCTGTTCGTCCTTTCCTGATATGTATACCCTCGCATTTCTGGTATTGTCCTTATGTCAGCTGTGCCTCAGTTGGTAGCACACTTGCTTCTGAGTCAGAAAGTTGATGGGTTCAAGTCCCACTCTATGGAACTTGAGCATATAAAGCTTGGCTAATACACCAGGGCAGTGCTGCACTGTTGGAGGTGCTGTCTTTCAGATGAAATGTTAAACTGAGGTCCTGTCTGCTCTCTCAGGTGGAAGTAAAAGATCCCATGGCACTATTTCGAAGAAAAGCAGGTGAGTTATTCCTGGTGTTCTGGCCAATATATCTCCCTCAACCAACATAACAAAACCAGATTATCTGATCATTATCACATTGCTGTTTGTGGGACCTTGCTGTGTGCAAATTGGCTGCCATATTTCCCACATTACATCAGTGACTCTACTTCAAAAGTACTTCATTGGCTGTAAAGCGCTTTGAGATGTCCGGTGGTCATGAAAGGCACTATATAAATGCAAGTCTTTCTTTTTTTGTAAATCTTCTCTGCAGCCTCACCTTTGCCTCTATATCCTTTTTATAATATGGCGACCAGAACTGCACGCAGTACTCTAAGTGTGGTCGAACTCCAAACCATCGTCAACACCTTCACCGAAGCGTACGAGAGCATGGGCCTTACACTAAACATCCGTAAGACAAAGGTCCTCTACCAACCTGCCCCTGCCACACAGTACTGCCCCCGATTATCAAAGTCCAATGTGGACCACTTTTCATACCTCGGGAGCCTACTGTCAACAAGGGCAGACGTCGATGACGAAGTCCAACACCGCCTTCAGTGTGCCAGTGTAGCCTTCGGTCGCCTGAGGAAGAGAGTGTTTGAAGACCAGGACCTCAAACCCGGCACTAAGCTCATGGTCTACAGAGCAGCAGTGATACCGGCCCTGCTGTATGCCTCAGAGACATGGACCATGTACAGCAGGCACCTCAAAGCACTGGAGAGGTACCTGTACCACCAATGCTGCCTCCACAAGATCCTGCAAATCCATTGGCAGGATAGGCGCACCAACGTCAGTGTTCTTGCTCAGCCCAACATCCCCAGCATCGAAGCTTTGACCACACTCAATCAGCTCCGATGGATGGGTCACATTGTCCGCATGCCCGATACGAGACTCCCAAAACAAGCGCTCTACTCAGAGCTCCAGCACGGCAAGAGAGCCCCAGGTGGGCAGAGGAAACGTTTCAAGGACACCCTCAAAGCCTCCTTGAAAAAGTGTAACATCCCCATCGACACCTGGGAATCCCTGGTCCAAGACCGCAAAAAGTGGAGGAAGGCGCCGAACATCTCGAGTCTCTTCGCCGGGAGCAAGCGGAAGCTAAGCGCAGGCTGCGCAAGGAGTGCACGTCAACCCAAGCACCCCACCCACCCGCCCCTTCAACCACCGTCTGCCCCACCTGTGACAGAGACTGTAGGTCCCACATTGGACTCATCGGTCACCTGCGAATTCATTTTTAATGTGGAAGCAAGTCATCCTCGGTCCGAGGGACTGCCTAAGAAGAAGAAGACTCTAAGTGTGGTCTAACCAAGGTCGATACAGGTTTAGCATAACTTCCCTACTTTTCAATTCTATCTCTCTCGAAATAAACTCTGTGCTTGGTTTGCTTTTTTTATGGTCTTGCTAACCTGTGGCGCAACTTTTAGTGATTTGTGTATTTGTACTCCGAGATCCGTTTGTTCCTCTACCCCTCCTAGATTCGCACCCTCCAAGTGATAAGTGACCTCCCTATTCTTCCTACCAAAATGTAATACCTCACATTTATCTGTGTTGAACTTCACTTGCCAATTAGTTGCCCATTCTGCAAGTTTATTAATTTGCTCCTGTAATTTGTTGCAGTTGTGGCGAAAATAAAATTAATTAAATCCGCACACTAGCCTGTAAATGGTGAAAAGCCAAGCAGTTTATTTAAAACACAAAATTGTTCAACAGTACAATTTAAAACATCAAAGTTTATACAATGGAGCCACCAGGTGCTCATCTTGTGACTTCCCTTATCTCCTAACGGCCAGTATCAATCAAGTGAGCCCTTTGACCTGCTATTGTTCAATCATCTGCGAAACCTCAGAGGTCACATGTCACCACTTCCACATAATTCAATCATCGGACCTTTTCGCAGTTGTTCTTCTTAAGCACAGCAATTTTGCACTGACCCTTTTAACCCCTTCACAGTCCTCCTCAGTATTGACAGTTCCACCCCCCACCCCCAATTTGGTATCATCCTCAAAGTTTAGAATTTGTGCCAACGTGTGCGTGGGTTGAGCACCAGTCATAAAAAAAAGACTTGCATTTATATAGCACCGTTCATGACTTCAGGATGTCCCACAGTGTTTTACAGCCAATGATGTACTTTTGAAGTGTAGTCACTGTTGTAATGTAGGAAACACGGCAGCCAATTTGCACATAGCAAGCTCCCACAAACAGCAATGTGATAATGACCAGATAATCTGTTTTAGTAATGTTGATTGAGGGATAAATATTGGCCAGGACACCAGGGATAACTCCCCTGTTCTTCATCAATATAATGCCTTGGGATCTTTTCCGTCCACCTGAGAGAGCAGACGGGGCCACGGTTTAACGTCTCATCCAAAAGACGGCACCACTAACAGTGCAGTACTCCCTCAGTACTGCACTGGAGTGTCAGCTTAGATTCTTGTGCTCAAGTCTCTGGAGTAGGACCTGAACCCACAATCTTCTGACTCAGAGGCGAGAGTGCTTACCAACTGAGGCATGGCTGATACGGCTGAGCCATATTGTTAACGGATAGCTCTTGTCGCCCCATAGCCACCCTCTGGTATATCGTGGTGGCCCAAATCCAGGTGGAACCATAGACTGCTACAGAATGAAGGCATCATGCCTGCTGCCAAGAAATCAGGCATTCACCTGCATGATTTGTTGAGTATGGTCGCACACCAGCTGGACACTGAGGAAGTGGAATCCCTTTTGGTTGCGGTACATCTCCGAGTTTACATGCGGTGCCCGCAAAGCGACGTACATGCAGTCAGTGGCACTCTGCACCATGAGGAAGCCTGCAATCCTCACAAAGCCGCATGCTCTCTCTGCCTGCTGCTCTCTGGCCGGAGAGAAGGAAATGTATTCAGCTCTCTTAGAATACAGGGCCTCAGTTACCTCCTGCTCCAGCCTGGAAGGAGCCCGCACATAAAAATTCATGGCCGCCGTCATCTTCACAGCCACTGGCAATGCAGTCCTTGCCCTTCTCTGGGGTTGCAGTTGTGGCTGCAGCAGGTGGCAGATATCAGTGAGGACGTATTTGGTGACGCACAGACGTCTGACACATTGCTCCTCCCTGAGGTTCAGTTAGGAATATTGCTCCCTGAACACACTTCAAAAAGTACTTCATTGGCTGTAAAGTGCTTTGGGACGTCCAGTGGTTGTGAAAGGCGCTATATAAATGCAAGTCTTTCTTTTTTTCTACTACTGCACCCATGTCTATATCATAACCCCATATGGCAACTTGTGCCTGCAACTCATCAACCTTATTTGTAACACTACTCGCATTAACACATGCATTCCAACAACATGCTAGTGTGCTTTGTTTTTTTCCCTCCATCTAATTCCTGCTCTTTGTACACTATTCTTTATTCTGTTGCTATCTGTTCCTCATAGTTTTCTGTGCACCTTGTCTTTCCTCTCTGCTCCTACATCCTGGTACACCTTCTCCTGCCAACTTAGTTGAAATCCGCCCCCACAGGTCTAGTTAATCTCCCCATGAGGACGTTGGTCCCAGCCCTTTCGTTTCTTTACTTGTTCCATTACCACCCCCTTTTGCCTTGACCATCATCCCTTTTGTCATTAATCACTCCTGGCTTCCACCCTAGCACAGATATGAACATACGAATATACGAATTAGGAGCAGGAGTAGGCCAAAAAAAATCTTCCCTTTTGTTCGTTCCTCCCCCCAACCCACACATTTTTCCCTGGGTTTGTACTTGCTTATAAACTGTTAAATCTCTCATTTCTTCCAGTTCTGGTTGAAAAGCCATTGACCTGAAACGTTAACTCTGTTTCTCTCTCCACAGATGCTGCCTAACCTGCTGAGTGTTTCCAGCATTTTCTTTTTTTATTTCAGATTTTCAGCATCCGCATTATTTTGCATTTGTACTAGTATTATGAAACTGATCAGCATTTATCTTAAGGAGCCATGAAAGAATTCTGAATAACATTGGGTTGTTTATTCTTACCAGATTTCAGTTGATCTCAGCATGGTTCCACTACTGAAAATTAAATTGGGCTAAAATACAAGAAAACTGTTATATGGCACAGCCATAGCTGTGTTTACACTGCATAATGAATAGGAAATTCCACAAAGTTAAAGAAAGAATTTGCATTTTTATAGAGCCTTTCAGGACATACTAAATGCTTCACAGCCAATTAAGTACTTTTAAGATTGTCACTCATGTAATGTAGGAAATCTTATAACTTCATCTGGAGAAAAGGAAAAATAGCAAAATAAAGAACTTGCATTTATATAACCAGTCCTCAGGGCATCACCAAGCATTTCACAGCCAATATATTACTTTTGTAGCCTAACCACTTATGTTTTGTAGGCAAATATGGCAGACAATTTGTGCACTGCAAGATCCCACAAACAGTAATGAGATAATGAAGAGTTATTCTGTTTTGGTGGTCGTGATTGAGGGTAAATTTTGGCTAGGACACCAGGAGAACTTCCTGTTCTTCTTCGAATAGTGCCATGGGATCTTTTACCCCCCACCTGACCAAGGAGATGGGGCCTTGGTTTAATGTTTCATTTGACTAACAGCACCTCTGACAATGCAGCACTCCCTCAGTACTGCACTAAATTGTCGGCCTAGATTATGTGCTCAAATCATGCAGTGGCCCTTGAACTCAGTAAAAATGACTAGTTTTGTCACCCTTATCATAAAAGAAAATTCAAAACTTGTTTTTGTTAAAATATATTTGGCACACAAAAGTTGCAGAGTTAAAACTCAACACAGAAACATATACTGTGAGGAACAACTTTTCCACACAAAACTATTGGAAATCTGGAACTCTCACCAACCTCCCCCCCCCACCCCCAAAAGGCAGTGGGTGCTAGGTCAATTGAAATTTTCCAGATTAAGATCAATAGATTTTTGTTAGGCAGCAGTATCAAGGGATCCTATCCAATATCTCTACCCCCTCCTGCTTTACTGTGACATTGGCTGCATCCCCTTCTTTAGTATGGAGCAAAGGCGGGTAAATTAAGTTGAGGTACAGGTCAATCGTGAGCTAATAGAATGGCCGAACAGGCTTGAGAGGCTGAATGGCCTACTCCTATTCCTATTCCTGCTGATGCCACTCTCCACTGGTTTCTCATCTCCCAACGCACTAACTTCAAAATCCTCATCCTCATCTACAAATAGCTCCACAGCTTTGCTCCATCATGCCTCTATAACTTCCTGAAGCCAAATGGCCCAGCTCCCCTCCCTGAATACTGTGTGTGTTCCCTTCCACCATTCTGCTCCAGCATTATTGGCAACTCTTTCAACCAATGCAGCCTTGTTGTCGAATCATGAGAGTCATGCAGCACTGAAGGAGGCCAGTTGACCCATCGTATCTGTGCCGGCTCTTTGACAGAGCTATCCAATTAGTTCCATTCCCCTGCTCTTTCTCCACAGTCCTCCAAATTTGTCCTTTTCAAGTACATAAGCAATTCCCTATTGAAAGTTACTATTGAACCTGCTTCCACCATCCTTTCAGGTAGTCCATTTCAGATCAAAACAACTCACTGCATAAAAAAATGTCTCCTCATTTCCCCCTTGGATATTTTGCCAATTGCCTTAAATCTGTGTCCTCTGGTTACCGATACCCCTGCCAGGAGAAACAGTTTCTCCCTATCTATTCTATTTAATCTCCCATTAACCTACTCTGCTCTAAGGAGAACAATCCCAGCTTCTTTAGTCTCTTGACATAATTGAAGTCCCTCATCCCTGGTATCATTCTGGGAAATCTCCTCTACACCCTCTCTGAGACATTGACATCCTTCCTAAAGTGTGGTGCCCAGAATTGGACACTACTCTAGCTGAGGCCTAAGCAGTGATTTATAAAGGTTTACCACAGGTTCCTTGTGTTTGTACTCCATGCCTCTATTTATAAAGCCAAGGATCCCGTATGCTTTTTTTTAACAGTCTTATCAATTGTCCTGTCACCTTCAAAGATTTGTGTATGTGAAACCCCAGGTTTCTTTATTCTTGCACCCCTTTAAAATTGTACCATTTAATTTATATTGCCTCTCCTCAATTTTCCTTCCAAAATGCATCACTTCACACTTCTCTGGATTAAATTTCATCTGCCATGTGTCTGCCCACTTCACCAGTCTGTTGATATCCTCCTTAAATCTGCTACTATCCTCCTCACTATTTACTACATTTCCAAGCTTTGTGGCATCTACAAACTCTGAAATTATGCCCCTTGTACCCAAGTCCAAGTATGTATCAAAAAGTGCAGTGGTCCTAACACCGACTCCTGGGGGAACACCACGGTATACTTTCCTCCAGTCTGATAAAAAACCGTTCACTGCTACTCTCTGTTTTCTGCCTCTTAGCCAATTTTGTATCCACACTGCCATTTCCCCTTTAACCCCACAAACTTCAATTTTGCTAATAAGTCTATTATGTGGCTCATAATAAAGTACATATAGACAACATCAACTGCACCACCTTCATCAACCCTCTCTGTTATTTCACTGAAGAACTCAATCATGTTTGTCAGACATGATTTAGCTCAAACAAATCCATGTTGGCTGTCATTTATTAACCCCTATTCTTCCAAGTGACAATGAGTTTTGTCTTGGATTATGGTCTCTAGAAGTTTCCCCACCATGGAAGTTAAGCTGTAGTCACCTGGTTTATCTCTCTACCTTTTTTGAAAAGAGGTGGAAAATTTGCAACCCTCCAGTCCTCTTGCACCACTCCCATATCCAAGGAGGATTGAAAGATTGTGGCCAGCACCTCTGCTATTTCTACCCTTACTTCTCTCAGCAACCTAGAATGCATTCCATTCAGACTGGGTGACTCTTCTACTTTGAGCACTGCCAGCTATTTAAGTAGCTCCCCTTTATCTATTTCTATCCAATATCTCTACTCCCTCCTGCTTTACTGTGACATTAGCTGCATCCCCTTCTTTAGTAGAGACTGATGCAAAGTATTCATTTAGTACCTCAGCCACGCCCTCTGGCTCCACAAGATTTCCTTTTTGGGTCCTAATCAGCTCCCACCCTTCCTTTGATGATCCTTTTACTATTTATATGTTTATAAAATACTTTAGTGTTCCCTTTTATGTTACACGCTAATCTTTTCTCATATGTTCTCTTTGCCCCTCTTATTTTCTTTTTCAGTTCTCCCCTGCACTTTCTGTATTCTGCTTGATTCTCTACTATATTATAAACCTGACATTTATCAGAAGCCTCCTTTTTCTGTTTTATTTTAATCCCAATTTATTCAGTCATCCATGGAGTTCTAGATTTGGATGCCCTTCCTTTCCCCCTCATAGGAATGTGTCTAGTCTATACACGAACTATCTCCTCCATGAAGGCCTCCCATTGCTCATTTACTGTTTTACATGACAATTACATAGAATTACATAGAATATACAACACAGAAACAGGCCATTCGGCCCAACCAGTCCACGCCAGTGTTCATGCTCCACTCAAGCTTGCTCCCATCCTTCCTCATCTAACTCCAGCAGCATAACCCTCTGTTCATTTCTTATGTGCTTATCTAGCTTCTCCTTTTCGCCTCAACTATTCCCTGTGGTAGCGAGTTCCACATTCTCACCACTGAGTAAAGAAGTTTTGGCTTAATTTCCTATTTGATTTCCTGGTGACTATTTTATATTGATGGCCTCTAGTTTTGCTCTTCTCCACAAGTGGAAACGTTCTCTCTGTGTCTACGCTATCAAAACCTTTCATAATTTTAAAGACCTCTATTAGGTCACCCCTCATAAGAACATAAGAGCATTAGAATTAGGAGCAGGAGTAGTCCATAAGGCCCCTCGAGCCTACTCCACTGTTCAATAAGGTCATGGCTGATCTTCGATCTCAACTCCACTTCCCCGCCCGATCCGCATAGCCCTTGATTCCCCTAGAGTTCAAAAGTCTATCCATCTCAACCTTGAATACACTTAACGATTCAACATCCAAAGCCCCTTGGGGTAGAGAATTCCAAAGATTCACAACCCTTTGTGAAGAAATTCCTCCTCCTCTCAGTCTTAAATGGCCGACCCCTTATCCTGAGACAATGCCGACTAGTTCTAGACTCTCCAGCCATGGGAAACAACCTCTCAGCATCTACCTTGTCAATCCCCCTCAGAATCTTATATGATTCAATGAGATCACCTCTCATTCTTCTAAACTTGAGAAAGGATAGGCCCATTCTACTCAATCTCTCCTCATAGGACAAACCTTTCTTCCCAGGAATCAATCTAGTGAACTTTCGTTGCACTGCCTCTAAGGCAAGTATATCCTTCCTTAGATAAGGAGACCAAAACTGGACTCTGTGTTTCCTGTACGAGGACACCTAAATCTCTCTGAACACCAAAATTTAATAGTTTCTCACCATTTAAAAAATATTGTTTTTCTATTCTTCCTACCAAAGTGAATAACCTTACATTTCCCCACATTATACTCTATCTGCCACCTTATTGCTCACTCACTTAACCTGCCTATATCCCTTTGCAGGCTCTTTGTGTCCTCCTCACAGCTTACTTTCCAACCTAGCTTTGTATTGTCAACAAACTTGGATACATTACACTCGGTCCCTTCATCTAAGTTATTAATATATAGATTGTAAATATCTGAGGCGCAAGCAGTGATCCTTGTGGCACCCCACTAGTTACAGCCTGCCAACCTGAACTGATCTGTTTATCCCTACTCTCTGTTTTCTGTCTGTTAACCAATCCTCTATTCATCATGCTAATATATTACCCCCAACCACATGAGCCCTTATCTTGCATAGCAACCTTTTATGTGGCATCTTATCGAATGCCTTTTGACAACCCAAATATACTACATCCACTGGTTCCCCTTTATCCACCCTGCTGTTACATCCTCAAAAAACTCTAATAAATTTGTTAAACATGATTTCCCTTTCATAAAACTGTGTTGACTCTGCCTAATCATATTATAATTTTCTAAGTGCCCTGTTACCACTTCCTTAATAATGGATTCCAGCATTTTCCCAATGACTGATGTCAGGCTAACTGGCCTGTACTTCCCTGTTTTCTCTCTCCCTCCTTTCTTGAATAGCAAGTCTACATTTGCTACCTTCCAATTTGTTGGGACCATTCTAGAATCCAGGGAATTTTGGAAAATCAAAACCAATACATCCACTATTTCTGCAGCCACTTCTTTTAGAATCCTCAGATGTAGGCCATCAGGTCGAGGGGATTTGTCAGCTTTTAATCCCAATAGTTTCTGAAGTACTTTTTCTCTACTAATCTTAATTACTTTAAGTTCCTCAATCTCATTAGCCCCTTGGTTCCCCAGTACTTTTGGTATGTGTTTTGTATCTTCTACTGTGAAGACAGATACAAAATATTTGTTTAAAGTCTATGCCATTTCCTTATTCCCCATTAGAATTTCTCCTGTCTCAGCCTCTAAGGGACCAATGCTTACTTTTGCTGCTCTCTCCCTTTTTATATTTCTTGCTAGTCTACTATCATTCTATTGTCTCCCTTTTTATCAATTTCTGGTCATCCTTTGCTGGTTTCTAAAGCTCTCCCAATCATCAGGCTTACTACTATTCTTCGCAACATTATAAGCCTCTTCTTTATGGATGGATCACTTTTCCCAATGAGCTTTTATTTTTCAATGGAATGTATATTGGTTGACAATTTTGGAATATTTCTTGAAATGTTTGCCACTGCTTATCTACTGTCATACCTTTTAATCTAATTTCCCAATCTACCTGATTCAATTCACCCCTCTTACCTATGTAATTAGCCTTATTTAAGTTTAAGACTCTAGTTTTGGACTTTGTATTTCACTTTCAAACCCAATGTGAAATTTTATCATATTATGATCACTCTTCCCCAGAGGATCCTTTCATATGAGATTACTAATTAACCCTGTCTCATTACACAATACAGGATCTAAAATAGTCTGTTCCCTGGTTGGTTCCATGACATATTGTTCTGGGAAACTGCCTCGAATGCATTCCATGAATTCGTCCTCAAGACTAGCTTTGCCAATTTGATTTGCCCAGTCTATATGAAGATTAAAGTCCCCCACGATTATTGCATTACAAGCTGCTATTATTTCTTGCTTAATACTCTGTCCAATGGTATAGCTACTGTTAGGGGCCCTATAAACTACTCCCACCAGTCTTTTCTGCGCCTTGTTATTTCTTATCTCCACCCATACTGATTCTACTTCCTGATCTTCTGAGCCAAGATCCTTTCTCACTACTGTTCTTATGTCATCCTTTATTATCAGGGCTAACCCCCACCCCCTCCCCACCACCTTTTCCATTCTGCCTGTCTTTTCTAAATGTCAAATACCCTGGAATATTTAGTTCCCAACTTTAGTCACCTTGCAACCACGTCACTGTAATGCCTATTAGATCCAACCCATTTATCATTATTTTTGCCACTAATTCAACTATCTTGTTATGAATGCTTCATGCAGTCAGATAAAAAGCCTTTAATTTTAACTTTTTACCATTATTCCCTGCTTTTACCTTATTTGCTGATGCACTATTACTGTTAAAGTCTCTGTCACTTCCTACCACACTCTGCTTATCTTTTCCCAAATGGTCACACTGCTCCATTGCCTTGACTTTTGTCTTTAGATTTCTAAATTTCCCCTCACCTGACCCCTCCCCGACTTTTTAGTTTAAAGCCCTATCTACAGCCCGAGTTATTCGATTCACCAGGACACTGGTCCCAGCTCACTTTAAGTGGAGACCATGCCAACAGCTCCCTCTTTCCCCAGTACTGGTGCCAGTGCCCCATGAATCAAAGCCCCTTCCTCCCACACCACTCTTTGAGCCACGCATTTTACTCTCTGATCTGTTTGTCCCTATGCCAATTTGTGCGTGGCTCAGGTAACAATCCAGAGATTATTGCCTTTGAAGCTCTGCGTTTTAATTTGGACCCTAGCTCCTCAAACTCTCTCAGCAGAACCTCATTCCTAGTTCTACCTATGTTGTTGGTTCCTACGTGGACCACAACAACTGGATCCTCCCCTTCCCACTCCCAATTCTTCCCCAGCTGTGAGGAGATACCTTTTACCCTGGCACTGAGCAGGCCACACAACCTTCAGAACTACCAGTCGCGACTGCTGAGAACAGTATCTATCCCCCTGAATGTACTGTCCCCTACCACTACTACATTCCTTTTCACTCCCCCCACTTGAATGGCCTCCTGCACCACAGTGCCGTGATCAGTTTGCTCATCCACCCTGCAGACTTTATCCTCATCCACACAGGTAGTAAGAACCTCATACCTGTTGTATAAGGGCAAAGGCCAAAGCTTCTCCAGCACTGCACCTGGGTTCCCCTTACCTGCCTGAGTTGCAGTCACACACTCCTGTCCCTGACCACTAACCAGACCTGTACCACTACCTAATCTAAGGGGTGTGATTGCCTCCTGGATCAAAGTGTCCAAGTAACTCTCACCCTCCCTGATGCCCCGCAATGTCTACACCTCGGACTCCAGCTCAACAACTCTGAGTTGAAGTTCCTCGAGATGCAGACACTTACTGCAGACCTCAGCTTTCACTTTTCAAGAGAAAAGAGACCCAGTCTGTTTATCCTTTCTTGATAGGTATAACCACGTAGTTCTGGTATCACCCTTGTAAATCTTTTTTGCATCCTCTCCAGTGCCTCTATATCCTTTTTATAATATGGCGACCAGAACTGTACACAGTACTCCAAGTGTGGTCTAACCAAGGTTTGATACAAGTTTAGCATAACGTCTCTACTTTTCAATTCTATCCCTCTAGAAGTAACCCCTAGTGCTTGGTTTCCTTTTGTTATGGCCTGCATCTCAACTTTTCACTAAAAATTGTGCATTTGTACTCCCAGAGCCCTTGCTCCTCTACCCCATGTAGATTCTTATTTTCCAAGTAATATGTGGCCTCCTTATTTTTCTTACTAAATTGTAATACCTCACACTTATGTATGATGCAATTAATTTGCCAATTATATGGCCATTCTTCAAGTTTATTAATGTCTTCTTGTAATTTCTTGCAGTCCTCCTCAGTATTGACTATTGCCCCCCAATTTGGTGTCGTCCGCAAATTTAGAAATTGTGTTTCCATTCCACCTGGGCCAGATCGCTTTCAACTAACTGAAATTAGCCCTCTTCCAGCTGAATATTTTCACCTTTCATTGTTGCTTATCCTTTTCCATAACTATTCTAAACCTAATGATATTATGATCACTGTTTCCCAAATGCTTTTTCACTGAAGCATGCACCACTTGCGCCACTTCATTCCCCAGAACTAGATCCAGCATTCCCTTGTTAGGCTGCAAACATACTGATCAAGTTCTCCTGTACACATTTCAGGAATTCCTCCCCCTCCTTGCCCTTTACAAAGTTCCCCCCCTCCCCCATCTATAATTGAAATGTCCCACTATCACAACTCTATTGTTTTTACGTTTTTCTGAAATTTGCTTGCAGATTGGCTCCTCCATCTCCTTCCCGCTATTTGGTGATCTATAGTATACAGCCAGCAGCATAACAACTCATGTTCTGCTCCTTAACGAACCAAAAAGATTCTATCTTTGAACCCTCAGGCACATCATCCTTTTCCAGGCTGTAACAGTATCTTTGATCAATACTGCCACCCCCTTCCATGTTTTCCTTCCCTATTCCTCCTGAATACATTGTAGTCAGGAATATTAAGTTCCCATTCATACCCTTGTATGAGCCAGGTTTACATTATTGCCACTATATCATAATCCCATGTGGCAACTTGTGCCTGCAGCTCACCAACATTATTTACACAAATGCATTCTACATCCACTTTATTCTGCTTAGCATTGCTCCCCTGTCTCCACTCCCTCCATGGCAAGAACATCCTTCCTCAGATAAGGCGACCAAAACTCTGCACAGACCACACCTTGAGTATTGTGTGCAGTTTTGGTCACCTTATCTGAGGAAGGATGTTCTTGCCATGGAGGGAGTGCAGCAAAGATTCACCAGACTGATACCTGGGATGGCAGGAATGACGTATGAGGAGAGATTGGGTCAATTGGGCTTGTATTCGCTAGAGTTTAGAAGAATGAGAGGGGATCTCACTGAAACTTATAAAATTCTAACAGGACTAGACAGACTAGATGCAGGAAGGATGTTCCCGATGGCGGGGGAGTCCAGAACCAGGGGTCACGGGCTAAGGATAAGGGGTGTGATAAAAATGCTAACTTCCGGGAAGTTATGTCATCACTTCCTGTGAACTATGAACTATGAACTGTGTACATACCTCACTTCCTGTAAATGTCACTTCCTGTTGGACTGGTATAAATACTGGTCTGTTCAGTATTGTAAGAGGCTTCTACCAGAGGCATGGTAAAGACCTCTCTTGTATATAGTGTGTTTATAAGTTACTTAAAGCTTACTTTAAAGTTACTTGATGGTCAGTCTCCTTTTCTTACATCAATTTAAGTAACTTAGTATTTACACTGACAAATACTAGACCTTCAGACAAACTCGGAAGTTAAGGATCCAGGGAACCACCCATCATGGATAAAATCCTTAGACCTATTCGTCTGGACTTGGACCCGAATACACCAGCAGCTGGCAGGGTATGGAAGCATTGGTATCGTACTTTTGAGAATTTTCTGGATGAATGTAAAGTGGATGCTCCTGCTAAATTGAAGATACTTGTCAATTATGTGACCCCAAAAGTGTTCGAATATGTTGATGAATGGGATAATTACGAAGAGGTGATTCGGGCACTTAAGAAACTGTATGCGAAGACCCCAAATGAGGTCTATGCTAGACATCTACTGGCCACAGCCCGACAAGGGCCAGGGGAATCAATTGACGAATTCCTGCAAGAACTTCGCAGGCTCAGCGTAGATTGTAACTTTCAGGCAGCCTCAGCTGAGCTGTACCGCCAAGAAATGATTCGTGATGCTTTCATCTGCGGGATTGCCTCTCCATTTATACGCCAGCGTCTACTAGAAAGTAAAACACTTGAGCTACAAAAAGCTTTTGACCTAGCTTGTTCACTGGATTTGGCAAAGAGAAATGCAGACCTCTATCAGCTGCCCAGATCTCGATCTGCTGCTGTAGCTGCAACCAGACAATTCAAGCGGTCTCAGGTGAACCCTATCATGGGGGAATCTAATTCTGATAATTCTGATGAAGAAGAGGAGGACGACCCCACTTTAGCAGCCTCTTGGCAATCTAGGAAGGAATGCTTCTTTTGTGGAGATGCTTTTCACCCTAGGAAAACCTGCCCTGCTCGCAATGCAATCTGCAGTTATTGCGGGAAAAAAGGACACTTTGCTAAAGTTTGCCTATCAAGGGCCTCTACGAGGGCCAATCCAGCTAAGGCCTACCGAGCTGCCCCAATTAGGGCCTATCAAGATGCTCCAGCTAGGACCTATCAAGCTTCCTCTCGAGCTCTCTCCCGAAGAAGCACACCGAGAGTTTTAGCCACTCTCTGTGCAACGACACCAATTACAGCTGCTTGCCCACAGAACCTGTCTCAGGCAGCCACAAAAATTTCAATTAAAGGGCATACCTTAGATGCCTTAATTGACTCAGGAAGTACTGATAGTTTCATTAAGGAACAGATTGTTGCGAAATTGAAACTACATGTCTTCCCATCGGACCAGGCAATTGCGATGGCCCAGTCATCACTTAATACCAGAATCTCCGGCTTTTGTGTTGTTGATATGACACTTCATGGTCGTATGTATCCCTCCACCCGACTTTCAGTGCTCAAAGACTTATGTAGTGATCTCCTCTTAGGGCTGGACTTCCAAAAACAGCATAAGAAACTCACCATTGAGTTTGGTGGATCCAAACCCGGACTTACTATTTCTAATATACCATCTAAATTACCATTTTGTGCATTATCAGCAGCTTCACTTGATGAACCCTCATTATTTGCCAGTATTCCGCCTCAATGCCAACCGATAATAACGAAATCGCGGCGCTTTAATCAGGGAGACCAATCTTTTATTGCGGCTGAAATCTCTCGACTTCTAGCAGAGGATATCATTGAACCATGTTCGTCGCCCTGGCGGGCTCAAGTCGTCATTGTCAAGAACCCTCTAAAACCTCACAAACAGCGACTATGCATCGATTATTCGCAAACCATCAATCAATATACCGACTTGGACGCCTACCCATTGCCACGCATTGATGATATGGTTAATAAACTGGCCGAATACAAAGTGTTCTCAACTTACGATTTAAAAAGTGCCTATCATCAGTTACCCTTGAAGGTCTCAGATAAGCAGTACACAGCCTTTGAGGCTAATGGACGGCTGTACCAATTTCGTCGCCTCCCATTCGGGGTTACTAATGGAGTGGCTGTCTTTCAACGGGCAATGGATGGCCTGGTTAAGCAGGAAAACCTAAGGGACACTTTTCCCTATCTTGATAACATTACCATTGCAGGTCACGATCAACAGGAACACGACTCCAACCTCCAAAAATTTCGGGATGCCCTCCATCGCCGTAATTTGACCCTGAATGAATCCAAATCTGTTGAGTCGCAACCGACCATCAACATCCTTGGCTACTGCGTAGGCAATAGTATCATTAAGCCAGACCCAGAAAGACTTCGCCCGCTCCAAGAGCTCCCGTCACCTAAGAATCCGGCTTCTTTACGTCGGGCTCTCGGTCTGTTTGCATACTACGCTAAATGGATTCCTCATTTTTCGGACAAAATCCAACCCTTGCTGCATGCTAGATCATTTCCACTGGGAACAGCGGCTGTTGCAGCCTTTAACCTTCTCAAAAAACAGTTGGAGAAAGCGGCTCTTCACTCCATCGATGAGAATCTCCCTTTCGTGGTTGAATGTGATGCCTCGGAGGTGGCGATCTCGGCTACTCTGAATCAGGAAGGTCGTCCTGTAGCATTTATGTCCAGGACCTTACAAGGTGCCGAGCTACATTATCCTTCGGTTGAGAAAGAAGCCACAGCCATCATAGAGGCAGTACGGAAGTGGAACCATTTTCTAGCTCGCCAGCACTTTACATTGATCACGGACCAACGATCAGTCGCCTTCATGCTCGATAATCGAAAACGAACCAAAATTAAGAATAATAAAATACAACTTTGGAGGATGGAACTGGCCTCTTTTGGTTATACCATTCTCTATCGGCCTGGCAAGGAGAATGTGGCCCCGGACACCCTCACACGGGCATTCTGCTCCACTATGTCATCCTCCACTCTCATGGATGTCCACAATGGTTTGTGTCATCCTGGCGTTACGCGCATGCTACATTTCGTACGATCACGGAATCTCCCTTTTTCCACTGGAGATGTAAAGAAAATATGCTCAGAATGCCGGCTTTGTGCGGAATTAAAACCTCAGTTCTTCCGCCCCTCAGCTGGTATACTCATACATGCAACCCAACCGATGCAACGACTTAGCATCGATTTTAAGGGCCCAGTGCCCTCTTCAACTCGGAACACATATTTGCTCACCATGATCGACGAATATTCACGTTTTCCGTTTGCCTTCCCCTGCTCCAATATGCTGGCGTCCACAGTAATCTGCTGCCTTGAGCAGGTATTTTCTCTCTGTGGCATGCCGGCTTATATTCACTCAGACCGGGGTCCATCCTTTATGTCAAGGGAACTCAAGGACTACCTCTCAGAACGGGGAATTGCTGCAAGCAAAACAACACCATACCATCCCATCGGAAATGGGCAGGTAGAGAGGTATAACGGTATCATCTGGAATTCCGTACGTCTCGCTTTAAGATCTCGGGGCCTACCAGACCAGCAATGGGAAACAGTGCTTCCGGATGCATTGCACTCTATACGGTCCCTGCTTTCTACAGCCACAAATACTACACCTCATGAGCGGTTCTTTGGATTCCAGCGTCGCTCATCTCATGGAACATCACTCCCGTCATGGCTAACTACTCCTGGACCTGTATTACTCCGAAGATACGTTCGGACGTCTAAAAATGACCCTCTTGTAGACGAGGTCGAACTAACCGATGCCAACCCCACCTATGCAAACATACGATATTCCGACGGCCGAGAATCTACCGTATCATTACGGGATCTGGCTCCCTGCCCACCAGGACCTAGTGGGACATCGGGTGATGGCATTTCACCAGGAAACTCTTGGGACCTATCGGGTACCCCTCTCCAGGATCCTGATCGGACACCAACTAGCTTGGTGCCGGCAGAACCCCGTGCTCAAGGTTGCGACCCTCCCAGTACCGTGCATGAAAGTACTGATCCGCCACAGACCAGCTCTGCACCTCCCTCTGAACAGAGGCAGTCCGACTTTGAACCTATTGGGGCTCGCACTCGAAGCCATGATCTCCCCGACCCTTCACAGGGCAATCCAGGCCACACAGACTCTGACCAATGGCCAACCGCATGTAAGCGGACCAGCGACCCTCTACGACGGGAATCCAAACGGGTACGACTCTTCCTTGTTCGGCGGCTGCGGACCAAAAGGTAGACCACAGCCTCCTAATCCTGCAGGAGGGAAGAATGTGATAAAAATGCTAACTTCCGGGAAGTTATGTCATCACTTCCTGTGAACTATGAACTATGAACTATGAACTGTGTACATACCTCACTTCCTGTAAATGTCACTTCCTGTTGGACTGGTATAAATACTGGTCTGTTCAGTATTGTAAGAGGCTTCTACCAGAGGCATGGTAAAGACCTCTCTTGTATATAGTGTGTTTATAAGTTACTTAAAGCTTACTTTAAAGTTACTTGATGGTCAGTCTCCTTTTCTTACATCAAGGGGTGTAAGCCATTTAGGGCTGAGATGAGGAGGAATTTCTTCACCCAGAGAGTGGTGAACCTGTGGAATTCTCTGCCACAGAAGGCAGTTGAGGCCAATTCATTAAATATATTCAAGAAGGAGTTAGATATATTTCTTAAGGCTAAAGGGATCAAGGAATATGGGGAGAAAGCAGGGACAGGGTACTGAATTTGGATGATCAGCCATGATCTCATTAAATGGCGGAACAGGCTCGAGGGGCTGAATGGCCTGCTCCTGCTCCTATCTTCTATGTTTCTATGTTTCTGAGACATCCTATTTCTGTACTATTCTTTATTCTAATGCTGTTTGTCTCTCCCAGTCCTCTATGCACTTTATTTCTCCTCTCTGATGCTTCATCCTGGTTCCACTCCCCCTGCCAAATTAGTTTAAACCCTCCCTCCACCTTGCTTCATCTCTCCCCAAATGCCTGCTCAAAACTTACCTCTTCGCCTTTAGGTTTGATCACATCCCCTAATTCTTCTCCAGGGTCTGGATTTTCCCCTCTTTTTGCGAAATGCCTCAGGAAGTTTCACTATGTTAAAGGTATTATATGTAAGTTATTATTATGCTATATATGTAAGCTGTTTCAGTATCTTAATAATGTTTTTATGATGACATTCAATATATTTTATGAGGTACAAGCATTTTTTTTGTTTTTGTCTTTTTGCCCTTTATTGTTCCATGAGGAGCGGGAAAAACAGATGAAAGAAATAACTTGCATTTATATAGCGCCTTTCATGACCTCAGAACATCCTATAGCGTTTTACAGCCAACGAAGTACTTTTTTGACGTGTAGTCACTGTAATAATACAGGAAACGCGGCAGCACAAATTGCGCACAGGAAGGTCCTACAAACAGCAATGTGATAATGGCCAGATAATCTGTTTTAGTGATGCCTTAGTTACCTCTAGACTTTACTATTCCAACGCACTCCTGGCTGGCTTCCCATGTTCTACCCTCTGTAAACTTCAGGTCATCCAAAACTCTGCTGCCCGTGTCCTAACTCGCAATAAGTCCCATTCACCCATCACCCCTGTATTCTTTGACCTACATTGTCTCCCGGTTAAGCAACGCCTTGATTTTAAAATTCTCAGCCTAGTTTTCAAATCCCTCCATGGCCTCGCCCCTCGTTATCTCTGTAATCTCCTCCAGGCCCACAACCCTCCGAGATATCTGCGCTCCTCTAATTCTGGCCTCTTGAGCATCCCTGATTTGAATCGCTCCACCATTGGTGGCTGTGCCTTCAGCTGCCAAGGCCCTAAGCTCTGGAATTCCCTCCCTAAACCTCTCCGTCTCCTAACTCTCTTTCCTCCTTTAAGATGCTCCTTAAAACCTTATTTGGCTTGGTGTCAAATTTTGTTTTGTAACGCTCCTGTGAAGTACCTTGGTACTTTTTACTACATTAAAGGCGCTATATAAATACAAGTTGTTGTTGATGCTGGTAGAGGGGTAAATGTTCAATTCAATTCAATTCAATTTTATTTGTCATATATGCAGCAGACGTGTGTACTGCACAATGAAATGTTGGCCTGGTCACTGGGAGAACTCCATTGCTCTTCTACAAACAGAGCCATGACATCCAACTGTCCTTTAACATCCAACACTCCCTCAGTACTGCACTGAAGTGCCAGCCTAGATTATTTGCTCACATTTCTGGAGTGGGACTTGAACCCACAACCTTCTGACAAGAGGCGAGAGTACTACCACTGAGCCACATTTAAAGAGTTTATAAATATCTGATTGGGTGTATTCAGCGACCATGTGCTCCTCGTATGGCGACTCAGTAGACAGGAGTGCATGTTGGAGATAGGGCTACAACACTGTAGAGTCAATTCTTCAGCCCACGTTCCCATCAGCTGAAGCTTCAATTGCCCTCCTTCTGTGCCATAAATTTCTATGATTCTATGATTCCATGCTGTGAGCACAGGATTGCTAAATAAGCCCTTTTTATCTTTCTAATAAACCAGCAGCTCTCCCATGGCATTATATAGAATTGCATAAGAACATAAGAAATAGGGGCAGGAGTAGGTCATTCAAGCCCTCGAGCCTGCTCCGCCATTCAATAAGATCATGGCTGATCTTCTACCTCAACTCCACTTTCCTGCACTATCCCCATATCCCTTGATTCGCTTAATATCCAAAAATTTATCAATCTCTGTCTTGAATATACTCAATGACTGAGCCTCCACAGCCCTCTGGGGTAGAGAATTCCAAAGATTCACCACCCTCTGAGTGAAGACATTTCTCCTCATCTCAGTCCTAAATTCTGAGACTGTGACCCCTGGTTCTAGATTCCCCAGCCAGGGGAAACATCCTCCCTGCATCTACCCTGTCAAGCCCTGTAAGAATTTTGTATGTTTAAATGAGATCACCTCTCATTCTTCTAAACTCTAGAGAATATAGGCCTAGTCTACTCAATCTCTCCTCATAGGACAATCCTCCTGTCATGAATCTCATCATTCATGAAGAAATAACTCATGAAGTAACACTAGGCAGCAAGCTGGTGGCGCCGTCCAAGGAGTATAAATACTCGGGCGTGGGCCCAGCTTGCTCAGGATGTTTCTGTAACTAGAAATCTCATGGTTTTGAAACAGTTGATTAAAGCCTTGTTTTATACTCAAACCAAGTGCTCAGTAGTCTTTTTACATCAATTTAATCAACTGAACCTGCTCCACACTCTGAGTGGTCTTGGGAACAGACGGCTACGACTCAAACCGTAGAAGGGAACTCGGACGAAGTAATTGATCCATCATGGAGAAACTACTCAGACCCGCCCGTCTCGACCTGGAACTGAATTCACTTACAGCTGCTAAGGTATGGAAACACTGGTATCATACCTTTAGCAACTTCCTTGAGGAGTGTGGTGAGAATGTTCCTAATAAGTTATGAATGCTTGCCAATTATGTATCCCCTCATGTGTTCGACTATATCGAAGACTGTGTAGACTATGGCGCCGCTATCCAAATACTACAGAAACTATATGTTAATCCCCAAACGAAATTTTTGCTCGGCATCTACTGGCCACAACCCGACAACAACCCGGGGAATCACTTGACGAACTCCTTCAGAAACTTCGCAGGCTCAGCAAGGATTGTAATCTCAAAGCTGTCACAGCTGAGCAGTACCAGGAGGTGTTAATTCGTGATTCCTTTATTAATGGGATTGCATCACCCTTCATACGTCAGCGTCTGTTGGAGAATAAAACCCTCAAGTTACAGGCTGCCTATGACCAGGCATGCTCTCTGGACTTAGCAAAGAGGAATGCAGATACCTATCTTTCACCACGTGCACGGACTGCTGCTATCACTTTAAGTGACTCCTTCGACAGGCCTCAGCCGGAAGCCCTCACTGATGATGGCTCCAACCTGGCTGATGACAACCCTACCCTAGAAGCCTTCACTGATGACAACCCTGCCCTAGCGGCATCTTGGCAATCTGGAAGGAAGTGTTTCTTCTGTGGAGAAATTTTGTCCTGCTCGTAACACAGTCTGCAATCATTGCAGTAAGAAAGCTCACTTTTCTAAGGTATGCCAGTCAAGAGCCTCTGTTAGTAAGAAAGGTCACTTTTCTAAGGTATACCGGTCGAGAGCCCCTGTTAGTTTTGCAGCTACTATCTATAAAACTGCTCCTCCTCCAAGAGCCACTACTAAGGTTACAGCTGCAATCTATAAAACTGCTCCTCCCCCAAGAACCTCTACTAAGGTTATAGCTGTCAAGGGTAAAACTGCCCCTCCTCCCATCACAGCTGTTTTTCCCCAAAATCTGTCCCTTGCAGCCACGAAGGTTTCGGTAAATGGACACATTTTGAGTGCACTAATCGACTCATGCAGCTCTGACAGCTTCATTAGTGAGCGAGCTGTCAGTAAGTTAAAACTGCGTATTTACCCCTCGGACAGGGAAATTGCAATGGCTCTGACGACACTGACCACCAACTCTTCCGGCTTTTGTCTTGTCGACCTTATTCTCAATGGCCGCACTTATTTCTCCACCCGGCTCGGGGTGCTCAAAAATCTGTGTAGTGATGTGCTCCTGGGACAGGATTTACAGAAACAACACAAAAGACTCACTTTCGAGTTTGGAGGGTCAAAGCTGGAGCTTACTATTTCCAAAGTACCGTTTTGTGCACTTTTGGCGGCTTCGCTTGACGAGCCCTCCTTGCTTTCCAATCTTTCCCCCCGATGTAAGCCCATAGTCACTAAATCACAACTTTTCAGCCAAGATGATCGATCCTTTATTGAGGCAGAAATCTCTCGCCTTCTAGCTGACGGTATCATTGAGCCATGTTCATCCTCCTGGCGGGCTCAAGTCGTCGTTGTTAAAAATCCTCTGAAGCAACACAAGAAACGTCTTTGCATCAATTACTCACAAACTATTAACCAGTATACCGACCTGGATGCCTACCCACTACCACGCATCGATGACATGGTCAATAACCTTGCCAACTACAAGGTATTTTCAACTTTTGATTTAAAGAGCGCATACCATCAAGTACCATTAAAGGACTCTGACAAAAAGTATACGGCCTTTGAGGCCAATGGTCGGCTTTATCAGTTTTGTCGCCTTCCATTTGGGGTGGCCATCTTTCAACGGGCAATGGATAGCCTAGTCAAACAGGAGAACTTAACGGACACTTTTCCATATCTGGAGAATATCACCATTGCTGGTCATGACCAGAAGGAGCATGATGCCAACCTCCAGAAATTTTTTGACGTTCTCCGTCATCGCAACTTAACCATAAATGAGTCCAAATCTGTGAAATCAGTACCATCAGTCAACATCCTTGGCTACTGGGTGGGCAATGGTGTCATCAAACTGGATCTGGAGCGACTTCATCCACTTCAGGAGCTCCCTCCCCCTACGAATCTCTGCTCTCTTCGTCGGGCACTCGGCATGTTCACCTATTATGCGAAATGGATACCCCACTTCTCAGACAAGATCCAGCCCCTGCTTCACGCAAAGTCATTTCCATTGGAGGCAACGGCTATTTCAGCTTTCAACCTCCTCAAGCAACAACTGGAAAAAGCCATGCTTCGTTCCATTGATGAAAATCTTCCTTTCGCGGTCGAGTGCGATGCATCGGAGGTGGCGATCTCGGCTACCTTGAATCAAGGTTGTCGACCCGTTGCACTTCTGTCCAGAACTTTGCAGGGTAGCGAGCTCCATTATCCTCCTGTCGAGAAGGAGGCTACGGCTATCATCGAAGCAGTATGTAAATGGAGTCATTTTCTCGCTCGTCGCCATTTCACGCTTATAACCAATCAGCGCTCCGTGATCTTTATGCTGGATAACCGGAAATGCACTGAGATCAAGAATAACAAAATACAACTCTGGAGGATGGAATTGGCCGCCTTTGGCTACACCATACAGTATCGACCCGGCAAAGAGAATGTTGCCCCGGATACCCTCTCGCGTGCATTCTGCTCTTCTATGTCAACTTCGACTCTTGCGGATCTTCATACTGACTTATGCCATCCTGGCTTTACCCGTATGTTGCACTTTATGCGATCTAAAAATCTCCCATTTTCTACGGAAGATGTGAAAAAACCATGCTCCACCTGTAGAATTTGTGCGGAATTAAAACCGCAATTCTTCCGTCCATCGGATGGCTCGTTCATACATGCTATACAGCCTATGCAGCGACTCAACATTGACTTTAAAGGGACATTGCCTTCCTCAACGCGAAACACCTACTTACTCACTATGGTGGACGAATATTCACGCTTTCCCTTTGCTTTCCCCGTCCCAATATGCTCACTTCTACAGTGATCAAATGCCTCGATCAAGTCTTTTCCCTTTGCGGTACGGCCAATTTCATCCACTCTGATCTGGGTCCCTCCCTCATGTCACAGAATCACAGAAACCCAACAGTGCAGATAGAGGCCATTTCGACCCATCGAGCCTGCACCGACACATATCCCACCCAATCCCCGTAACCCCTACACCTAACACATATCCCCATTTAATCCCCCTAACACTAAGGGTCAATTTATCATAGCCAATCAACCTAACCCGCACATCTTTGGACTGTGGGAGGAAACCGGAGCACCCGGAGGAAACCCACGCAAACACGGGGAGAATGTGCAAACTCCACACAAACAGTCGCCCGAGGCCGGATTCGAACCCGGGTCCCTGGCGCTGTGAGGCAACAGTGCTAACCACTATGCCACCGTGCTGCGAATTCAAGCGAACCATGTCAACCATGTCAAGCGAATTCAAAAGTTATCTTTCCCAACGGGGAATCGCCACAAGTAAAACAACACCGTATCATCCCATCGGTAACGGGCAGGTTGAGAGATACAACGCTATCATTTGGAACACTGTTCATCTTGCACTGAGGTCACGCAACCTACCAGACCAGCAGTGGGAAACTATGCTCCCTGACGCGTTGCATTCCATCATATCTCTTCTTTCTACATCCACCAATGTCACTCATCATGAGCGATTCTTCAGGTTCCAGCGTCTCTCCACTCATGGGACGTCCCTACCATCATGGTTGGCAGCTCCAAGCCCCGTGCTGCTCTGAAGATTCATCCGATCTTCCAAAAACGATCCCCACGTCAACAAGGTGGAATTAACAGACGTAAATCCCATGTACACGCACGTGTGTTACCCTGATAGCCGGGAGTCCACCATTTCACTCCGAGACCTGGCTCCCTGTCCAACCGGTCCCGCGGACCCAACCGGTAGAGGAACCCCTGGTAATGATGTCGACGCTCTGCGCTCCCTTGAGGATGACGCCCTACCTGGGACATTAAGGGATCTGCCGGCTACTCCTCTGGATCAGCTCGGGGAGCTGAGCGCTTCCCATGGGATGGCCACCTGAAGCCAGGACGCCGGTCAATCTCCGGCTACCAAACAAGATGATGCCAGCTCTGCACCTGTGGGGACCCGCACCCGGAGTCACAATCTCCCCAGTCTTCCGCAGGTCGATCAAGGCGACACAGGACCCGTCGATCTACCAGTACGGACCAAGTGACCCAGGGACCAAAACACGGTCCGAGGAGGCGTGCCTTCCAGCCACAAGCGTAGATCTAAAAGACTGCGGCTATTCGTGGTCCGCCTAATCCACTAGAAGGAAGTCATCGGACTTCCCAAATCTTTCAGGCGGGAAGAATGTCATGAATCTCATCATTCATGAAGAAATAACTCATGAAGTAACACTGGGCGTCCAGCTGGTGGCGCCATCCAAGGAGTATAAATACTTGGGCGTGGGCCCAGCTTGCTCAGGATGTTTCTGTAACCAGGAACTAGTGATTGTAACTAGAAATCTCATGGTTGTGAAACAGTTGATTAAAGCCTTGTTTTATACTCAAACCAAGCGCTCAGTAGTCTTTTTACATCACCTCCCATCCCAGGAACCAGTCTGGTGAACCTTCGTTGCGCTCCCTCTATGGCAAGTATAACTTTCCTTAGGTAAGGAGACCAAAACTGTACACAATACTTCAAGTGTGGTCTCACCAGGAACCTATATAATTGCAGTAAGACGTCTTTACTCTTATACTCAAATCCTCTTGTAATAAAGCTGAACATACCACTTGCTTTCCTAATTGCTTGCTGTACCTGCATGTTAACTTTCAGTGATTCGTGTACAAGGACACCCAGGTCCCTCTGAACACCAACATTTCCCAATCTCTCACCATTTAAAAAAACTCTGCTTTTCTATTTTTTCTACCAAAGTGGATAACTTCACATTTCCCCACATTATATTCCATTTGCCATGTTCTTGCCCACTCACTTAGCCTGTCGATATCCCCTTGAAGCCTCTTTGCATCCTCCTCACAATTTACATTGCCACCCAGCTTTGTATTATCAGCAAACTTGGATATATTACATTTGGTCCACTCATCCAAAATTATTGATATAGATTGTGAATAGCTGAGGCCCAAGCACTGATCCGTGCGGTACTGCACTAGTTACAGCCTGCCAAAATGACACAGAATATACACGGGAACAGCCGCGTAGTGGTTATGCTACTGGATTAGTAATCCAGAGGCCTGGACTGATGATCTGGATATGTGAGTTCAAATTCCACCACGGCAGCTTGGGAATTTAAATTCAGTTAATTAAATAAATCTGGAATTAAAAGTTAGTATCAGTAAGGGTGACCGTGAAACTGCCGGATTGTCGTTAAAACCCATCTTATTCACTAATGTCCTTTAGGGAAGGAAATCTGCCGTCCTTACTCCAGACCCACAGGAATGTGGTTGACTCTTATCTGCCGTCTGAAATGGCCCAATAAGCCACTTAATTGTACGAAACCACTATGAAAAACAATCATAACAATAAAACAGGATGCATCGACCTAGGCACTGGCTTCGGACACAAGAAAGGCACACTCAGCCCAGTCGATCCTGCAAAGTCCTGCTCACTAACATCTGGGGAGTTATGCCAAAATTGGGAGAGCTTTCCCACAGGCATAGTCATACCCACAGAATCATACTTTTCAGCCAACGTCCCAGACTCCTCCATCACCATCCTTGGGTATGTCCTTTCCTATCAGCAGGACAGACCCACCAGAGGTGGCGGCACAGTGGTATACAGTAGGGAGGGAGTGGCCCTGGGAGTTCTCAACATTGACTCTAGACCCCATGAAGTCTCATGGCTTCAGGTCAAGCATGGGCAAGGAAACCTCCTGCTGATTACCACCTACCGCCCTCCCTCAGCTGATGAATCAGTGCTCACCCATGTTGAACACCACTTGGAAGAAGCACTGAGGGTAGCAAGGGCACAGAATGTGCTCTGGGTGGGGGACTTCAATGTCCATCACCAAGCATAGCTTGGTAGCACCACTACTGACCGAGCTAGCTGAGTACTGAAGGACATAGCTGCCAGACTGGAACTGTGGCAGGTGGTAAGAGAACCAACACGAGGGAAAAACCTACTTGGCTTTGTCCTTACCAATGCACCTGTCACCGATGCATCAGTCCATGACAGTATTGGTAGGAGTGACCACTGCACAGTCCTTATGGAGACGAAGTTACCTCTTCAAACTGAGGACCATCATGTTGTGTGGCAATACCACCGTGCTATATAGGATAGATTCAGAACAGATCTTGCAGCTCAAAACTGGGCATCCATGAGGTGCTGTGGGCCATCAGCAGCAGCAGCAGAATTGTATTCCACCACAATCTGTAACCTCATGGCCCGGCATATCCCTCACTCTACCATTACCATTAAGCCAGGGGACCAACACTGGTTCAATAAGGAGTGTAGAAGAGCATGCCAGGAGCAGCACCAACCATACCTAAAAATGATGTGCCAACCTGGGGAAGCTGCAACACAGGACTACATGCATGCTAAAAAGCGGAAGCAGCATGCTATAGACAGGGCTAAGCGATCCCACAATCAACAGATAAGATCAAAGCTCTGTAGTCCTGCCACATCCAGTCGTGAATGGTGGTGAACAATTAAACAACTAACGGGAGGAGGAGACTCCATGAACATCCCCATCCTCAATGATGGCGGAGCTCAGCATGTGAGTGCAAAAAACAAGGCTGAAGTGTCTACAACCATCTTCAGCCAGAAGTGCCAAGTGGATGATCAATCTCAGCCTCCTCCTGAGGTCCCCACCATCACAGAAGCCAGTCATCAGCCAATTCGATTCACTTCATGGGATATCAAAAAACTGCTGAGCGTGCTGGATACAGCAAAGGCTATGGGCCCCAACAACATCCCGGCTATTGTGCTGAAGACTTGTGCTCCAGAACTAGCTGTGCCTCTAACCAAGCTGTTCCAGTACAGCTACAACACTGGCATCTACCAGACAATGTGGAAAACTGCCCAGGTATGTCCTGACCACAAAAAACAGGACAAATTCAATTCAGCCAATTACCACCCCATCAATCTACTTTCAATCATCAGCAAAGTGATGGAAGATGTCGTCGTCAGTGCTATCATGCGGTACTTACTCACCAATAACCTGCTCACCAATGTACAGTTTTTTGTTCTGCCAGAACCACTCGGCTCCAGCCCTCATTACAGCTTTGGTCCAAACACAGTCAAAAGAGCTGAATTCCAGAGTTGAAGTGAGAGTGATTGCCCTTGACATCAAGACAGCATTTGACCAATTGTGGCATTAAGGAGCCCTAGTAAAATTGAAGTCAAGGGGAATCAGGGGGAAAACTCTTCACTGGCCTAAGTCATACCTAGCACAAAGGAAGATGGTTGTGGTTGTTGGAGGCCATTCATCTCAGCCCCAGGACATAGCTGCAGGAGTTCCTCAGAGCAGTGTCCTAGGCCCAACCATCTTCAGCTGCTTCATCAATGACCTTCCCTCCATCATAAGGTCAGAAGTGGGGATGTTCGCTGATGATTGCACAGTGTTCAGTTCCATTCGCAACTCCTCAGATAATGAAGCAGTCTATGCCTGCATGCAGCAAGACCTGGATGACATTCAAGCTTGGGCTCATAAGTGGCAAGTAACATTCGTGCCATAACGTAGTGTATGTACCTTTAAGAGGAGAACTACTTTTACAGCTCCTGTATACTGTAGTACCGGCAGTGACCACACCTGTATATAAACCCTGAGTAGGGATCTGTACTGTTAGTTTTTAGAATACTCTCATCCAGTAAACACCTGTTGATTGTTCATCTGCAGTCTCCGTCTATTTATTGAAGAACACCATACCTAAAGATTCACGGATTTAACAGTGGCGACAAGGCAGATTCGAACCTACCTGCAACTCTGCATTTCCTCCCAGGGATTCGCTCCTGGAGGACAGTGGAAGAAAGTCGAGGCCAGAAGCACGGGCGTCGACCACGAGCAACCGCCCAGTCATCCAGCAGAGATTGAGCATCGCAGGGGAGGCTGTTGAGAGCTGGGCTTGGTTCTCCAGTCACGACGATCCAGCGCAACAGGCTGGCAACAGGTACGGCGCAGACCCTTCCCGGACAGCGGCAGCTGGAGCCGACCAATGGCACAGAAAAGGCCGAGCAGCGTCGACGGGGTAAGAGAGAGGGTAAAGCGCACAGGGCGCAGCCGGGGGTTGAAGACCGAGCGGCGTCGAGGGAAAACAAAAAGAGAGAGAGGGTAAAGCACAGCTGGGGTTCAGGACCGAGTGGCGTCAACGAGAGAGGCGCGCAGGAAAACACGCAGAGTGCAGCCAGTGCTCAAGGGCTGAGCAGCGTCCGCGGGGGAAGAAAGGAAGCGCGGGAGACGCCATTTGAGCTGCAGCGGAGAAGAAGGGAGAGCGCAGGAAGAAAGGGAAGCGCGGGAGATGCCATTTTAGCAAGTCTAACCACACCCAGGGATGCCGAAGAGTGGCAGTGTCACAGCGTTCGACAATGAAGTCGAAGATTGGGCGACATATGTAGAACGCATTGAAGTGTACTGCAAGGCGAATGAAGTGCCAGATGCCAGGAAAGCACTGGTATTGTTGAATTCCATGGGTGCAAAAACGTATGCCTTACTGCGAAACCTAGTAACCCCAGAGAAGCCAGTGGATAAGGATTTTGAAAGCATAGTGGCAATCCTACAGGACCACTTAAACCCCACACCGCTGCTGATAGCAGAAAGATTTAAGTTTCACAAAAGGAACCAGCATAAAGACGAAAGTAATGCTGAGTATTTAACGGAACTGCGCAAGCTATCGAACCATTGCCAGTTTGGAATGGGACTAGCAGATACGTTAAGGGACAAGTTTGTGTGTGGGCTTCAATGTGAAGGAACCCAGAAACGGCTTCTATCAGAAAAGGATCTTACGCTGGACAAGGCTTTCAGCATGGCAGTATCACACGAAGCCAGAGATACAACGAGACCGCAAGAATATGGCACCAATGAAATGTCATATGGAGCAGTGAAGTGTTATCGCTGCGGCAGAACAACACACGACCAGAAGGATTGTTGGTTCAAGGACCAAGTGTGCAGACAGTGTGGAAAAGCAGGACACATAGCAAGAGTCTGCAGGTCGGGAAAGAAAACCAGCAGCAAGAAATCTCCACAGGAGAAGTACAAAAAGGTACATAAGGTGACGGAGAGTAGTTCAGACGAACAGAAAAGTGATACAGACTCCGGAAGCAAGGAGCTGGGTTGTCTGAAACTACATAACGTAATCAAAATGGAGGATCACCAAACTATCTGGGTCACGCTCAAGATAGACGGAGTCCAAGTGAAAATGGAATTGGACACAGGATCAGCCCTAACAGTCATAAACCGAAGGGACTACAAGCGGCTATTCTCACATATACCCTTGAGAGATACAGAGATTGTCTTGAAGACGTACATGGGGCAAAAAGTCTACCCCAAAGGAAAAATAAGGGTGAACGTGATATACAACGGCAAGGAAACACCAAAAATGGACCTATATGTATTGCCAGATGGAGGACCACCACTACTAGGACGTGAATGGATCCGGAAGATACAGTTAGATTGGCATTCCATACAAGCACTGACGGTAGAGGCCAAAAAGGATGACGACGTCACACCTGGACGACTGTCAAAAATGCTAACTGACGCACAAGAAGTGTTCCAGCAGGGACTCGGAACACTAAAAGGCATAACAGCGACGATCAAAATAGAGGAAAATGCAAGCCCAAAGTTTTTTAAGGCCAGTCCGGTGCCTTATGCGATCCGCCCAGCCGTCGAAGCAGAGCTGGAAGGTTTGGAACATTCAGGAGTACTGTCCAAAGTGGACTGGAGTGAGTGGGCTACACCCATCGTTCCTGTAATGAAGAGGTCGTTGAGTAATACGCCTGGGGAACCAAAGAAGGTTCGCATCTGTGGGGACTTTAAGGTGACAGTGAACCCAGTCCTTCACACGGTACAATATCCGCTTCCGCGGATTGAAGATATTTTCGCCTCGCTATCTGGAGGAAAACGCTTCACTAAGATTGATCTGGCCCAGGCGTACCTGCAAATGGAGGTAGAAGAAGCCTCAAAACAATACCTCACGATCAACACTCACAAAGGTCTCTACCAATACAACCGGCTGGTGTTTGGGGTAGCATCAGCTCCGGCTATTTGGCAAAGGGCAATGGATCAAGTCCTGCAAGGGATTCCAGGGACCCAGTGTTATTTGGACGACATCCTGGTCACGGGCAAAAATGACAGTGATCACCTCGCCAACCTGGAGCAGGTGCTCACTAGATTGAAGGAATATGGGCTCCGAGCTAATCGCCACAAATGCGAGTTTTTCCAGAAGCAGACCTCGTATTGTGGCCACGTTATTGATGAAGAGGGGTTACATAAGTCCCCTGAAAAGATTGAGGCAGTAGTCAAGGCTCGAGCACCGGAAAATGTGTCACAACTGAGGTCGTTCCTTGGGCTGGTGAACTACTACCATAAGTTCTTGCCAAATTTGTCTACAGTATTACACCCACTGAACACCCTACTGCAAACGGGGGTACCATGGAAGTGGAATGACGAATGTAAACGAGCTTTCCAGAAGTGCAAAGAATTGATCACATCAAAAGAGGTGTTGGCTCATTTCAACCCAGCACTACCAATTCGGTTGGCGTGTGATGCATCACCCTATAGTATTGGAGCGGTGCTGTCGCACAAATTCCCAGACGGTTTAGAGAGGCCAGTAGCCTTTGCGTCTCGGTCACTAACCTCAGCCGAGCGCAACTACGCCCAGATTGACAGGGAGGCCCTCAGCCTAGTGTGGGGAGTGAAAAAGTTCAACCACTATCTGCACGGGCAGAAGTTCACCTTGCTGACTGACCACCAACCACTTGTCTCCATCTTTAATCCAAAGAAGGGCGTTCCGGTGATGACTGCGCAACGGCTACAAAGATGGTCCCTTTTTCTAGGGGCGAACCAATATGAAATAGAGTATAAGGGCACGAAACAGTATGGAAACACTGATGGGCTATCACGCCTGCCACTGCCTACTGCGGAGGAAGTACCAGCAGTGGACCCTGTCGAAATATTTTATTCAACTATAATTGAACGCTTGCCAGTAACTAACGCGGATATAGAGAAGGAGACCCGAAATGATCCGACACTGTCTCGGGTATATGATTTGACGGTGAAGGGATGGCCAACACATGGCAACTCACTGTTGCCAGCATTCTCATCCAGAAGAGAACAGCTGTCAGTATGCCAGGGGACATTGATGTGTGGGTCCCGAGTGGTAATTCCACCCATGTTAAGGGAGAGAGTGCTCAATGAGCTTCACGAAGGCCATCTGGGAGGGGTGAAAATGAAAAGCCTTGCTAGGGTTTATGTGTGGTGGCCGGGGATTGATCAACAAATCGAGGACCTAACAAAGAGCTGCTCAGGATGCCAGAAGGTCCAAAATGCACCACCACATGCCCCTCTACACCCATGGGAGTGGCCCTCCTCTCCATGGCAACGGGTGCATATTGATTTTGCTGGTCCATTCATGGACTCAATGTTCTTAATAGCAGTGGATGCGCACTCGAAATGGCCTGAGGTGATCAAAATGTCCTACACCACTGCGGAGAAAACGATTGCAGTCCTACGGACCATATTTGCCAGGAACGGCTTGCCAGAGCAGATTTGCTCTGATAACGGACCACAGTTTGTGTCCGAAGAGTTTTGGAAATTTATGAGAAGGAATGGGGTAAGGCATTATACATCCGCCCCGTATCATCCAGCCACAAATGGATTGGCTGAGAGGTTCGTACAAACCTTTAAAAAGGCAGTAAGGGCCATGTGCAATGACGACATTCCACTGCAGCATAAGGTGGACAATTTCCTGTTAGCCTACAGAAATGCGACACATGCAGTTACCAACCAGACCCCGGCCATGATGTTCATAAACCGAAGGCTGAGATCTCGTCTGGATTTGCTCAGACCAAATGTACGAAGAAATGTTGAGAATAAGCAATTCCAGCACATCAATGAGAAGCCGACAAGAAGCTTCAATGTAGGACAACCAGTCTTGGCCTGTGACTACCGAACAGAGAAATGGCAACCAGGAACGATATGCACATGGCAGGGGCCACTAATGTACAGTGGATGTTGGGGAGAACATTGTGAGACGATATGTCGACCAGATCCTAGCGTCACAGGAACGAGTCAACCCCATGTCTCGCGTACCTGGTGATGAACCTGACATACTTGTGGCATCTACCCCAGAAACGGTAGCATCGGCAGCTGATGAACCAACCGACGACAGGGGGCCAGAATCGCCTCCGCACCAAGAGCAAGACACTCAGGAAAGGCGCTATCCAGAAAGGATCAGGAAGCCGCCCCAAAGACTAAATTTATAAATGGACTATTTCAGTTAATGTGCATGTTAAAAGTGTTAACTGTTAAATGAATGTTATGGTACTGTTAATCTAAAAGGGGAGAAATTGTAGTGTATGTACCTTTAAGAGGAGAACTACTTTTACAGCTCCTGTATACTGTAGTACCGGCAGTGACCACACCTGTATATAAACCCTGAGTAGGGATCTGTACTGTTAGTTTTTAGAATACCCTCATCCAGTAAACACCTGTTGATTGTTCATCTGCAGTCTCCGTCTATTTATTGAAGAACACCATACCTAAAGATTCACGGATTTAACACATACTAGTGCCAGGCAATGACTATCGCTGACAAAAGAGACTATAAACACCACTCCTTGACATTCAACGGCATTACCATCGCTGAATTCCCCACAATCAACACCCTGGGGGTCACCATTGACTAGAAACTTAACTGGACCAGCCACATAAATATTGTGGCTACAAGAGCAGGTCAGAGGCTGGGTATTCTGCGGCGAGTGACTCAACTCCTGACTCCCAACATCTACAAGGCACAAGTCAGGAGTGTGATGGAATACTCTCCACTTGCCTGGATGAGTGCAGCTCCAACAACACTCAAGAAGCTCGACACCATCCAAGACAAAGCAGCCCACCAGCACCTTAAACATTCACTCCCTCCACCACCAGCGCACCGTGGCTGCAGTGTGTACCATCTACAAGATGCACTGCAGCAACTCGCCAAGGTTTCTTTGACAGCATCTCCCAAACTCGCGACCTCTGCCACTCAGAAGAACAAGGGCAGCAGGTGCTTGGGAACACAACCACCTCCAATTCCCCTCCAAGTCACACACTGTCCTGACTTAGTATTATATCGCCGTTCCTTCATCGTCGCTGGGTTAAAATCCTGGAACTCACTCCCGAACAGCACTGTGGGAGTATCTTCACCAGAAGAACTGCACCGGTTCAAGAAGGCAGCTCAAGGGCAATTAGGGATGGACAATAAATGCTGGCTTTGCCAGCGAAGCCCACATCCCACGAACAAATAAAAAAAGTACAGCACAGAAACAGGCTATTCAGCCCAACCAGTCTATGCCAGTATTTATGTTCCACTTGAGGCTTCTCCCATCCTTCCTTATCTAACTCTATAAGCATACCCCTCTATTCCCTTCACCCTCATATGCTTATCTTGCTTCTCCTTAAATGCATCTATACCATTCGCCTCAACCACGGTAGCGAGTTCCACATTCTCACCACTCTCTGGGCAAAGAGGTTTTGTCTGAATTCCCTAATTGATTTCTTGGTGACTATCTTATATTGATGGTCTCAAGTTTTTCTCTTCCCCACAAGTGGAAACTCTCTCTGTGTCTACTTTTTTCTTAATTCTTAATTTTAAACACCTCTATTAGGTCACCCCTCATAAGAACATAAGAATTAGGAGCACGAGTAGGCCATACAGCCTCTCTAGCCTACTCTACCACTCAACAAGATCATGGCCGATCTTCGATCTCAACTCCACTTTCCTGCCCGATCCCCATATCCCTTGATTCCCTTAGAGTCCAAAAATCTAACGATCTCAGCCCTGAATATACTCAATGATTCAGTATCCACAGCCCCTTGAGGTAGAGAATTCCAAAGGTTCACAACCTTCTGAGTGTGGAAATTCCTCCTCATCTCAGTCTTAAATGGCAGCCCCTTATTCTGAGACTATGCTCCCTAGTTCTGGACTCTCCAGCTAGGGGAAACAACCACTCAGCATCTACCCTGTCAATCCCCTCGTAATAAGTCAAAGGATATTCTGTTTTATAACGACAGGAGCATTGCACTATGTAATTCATAGTGTATTATAAATATAATATATAAAGCTCATCAACTGTGGCTTTGCCCATGGACAAAAACATCTTTCAGACCATCGGCCTGCTCAAGCAATGGTTCCGCTTCCTTGACCGCTCAGGAGGAGCCCGCCAGTACTTGGCTGAGCGGGTGTCCCATTTTTTGGTGGTCTGCTGCATGCTCCACAACTTGGCCATCATGAGGGTCCAGTCCTTATCACCAGGGATTGCGGAACCACCTCAGGAAGAGGAAGAGGAAGAGGAGGAGGAGGAGGAGGAGGAGGGGGAGGAGGAGGAGGGGGAGGAGGAGGAGGAGGGGGAAGAGGATGATGAGGAGGAGGAACAGGAGCGAGGGAGGAGGCAGCTACTCAATCACCCTCCGGAAATGCGATCCGTGATCGCCTCATCAGACTGCGGTTCCAATTAATTAAACCCCAGATCCCCGTTGTTCACCACATCCCCATCATTCCATCCCTGTTGCAGGTCATATCACAGCACAAAGCTGAAATGAGAGACACCACAAAAGAATTCAAACTGAATTAATAAATTTATCAATAATCAGTGAACACATATTTTGCCAAAAATATTAACTATTCACCCTTGCGCAATGCCTTAGTGCCTCTTGTTACTGTGCATTTACTCTAGTGCTCCTACAAAGTGTTGGCCCAGTGGCTGCAGCAGGGCTAGTGGAAGGCTGCCGGGTATCCGTGTGGGAGACTTCAGATGGCCTTGCAGGACGCCCTCGACCAGCTCTGGGCCTGGAAGGCCCGGCTGTAGACTGCACCACCTCAGCATGGGCGGCAGCAGTCTGGGCTGGCTGGATGACAGGCAGTGACAAGGGCAATGGTGGAGTGGCAGTGGTGGGAGCAGGAATGTTGTCATTTTGAGAGAGGACAGCAGGTTCCTGCTCCACTGACCCACTGCCACTCTTCCGGGGCAGCACCTCAGCATCCCTAGCAATCTGTTGGAGCACAGATTGCTGGCCTGCTGCGACACAGTGAAAGCCCCAGTCGACGGTGGTACACCCAGCCACAATGGCAGCAGTCAGAGCTTGCGTGCCATCAAGCTGATACTGCTTGAGATCAGTCTGAGATTGGATGCCACCAAGCATAGACTGCATTACAGTACTAAGACGTTGCGTCACTTCTGCCTGTGGGGCAATGGAAGCTAACAAATCGCCCATCACACGTGACATCAGGTCTGGGTCGCCACAGTCTCTCTGGGAGTCTACCATCCTTTGCAGACTGGAAATGATGGGCTCCATGGTGTGCGCAGAGCCTTGTGCAATGTTGGAGTCGCACTCCTCCACGCTCTTTACCATTGCCGAGAGGCTCTCGGGCACCCTTGCCATTGCACCTATCATCTCTGTGTTCATGCCCGTCACCCTTCTTCTAAACACCTCCCCATCGAGGTCTTCATCTGAGTCCTGTGCAGCAGAACTCGTGCGCGAACTTGCGCTCCTGGGAGCTGGCCCCTGAGCTACCCTTGCCCCCTGGCCTTGCTGCAACCCACTCGTCCATGGTGCCTCACCCTGTGCAGGTCCAGTTACAATACTAGCCTCTAAAGAACGCGTAGTGCCAGTACCTGAGCTTGTGCCTGCGGGTGAGACATGCAGTGACGTGGTGTGCTCTTCCTCCTCCTCCTCCTCTTCTCTCCCCTCGCTCTCTGCGGTGCTCTCAGGGACAGGCTGCTCAGGTGCTTGCTGATTATCTAAAAGCATAAAGGCACAAGAGTTGGGTTAATGTGAGGGGAGGGGGGCAGGAAGGGAGAAATGCATTCATACAGCATGATTAGTTGGAAAGTGCGAAACGCTTGTGGGGTGAGGGGGAAGTGGGATGTGAGAAGGAGTATGGATGAACATACCATTGTTGTCCCCAAGGGGGTCAACATCACCGGTGGCCACGGCGCCTACCACCTGGCGCCCAATAATCTCCAGCACTCTATTCTCCAACTCAGACAGTGTTTAGGTGTCAGCTTGTCCCCCGCCTGTGCACTCCTGCTCCCTCCTGTTGTGAGCCACCTTGGCCTGCAAGAGAAAGGAAAGTGTGTGAGTGAGTGTGGAGCAATGTGTTTGAGTGATGTGCCTGCCATAGTTGCATAGCTGTCATTGTGTGCAAGGTGTGAGATGTGGGTGTGAGTGCTGGTAGGTAGAGATTGTTGGTGGGTGAGTGCTGGGGGTGTGGTGCTTTGGGCAGTGTGTGAAGACTGTGCTTCAGGTGCTGGTATGTAGTATTTGTTGAAGCATTGACTCACCCTGACCACCCGAGTGAGGTTGTTAAATTTCTTCCTGCACTGTGTGTGGGTCCTGGGGACAACAGTGCTGCCCGAGATGTGCTGTGCTCCCTTCCTCCACATGGTGCGGAAGACTTGCAGCGAGGCCTCTTGCCACATGCCGGGTAGATCACTGCCCTCCGTCTCTCCACAGCGAATACCAACAGCTCCAATGCTTGATCACTGAATCTGCGGGCTCTCTCCCTGGGGCATGGATCTGCCATGAGTACAGCTGCTTCAGTCATCCGGCTCCTTCTCCTTGACCTGCTGCTGCTTGCTGAGGCAGCTGCACAGCCAGCAATGCTGAGAATGTGGTCCTGCAGCATCAATGAACCTCCCCTTTAAGAACTGGAAAAAGCCTGTGGCAATGATGACTTGCGATTTGAGTGCATGCAATATTGGTCGACTCTTTGAGTGTACTCTTTTGATCGCAATATTGGTCCACTCTTTGAGTGTAACGCCAATGAGCTTGGGCTTTAAGACTTGAATTAGTGCTCCAATCATTTCTTTGAGCATTGAGCATGAATTTTGCATGCAGTCTAAAGCATTAGTGCCTGGTGCTAATTCTGCAACTTTTCTAATTTTACCTCCCATTCCTGGGCTATAATTAATTTCTAGCCCCTAGGCTTTGGTATCACTGGATTTATACAACTTGGCTGGAAGGGTAGGCCATTCAGGACTGAGATGAGAAGACATTTCTTCACACAGAGGGTGGTGAATCTTTGGAATTCTCTACCCCAGAGGGCTGTGGAGGCTCAGTCATTGGGTATATTCAAAACAGAAGTCAATAGATTTGGCAGGATAGGTGCACCAACGTCAGTGTTCTCGCTCAGGCCAACATCCCCAGCATCGAAGCTTTGACAACGCTCGATCAGCTCCGATGGACGGGTCACATCATCCGCATGCCCGATACGAGACTCCCAAAACAAGCGCTCTACTCGAAGCTCCGACACGGCAAGAGAGCCCCAGGTGGGCAGAGGAAACACTTCAAGGACACCTCCAAAGCCTCCTTGAAAAAGTGTAACATCCCCACCGACACCTGGGAATCCCTGGCCCAAGACTGCACAAAGTGGAGGAGAAGCATCTGGGAAGGCACCGAACACCTCGAGTCTCTTCGCCAGGAGCAAGTGGGAGCCAAGTGCAGACAGCGCAAGGAGCGCACGTCAACCCAAGCACCCCACCCACCTGCCCCTTCAACCACCATCTGCCCCACCTATGACAGAGACTGCGGATCCCGCATTGGACTCATCAGTCACCTGCGAACTCATTTTTAATGTGGAAGCAAGTCATCCTCGGTTCCCGAGGGACTGCCTAAGAAGAAGAAGAAGAAGTAAAGGCATCAAGGGATATGGCGATAGGGCCAGTGAATGGAGTTGAGGCAGAAGATCAGCCATGATCTCATTGAATGATGGAGCAGGCTCGAAGGACCGAATGGCCTACTCCTGCTCCTATTTCTTATGTTCTTATGGAACTTTACAGTGGTGGAAAGGGACTCCTCAAGTGTAGGACCACTGAAATGGAAATTGAGATTTTGCAAAACTGGTAGGATGGAATCTAGTGTTTAGCTCACTGAGTGATTTCTAGGATCTGGCAGCACTGGGGTAGGGGGAGAGCCCAGAGTCTGGAGCCATTGTGATGCACTGTCGTTGGTGAGGCAGCACTGGGGATAGGGTGTTCAGGGGTCTGGCAGTATTGGGAATGCCCAGGTCACAGTTAGTAGTTTTAATGTGAAACTGTTTTGCTGAAAATAGCTTCCTTTCCCTGCGGTAATTAGCTAGCAAAGATGTATAATTAAATGTTTCTGTACAGAATGAAGGTTATGGATCTCTAAGTATAAACAAAAGAAAGCACATATGGCCTGATTACCCTCTGAGGTGTAGCCACTTTTGTGTTTGCACTATGCAAGAAGGTGTTGATGTAGAAGTCACTCTCTTTGTCTTGCAGCTATTGACAATCCAAAGTCTATGTTTTTAGGACAGCATTTCTATTGCATTTCAGTGCAAATAACAGAAGCTTTCACCTAATTAGTGACTTCATTTACCTGAAACAAAGTAACAAAACCAGTGATTTAAAATAGAAATGAATCTACATTTCAGGATTGAAGTTAAAAGTAAATAAGACTCAGGCCCAGGTAGCCAAATTATTTTTTTCATTTCCTCCTCCAAGAAAAATCTTTAGTTTTCCTCACTGTTGATTATGTTGCTGTTAATCTCTCTCTCTCTCCCAAAGCACTTTGACATATTATTGCAGGATTTAAAGCGTGAAGCTCATAGCCCTCATCCGAACAAGAACAACACCTTGCATTAATATAGCAACTTTAACGAAGTAAAACGTCCCAAGGCACTTCACAGGGCCATTATCAAACAAAATTTGACACCGAGTCACATAAGGAGATATTAAGACATAGGTAGGTTTTAAGGAGTGTCTTAAAGGAGGAGAGATAGAAAGGCAGGGAAGTTTAGGGAGGAATTCCAGAGCTTAGGGCTTAGGCAGCTGAAGGCACGGCTGCTAATAGTGGAATGATTAAAATTGGGGATGCTTAACAGGCCAGATTTGGAGGAGCAGATATCTCGGAGGGTTGATAGGGCTGGAGGAGGTTACGGAGATAGGGAGGGGGAGGCCATGGATGGATTTGAAAACAAGGATGAGAACTTTAAAATCAACATGTTGCTGGACCGGGAGCCAATGTAGGTCAGCAAGCATGGGGTGATGGGTGAATGGGGCTTGCTGCGAGATAGGATAAGGGCAGCAGAGTTCTGGATGAGCTCAAGTTTAAGGAGGGTGGAAGATGGGAGACCGGCCAGGAGAGCGTTGGAACAGTCAAGTCTAGAGGTAACAAAGGCATGGATGTGGGTTCCAGCAGCAGATGAGCTGAGGCAGGGTGGAGACAGGCAATGTTACGGAGGTGGAAGTAGACGGTTTTGGTGATGGTGCAGATATGAGGTTGGAAGCTCATCTCAGGTTCAAATAGAATGTCAAGGTTACGAGTGGTAGAAGGTATAGCCAGGCAGGAGGCTTCATCAAGGTGGAAGGTATCAACACCCGTCAGTCAAGTTTCCATCAAGGTCATGATGTCGATGCAATCTTTTTAAGCTCCATGATCTCTATATTTGCTCCCTGAAAGCCCTGCTGGAAGCCAATGCATACTAGACTTCTACCCAATGTCTTCTTTTAGTTTAATTGAGAAAAGGCATACTTTTGAAACCTCTCCTTTATTTTTGCTTAAGTTCTTTATACTTTTGTTAGGGTTTTCATTTGATAGTTTAATTAAGAAAAGGCATACTCGGCAATTCAGCTTATCTGCTGCTGAAATCCTCTTCCATGCCTTTGTTACCTCTAGACTTGACTATTCCAACGCACTCCTGGCCAGACTCCTTAGTTCTACTGTCAATAAACTTGAGGTCATCTGTGGTGTATGTGCCTTTAAGAGCCCCAGGTGTGCGTAATGCCGGTAATTGCCACTTGGGCTATATAAGCCTGTGTATTGTGTATATCCTTTAGAACCCCCCCAAGACTTGCTTAGTAAATACCTATGAACCAACTCCTATCTTCAGTGTCTTTATCTACACACGGACACTACAGTGGCGACGAGACAAATTCATCTGCGATCCCCTAAGTGTAGAAACACAAAAAAAGGTATCTTCTGGAAAAGATTTAACACTGGACAAGGCTTTCAGTGCAATAGAAGCAGCAAAGATACAGCAAAGGCCACAGGACTTCGGCACCCATGAAATGACACAGGGTTTCGAGAGATGTTATCGCTGCGGCAGATCCAACCATGACCAGAGGGATTGCTGGTTCAAAGGTACAAATGATGACGGACAGTAGCTCCAAAGACCAGAAGAGCGATAGCGACTCCAGGAACAAGAGACTAAGCTCTCTCAAATTACATAATGTAATTGCCAATGAAGATTACCAGACCATTTGGGTTACCCTCATAATAGCAGGGTCCCCAGTTAAAATGGAGCTAGATACAGGATCAGCTCTAACCGTAATAAATCGACGAGATTACGAGAGGCTATTTTCGCATATACCTCTAAAAGACACATCCATTATCTTAAAAACATATACGGGGCAGAAAGTATACCCCAAAGGAAAAATAAAGGTGCCTGTGGTATACAACGGCAAAGAAATACAAAAGTTGTATTTATACATTCTACAAGATGGTGGTCCACCGTTGTTGGGACATGAATGGATAAGGAAGATACGTTTAGACTGGCACTCCATTCAGGCACTGACGGTGACCAGTAAGGAAAAAAACAATGATGACATCATACCTGAACGATTAAAAGACATCTTGGCCAACGCCAAAGAAGTGTTTCAAGAGAAACTAGGAACCTTGAAAGGCATCACCGCCTCAATAAAAGTGGAAGATGCAGCAATTCCAAAATTTTTTAAGGCAAGACCGGTGCCATACGCAATACGTCTGGCAGTCGAGGCAGAGTTGGAGAATTTGGAAAAGGCAGGCGTATTATCCAAAATAGATTGGAGCGAATGGGCAACACCCATCGTTCCAGTCATGAAAAAAGCATTGAAAAATAACTCTGAGGAACAGAGAAAAATTCGCATCTGTGGGGACTTTAAGGTGACTGTAAACCCGGTCCTTCACACGGTACAGTATCCTCTTCCGAGGATAGAAGATATTTTCGCCTCACTATCCGGAGGAAAACGTTTCACAAAAATTGACTTGGCACAGGCATATCTACAGATGGAGGTTGAGGAGACCTCTAAAAAGTACCTCACAATAAACACACACAAAGGCCTGTACCAGTACAATCGACTGGTTTTTGGAGTAGCATCAGCTCCAGCTATCTGGCAAAGAGCTATGGAGCAAGTCCTGCAAGGGATTCCGGGAACTCAATTTTACCTAGGCGACATCCTTATAACAGGAGAAAACGACAACGAGCACCTTGCCAATTTGGAGCAGGTGCTCACTAGGCTGAAAGAACGGGGCCTACGAGCAAATCGCCCCAAGTGCGAATTTTTCCAAAATCAGATATCATATTGTGGCCACATAATTAATAAGGAAGGGTTGCATAAGTCACCTGAAAAAATTGAAGCAGTTATAAAAGCCCCAGCACCTGAAAATGTTTCACAATTGAGGTCATTCCTGGGATTAATAAATTACTATCATAAATTTTTACCGAACTTATCAACTATTCTACACCCTCTTAATGATCTTCTACACACAGGAGTGATTTGGAAATGGAACGAAGACTGTAAACGTGCCTTCCATAAATGTAAAGAATTAATCACATCCGAGAAAGTTTTGGCTCATTACAACCCATCACTACCAATCAGACTGGCGTGCGATGCATCCCCTTACGGCATAGGAGCGGTATTGTCCCATAGATTCCCCGATGGCTCGGAACGGCCGATAGCTTTTGCGTCACGCTCATTGAACTCAGCTGAGCGTAACTATTCCCAGATAGACAGGGAAGCACTCAGCCTGGTATAGGGAGTGAAGAAATTCAACCATTACCTACACGGACAAAAATTTACCTTGCTGACTGACCATCAACGCCTCATCTCCATATTCAACCCTAAGAAAGGTGTCCCCATTATGACGGCACAAAGACTACAGAGGTGGTCCCTTTTTCTAGGGGCACACCAATACAACATTGAATACAAAGGGTCAAAACAGCATGGGAATGCTGACGGTTTATCGCGCCTGCCGTTGCCAACGATAGAAGAGGCACCTACAGTAGACCCAGTAGAGATATTCCACTCTACCATAGTGGAATGTCTACCGGTGACAAATTCTGCCATTGAAAGGGAGACCAGAAATGACCCTACTCTCTCACGGGTCTACGATTTAACAATAAAGGGATGGCCAGCACATGGCGAACCACTGTTGCCAGCATTCTCGCAAAGAAGAGAACAGCTGTCAGTGTGCCGAGGAACCTTGATGTGTGGATCCAGAGTGGTGATTCCACCCAAACTCCAGGATAAAGTGCTAAAGGAGCTTCACGAGGGGCATCTGGGTGGAGTGAAAATGAAGAACCTAGCTAGGGCGTTTGTATGGTGGCCAGGTATCGATGGAGACATCGAAGACATGACCAAGAGCTGCCTAGGATGCCAGAAGGTCCAAAATGCTCCGCCACAGGCCCCTCTACATCCATGGGAGTGGCCCTCATCTCCCTGGCAAAGGGTGCACATCGACTTTGCTGGTCCATTTATGGACTTAATGTTCTTAATCGCAGTTGATGCACACTCCAAGTGGCCGGAGGTAATAAAGATGTCCTCCACCACCACGGAAAAAACCATCACAGTATTAAGGACCATATTTGCCAGGAATGGGCTGCCGGAACAGATATGTTCTGATAATGGACCGCAATTTGTGTCCGAAGAATTCAGAAAGTTCTTAAAGAACAATGGGGTAAAGCACTACACATCCGCCCCATACCATCCCGCCACCAATGGATTGGCTGAAAGGTTTGTCCAGACCTTTAAGAAGGCCATAAAGGCCATGGGTAATGAAGACATAAAACTTCAGCACAAGGTGGATAACTTCTTATTTGCATATAGGAATGCAACACATATGGTTACAAACCAAACTCCCGCCATGATGTTCTACAATAGAAACCTAAGATGCCGGCTGGATTTGGTCAAGCCCAACATCCGAAGGGACGTGGAGAACCGGCAGTTTCAAGGCATGAATGAAAGGCCAACTAGGGCCTTCCAGATAGGCCAACCGGTTTTGGCCCGGGACTACCGTACCGAGAAATGGCAGCCTGGAACTATCTGCACACGACTAGGACCACTGATGTATACCGTGGACATCGGAGAAAGCATAATAAGGCGCCATGCTGACCAAATCATCAAGTCATCCGAAAAGGGACAACCTACACCACCACGCTATACATCTAACGATGAAGTAGAGATACCCATATCTACCTCCGATCCGGTGATACTGGAACCCGATGAACCCGACACTGGCCTTCAAGCCGAATCAGCCTTGCCAGAAGAACCTACTACACCACCAGAAACTACTACACCCCCGAGGCGTTATCCGGACCGAGTCAGGAAGCCTCCTGAGAGACTAACTTATAATTAATTAATACAGCAATGTATATTATTTTGCATATAACATGTAATTAATAATTACTTAAAATATGATGTACTAGTTAGCTAGAAGGGGAGGAATTGTGGTGTATGTGCCTTTAAGAGCCCCAGGTGTGCGTAATGCCGGTAATTGCCACTTGGGCTATATAAGCCTGTGTATTGTGTATATCCTTTAGAACCCCCCCCAGACTTGCTTAGTAAATATCTATGAACCAACTCCTGTCTTCAGTGTCTTTATCTACACACGGACACTACATAATCCAAAACTCTGCTGCCTGTGTCCTAACTCGCACCAAAACCCACTAACCCATCTTCCCTGGGCTCGCTGACCTACATTGGCTCCCAGAAAAGCAACGCCTCGATTTTAAAATTCTCATCCTTGTTTTCAAATCCCTCTATGGCCTCATCCCTCTATCTCTGTAATCTCCTCCAGCCCTACAATCCCCTGAGATCTCTGCACTCTGTCAATTCTGGCCTCTTGAGCATCCCCAATTTTAATCGCTCCACCATTGGCGGCTGTGCTTTCAGCTACCTAGGAACTAAGCTCTCAAATTCCCTCTCTAAACCCCTCCACCTCTCTCCTCCTTTAAGACGCTCCTGAAAACCGAACGCTTTGAATAAGCCCTAATATCTCCTTGTTGTGTATGTACCTTTAAGAGAAGAACTGATTCTATACTGCAGTACCGGCAGTGACCACCCCTGTATATAAAGCCATAGCAGGCTTCTGTACGTCAGTCTTAAGTTACCCTGGCTGTGCAGCTGCCTCAGTCAGCAGGAGGAGAAGGAGCAGCCAAACCAGGAGAGTGGAGAGTGGAGAGTGGAAAGTGGTGGTCTCCTGACCAGGAAGAGGAGGACAACGATAGGCCACCACCACCACCTCCACCTCCACCATCATCACAGCAACTGAGGTGCCTGGAGAGAGAGGACAGAGGAGGAGAAGGAGAAGGGAGGCCAGCAACAACACCAACCAGGGGAGAGGCCTTTCCTATCACTGCCTCCCCAAATTGGCCTCCATTCCAGGAGAGAGGGGAGAGAAACAACCAACAACCACCAACTGTTTGGAAGGAGGGAAGAACAACATCATCTTTCAGGTGGGTGTTATTTGGTGCATTCTCCCAAAGACTTTGTATTTTAGGTGGGGGGAGAAAAGAAGAAACAAGGCCGGATCATCAAGGGGTGTGTGTGTGTGTGTGTGGCTCTTGTTTAAAACTAGGCCACACACACCACTAATAAGCACCCCTTCTATTGCCTGGCCTGGGACAGCTGGAGCTGCCTAGGTGAAGTCTTTAATTCCATTAATTGCATCGTTAAGACCTGGTGCAGGACTGAGCTGGAAAGAAGGCGCGGTGAAAAAATAAACACCTTAGGGCGGGTCCCCCCGTGGATGGCCAGCCCTTGCCCCTTGCACCCCTTACACCCGCGCTCCTCGCGGAGTTAATCGGGGCAGAGGCGAGTGGGAGGAGCCTCGTGCCCAAGCCTGTGGCCACAACCGCCACAGCGGTAACGCCAATACCTGCGGCCGGGCTCGGGCCCGAGGAACCCGACAAACCTGCTCCGCCGGAGGGAGCAGAGGAGGAGGCCTCTGCAGACATGGAGATCTCCCTCGCTCCCTCCGTGCTAAAAAGGCGCGACCCCCTGGAAGAGGAGGAGGACTGGGAGGAGGAAGGTCCCTCCGAGCAGGGGGAGTCGTCGCCCGCTGCGGGTACTGCGCACCCACCCCCCGCTGTCGTCATCACCAGCGATCGGCAGGGGTCGCCTGTCCCTCGGGAGGCTGAGGCAGATGTGTCTGTCCGGCACGTGCTTCCCGGGGATGGGGACGAGACCCTGCCCGTGGGGAGGGTCGCGGAACAACCCGCGGCTATTGACATTTTATCGGTGCCGTTACCCCTCGCCGGGTCGGGCGGCCTGGCGTCTGGGTCGGGCGAGCTCGAGGAAAATGAGCTCGCCCAATGCTACCCGGACATCTCCCAGGGGCTGCTCGACCTGGTAGAGGTTTTAATTCAAAACACCCCATCCGCTGGGTCGGAGGTTGGTGGCAGGGAGGAGGATGGCCCCCTGGCTGCGTCTCTGGTGCCGGACGGACTGGAGGAGCTGGGAATTGTTCTCTCCCCGGTTTCTCCGGTCGTTCCGGCGTCTGGGGCGGACGGGAGCTCTGAACCGCCACCGTCTTCTGGCCCAGCACCCCTAGAGGAGCCCAGGGAGGAATCCTCTGCCGCCGATCCTGGGGGTGGGATCCGGGCGGAGGCGGGGCTGGCTGGTGCGGCCGAGCCGTTCGCTGTGCACTGCATGGCGGACGGGTCGGCCGCTGGTGATGACCCCCTGGAGGAGGATGGGGACTCAGTGATGGGCACGGAGGACGATTCGGACTCCAGCGCCGACGAGGCGATGGGTGACCTCGTGACCCTTGCCGAGTCTCCCCTCATTCCCATAAGGGAACTCCGGGATTTTATGGCCACGTGCCTGGGCCGGCGCAATAAGGTCCGGCTGGCCCTCGACAGGCGGTCGGAGCTGGCGCTGCTCATCGTGTCCGTCCGCGCCGCCATTAAGATCATGGGCGCGGACGAGGACGTGAACCCGCTCGAGCTGCGTCGGCTCAGAACGTTCCTCACTGGGCTGTTGAGGAGGTGGCGGCTGACCGGCAGCTGCGCTTCCTCCCCCCGTTAGGTGTAGTTAGAGGTTGCACTATGCTTCTGACATGAAGATAACCATAGCCAGCCTCAACATCAACGGCAGCAGGGAGGCGCGCCGCAGATTCAATAACTTCTCGGTCCTTCGGGACGGGAAGTATGCGGTGTGCTTCCTGCAAGAAACACACACCGTTCCGGGAGACGAAGCCACGTGGCTCCTGGAGTGGCAAGGAGGGGTCAGCATGAGTCACCTCTCCAACAATTCCAGCGGGGTGGCTATCTTGCTGGCCCCGCATTTTCAGCCGGAGATTTTGGGGGTCAAGGAGCACGTGCCGGGCCGCTTGCTCCAGGTCACTGTTCGCCTGGGGGGCGTGCCGCTCCATCTAGTGAACGTGTACGCCCCTCAGACCGGTGCGCAGCAAGTGCGCTTCTTCGAAGAAGTGTCCGCTCTTTTGGGCTCCGTCGACGTGGGCGAGTGCGTCATCCTCGGGGGGGATTTTAACTGCACCCTCGAGGCGAGGGACCGTTCGGGTCCCCCGCGAAGCCCGGCGGCAATGGAGAAGTTGAGGGACCTGGTCGGGTCCTTCGACTTGGTGGACGTCTGGTGAAATCTCCACCCCGACTCCAGCGCCTTCACTAGCGTGAGGTCTGGGGGAGGAAGGTCCAGAATCGACCGCCTCTACATTTCCCGGGCGTACGTCTCCTGCGTTCCGGCGGCTTCCATGCGGCCGGTGCCGTGCACGGACCACCACCTGGTGTGGGCGGAGCTCGCGCCGCTGCGCGCCGCTGCGCGCGTAGGGGGGGTCCGCGTACTGGCATTTTAACCACTTGCTGCTGGAGAACACGCGGTTCCGGGATTCGTTTCGTCGGTTCTGGGCCGACTGGAGAAGGAAGCGGGGGGGCTTCCCCTCCTTGAGGCTATGGTGGGACGTGGGCAAGGCTCACGTCTGTCTCTTCTGTCAGGAGTACACGAAGGGGTCGACCAAGAGGCGGGAGGCCCGGGTCGGGCGGTTGGAGGAGGTGCTCGACCTGGAGTCCCGTCTCGGTCAGGTCGTCGAGGACCCGGCCCTGCGGAAGGTGTACGAAGAGAAGAAGGGCGCGCTGAAGGACCTGCAGCTCGTCGGGTCCCGAGGCGCTTACATGAGGTCACGGATCCAGCTCCTGCGGGACCTGGACCGCGGCTCCCCCTTCTACTCGCTGGAAAAAAGACAGGGGGTCTGTAAGCAGCTCTTGGGGCTACTGGCCGACGACGGATCTCTGGTCTCGGATCCGGAGGGAATCAGCGCGGAGACTCGCGCCTATTACGGGGCTCTGTTCTCTCCGGATCCGTCCAGCGAGGATGCGCGCAGACTTTTGTGGGAGGACCTGCCGAAGGTCAGCCCGGAGGGCGCCGAAAAATTGGACGCTCCGCTAAGCCTGGCGGAGCTGACCGGCGCCCTCCGCCAGCTCTCTAGGGGAAAGTCCCCGGGGCTGGACGGGCTGACCGTGGAGTTCCACAGGGCGTTCTGGGACGTCTTGGGGGGCGACTACGCTCGGGTCCTGGGGGAATGTTTGGCGACCGGGGAGATGCCCCTCTCTTGGCGCAGGGCGGTCATTGTCCTGCTGCCTAAGAAGGGCGATCTCCGCCTCCTTAAGAACTGGCGCCCGGTCTCCCTCCTCAGCACGGACTATAAAATCTTTGCCAGGGCCATGTCTGCTCGCCTTGGCACCGTGCTGGCCCACATGATCCACCCCGACCAGTCCTACACGGTCCTGGGCTGGACCATCCACGATAACATCCATCTGGTCCGGGACCTGGTCCACCACTCCCAGAGGGCTGGTCTGTCGGTGGCCTTCCTTTTCCTGGATCAGGAGAAGGCGTTCGACAGGGTGGATCCCGAGTATCTCTTCGGGACTCTGCGCGCATTCGGGTTCGGGACGCATTTCGTCGCCCGGATCCGACTTCTGTACGCCGCCGCGGAGTGTCTGATTAAAGTTAACGGGTCCTTGACGGCGCCCCTTCGCTTCGGGAGGGGGGTGCGTCAGGGATGCCCCATGTCCGGTCAGTTATACGCCATTTGCGTGGAGCCATTTCTGCGCCTCTTGCGGAAGAGGTTGACGGGACTGGCTCTGCAAGGGCCGGGCGTGGAGGTGGTCCTCTCGGCTTACGCCGATGACGTGCTCCTCACGGTCACGGATCCCGCTGACTTGCGGAGGATGCGGGAATGCCAGCAGATTTACTCGGACACATCCTCCGCCAAGATCAACTGGGAGAAATGTTCCGGACTCCTGGTGGGTCAGTGGCAGGTGGACTCCCTGCCGGAGGAGCTCAGGCCTTTCGCCTGGAGCACCACGCACCTCCTCTATTTGGGAGTCTACCTTAGCCCTGCTGAGGACGCCTGGCCGGCGAACTGGCAAGATCTGGAGGCCAAAGTCACCGTTCGCCTAGGACGCTGGACAGGACTGCTCCGAGTGTTGTCCTACAGGGGTCGAGCGCTGGTCATAAACCAGCTGGTGGCCGCCATGTTGTGGTACCGGTTGGTCACTTTGATCCCTCCCCCTGCGTTTGTCGCCAAGATGCAGAAGAAGCTCATCGACTTCTTCTGGGACAAAAGGAAGCACTGGGTCTCTGCCGCGGTTCTGTGTCTCCCGCTTAGGGAGGGCGGTCAGGTGCTGGTGTGCCTTCGCACCCAGGCTGCGACTTTCCGTCTTCAGACGCTGCAGAGATACCTGTACGTCGAGAATCCTCCGAGATGGTGTGTGCTGGCGACGTTTTTCTTCCGCCAGCTGCACGGCCTCAATTACGACACGCAGCTCCTGTTTGCGAAAGTGGGCGGCAGGCGTGCCGGCCTGCGGGAGCTGCCTGTCTTCTACCAGGAACTACTATGGGTTTGGAACTACGTTGCTTCCAGGCGGAGCTCTCCCCCGTCAGGAGCGGCGGCTCTCCTTCGGGAGCCGCTGCTCAGGAATCCGCACCGCCACGACCGCGGGTTCGGGCGGCTGGCGGAAGGCAGGGCTGTGCCTGGCAAAGTGACCAGAGTCGGGGACCTGCTCGATGGCGGAGGAGCGGGCTGGATGGCGCCGGAGGAGCTGGCGCGGCATCTGTCCTGGGCCAACGTCCGGCTCGCGGTTGAAGCCATCGAATCGGTGAAAGCGGCACTGGGCCCCGACTCCACTTGGTGTATCGAGGCGGCTCAAGCACGTGGGGCGATCCCGTCCGAGCTTACCCCCGTTCGGACGGAATTCCTCATCGGAGCCCGGCCCCGAAACTCCCCTCGGGAACCGGCGCCTCACAACTTGAGCCGTCTCGAGGAAATACCCTCCGTGCCTTTTCATTCCGCACGGAGGGGTTTCCTATACGGGCTGCTCCTGCACACTCTCCACTTTGCCATCTTTGTCTACCGTCCGGACACGCCTTGGCATGGCGTCTTGCCGACTGGCGGTGGCGGAGGTCCCCAATGGAGGGCTCTCTACGCGGGAGTCCTCTCTTGTTCCATCGGGGACTTGGCCTGGAGGGTGTTGCACGGAGCGGTCCCGTGCAATAAGGTTTTAAGTAGGTTCACGGACTCCCAGGCCACCTGCATTTTTTGCGGCCTGGAGGAGTCCGTGTTTCACGTTTATATGGAGTGTGAGAGGTTGCAGCCCCACTTTCACTACTTGAAGGGGCTGCTCCTCGATTTTTAGTTGCACTTCAGTCCCACGCTCTTGATCTACGGTCACCCGGTGCGGAGGGGAGCGGACAGGTTGGAGGACCTCCTTGTGGGCCTGCTCTTGGGCCTGGCTAAAAGAGCCATCAATTGGTCCAGGCAGTGGGCGGTCGAGGGGGTCGTCCAGCCGGATTGCCTGCCTCTCTTCCGCGGCCATGTTCGCGCCCGGGTGGCCCTGGAGATGGAGCACGCGGTGTCCGCCGGCGCGCTTGAGTATTTCCGCGACCGGTGGGCGCCGCGGGGACTGGAGTGCATTATCAACCCAGAAAACCAAATTTTAATTTGATTTGTTAAGTTTTAGTTGAACTTTTGCTTATTTACAGTGCAATTGTTTTTTTTTGGGTCCAAACAAAAAGAGTACCCTCTGTTCAGTAAAATACCTGTTTTATTGTTCTCCTGCAGTCAGTGTTTTATTAAGGCGCGGACACTACACTCCTGATGTGACTTGGTGTCATATTTTGTTTGATAACGCTCCTGTGAAGCACCTTGGGACGTTTTACGTTAAAGGCGCTATATAAATATGTTGTTGTTTAGCCAAGGCAACGGGGAGGAATGCAGAAAGCAGACACAAGACCTGGGTGATATACGTGCTCGTCTCAAGAGCTTCACAGATTCCTCCAAGGACTGTAATCGCACCACTGTAATGAAGTATATTAGATTGTTGCAGGTACGTGTCAACATCTGCTTCACACAAGAAGAGTTCAGTGTCCCACTCACCAGGTGTTGCATTTATTACGGGAAAATACCAGGGGAAGAGCAGATAGAATTCATTTTGAACCTGATATTTCAAGTCTCCTTTCACACTTGCAGCCAAAGAGATAACTTACAGATGAAGCACTGAATAGTTCTTAACTAACGCCGATATCAGTGCATTAGACAAACCAGAATGTGCACCTCTAGATTGGCAAAATATGAAAGATCACCAGGCGAGTCCACAGCAGCACCGGGTGTTTTGGCAGCTGACGTTAGTGGAGCGGTACTGAACAATGCTCTTAAGCTGCAGCAATGCAGGCGCCGACAAATACAGTGAACATTCAACGAGCAGACTGGGCCGCACTTCACGACCATGTGATTGGCAGCGTGCTCTTTGCGACAGTTTGGTGTGGGGAAACGGACGCGCTGGCTTTGCGGCGTGACGCGCTCTCTTTGTACGCATCATGTCGGAGAGCGCGGCGCGAGGCGACATGCCGGCCAAGAGACAGAAACTCAGCGACGAGAACAGCAACCCCGACATTTCCGGAGATGAAAACGTGAGTCCTGACGAGCGCATTTAACGGGGGGTCGACTCGGGCAGGCGGTGGGGTCGCAGCGGCGTTATCTCCGGCCATTTAGAATGATCATTTTGTTTAAAACTTCCGCCGACCCTCAGGTTGGGACCTGGGGAGGCCTCTGGTGCGGAGGGAAGAACAGTGAGAAGCGCCGCTTGCCCGCCCTCTCCCCGCGGCTCGGCTTCACTTTAACATCGTCAGTGTGATGTGACTCAGTCTGGGTGGTGTTGGATGGTTGGGTGGGAGAGTTTTTAAACCCACAGGCACTGCGGCTGGAAGGGACAACGTCGCGACCCCAGAACTCAGTGTGAACATAAAACTCGCTATTGGAAAGGAATCGCCCGGTTTATCGGCACGGGCTTCATTTCAGTTATTGCATCCTGAATGCTGGTACCATGCTGTGGCTTCTGGTGTTATCTCCATCACAATCCCTGGCGTTACCTCCACCTACTGTGCGCACGTTGTGACTACAAGCAGCTATTACAGTACGGTGTATTTACATAGCGCCTTTTAACATATCAAAACGTCCCGAGGCTCTTTACAGGGGTGTTATAAAACAAAATTTGACACCGAGCCACATGACCAGAAGCTTGGTCAAAGAGCTTTGTTTTAAGGAGCGCCTTAAAGGAGGAAAAAGAGGTAGAGAGACAGAGGTTTAGGGAGGTAATTCTGGAGCTTAGGGCCTTGGCAGCTGAAGGCAGGCTACCAATGGTGGAGCGATTAAAATTGGAGATGCTCAAGAGGCCAGAATTGGTGGAGCGCAGGTAGCTCGTAGGGTTGTGGGGCTGGAGGAGATTACAGAGATAGGGAGGGGCGAGGCCATAGGAGGAATTTGAAAACAAGGATGAGAATTTTAAAATCGGGGTGTTGCTTAACTGGGAGTCAATGTAGGTCAGCAATCACAGGGGTGATGGCAAACGGGACTTGATGCGAGTTAGGACACGGGCAGCTGAGTTTTGGATGACCGCAAGTTTACGGAGGGTCGAACGTGAGAGGCTGTCCAGGAGTGTGTTGGAAATGCACGAATGAAGCTTTCCGCAGCAGATGAGCTGAGGCAGGGGCGGAGTTGAGCAATGTTCTGGAGATGGAAATAGGCGGTCTTAGTGATGGTGTGGATATGTGATGGGAAGCTCATCGCAGGGTCAAATATGACACCAAGGTTGTGAACAGTCTGGTTCAACTTCAGATAGTTGCCAGGGAGAGGGATGGAGTCAGTGGCTAGGGAACAGAGCTTGTGGAGGAGACCAAAGACAGTGGCTTCGGTCTTCCCAACATTCAGTTGGAGGAAATTTCTGCTCATCCAGTACTGGATGTTAGACAAGCAGTCTGACAATTTAGAGACACTGGAGACGTCGAGAGAGCTGGGTGTCAGTAGTGTACATGTGGAAACTGATGCTGTGTTTTTGGATGATGTCGCCGAGTTGCAGCATATAGATAAAAAATAGGATTGAGAAAGAAGAATTGGTCTGGTGAATGAAACTGCCTTATTGCTGTTGATGTTGGTTTTGCTATGGCTACTGTTAGTCAGCAGACCCAGAATCTGGTTGATCTGTGTTGGTACTAATTTGGAGAAGTGCTGGGTAGGGGGTCTTGTGCTGAATTTACTCCCTGCACTATGGCTCTTGGTGCAGTGGGAGCTAAATTGGACAGGGAGGTTACTGCCTAAGAACAGTGGAAAATTATGGAAAAGCATGTCCTGACTCTCACTCCCCATTTTGTCTCTTTTTGGTGATATAAAGCTGATGAGCGCAAACCCATCACTATGCTCTCCAAATCCAGTAACTGAGAAATTTATGCAGAATTTTCAGTTGCTCAATAGAGTCGAGACACACTCCCCATAGGGACACACCTCACTTACCTAAGTCCAGAGAGTTTAGGTGCAGGTTAGCAGACACCAGGTGTAAGGACTGCCAAATGTGCACAGGGCTTTTCCCGGAGTTCAACCAGGTAAACCCACATAGCTTACATAGTATTGGTAAGCTGCCCATGGTTTGCAGGGCTAGGTGGAGCTGAGTGGAGAGATACCGGTGTTCTTTCCACACTAGACAAATTTCCAATTGGATTCTACTGCTTAAACTGTAGACTGGTACATATTCTGGTACAGAAGGGGTCCTTTTGGTCTACAATTCCTGTTAATGCTAGGTCCACTTTGGAGCCATCTATTTTAATCCTACTTCCTGCTCTTTCTTGTACCTTTCAATATTTTTCTTCCATGTGTTTGATATGTCAGTTTTTTTTTGTATTTTTAATTTGTCTTTACTTTCTCTGGATGTATGGAAGTTTTGCAGTATAGTCTTAACCATACTTGTTTTATTGGTATGCAGTTACAACTGTTGAGAACAGCTTCTTCCGTAACATCTTTACATTAAAGCTAACTGTGGAGGGACAACAGTAAATCTTGTTTCCTGTGACAGTAGCCAGGGTGGGGACCTGACTACAATTTTATTTGCCCCTGCCATACCTGTAAAAAGCATAGCCTCCTGAGATAGCAGTTCACTGTGTGAGGAGTCATGTGCACAGCTTGCATTTTCCTGAAGTGTGATGCCTAACATTTGTGATCAGGTGGCATGTTAATCATGATTCTTCTGCAAATGGTTTTAAGAGTTGTGTGTTTGCATATTTATTGAGTTAGTATGAATAATGTTCAGAAGTATCAGATGTGACATGATGCTTTATTGTGTCTCTACTTTTGTAACACACTGAGCTGATACTTCTGCAATATATTTGTTTTACCATTTGAACCAACTTTCAAAGAGAAGTTGTCAATAAAAATTTGCTGATAAGCTGTAAAAGATATGTCATGGATATAGAAACATAGAAGATAAGAGCAGGAGTAGGCCGTTCGGCCCCTTGAGCATGTTCCGCCATTTAATGAGATAATGGCTGATCATCCAAATTCAGTACCCTGTCCCTGCCTTCTCCCCATATCCCTTGATCCCTTTAGCCTTAAGAAATATACCTAACTGCTTCTTGAATATATTTAATAAGTTGGCCTCAACTGCCTCCTGTGGTAGAGAATTCCACAGGTTCACCACTCTCTGGGTGAAGAAATTCCTCCTTCTCTCAGTCCTAAATGGCTTACCCCTTATCCTTAGACTGTGACCCCTGGTTCTGGACTCCCCCGCCATCGGGAACATCCTTCCTGCATCTAGTCTGTCTAGTCCTGCTAGAATATTATAAGTTTCAGTGAGATCCCCTCTCATTCTTCTAAACTCTAGCGAATACAAGCCCAATCGATCCAATCTCTCTTCATACATCATTCCTGCCATCCTAGGTATCAGTTTGGTGAATCTTCGCTGCACTTCCTCCATGGCAAGAACATCCTTCCTCAGATAAGGCGACCAAAACTGCACACAGTACTCAAGGTGTGGTCTCACCAAGGCCCTGTGCAACTGCAGCAAGACATCCTTGCTCCTGTACTGAAATCCTCTCGCTATGAAGGCCAGCATACCATTTGCCGCCTTAAACGCCTGCTACACCTGCATGCTTACCTTCAGCGACTGGTGCACAAGGACACCCAGGTCTCATTGCACTTCCCCTTTCCCCAATCTCTTGCTGTTCAGATAATCTGTCTTCCTGTTTTTGCCACCAAAGTGGATAACCTCGCATTTATCCACATTATACTGCATCTGCCATGCATCTGCCCAATCACCCAACCTGTCCAAATCATACTGGAGTTTCTCTGCATCCTCCTCACGGCACACACGCCCACCCAGCTTTGTGTCATCTGCAAACTTGGAGATATTACATCTAGTTCCCTCGTCTAGATTATTAATATATATTGTGAATAGCTGGGGTCCTAGCACCGATCCCTGCGGTACCCCACTAGTCACTGCCTGCCACTTGGGAAAAAGACCCGTTTAATCCAACTCTTTGCTTTCTGTCTGCCAACCAGTTCTCTTTCTAAGTCGGTACCTTACCCCCAATCCCATGTGCTTTAACTTTGCACGCCAATCTCCTATGTGGGACCTTATTGAAAGCCTTCTGAAAGTCCAAATACACCACATCCACTGGTTCTCTATTCTACCAGTTACATCCACAAAAAATTCCAGTAGATTAGTCAAGCATGATATACCTTTTGTAAATCCATGTTGACTTTGTCCGATCCTGTCACTGTTTTTTCCAAGTGCTCTGCTATTACATTTTTTATAATGGACTCTAGCATTTTCCCCACTACCGATGTCAAGCTTACCGGTCTATAATTCCTTGTTTTCTCTCTACCACCTTTTTTTAAATAGTGGGGTTACATTAGCTACCCTCCAATCCATGGGAACTATTCCAGAGTCTATAGAATTTTGGAAGATGACCAGCAATGCATCTACTATTTCTAGGGCCACTTCCTTAAGTACCCTAGGATGCAGATTATCAGGCCCTGGGGATTTATCGGCCTACAATGCCATCAATTTCCCTAACACCATTTCCCTACAAATACTGATTTCATTCAATTCCTCCCTCTCATTAGAACCTGTGTTCCCCGTCATCTCTGGAAGGTTATTTGTGTCCTCCTTTGTGAAGACAGAACCAAAGTATGTATTTAATTGGTCTGCCATTTCTTTGTTCCCCATTATAAATTCCCCTGATTCTGACTGCAAGGGACCTATGCTTGACTTCACCAATGTTTTTCGCTTCACATATCTATAGAAGCTTTTACAGTCAGTTTGTATGTTCCCTGCAAGCTTACACTCAAATTCTATTTCCCTCTCTTAATTAATCCCTTTGTCCTCCTTTGCTGAATCCTAAACTGCTCCCAATCCTCAGGTTTGCTGCTTTTTCTGGCCAATTTATATGTCCTCTCCGTGGATCTTATGCTATCCCTAATTTCCCTTGTTGGCCACGGTTGAGTCACCTTTTTTGTTTTATTTTAATGCCAAACAGGGATGAACAAATTCTGTAGTTCATCCATGCGATCTTTAAATGTTTGCCATTGCCTATCCACCGTCAACCCTTTAAGTTACGTTCCCCAATCCATCTTGGCCAACTCGCACCTCATACCATCGTAGTTTCCTTTATTTAAATTCAGGACCCTAGTCTGAGTCAACTACTTCACTCTCCATCTTAATGAATTCCAACATATTATGATCGCTCCTCCCCAAGGGGCCTTGCACAACAACGTTGCTAATTAATCCTTTCTCATTACATAATACCCAGTCTAAGATGGCCTGATCTCTAGTTGGTTCCTCAACATATTGGGCCAGGAAACCATCCCATATACACTCTAGGAATTCCTCCTCCACAGTATTGTTACTAATTTGGTTAGCCCAATCTATATGTAGATTAAAGTCGCCCGTGATAACTGCTGTGCATGATAATTGCACGCATCTCTAATTTTCCGTTTAATGCCATCCCCAACCTCAGCATTACTGTTTGGGGGTCTGTATACAACTCCCACTAACGTTTTCTGCCCCTTGGTATTTCTCAGCTCTACCCATACAGATTTCACATCATTAGAGCTAATATCCTTCCTTAGTAGGGTTGCAAAGGGGTGGAAAGTTTCCGGTAAATTTCCGGAAATTTTCCACGGGAAGCTTAGCTTGGGAATTTTGTCCAAAAAAGCACATGCTAGCATAATATTGTTTTTTTTTGTATTTCTTTTTTTTTTCCCCACAGGTCCTCTCTTAAAATTACTAACAGAGATGGAATCTTAATTATTAAGGAATTTCTTAATCAATATATGTTTATCTTCTTACTTGGCTTGTTTTAATAATTACAAGTTTTGTGTGTGACTGTGAACGAATGTGTCCTGATTGAGTGGATGAGCGATTAGCTCCCTCTATTTGTAATATTTGCATATCGAATTGTGATTGGCCTGCAGGCATCTGTAAGACTGCTATAGTTTTTTTAAGATCCAGGTTAGGGGTCCTGAGGGAAGTCATTTTGTTTTCTGCTGATGTTGTGATGATGCAGTAAGTAAATCAGACTTTATACCAAATAAACCAGTTACTTGTTGAACTCTGTTGTCCTTCAATTTAAAATATACAAAATAATACACTATTGGTGATGTAGCGTCGTGTGTGTACAGGTCATGCTTCCATCACATGGAGCATCAGCAAAAATGTACTCACCCTGTTGCAATCGTGCTGATCGACCGCAGTTCGACACAGATGAATGCCCTTTATTTCTCTGCATAGAACAATGCCACGTTTACCGTCGGATGTGTGGAAGCATTTTACCCCAGGCATTAAAGATGGAAAGACTGTGTACATGTGCAAACACTGTAGAAAGCCATATGTAAAGAATGCCACAAAGATGCAACAGCATTTATCCAAATGCAACAACTTCACTCAAAGCTCACAGCAGTGAGCCCAGAGTTCCTCTGCTTCCATTCAAGAAGATGATGGTTCTCATTCAGCATCAGGCTCCTTATCATCAGCAACTCCTGGCCCACTTGGAAGGTTCTTTGATACAATGGATAACCATAGCCAGAAGAATGCAGATGAGTGCCTTGCTCGAGCTGTGTATGCAACAGGCTCACCCCTCATGCTCACAGCCAATGTGTACTGGAAGAGAGTTTTCAATGTTATTCGCCCTGCATACTGTCCTCCCACCAGACATGCTTTGTCTACTTATTTGCTGGAGGCTGAGTATAACAGAGTCCAAGGAAAGCTCAAAGAAACGATAGCGATGGCAGACTGTGTTGCAGTTATCTCAGATGGGTGGTCAAATCGTCTCCACTCCTCTCCCAGTGTTCTTCAAGAGCACAGACACGAAGGACAACAGGCACATACATTGCTGATGAGCTGAAAGCGGTCATCAACGATCTTGGATCACAAAAGGTCTTTGCAGTAGTTACTGACAATGCTGCGAATATGAAGGCTGCTTGGGCTCAAGTGGAGGAGGCCTTACCCTCATATTACGTCTATTGGGTGCGCAGCTCATGGGCTTAACCTGCTCCTCAAGGACGTCATGGGTTTGAGAACCACTGTACAAGAGAGCCAAGCAAGTTGTTAAGTATGTCAGGGGAAAACAGGTAGTTGCAGCAACCTACAACTCCAAGCAAATGACAAAGAACAAGAACACCACACTGAAGCTGCCCAACAACACTAGATGGGGTGGTGTTGTCATAATGTACAACAGCCTTCTGGAGGGTAAGGAGTCGCTGCAAGAAATGGCAATATCCCAGTCTGGGGATATGGAAACCACCATCAAGAAAATACTGCTGGATGATGTGTTTTGGGAGAGAGTGGTTAGCAGCCTTAAACTACTCTCACCAGTAGCATCTGCAATTGCTCAGATTGAAGGAGATGACGCTGTCTTGTCAGATGTTCTCAGGCTTTTTACTGATTTAAAAGAACAAATCAGCATTGCCCTACCCACATCCCTGCTGCTCAAAGCAGAGGAGAAGGCAATTGTTCAATTCATACAGACGTGTCAAGCCGATTCATGCTGCAGCATACATGCTGGACCCAAAGCATGTTGGGAGACCAATACTTTCTGGAGAACAGATCAACAGCGCTTACAGTGTGATTTCTACCCTCTCACACCATCTCAATCTGGATGTGGGCAAAGTTCTGGGAAGTCTGGCAAAGTTCTCTACCAAGCAAGGTCTTTGGAATGGGGATGGGATATGGGAATCATGCAAGCATATCAGTGCACATACCTGGTGGAAGGGACTTTGTGCATCTGAGGCCCTGTCACCTATTGCATCGGTGATACTCCAAATCCCACCTTCATCAGCGGCCTCTGAACGAAACTGGTCACTTTTTGGGAATACGCATACAAAGGTGCGCAACGGGCTGACTAACGAGAGTGGAGAAACTGGTGGCTATCCGGGCGAACCTACAACTTATTGAGCCAGATACAGAAGTGTCCACCACACAGCTAGACACTGACACAGAGGAGGAAATGGACACTTCAGAGCCAGAGTCCGAGAATCAGGAGGAGCAATGAGGAGTAGAAGACTCAAAGGGACAAAATAAAGGACAAATTACAGGCTAAATAAGCTGACGCTCTTTTTATTTTATTTTAGATGGGTCTTTTTTGTGGGGGTTCAATAAAGTTCAAAATTATAACCTAAATAAAGTTTTGAAAGCCTGTTTTTATTTGTATGGAACAGTATGTCTATTTTGACGACAAAGATAATATAAGGGTCAGGGACAAAAACCATCAGTGTGCAAAAAAACTCTAAATTCCCGAAAATTCCCATGGAAAGTTTCCTCTTTTAAAAATTCCCAGAATTTTGCAACCCTATTCCTTAGTACAGGAAACCCTTTTTTATCTGGCACCGATGGGACCAGCGTGGTGCCGGTTTATCAAAAAGTCCAGATTACAGAGAGGTATAGTAAAAGATACGAGAGCTCCGTACACAGCAATAGATCCAGGCTTCCCTGTTGCTTAGCAACAGGTGCAGGAACCCTGGCCACAAGTTCCAGGCGTCCCTGTTGCTTAGCAACAAGTGCAGGAACCCCGGTTTCACAGCCACAGATCCAGGTACGGCCACTAATATGAAGTAAAACATACCTGAACCACCTACTGAATTTTGCCGGTTAACAAGAGATTTCTGGTTATTTAGGCGCCGGTAAATTGAGAGTTTCCTGTATTGTGTTAATCTCTTTAACCAGCAATGCCACCCACCTCCTTTTCCTTTTTGCCTGTCCTTCCTGAATATTGAATACCCCTGGATGTTGAATTCCAGCCTTGTTCACCCTGGAGCCATGTCTCCGTAATTCCAATTACAGTACTGTACATCATATCTGTTTACATCTATTTACGCAGCTAATTCATCCACCTTATTACGAATGCTCCTCACATTAAGACACAAAGCTCCTCTCATTAAGACACAAAGCCTTCAGGCTTGTTTTTTTAACACTTAGTCCTTTTAGAATTATTATTTACTGTAGCCCTGCTTGATTTACACCCTTGATTTCTCTGCCTTCCACTTTTGCTTTTCTCCTTCCTGTCATATGTATCTATCCTTGCTTCCCTTTCCTCTGTCTCCCTGTACAGGTTCCCAACCCCCTGCAATTTTAGTTTAAACCCTCCCCAACAGCACTAGCAAACACTCCCCCTAGGACATCGGTCCCGCCCAGGTGCAAACCATTCGATTTGTACTGGTCCCACCTTCCCCAGAACCGGTTCCAATGTCCCAGGAATTTGAATCCCTCCCCCTTGCACCATTCCTCTAGCCACATATTCATCTGAAATATCCTTCTATTTCTACTCTGACTAGCACGTGGCACCAGTAGCAATCCTGAGATTACTACCTTTTTGAGGTCCTATTTTTTAATTTAACTCCTAACTCCCTATATTCAGCTTTTAGGACCTCATCCTGTTTTTTACCTATATGCACCGCGACAACTGGTTGTTCACCCTCCCCCTCCAGAATGCCCTGCAGCCACCCCGAGCCATCCTTGACCCTTGCACCAGGGAGGCAACATGCCATCCTGGAGTCTCGTTTGAAATGCCTATCTATTCCCCTTAGAATAGAATCCCCTATCACTATAGCTCTCCCACTCTTTTTCCTCCCATCCTGTGCAGCAGAACCACCCATGGTGCCAGGAAGTTGACTGCTTCTGCCTTCCCCTGATAAGCCATCTCCCTCAACAATATCCAAAGTGGTATATCTGTTGGAGAGGGGGATGGCCACAGGGGACCCCTGCACTACCTGCCTGTGGTGTGACCAACTCCCTAAACGCGCTATCCACGATGTCCTCAGCATCGCGAATGCTCCAGTATGTATCCATTCGCAGCTCCAACACCGCAATGCAGTCTGTCAGTAGCTGCAGCTGGATACACTTCCCGCACACATGGTTGTCAGGGACACAGGAAGTGTCCCTGATTTCCCACATAGCGCAGGAGGAGCATGCCACGGGGCCGAACTGTCCTGCCATGACTTACCCTTTAATTAATTTCAATTAAATCAAATCAATACCACTAATTACACTACAATTAAATGATACTCAAGATCCCTTGGTTACTAGCACTCCCCGATACACAAGAGACCGTAGAAACTATAACCACAAAAATTAAGACCGTCTAAAATTTATGAACTATTAATCTTAACTGTCAAACTACAGTAGTATAACTACTCATCTGGCAAGTTCCTATCCTTAAGAAGTCTAAGTAAGATGTGGAAGACAAATAAGATACTAAAAGACATTAAATATTAATGTATTATTGATATTTATAATAGACTAGTTGTCAAAGTTATCAGCTCATGATGTTTGTGTATATGTGACAAGTTTTACCATTGACCAGTGTTTCACACATCAGGGGTCTCATATTGGAGCTGAGCTGAAAAATTAAACCAGAACATAGATATTCCATTATTGGTTTGACAGTAACTAATAGACATGCTTTTTAAAATTGGTACAATTGTTTTTGTCCCTACAGCTGGTTGTTTTGAGTGAGACAGAATGAAACTACCCATATGTTCCCAAGTTATTCTCTGAAAGTACACTTTCATTGTGCTCAACTCTTTTTTAAATGTTCATGGTGTTTTTAATAATGGTGATAACTCTTGTTGATCAGAGTAGTTCAGCAATGCTGTCTCATGCTGTTGTACATTGCTAAGATCGAAGTAGCTCCAAAAGAGATGTTATGTTGCGCTGTTTGTGGGATCGTTTTTATTTTAGCTTATTGTTGTATTGTGTTTTCTTTAAAGGATGATGCTGCCAGTATAGAGAGTGGTACAAATACAGAGCGACCAGACACTCCTACAAACACACCAAATGTCCCTGGACGGAAGAGCTGGGGGAAGGGAAAGTGGAAGTCCAAGAAATGCAAATATTCCTTTAAATGTGTCAATAGTCTTAAGGTTTGTGTCTGGAAGAATACATCAGTAGCTGATGTCGTAACTAGAATCATACAGCACAGAAGGCGGCCATTCGGCCCATCATTCCTGTGCCGGTTCTTAGAAAGAGCTAACCAATTAGCCCCAGCCCTCTGCTCTTTCCCTAGAGCTATGCAAATTTTTCCTTTTCAAGTAAACATCCAATTATTTTTTGAAATTTACTATTTAATCTGCTGCCATTACCTTTTCAGGCAATGCATTCCTGATCATAACTTGCTGCCTAAAAAAATATTCTCCTCATCTCCCCTCTGGTTCTTTTGCCATTTATCTTAAATCTGTGTCCTCATGGTTACTGACCCTCCTGCCAGTGGAAAAAGTTTCTCCTATCAAACCTCTTCATAATTTTGAACATCTCTATTAATTCTCCCCTTAACCTTCTCTGCGCTTAAGGAGAATAATCCCAGCTTCTCTAGTCTCTCCATTAACTGAAGTCCCTCATTTGGTATCATACTAGAAAATGTCCTCTGCACGCTCTCCAAGGCCTTGACATCCTACCTAAAGTGTGGTGCCCAGAATTGGACACTACAATTTCCTTTAAGCTGTGCAGCGAGCTGCAGCTCCTGTGCAGCCAGCTCACCGGCTTTCAAATAGGAAAATCCGCGTATGCGCAGTATTTTGAATGGGCCATGCACCCAAAAAAAATTAAAGGGAACATTGGTGGTGTGTGAGCAACGTTTTTTTTAAAATGAAACTCGCCATATAAGATAGGTAACATATCTTTCTTTAGGAATTTTCTGAACAGTTTTTCCAGTCAGAAATGTAGTAAACAGCAAGGATGATGGTGGCAGATTTCAGGAGGACATAAGAATTACGTAGAATTTTACAGCACAGAAACAGGCCATTCGGCCCAAAAGGTCCATGCCAGTGTTTATGCTCCACACGAGCCTCCTCCCACCTTACTTCATCTTATCGTATCAACATATCCTATTTCTTTCTCCCTCATGTACTTATCAGAATGTTTGTTAAATATTTTTTCTAAAAAGTCATAAATGGCACTTACATTTTCTGAAGATGTTTGAATCCTGTTCACAAAATTATCATTAAAGCCTTCTATTGGATATTGATTGACCAAGGAATGCAAGTGACAGAAGGTCGTATTTAATAATATAAACAGAAAGTAGTATTTAGAAACCTCAGTTTGCCTTTGTAATCTAGGGAAAATAGTTCACCAAAAGCCAGAAACTGGAATCAACTTCAATATACTTTTTTAAACAAAAAAAAAAAAAATGTTGAACTGTGTTGTCCAGACTATGTAAAGGATATGATCGATCAGAAGTCATTAGATGTAGTTTATATCTCAAGTAGGCTTACTGGATAGTGTGGAGGCACTGAGTGTTGATGCTCAAAGCTGTGTAATGAAGGACAAACATCAGTTCGATTTCTATCACCTGAACTTTGTTGAATAGGAAGATGTGGAGTCAGCAGCTTCTTGCATGCAGTGAGGGAAATTGGAAAACAGAGTTCCATCTGGATGGTCCTATGCACCTCCTCGTACTAACTACAGGGACATTAACAATGCCATCTACCTTGGCAGCAGTGTTTGATATTCTGATGTTTTGTGATGCTCCAAACTAACTTTTACAAAAGAGAGAAATATTATTCTTCATATTCTTTTTTTAGGAGGATCACAGTCAACCACTTTTTGGAGTGCAGTTTAACTGGCACAGTAAGGAGGGAGATCCTTTGGTATTTGCCACAGTTGGTAGCAACCGGGTCAGTGTCTTAAGTTGCATTAACAATACGTTTGATTAACAAAAATGTCATGCCACAAATTTCATTTTTCACTTTTCGAAAATACAATGTATAATGGGCAGTTCCTTGCCAACGAATGTACAAACTTAAAAAAATTTTAAATTAAAAATCAGGTGTCAAAATAGGCCACATTTTTAAACCCAAACTGAGTAACGTTACATGTCTGACTCACCCCATCAAAGCAATCTCGACCGTTGCTTCCTGTAGTAACACTCTTGACTGTACAAGTGTAGCTCAGGTAGAAACTGATGTGAGAAATGAGGTATGTGTTGTATCCGTGTGTTAATGGAGACACGGAATGCAGGAGTTGGTTTAACAGGTGTTCACTGAACAAAGTCTGGAGGTGAACTAAGTCTGGAGGTGAACTAAAAGATGCAAGACACTATACAGGCTTATATAGCCCGAGTGGCCACTACCGGTATTACAGTACACAGGGGCTCTTAAAGGCACATACACCACAATTCCTCCCCTTTTAGACAACCAGTACATAACATTTTAAGTAATCATTAATTAACATGTTTACAAGAACAATAATCTACACATTTGCTGCAGTTAATCAATTATAAGTCAGTCTCTCTGGAGGCTTCCTGACTCAGTCCGGATAACGCCTCGGTGGTGTAGTAGTTTTCGGTGGTGTAGTAGGTTCTTTTGGCAAGGTCGATTCGGCTTGAATGCCAGTGTCGGGTTCATCTGGTTCCAGTATCACCGGATCGGAGGTAGATACTATGGGTATCTCTGCTTCATCATTAGGCGTATAGAGTTGTGGTGTCGGTTGTCCCTTTTCAGATGACTCTATGATCTGGTCAGCATGGCGCCTTATGCTTTCTCCAATGTCCACGGTATACATCAGCGGTCCTAGTCGTGTGCAAATAGTTCCAGGCTGCCATTTCTTGGTATGGTAGTCCCGGGCCAAAACTTGTTGACCTATCTGGAAGGTTCTAGTTGGCCTTTCATTCATGCCTTGAAATTGCCGGTTCTCTACGTCCCTTCTGATGTTTGGCTTGATCAAATCCAGCCGGCATCTTAGTCTTCTATTGCAAAACATCATGGCGGGAGTTTGGTTTGTAACCACGTGTTGCATTCCTGTATGCAAACAAGAAGTTATCTACCTTTATGCTGTAGATTTATGTCTTCATTACCCATGGCCTTCTTGAAGGTCTGGATAAACCTTTCAGCCTATCCATTGGTGGCGGGATGGTATGGGGCGGACGTGTAGTGCTTAACCCCATTGTTTTTTAAGAACTTCCTGAATTCTTCGGACACAAATTGCGGTCCATTATCAGAACAGATCTGTTCAGGCAGCCCATTCCTGGCAAATATGGTCCTTAATACTGTGATGGTTTTTTCCGTGGTGGTGGAGGACATCTTTATTACCTCCAGCCACTTGGAGTGTGCATCAACCGCGATTAAGAACATTGAGTCCATAAATGGACCAGCAAAGTCAATGTGTACCCTTTGCCATGGAGATGAGGGCCACTCCCATGGATGTAGAGGGGCTTGTGGTGGGGTGTTTTGGACCTTCTGGCATCCTAGACAGCCCTTGGTCATTTCTTCGATGTCTCCATCGATACCTGGTCACCACACAAACGCTCTGGCTAGGTTCTTCATTTTCACTCCACCCAGATGCCCCTCGTGAAGCTCCTTTAGCACTTTATCCTGGAGTTTGGGTGGAATCACCACTCTGGATCCACACATCAAGGTTCCTCGGCACACTGACAGCTGTTCTCCTCTTTGCGAGAATGCTGGCAACAGTGGTTCGCCATGTGCTGGCCACCCCTTCACCGTTAAATCGTAGACTCGTAAGAGAGTCGGGTCATTTCTCGTTTCGTTTTCAATGGTAGAATTTGTTACTGGTAGACATTCCACTATGGTTGAGTGGAACATCTCCACTGGGTCCACTGCAGGTGCCTCTTCTACCGTTGGCAACGGTAGACGCGATAAACCGTCAGCATTTCCATGCTGTTTTGATCCTTTGTATTCTATGTCATATTGGTGTGCCCCTAGGAAAAGGGACCACCTCTGTAGCCTTTGCGCTGTCATAATGGGAACGCCCTTTTTAGGGTTGAATATGGAGACGAGGGGTTGATGGTCAGTCAACAAGGTAAATTTTTGTCCGTGTAGGTAATGGTTGAATTTCTTCACTCCCCATACCAGGCTGAGTGCTTCCCTGTCGATCTGGGCATAGTTACGCTCAGCTGAGTTCAATGAGCGTGACGCAAAAGCTATCGGCCGCTCCGACCCATCAGGGAATCTATGCGATACTACTGCTCCTACGCCGTAAGGGGATGCATCGCACGCCAGTCTGATTGGCAGTGATGGGTTGTAATGAGCCAAAACTTCCTTGGACGTGATCAAGCCCTTGCATTTATGGAAGGCACGTTTACAGTCTTCGCTCCATTTCCAAATTACTCCCGTTTGTAGCAGTTCGTTAAGAGGGTGCAGAACAGTTGACAAGTTCGGTAAAAATTTATGATAGTAACATAGAAACATAGAAGGTAGGAGCAGGAGTAGGCCATTCGGCCCTTCGAGCCTGCTCCGCCATTCAACGAGATCATGGCTGATCATCCAAACCCTAGCACCCGGTCCCTACACTGACAGCCATCACACCCAAGCCCTATCCCCGTAACCCCACGTATTTAATCCCCCCCTAACACTAAGGGCCAATTTTTATCATGGCCAATCAACCTAACCTGCACATCTTTGGACTGTGGGAGGAAACCGGAGCACCCGGAGGAAACCCACGCAAACACGGGGAGAATGTGCAAACTCCACACAGAGTTTGTCAATCCCAGGAACGACCTTAATTGTGAGATATTTTCAGGTGCTGGGGCTTTTATGACCGCTTCAATTTTTTCAGGTGACTTATGCAACCCTTCTCCGTTAGCTATGTGGCCACAATATGATATTTGTTTCTGGAAAAATTCGCACTTGGGGCGATTTGCTTGTCGGCCCCGTTCTCTCAGCCTAGTGAGCACCTGCTCCAAATTGGCACGGTGCTCGTTGTCGTTTTCTCCTGTTAGAAGGATGTCGTCTAGGTAGCATTGAGTCCCCGGAATCCCTTGCAGGACTTGCTCCATAGCTCTTTGCCAGATAGCTGGAGCTGATGCTACTCTGAAAACCAGTCGATTGTACTGGTACAGGCCTTTGTGTGTGTTTATCGTGAGATACTTTTTAGAGGCCTCTTCAACCTCCATCTGTAGCTATGCCTGTGCCAAGTCAATTTTGGTAAAACGTTTCCCTCCGGATAGTGAGGCGAAAATATCTTCTATCCTCGGAAGAGGATACTGTACCGTGTGAAGGACCGGGTTTACAGTCACCTTGAAGTCCCCACAGATGCGAATTTTTCTCTGTTCTTCAGCTTTATCATTATTCAACGTTTTCTTCATGACCGGGACGATGGGTGTTGCCCACTCGCTCCAATCTATCTTGGATAACACGCCTGCCTTTTCCAAATTCTCCAGCTCTGCCTTGACTGCTGGACGAATTGCGTATGGCACCGGCCTTGCCTTAAAAAAACTTGGGACTTGCCGCATCTTCCACTTTTATTGAGGCGATGACGCCTTTCAAGGTTCCTAGTTCCTGTTGAAACACTTCTTTGGCGTTGGCCAAGATGTCTTTTAATCGTTCAGGTATGACGTCATCATCATTTTTTTTCTTACTGGTCACCGTCAGTGCCTGAATGGAGTGCCAGCCTAAACGTATCTTCCTGATCCATTCACGTCCCAACAGCGGTGGACCACCATCTTGCAGAACGTATAAATACAACTTCTGTATTTCCTTGCCGTTGTATACAACAGGCACCCTTATTTTCCCTCTGGGGTATACTTTCTGCCCCGTATATGTTTTCAAGATAATGGATGTGTCTTTCAAAGGTATATGCGGAAATAGCCGCTCGTAATCCCGTCGACTTATGACGGTCAGAGCTGATCCTGTATCTAGCTCCATTTTAACTGGGGACCCCGCTATCGTGAGGGTAACCCAAATGGTCTGGTAATCTTTGGCAATTACATTATGTAATTTGAGACAGCTTAGTCTCTTGTTTCCGGAGTCGCTATTGCTCTTCTGGTCTTCGGAGCTACTATCTGTCATCATTTGTACCTTTCTGTACTTTTCCTTATTGATTTTTTTTCTGTCAATGGATTTTTTGTTTTCAGATCGGCATACACGTGCAATGTGTCCCATCTTTCTGCATTGCCTGCATGCTTTGTCCTTGAACCAGCAGTCCCTCTGGTCATGGGTGGATCTGCCGCAGCGATAACCTCTCTCGAAACCCTGTGTCATTTCATGGGTGCCGAAGTCCTGTGGCTTTTGCTGTATCTCTGCAGCTCCTCTTGCTGCTGCTTCGTATGATACAGCCACACTGAAAGCCTTGTCCAGTGTTAAATCTTTCTCAGAAAGTAGCCGTTTTTGTGTTCCTTCACTTCGGAGACCGCAGACGAATTTGTCTCGAAGAGAATCTGCTAGTCCTGCCCCGAATTGGCAGTGCTTTGACAGCTTTCTTAATTCGGTGAGGTAATCAGCGTTACTTTCATTCTTGTGCTGATTCCTCCTGAAGAATTTGAATCGTTCCACTATCAGCAGCGGTGTTGGGTTTAAGTGCTCCTGTAGGGTATCAACAATCGCCTTAAAATTCTTGTCCATCGGTTTGGCTGGAGTGATCAAGTTTCGTAACAGCCTGTATGTCCTTGCGCCCATTAGATTTAGAAGTACCGATGCCTTTTTATCATCCTCTATTTCATTCGCTGTGCAATATACCTCCACTCTTTCCACATATGTGGTCCAATCCTCTACATCACTATTGAAAGCAGTAATATTGCCAGTCTTAGGCATCCTGAAAAAAAAATGGCGCCTCCCGCGCTTTCCTTTCTTCCCTGCCGAGAAAAAATGGCGCCTCCCGCCGCTGCCGCTGCTGACAACGCTGTTCTCCGCGGTTTTTATTTACACATTTTTAATAGTTGGAGACTCGTTCCCGTCGGACTCTCTGGGAATTTTCCCTCCCTCTGCTTGGTCCGAATGCCGACCTGCTTTGCAGCGCTGGCCGTCTCCCGAGTGCTCCACCCTCCGTCTCTGTTTGCCTCCGCCTTCGCTGCTCGGCCCTGCTGCAGAGCCAGCTGATCGAGCCCCAGCCCGCCGCCCAGGAAGGATTATTGCAGTACCTGCCACCAGCCCGGCTAGCTGGTGAAACCACAGTTTTTTCTTATTTTTTTTCTTCGACTTTCGGCTGAGGAATCGATCTCCTTGAGGTGCTGCCGAATTGCAGGTAAGTCCGTTTCCAATTCGTCGCCACTGTTGTATCCGTGTGTTAATGGAGACACGGAATGCAGGAGTTGGTTTAACAGGTGTTTACTGAACAAAGTCTGGAGGTGAACTAAAAGATACAAGACACTATACAGGCTTATATAGCCCGAGTGGCCACTACCGGCATTACAGTACACAGGGGCTCTTAAAGGCACATACACCACAGTATGCCTTCTTTCTCTTGCTCTCTCCACCGTCCCCAAAAGGCTATCTTCCCTCTTGGCAAAGAAATTTGGACAATTTCAATTCAGTTACTAATGAATGCAATGTTTTGTCATATGTGCATATATATTCTAATTCTCTCTCTCTCTGTTTGGGCTAGGTCACACTTTATGAATGTCATTCACAAGGGGAAATACGATTACTGCAGTCGTATGTGGATGCTGATGTATCCTTTTTGGAATATAAACATAATTTTACATCTATCGTGTAATTATAACACTAATTGGAATTAGCTTCAGTTAACATGTACTTTTGTGTCAGTAATTGCCTGAAATTTTAAAATGCCTCTCTGAGCTGGATTATAATTGTCTGGTCAGTTTTTTGGTGAGGAGAGTCAAGTCCAGGGACTGTTGGTTTCATCCAACAATGGTACCTATTTAAATTACTGCAACATAATTGAATATCCTTATTTTCTACGTTAGAAATGCCAGCATAAAGGTAGATTTTTAAAATAATTTGAAAAACACTTTTGAGTTTTTTTTACTAGCAGCTAACCAGATCTGGTGAAAGCTAAAACTAATTTTAAAAGGGGCAGTAAACTTGACTTAACTACTTGTTAGTAACAGAAATCTGTTTGACTTGCTCCTGTGGGTGAGGCGATGACATCTTAGGCGATTGAAGAAAATTTACCGTGTCCAGTTGGTTCTCAAGTCCTATTGATTGCATAGCCAACGTGGCACCAGCAATTGTCGTGGATAAGTCTTGAGTAAGATTGTTTCCTAGTCCTGACAGGAGAAGGCATTGCAGTTACAAAAGCGATATGGGGCAAAGAGAAATTACCAATGAGGTTTCATTCTGTATTGACTCTAACTCTGGAGCTGTTCAGACAGATGAAAACTTCTACACATGTGCATGGACCTATGACAGTAATACAAGCCATCCCCTCCTGGCTGTGGCAGGATCGAGGGGCATTATCCGAATTATTAATCCTATCTCTATGCAGTGCATTAAGGTGAGTAAAACCAGTTGTGAATGCTATACTCTGGGCTAGATTAACGTTTCTGTAGGTTAGTACTCGACTGGATTTTGTCAGTGGTTCCTCTTTTTTCTTTCCCTATAAAACCAAGCAGGAGCAAATACTGTAGAAGTACTGTTAAATATAATATTCTAGGATGACTCCTGTTAAATTCAGTTCACAGCTTGTGTTTGTGATCTATTGCCCTACTAAATCAGTGGTAGGGAAATTATTGGAAAAAATTCTGAGGGACAGAATTAGTCTCCACTTGGAGAGTTAAGGATTAATCAAGGATAGTCAGCATGGCTTTGTCGGGGGGGAGATCATGTCTAACGAATTTGATTGAATTTTTCGAGGGGGTGACTAGGTGTGTGGATGAGGGTAGTGCAGTTGATGTAGTCTACATGGACTTCAGTAAGGCTTTTGACAAAGTTCCGCATGGGAGACTGGTCAAGAAGGTACGAGTCCATGGGATCCAGGGCAATTTGGCACAATTGGACCCAAAATTGGCTTAGAGGCAGAGGGTGATCGTTGAAGGTTGTTTTTGTGACTGGAAGCCTGTGTCCAGTGGTGTACCGCAGGGATCGGTGCTGGGTCCCTTGCTTTTTGTGGTGTACATTAATGATTTAGATATGAATGTAGGAGGTATGATCAGTAAGTTCGCAGATGACACGAAAATTGGTGGAGTGGTAAATAGCGAGGAGGGAAGCCTCGCTACAGGACGATATAGACGGGTTGGTCAGATGGGCAGAAAAGTGGCAAATGGAATTTAACCCTGAAAAGTGTGAGGTGATGCATTTTTGAAGTACTAACAAGGCAAGGGAATACACAATGAATGGTAGGACCCTAGGAAGGACAGAGGATCAGAGGGACCTTGGTGTGCATGTATATAGATCCCTGAAGGCAGCAGTACAGGTAGATAAGGTGGTTAAGAAGGCATATGGGATACTTGCCTTAGAGGCATAGAATATAAGAGCAGGGAGGTTATGATGGAGCTGTACAAAACGCTAGTTAGGCCACAGCTGGAATACTGTGTGCAGTTCTGGTCGCCACACTATAGGAAGGATGTGATTGCGTTGGAGAGGGTGCAGAGGAGATTCACCAGGATGTTACCTGGGCTGCAGCGCTTCAGCTATGAAGTGAGACTGGACAGGCTGGGGTTGTTTTCCTTGGAGCAGAGAAGGCTGAGTGGGGGCCTGATTGAGGTGTGCAAAATTATGAGGGGCATAGATTGGGTAGATAGAAAGAAACTTTTCCCCTTAGTTGAGGGGTCAATAACCAGGGGGCATAGTTTCAAGGTAAGGGGCAGGAGGTTTAGAGGGGATTTGAGGAAAAACTTTTTCACCCAGAGGGTGTTTGGAAGCTGGAACTCACTGCCTGAAAGGGTGGTAGAGGCAGGAACCCTCACAACATTGAAGCAGCATTTAGATGAGCATTTGAAACGCCATAGCATACAAGGCTATGGACCAAGTGCTGGAAAATGGAATTAGAATAGACAGGGCTTGATGGCCGGCGCAGACACGATGGGCCAAAGGGCTGCTTTCTGTGCTGTATAACTCTATGACTCTAAATATCTATGCTGCTGTGATTGTAAATTTATACTTTTTTTTATTGTTTGAATTCTGAACCATTGTGTTTATTATTTATCTTTAAGCGAAGTAATTCATAAATCAAACCGGTCTAGTTAAGTGGAGAAAAATAACAGGGATGTATTTACTTTTTTGTGACTTTTGAGTCACCTTCCTGCATTTCATGACTTCTTTGATCTGCCCTACAAAGCTAGAGCTCTTTTGATATTGCAATAATAAACATCTCTCTATTAAATAACAGAAAATGCTGGAAACACTCAGCCGGTCAGGCAGCATCCGTGGAGAGAGAAACAGAGTTAACGTTTCAGGTCTGTGACCCTTCGTCAGAACTGGAAAAAGTTAGAGATGTAACAGGTTTTAAGCAGGTGCAGAGGCAGGGAAAGGGGGAGGGGAGGAAAGAACAAAAGGGATGGTCTGTGATAGGGTGGAAGGCAGGAGTGGTTAAATGTTGCAAATGGGGATCAACAGCTGCCGCCTGAAAAAATAGCGGCTGAGGTTATAGTCTGAAATTGTTGAACTCAATGCTGAGTCCAGAGGGCCCCAAACACTCCTTCCAGGTGAAACAGCGATTTACTTGTACTTGCAATTTCGTATACTGTATTCACTGCTCACGATACGGTCTCCTCTACTTTGGGGAGATCGAATGCAGATTGGGTGACTGCTTTGCGGAACACCTTCATTCAGTCCGTAAGGGTGACCCTGAGCTTCCGGTCGCCTGTCACTTTAATTCTCCGCTCCACTCCCTCTCTGTCCTCGGGCTTTTACACTGTTCAAATGAAGCTCGAGGTACAGCACCTTAGCTTTCTATTAGGCACTTTACAGCCTTCTGGACTCAGCATTGAGTTCAACAATTTCAGACTATAACCTCAGCCGCTATTTTTTCAGGCGGCAGCTGTTGATCCCCATTTGCAACATTTAACCACTCCTGCCTTCCACCCTATCACAGACCGTCCCTTTTGTTCTTTCCTCCCCTCCCCCCTTTCCCTGCCTCTGCACTTGCTAAAAACCTGTTACAGGAAACTTTCTGGTATCCGGCACCGACGGGACCGAGCTGGTGCCGTTAGATCAAAACTGCCGTAGAAACCAGCGCTAATGTTAAATCATACGGAGCTCAGAGCTCCGTGTGAAGCAACAAACCCTGCAGCAACAGCTTCAAAACAGTCGGCGCAGCTTGCAAGCGTCTAGCTGAAGCTGTTGCTTAGCTACAGAGACGTTTGCAGAGCCAGGACTGGAGAAAAGAAGCAACGAAAAGAAAAAAAATTATCTGAACCGACTCCTGAATTTTGCCGGTAGATAGAGCTTTCCAGACATTTAACCTCCGGATAAACGAAAGTTTCCTGTACATCTCTTAACTTTTCCAGTTCTGACAAAGGGTCACAGACCTGAAACGTTAACTTTGTTTCTCTCTCCACCGATGCTGCCTGACCTGCTGAGTAGTTCCAGCATTTTCTGTTGTTATTTCAGATTTCCAGCATCTGCAGTATTTTGCTATTGTATCTCTATTAAATGTTGGATAGAAAAAAGATACAATAACCTCTTGGGTCAAACTTCTGACAGTAATCGGACAACAGCTGAGGCTTTGCATGGTCTAAGAAAATGAGCATCAAGCTTGTTTTTCTAGCTCAAGCCAGAGCATGTTTTCCATGAAATGCTGGAGTTTGCATAAATTTGTGAGGATTGGCAGTCTAGTTGGGAGGAGGGACCTAATGGCCCCGATATTAATTTGGAGATGGCGAGGGAGTGGGGGACAGTTTAGTGGTTGGGAAACCCAGAAGAATGGATTTCTCTTGGACCCTGCCGAATTTAATGGCAGGGCCTGATTATCATTTTTTGTCTCTGTTTCCCAGCCGCAGCCAGCCAGATTGAGAGGTGGGCGGCACCGGGCCGCAGCCGGGGAGTGAAGCAGAGAGGAGGGGAGAGATCGATCGGGGGTCTGGAGACATTGGGGTTGTGGGGGGGATGGCGGTTAGAGACATCAGGGGGCGTGGATCGATCGGGGTGTTAGAGGGAGGGAAGTTCGGATACGGGGGGTGGGGGGAGATCGGAGGGGTCGGGTCGGTGGGAGATCGTGGCTGGGTGGGGGGGGCGATGGGGTAACAGGTAAACTGGATCTAGCAGGTAATTTGAAAGGCACTTGCTTGCTGGATCCAGCAGTCCTCACCTCCCTTTAGCTGCCAGGTTTCCCGGGGCTTGGAAAACCTGGCTGGCCAATGTGAAATTTAAAATGGAGATTAAATCTGAGGCATGCAGCTTCATCATTATAATATTTAAATGACCAACCCGCCTCCTGGGGCAGGTTGAGGTCGGATTTGAGACTTTTAGCATTTTTACATCCCACCTGACCCAATCCCACCCGTTTTTGAGGGTTAAAATTTCCCTCTTTTCCCCCCGCCCCCCCCCCCCCCCAAATGTGTCTGCTGACGATCCAGGAATTGCTGTTTGTATTGAATTTTGGCTTAAACCAGTAATTTTTGGAGTAGTTAAAGACCTCGGCCTAGAAATTCAGTTGCTTGCGCCAGCCGGTAGCGCCTTAGGAGGCGGAGATGTTGGGCGCTAGGCGGCTAGCGGCCGGGCGCAGCGCGATCTGCGCCTCTCCCCAACTTCACTCACGATTTAGCGGCGGCGCAAAGTCTTTGCACGCGCTCAGCTGCGCGCGCAGATCGTGACGTCATTTCCTCGTGCGACGTCCTTTGTGTGCCCCAAACCGGAAATTCAGTCGCGACGCCCTATTGTGCACCTGGCGCCCCTAGCGACTGGTAGAGGGGAACGGTTCTCAGTCGAAGCGGGGTGCGGGGGGCGCAAATTAAAGGGCACACCTCCTGCAGTAGAAAAGGCTGCCATTTGGCAGCACTCCTTTTTGAGAGACGGATCTTTGCAGAGAGACCAAGGTAGAGAGCTTTCTGCTTTGGCTCAACACTCGGACAGGTACTTGTGGCTTCAGGCCACAGCTTTCCACTTGTCTTTGCCTTCAGTGACATATCATTGTTTGCTAACATATAATGGGGGCTGCAATGGGTGCAAACGCTGGCCTTCTCCATTGCATCCAAAGGGCTCACAGACGCCGTGAGAGAGTGGCAGTCCTGGCTAGACGGAGAGGGGGCAACAGGCGTCGGGAAAGGAGGCCTTACCCACCCAGGGTATACCGCCAGCAGTTCTCCTATCTGAACATGTCTGACGAGCAGTGTGTTCGGAGGCTGCGATTCCGAAGGGAGGTGGTCACTGAGATCTGCCACCTGCTTGGCGGTGATCTGCAGCCACACCTGAGGAGCAGGACGTCTCTGTCGGTGGCAGTGAAGGTGACGGTGGCTCTCAACTTCTATGCCACCGGCTCCTTCCAATCCGCTACTGGGGACATTTCCAACATCTCCCAGTTCGCCGTGTATTGCTGCATCCGCCAGGTGACCAATGCCCTTTTCAAAAGGAGACGTCAGTTCATCTCCTCCTCCATGGCCCTTGTCAAACAGCAACAGCGTGCAATGGGCTTTGCAGCATTCGCGGGCTTCCCCATGGTGCAGGGCGCCATTGACTGCACGCATGTGGCTTTGCGGGCACCTCTGGAGAATGCCGAGGATTACCGCAACCAGAAGGGCTACCATTCGCTCAACGTCCAGCTGGTGTGTGACCACAGGCAGCTCATCCTAGCTGTCAATGCCCGCTTTCCAGGCAGCAGCCACGATGCCTTCATCCTGCGACAGACTTCTGTGGCAGACATGTTCCAGGCCCAGCCTCACCCACGAGGATGGCTTCTCGGGGACGAAGGCTATCCTTTGTGTACCTGGCTGATGACCCCACTCCGTGCACCCAGCACCCCTGCTGAAGAGGGATACAACGACAGCCATCAAGCGACCAGGAACATCATTGAGCAAACAATCGGCGTCTTGAAGCAACGGTTCCGCTGTCTGGATCGTTCCGGTGGAGCCCTACAATATTCCCCGGAGCGAGTCCCCCATTTCGTGGTCGTGTGCTGCATGCTGCACAACCTGGCTATCCGCAGGACTCGGCCACTGCCACCAGAGATTGGAGGACCACAGGAGGAGGAGGAGGAGGACCAGCACAGGAGGGAGGCAGAAAGTGCAAGGGCCGCCCGTCGCCGGCTTATTGAACGTTGGTTCTAGGCCCCCTCTCGGGGAATGGCTTGTGCCAATGTCACCAGATGAATTTAGCCGCTCCACAAGCCCTCAGCCGAGCAGGGCAACCAGGACTTGCAAAAAAAAAAGCATGCACAGTGCGATTTAAGAACATTAATTTATTGCAAACCTCTGCCCTTCCCACATTACAACCTCATGTGGAGAAGCCCCCTCCAAAAACACAAAACTAACAGTCTCGGCCTTACAAAAACACAACTACACCAGTCTCGGCCTTTCAACAAACACAAAGCATTGGTGCAGACCTTCTACTTTTTGCCCTGCGAGGGCGATGCCTTTCGCATCCGTGACTGGCCCCTGCCCGCCCTGCAGCTCCTCCTCAATGGGACCCCAGTGGCTGCAGCAAGGCTGGGGGAAGGCTGCTGAGGGTCAGATGGCGAGACGGCAGATGTCCTTGGGGGTCGGCCTGCACCAGCTCTGGCCCTGGAGGGTCCGGCTGCTGACTGCTCCAACTCTGCTTGGGCGGCAGCAGTCTGTCCAGCGGCTCGTGGCAGCTGCAATGGCGGAGTGGCAGTGTCGGCTGCAGGAATGGTGCCAACCTGACAGATCGCAGGTACTCCCTGGTCGCCTGATACATTGGCACTCGCACGGGCCAGCACTGCAGCATGCGCAGCAAACAGCTGAAGAACAGACTGCTGGGCTGCTGCTGCGCGGCGAGTGCCCTGGCGATGCCTGGCCGATCCAGCGAGGGTGGCAGCAGTTAGTGCCCGTGTGGCCCTGGTCTGTGTCCGCATGACACCAGTCAGTGAATGAACGGCACGACTGAGCACTTGGCTCGAAGCCGCCTGTGCTGCCGCGAAGTCCTGCAGACTCCTGGCCTGTGCTGCACTGAATTGTTGCAGACTCCTGGCCTGTGCTGCTCTGAATTCCTGCACACTCCTTGACAGAGACTCAATGGAGTCAGGCATCCTTGCCACTGCAGCCATGAGCTCAGTGTGCCTGCGCTCAGCCTGGACGGCCATTTCCTCCAGGAGCCGGACCTCCTCTGCGCTCACCGTCGCAGGACTGGAGGCCGCACTCACCCTCTGGGGAGAAGTCCGCCGAGCTTCCCCACCCCTCCCGCGTTGCTGCAGGCCGTTGGGCCCCGGAGCTTCACTCTCCTCCGACCCTTCCCCCCGGCTCCCCTCCAGGGAAGACGTGTCCCCTTCATCGCCATAGGCTGGCGCGGCTGAGGGTGGCACTGATGGGCCGGCTTCCTCTTCGAATTTGGATTTGCTGACAGTGGCAGCTTGAGGGCCCGCCTCCTCACCTGGCGATTCACCATCTGAAAGCAGGGAGGCACAAGAGTAGCTTTAGAGTGAGGACAGGGTGGCAGCGAGGGAGGCATGAGTGCTGCCATGCACTGCATTGGTCGGACAGTGGCAAAGGATGCTGATCTGATGCGCAAGTGGAAAGAGCGAGGTCAAAAAGGTGATGCCCTTACCATTGGTGCCCAGAACAGGGTCGGCATCTCCACTGGCGACGGGGCCAATCAGCCGGCCTGCCATAATGCGCTCCACACGCTGGTCGAGGTCGGAGAGCTCTTTGACGTCAGGACTGCCTCCCCCGGTCTCCCGTAGCTTCCTCCGGTTGTGCGCCACCTTGGCCTGCAAGAGAAAGGACGGCCTCTAAGTACAGTGTGAAGCCCTGATCTTGTCTGCACTGCCTCCCATGGTGGACTGGCCCTGACAGTGTGAAGCCCTGATCTTGTCTGCAATGCCTCCCATGGTCGAATATCTTGTACAGTGTGTAAAGTGCTGAATGTGCAAGTGATTTTCATGACAGTCCCATAGCTGCTGGATGAGGGCTGGCCATTTGGGCTTTCAGGTCCCTTTGCCCATAAACTGAGGTGCACATGCAGGGATGAGGAGGACACTGGAAAGGGTACTCACCCTGACAACCTGAGTGAGGTCGTTGAACTTTTTCCGGCATTGCACAGGAGTCCTGGCAACCACGCTGTTGGAAGTCACCCTGTTTGAGACCTCCCTCCAGGCTTTCCGGTAGGCGCTGGGCAGCGGCCTCCTGCCACTTTCTGGGAACAGAACATGGCGCCTGCGCTCCACTCCGCCAACCAGCACCCTCAGGTCACCGTCGCTGAAGCGCTGCGCTCTCTCCCTGGCCTTCTCCATAGCCCTGGGCGTTGTGCAGATGAAGCCGAAGTGGTCAGGCCTAGCTTGAGGGCTGCAGTGTGCAGGGCGTGGCAGCCAAACAAATCCACCCTCCCCCTTTTACGTAACATAAGAGAACATAAGAAATAGGAGCAGGAGTAGGCCAATCGGCCCCTCGAGCCTGCTCCACCATTCAATAAGATCATGGCTGATCTGACCCTAACCTCAAATCTTCTATCACTCTGCATCCAACCTAACCCATGTGATCTCCCAGGAGAGGCGAAAAACCAGATAAAGACCCAATGGCCAATTTGGGAGAAAAAAATCTGGGAAATTCCTCTCCGACCCATCTAGGCGATCGAAATTCTTCCAGGAGATCACTCTGTCCCTATATTTTCTACAGTACTTACCTTCTGTAAAGGCGATCTCCACCCCAGCCAGGAACAGGAATAAAACCATCTCCTGAAATCTAACAGAATTAGAACACAGTAGGAGCAGAACAAGGCTACACGGCCCCTGGGCCCACTCCACTACCCACAGGGCCATGACCATTCCGAACCTAGACTCATGTCCAATTTCCTGCCCGCTCCCCGTAACCCTTAATTCCTTTTACTTCGAGGAAACTATCTATTTCTGTTTTAAATTTATTTAATGATGTAGCTTCCACAGCTTTCTGGGGCAGCAAATTCCACAAACCTACCACCCTCTGAGTGAAGAAGTTTCTCCTCATCTCAGTTTTGAATGAGCAGCCCCTTATTTTAAGATTATGCCCCCTAGTTCTAGTTTCACCCTTCATTGGGAACATCCTCACCGCATCCACCCGATCAAGCCCCTTCACAATCTTATATGTTTCAATAAGATCGCCTCTCATTCTTCTGAACTCCAATGAGTAGAGTCCCAATCTACTCAACCTCTCATATGACCACCCCCTCATCCCCGGGATTAACCGAGTGAACCTTCTTTGTACTGACTCGAGAGCAAGTATGTCTTTTCTTAAGTATGGACACCAAAACTGTATGCAGTATTCCAGGTGCGGCCTCACCAATACCTTGTACAACTGCAGCAATACCTCCCTGTTTTTATATTCCAACCCCCTAGCAATAAAAGCCAACATTCCATTGGCCTTAATCACTTGCTGCACCTGCATACTAACTTTTTGAGTTTCGTGCACCAGGACCCCCAGATCCCTTTGTACTACAGTACTTTCCAGTTTCTTGCCATTAAGATAATAACTTGCTCTATGATTTTTCCTGCCAAAGTGCATAACCTCACACTTTCCAGTATTGTATTCCATCTGCCAAATCTCTGCCCACTTACTTAGCCTGTCTATGTCCCTTTGCAGGTTTTTTATGTCCTCCTCACTCACTACTTTCCCTCCCATCTTTGTATCATCTGCAAACTTTGATATGTTACACTCGGTCCCCTCCTCCAAATCGTTAATATAGATTGTAAAGAGTTGGGGACCCAGCACTGACCCCTGCGGAACACCACTAGTTACTGGTTGCCAATCTGAGAACGAACCATTTATCCCAACTCTCTGCTTTCTGTTAGAGAGCCAATCCTCCACCCACGCCAGAATATTACCCCCAATCCCGTGATTTTTTATCTTGAGCAATAATCTTTTGTGTGGCACCTTGTCAAATGCCTTTTGGAAGTCTAAATACACTACGTCCACTGGTTCCCCTTTATCCACCCTGTATGTTACTTCCTCAAAAAACTCAAGCAAATTTGTTAAACATGACTTCCCCTTCATGAAACCATGCTGAGTTTGTCCTATTAAATTATGTTTATCCAAATGTCCCGTTACTGTCTCCTTAATAATGGACTCTAACATTTTACCAACCACAGATGTTAGGCTAACAGGTCTATAGTTTCCAGCCTTCTGCCTACTACCCTTTTTAAATAAGGGTGTTACATTAGCAGTTTTCCAATCTGCCGGGACCTTTGCTGAGTCCAGTGAGTTTTGGAAAATTATTACCAATGCATCCACAATCCCTACCGCTACTTCCCTCAAGACCCTAGGATGCAAGCCATCAGGTCCAGGGGATTTATCCGCCTTGAGTCCCATTATTTTACCAAGTACCACTTCCTTAGTGATTTTAATGGTATTTAGTTCCTCCCCCCCTAGAGCCCCCTGTTTGTCCAGTGTTGGGATATTCTTAGTGTCCTCTACTGTAAAGACTGATACAAAATAATTGTTCAGTGTTTTTGCCATCTCCATGTTTCCCACCATTAATTTCCCGGTCTCATCCTCTAAGGGACCAACATTTACTTTAGCCACCCTTTTTCTTTTTATATAACTATAGAAACTTTTACTGTCTGTTTTTATATTTTTTGCTAATTTACTTTCATAATCTATCTTCCCTTTCTTAATCAATCTTTTTGTTATTTTTTGCTGTCTTTTAAAGACTTCCCAATCTTCCATCCTCCCACTAGATTTGGCTACCTTATATGCCCTTGTTTTTAGTCGGATACTATCCTTAATTACTTTACTTAGCCACGGATGGCTATCTTTTCTTTTACACCCTTTTTTCCTCAGTGGAATATATATTTTTTGGAAGTTGTAAAATAACTCCTTAAATGTACACCACTGGTCATGTACCGTCTTACCCTTTAATCTATTTTCCCAGTCCACTCTAATTAATTCCGCTCTCATACCTTCATAGTCTCCTTTATTCAAGCTCAGCACGCTTGTTTGAGATCCAACCTTCTCACCCTCTAATTGAATATGGAACTCAACCATGTTATGGTCACTCATTCCAAGGGGATCCTTTACTAGGACATTTTTAATTAATCCTGTCTCATTACACAGGACCAAATCTAAGGTTGCTTGCCCCCTGGTCGGTTCAGTTACATACTGCTCAAGAAACCCATCCCTAATACACTCAATGAACTCTTCCTCAAGGCTGCTCTGCCCAATTTGATTTGTCCAGTTAATATGATAAATAAAATCCCCCATAATTATAGCTGTTCCCTTATTACAAGCCTCAACTATTTCCTGATTAATACTCCGTCCAACAGAGTTGCAACTGTTCGGAGGCCTATAGACTACACCCACTAGTGTTTTTTTCCCCTTATTATTCCTTACCTCCACCCAAACTGTTTCACTATCCTGCTCCTTTGACCCAATATCATTTCTCTATTATAGTGATTCCTTCCTTTATTAACATAGCCACCCCACCTCCTCTCCCTGCCTGTCCTTCCTGATTGTTAAATAACCTGGTATGTTTAATTCCCAGTCATGGTCACCCTGCAGCCATGTTTCTGTAATGGCCACAAGATCATACCCATATGTCATTATTTGTGCCGTTAACTCATTCATTTTGTTACGAATGCTACGTGCATTCAGATAAAGAACTTTCAAATATGTTTTGTAACACTTAGTTCCTGTTTTTTCCCTTTTTAGTACTTTACTTTTTACTCCATACCTTCTGTCCCTTCCTGACACATTCTGTTTTTTAATTCCCCCACTGCTACCTAAGTCTATGACCTTCTCTGTTGTCATTTCTATTATTTGCTCTCTAGAAACCTCCCCCCCACTAATTAGTTTAAAGCCCTCTCTACAGCCCTAGTTATATGATTCGCCAGGACTCTAGTCCCAGCACTGGCCAAGTGGAGTCCGTCCCAACAGAACAGCTCCCTCCTGTCCCAGTACTGGTGCCAGTGTCCCAAGAAGCAAAACCCATTTCTCCCACACCAGTCTTTGAGCCACGCATTTAACTCTTTAATTTTATTTATCCTAGCCAAATTCGCTCGTGGCTCAGGTAATAACCCAGAGATTATTACCCTTGAGGTTCTGTTTTTTAATTTGACCCCTAGCTGCTCATACTCCTTTAACAGAACCGTCTTCCTTGTCCTATCTACGTCGTTTGTACCAACATGGACCACGACAACTGGATCCTCCCCCTCCCACTCCAAGTTTCTTTCCAGCCCAGAAGAGATGTCCTTAACCCTGGCACCGGGCAGGCAACACAGCCTTCGGGACTCCCGCTCTTGACTGCAGAGAACCCTATCTATCCCCCTAATGATACTATCCCCTACCACTACAACATTTCGTTTTACTCCCTCCACTTGAATGGCCCCCTGTACCACGGTGCTGTGGCCAGGTTGCTCATCCTCCCTGCAGTCCCCGCTTCCGCCCTCACAGGGAGTAAGAACCTCGATCCTGCTGGACAAGAACAAGGGCTGCGTCTCCTTCAACACTACATCCTGGATCCCTGTACCTTCCTCACTCGTAGTCACACCGTCCTGTCCCTGACCACGGACTACATCTGCAGTAATTAACTTCATAGGTGTGACCATCTCCTGAAACATAGAGTCCAGGAACTTCTCCCCCTCCCTGATGTGTCGCAGTGTCCGAAGCTCAGTCTCAAGCTCCATAACATGGAACTTGAGTTCCTCTAGCAGCAAACACTTGTCGCAGATGTAATCACCGTGAGCCTCAATGGGGTTCACCAGCTCCCACATCTCGCAACAGTAACACATCACCTGCTCCATTCTATATAATTAATTTAATTTCTTATTATTAGTTATGAAGACCCTGCCCAGATATATATGATAATATCACACCACTATTCAATAGGACTTACCAACTTAAAGGTATGAAAGAGAAGAGAAGGAAGAAAACCAACCAACCAGCTGATCACCAACCTCCTCCTTGAATACTGTCTGTGGAGCCTGTTTGGTTGACTCGTCTCGCTGCTCCACCTCCGCAGTGCTGTCTACGCCTGGGAGTGGGGAATAAAACAGAGCAAAAAACACACCCTCACCTCCCACTTATCCGAACTCTCCCACTTAGCAAAACTCCAAGAGCTGACCGGCGCCAGAGTGTCTGCCGTCAATCAGCAACTCGCCGCACCTGCGCTGCGCCCGGCCTCGGGGGTATCGCTCAGCACCGCCGGCTTAGCGCCTAAAGATAGTCGTGCATCGCCTGTTTTTGCGCAGCAGCAACCTCTTGGGGCGATGCGACTGAATATCGGCGAAGGTGGTGCGAACTTGCGCTGGGCGCAAACTTTAGCGGGCGCCTGACTTTAGCGCCCCGAACGTGGCTATACTGAATTTCTAGGCCCTATTGTTTGATAAGATGATGAAGAAAATATCTCTGCACTAACTTACAAAATTGCTTTAATTTGAAAATATAAAACCTGAATACAACTTCCACAAGGAGCTACAAAAGGGAAATGTATGATCAGTGGATAAGGCCTGTCTATTAGTACTATTATTTCTGGTGTCAAAGATGGTGATGCTTATGATGCCTTGTATTTCATTTGGGAAGTATTTTGAATTTTGGAAAACTGTTGAAAATCAAAAGGTTGCAAAGCACACTGATGCTTTAATACTCAAGTTTTTATTTTCAGTCGGTAAGTTGCTGCATTTCAAAGGAACAGAATAACTTCATGATTAATTTTAATTCCTAAAATGTATTTACTATTCATTGTGCATGAAACTGATCTGGTTTTCTTCCCTTTTTTATTGATTGTAGCACTATGTTGGACATGGTAATGCAATCAATGAGCTGAAATTCCACCCCAGAGAGCCAAATCTCCTGCTTTCTGTAAGCAAAGGTAAGATAGCAATTAAGATGAACTAGTTTTAAATTGTGCTCTTAGGTTCCAGTAGAGTGGTGGTATGTGAGTTTGTATCTGGAATCTCCTTGATGCTGAACTGCAGGTTCAGCAATGCTGCTGGATGGAATTGCTGAGCTGAAGCCTTTGGGAGGGGAGAGGGATTTGAGGTAATGTTGCCATGGGTTGCTCCTGTCGTCATATCCCAGCCACCAGCCTGAGCAGAAGGATGCTGTAGTAATTGTGGCATGGGAAGAAGAAATTAACTTGGAAAGGAATAAGTTGAAAATAAAGTTCTTGCATTACAATCTACATCCTTTGTAGAGTTTTTGAAACATGTGCCAGGGGAATGCTTGTCTGTTCTTATGACCTTTTCACGATAAAGGTGTAAATTAATAGGGTGTATATATACTAAGTTTTGTGTCTAAATAATGTAGAAATGTAAATCATTGTAGAAAACCAAAAATGTGCTGATTGGTCCATGCAATATCCGGTCACATTCTCGTACACCAACCAGATCCCCCAAATCAATTTCACAAAGATTCAAGGCAGTCATGTTAGATTTTGTGCGTACTTGGTGTTTTCCCCTGTTTCATCTGATTTTCCGCATACTCAACATTTAAAAAGAGATGCTGCTTCTCCCCACCTGTTTTCGCTCCTGGGCCAGCTGAGCCTCTCTATCTTGATTTGAAGATTCAGCAAATTTTTTAATTCAAAATTGATTTATTGTCTCCTATTGATATTTTTTTGATACTTTGTAGCAGTGATGTTATAGCTTCTATCATAAGTTTAAAAATAAGTTTGTGTCAATATTACATGGTACAATAATCACTTTTTAAAAATGTAGTGCACAAGTGAGTGCTGTTGAAGACTTGTAACTCAATCTGGACTCTGGGAGCCTGTAGCTTATCAAAATGATAAAAACTGTACAGTTTCTGTGAAGTAATCCATCTGAAAGGCTAAATGGAACCTGTGCTTCACACTAGATCATGCTCTAAGGTTTTGGAACATCCAGACAGACACTTTAGTTGCAATATTTGGAGGTGTGGAAGGACATCGAGATGAGGTTCTCAGTGCAGTAAGTGACCAGTGATATTCTGTGCTGTTCCATTATTTGGCTTCTGTTGGTAACCTGAACATTCCATTCAAGACAATATTACTTATCTGTGTTGAGTTTGCACAACATTCTATAGTAATGACCGATGACATAGCGGCACTATTTAGACTCCTAAGGGTTTAATGATAAAATGCAGGAAGTGTATTGAAAGATAAGGAGTTGCTCTTGAGTTTGCGTGAGTCAACGGCAAGATGATCTAGAGGGAACTCTACGTTGTCTGACTTCTAAGTGCTACATGTTGCAATATGTTTCATTTCTTGAGTACTTGTGTTTTCTCTTAATGCCGTTGCACATGGGGAGTTAAGATTATGGACAAGATTCTGGTCAAGAAAGGATAAATCGGGGATGGGTGGAGAGGAGGGAGTACGGAGAATAGGGATAGTGTAGCCCAGAAGCACACTTAGCCAGTGGGTGTTAGGAAGTCTGCGAGATGTCCTCTGGAGGGCAGAGTTGACTGCAATGTAGAAAATGTTGCTCAGGGGGTTGTTCACATCCACAAAAATGTTGCTTAGTTGTGGGGGGCGGGTGGAGCAATGTGCATAGTGGGTTGGAAAGGTCACGCACAAAATCCTGATCATTGTGCACACCTTCCCCAATCATCAAAATGTTACTTGATGTGGGGATGAACAGCGTACAGATTGTTGCTCAGCAAGGTATGGCAAAATATTTAAGTGGGTTGGGGGAGGGTTTATCCAAAAATTCCTGCTTCGTGAAGGGGGCTCCCCAATACAAAATTATGCTCATTGTAGGGAGGGGGAAACCATGTATGAAATGTTTCTTAGAGGGGGAGGAGCATGGGCCAAAGTGCAGTGGGGCCGAGGGTCCAAAATGTCATGGGGCCGTTGGGTTGAAGTGCATCAAGGCACTGAAGCTCCCTTATCCATCTAAGTGGGTAAGGGGAGATTGAAGGAAAAGGCTTACTTATTTGTAGAATTGATGGGTGAGGCTACATGTCTGGCTGCACATGAAGAAAGAGCTTGCATTTATATAGTGCCTTTCTCAACCTCAGGCTGTCCCAAAGCTAATGAAGTACTTTTGAAGCATAATCACTGTTGCCATGCAGGGAAATGTGGTAGTCACACAGCAAGGTCCCACAAACAGCAGGGAGATAATGACTGAATAATCTGACTGTTGGTTGAGGGATGAATATTGGTCAGGACACCAGGAGAACTGCCCTACTCTTCTTTGAATAGTGCATGGAGACCTTTTACATTCACCCAAGAGGGCAGATGAGGCCTTAGCCTAACGTCTCATCTGAAAGATGGCACCTCTGACCGTGCAGTACCGAGTGTTGTGCTGAAATGTCAGCCTAGATTATGTGCTCAAGTTTCTGGAGTGGGACGTGAACCCACAATCTTCAGACTCTGGTGAAAGTGCTACCACTGAGCTAAGAGTGATGCTGAAATCCGACATAACAGTCCAGAGGCAGCCAGCAATGGACCCACCAGTTGGTAGGTATGTGGGACATTGCTATTCTAATTAATGTTACTGTGATGCATTTAAAATGGAAATTGGACATTTACATTGATGCATAACTGGTACCACAGGTACACGTTGACACTTATAATGGTTTTTCAATAGAGAGCCTGATGTAAAAATAAAAGACATGTTGCGACCCACTCAACATTTTCAGTATATAAAATAGATTGTGGTGTTATATGTTTTTCTTTGTTTGCAGGATTTTGATCTCCTTGGAGAAAAAATAATGTCTTGTGGCATGGATCATTCCCTTAAACTGTGGCGAATCAACTCAGAAAGGATGCTAAAAGCTATTAAAGCATCGAATGAATATAACCCAAGTAAAACAAACAGGTAACCGTTATATACTTCAACCCTCAGCCCTGTTCATATCACGTGCCTGGACTTGTTTTCGCTATTACTAATTTATTTTGTTGTGGAACTGGCTGCTTTTTGCTGCCTTCACAGATGGGAAAACCGAGCTCTTAAAAACACTACCTTACTACAGTGCCTGGTGCAGAGTCTATATTGGATGTATTTTTTTTTTTTAAAAGGACCTTACTCAATCTAGTAAGATAGCAAAAACTTTCATGCTGATATCTTTGGTTTGAATTTACACTTCCATGGTTTACAAAAATGTGATCTCAATATTAATTTCCCATACAGTTGGTATTATAAATGGACTTCTTTATCTTACTCATGCATGACTTCAAATGGTGACTCTTTAATTTTACGTCTGTCTATATAACGTAATAAAAATCTGAACATTTTCACCCATTTCCAGTGTCAGCTTTTCCATTATGAATTCATATGTTCACATTCGTACTGGAAACTCTGGTTTTATGTTTCCCAGCTCCTCAGCTTGTACTGTAAAGGGACTCCTATGTTGTAACTAATTCTACTTCTCTGCTTTCTAAGCTGTTATACATTTTTGCACAAGTACCTCGATCAATAGTAGGTAGGTCTTGATCAATGTTCCTTTTAAGCTGTACAGCTGCGCAGCACTCTGGAAGACCTGCACAGCCGGCTCACCGGCTTTTAAATGCAAAAACTGCACATGCACCGATTTTTGAGTGGGCCACACAGCTCGTTAAAGGGGCCGTGCAGCTCAAAAGTTACAGGGAACATTGGTATTGATGCTCTTGTTTACTCCCCTTTTACCTGCCTCATGGACTTTTCCTTTACCTTTTATCCCAGTTGGAATCGCTGTACAAGCTAGCAAAGGAAGATCTAAAATTTTATCAAAGCTCCATAGACTTTGTTTATATTTTAAAAAACGATTGTAACTGTCTTATGACCCTTGTAACATGCACATTAAGGAAACTGTGGAAATACTCCTTTGATGTGTCAGAGATAATTAGCTGAGCCATATACATGGTGAAAGTCCCAAGTTTGATCCCTGGTCTGTTGTGGGTTAGCTGATTTCAATTGCGAGGTGCACTGCAGTTGACCTCACTACCCCTGGTTAAGGATGGGAAAACCAATAAATCTGCTCCTAACTGCTTTCCAGAGACCCTTGAAGGAAGTGCACGTATGTTGACGTCAGGTGACAATAGACTGGGCTTAGCTGTGATTTCTCCATTTCCCCATCCCTCCTCCATCCAGTCTAGCCTTTCACAGGAAGAATGACCGCTTGGACGAAGTACCGGAGTTCGATTGATGGTGTAATAACCCTGAGCAACCTCAAATCAATACCTTCAGCAGTGGAGAAAGAATGTTTTTAAAAATACTTCAAGTATGATTTTTAACAACAAAGTTCTTTGCCTAATTGGAGTGTTGATTTTGCAGAGTTAGTACCACACTCACTTGAATTAGAAAATTGTGGATTCCAGCTCCACTCCAGGACTGTGGCTCACAATCTAGATTGAAATTCCAATACAATGTTGCAGGAGTGCTACATTGTCAGAGCTGCCATTTTTTGGACATTAAACTGACCTTGTTGACCAGGTAGATTTTAAAGATCCCTTGGTACAACAGTATTTGGAGAACATCACTGCTCTCTTGATGTCCTGGCTAATGATCCTCAACCAAAACTGACTGATCATTCATGTCATTGCTGTTTGTGGCTGGTTGCTGTGCCCCTGTTGCCTACATAATTACTATTGCACATCAAAAGTAATTCATTGTGTATGAAGATGTTGGTGAGATGTGATAAGCCGCTACATAAATGCAAGTCGTTTTTAATGATGTTACGTTCTGAACACCATTAACCATGTCCATGGTCTTGTCTTGAGTTATTTCAGAGGAGAGATGGAACTTTATTTTTTTACTATTCATAAAAATGTCCTTTTGGATTGTAGGCCATTTGTATCGCAGAAAATCCATTTCCCAGATTTCTCCACAAGGGACATACACAGGAATTATGTGGACTGTGTGCGGTGGCTTGGAGATCTGATATTATCAAAGGTAAACATTTTGTTCCTGTTTGCAGCATTCATTTGGCTAAAGGTAAGAAATTTCTTCATAGAGGGTGGTGAATCTTTGGAATTCTCTACTCCAGAGGGCTGTGGAGGCTCAGTCATTGGGTATATTCAAAACAGAAGTCGATAAATTTCTGACTAGTAAGGGCATCAAGGGATATGACGATTGGGCTGGTGAATGGTGTTGAGGCAGAAGATCAGCCATGATCTCATTGAATGGCGGAGCAGGCTTGAAGGGCCAAATGGCCTACTCCTGCTCCTAGTTCTTGTGTTCTTAAACGTTGTCTGAACTTTTACCCTCCAAGTCTCCATGTTTATGGGAATCTACTTAGATAATTTTGGTGGCTAAATTATAAATTGGTGGCCTTTCTTATTGTGATTATATTGGAGTAGGGTTGTAAGCCTGTTCCAGGTCAGGCCTACAACACTATGCCACCTGTGCCCAGTTCCAGAGCACGGTGGCAAAGTGGTTAGCACTGTTGCCTCACAGCGCCAGGGACCCGGGTTCGAATCCAGCCTCGGGTGACTGTGTGGAGTTTGCACATTCTCCCCGTGTTTGCGTGGGTTTTCTCCGGGTGCTCCGGTTTCCTCCCACAGTCCAAAAATGTGCGGGTTAGGTTGATTGGCTATGATAAATTGACCCTTAGTGTTAGGGGGATTAAATACGCGGGGATAGGGTGGGATATGTGTTGGTGTAGGGGTTACAGGGATCGGGTGGGATATGTGTCGGTGCAGGCTCGATGGGCCGAAATGGCCTCTATCTGCACTGTGGGATTTCTGTGATTTCTGTGAACTCCAATAGGTTTGTCAAACAGAATTTCCCTTTCATAAAATGGGCGCATAGTGATGAGTGACTTTTTTTCCAGGAAAAGGTGTGCAGAAATTAAAACCTAGCTTTTGGTCATCTGCCCTAATTTCTCCTAAGATGGCTTGGTGTCAAATTTTGTTTACTATCCTATGAAGCTCCTTGGAAATTTTGCTACACTAAAGGTGCTATATAAATGCACCTTTGTTGTACGGTGGATTTCTGTTGATTAAGAACTGCATTTTAGAAAGAACCTTAAGATGAGTGTTAAGTATTACAAAAGATTTCAGTGAATTTCTAATAAAATTAATTGATTTATTTTGACCTGGGTCAGATAAACTGAAATTGTTATAGTTCAGCTTGTATGCACAAGGACCACGAGCAGTGATTTTAAAAAACGATGTTATCTATTTCAGTCTTGCGAAAATGCCATTGTGTGCTGGAAACCTAGCAAAATCGAAGATGACATTGATCGAATAAAACCAAATGAATCAAATGTGACTATACTGGGAAGATTTGATTACAGTCAGTGTGATATCTGGTACATGAGGTTCTCAATGGACTTCTGGCAGAAGGTAAGAATGAAGTATGCAGAAGTGCACTTAAAATATTCAGTTAAGTATAATTTAGAAGTATATTCCCATTCTGCAGCAGAGTTTACTACTCAATCATTCTGAGGTAAGTGGTTGCCAATAACCCTCCCATAGGTTATGATCTTCCTTGTTTGTTGAAAGAAGTTCAATATCTACACAGAACAATCATGGAGGGGAGGGGGGAGAAGGATTAGGATCACGCAAGTGCTGCTGCCCCTTTATTAAATTTGTGTCGTGGGCAGTCGAGTGGCCTTCTCCTACTTCACTGTTTTGTTAAGGCTTTTTGAGTGGATTGTCGCCATTAATTACTGAAGAGGTTTTTGATCTCCCGATAATAAGTAATATAAGATATCTCTTTGAAATCAACATATTTAAAGATACTATTGTTGTCTTACCTTTTTGTCAGTGGTTTCTTTGAAACTATTCAACTATTACAATCTAGATTTCTTTTTAAAAGATGCTGGCTTTAGGTAATCAAGTTGGAAAACTCTATGTGTGGGACCTTGAAGTGGAAGACCCTCATAAGGCTAAGTTAGTATTTTCTCATCTTATTTTGTAAATGACTTTTGCCAAAATCAAGGCAGCAGATAATGTGGTTTCTCAGGGTTAAGCAGTTCTCCAGCAGTTTTGAAATCATGGACTTACTGCTTTCTATGGAGCCTGCTTTCCAAAAATGTCAAGATTCTGATGAGACATCTTTTACTTAATAAAATGGAGACTACTTTAAGCAGATTTCATTCTTCCACCTCTCACACCCTATATAATTTAACATTTTAAAAAAGCTTTTTTTATTTAGATTTGCTTCCACATAAAAACGAATTGTCCGGTGGTTTAAAATACTGTACATTTAATCTCTTTCCTCCCCCCCCCCCCCCCCCCCCCATTTTAACCATATCAATGGCAACCCTCGCCTGGAGAAGCAGCTAGTTAAACCACTCCTAGGCCTTTGCTGGTGCTGCTCTTAATCAACTGCTTAGTTAATAAGGAATTGCTTGGAGTGACTGAAGCTCAGATTTTCTAGACTTCCGTGTGAGGAAGTGTCTTGACTTTTGTACAGCTGACATTAGAACTTGCAACATGGAGAAGTCCAAGTCCATTCTGTGGCATACCATTTGCAAATACCACCATGGTGAGCTGCTGCACTTTTTTTGATACTGCAATTAAGCTTTCAACTATTTTGTAATTTAATTGTTTTTTTTCTTAGATGCACAACATTGGCTTATCCGAAATGCACTGCAGCCATACGACAAACCAGTTTTAGCAGAGATAGCAGTATTCTCATCGCTGTATGTGATGATGCCACTATCTGGCGCTGGGACAGACTTCGATAAAAAAAAATTAATCATGTTCCAAATTTAGTGAATTTAGCATATTATCTGTGTACCAGTGACATTGAATATTTTCTCAGCTTGCTTTGCCCAGTTATACATTTTGTCAAAGGAATCTTATTGTTTGTGCATATCTGCTAATGCATACTGTGTAGTTGAGTTTGACTTTTCCTTTTGTGCTGCTTGTTGCTTTTATTCTGCTGTCAATAAAATATATTTTTTTATATGTTGTCTGCCTGTATGTATATGCTGTTTATAAATCCTTTGACAATATCATTTACAATTAAAATAAAACCTGTATAAATACGTTTAAACTACTGGGTCCCTCTAAATAACAGTTAACGGCACAATAGCTGATGTCAAAAGCTAAATTATTTTTTTTCCTCTATGGTACCATTGTAGCCTAAGGAATAAGTGCCTAGTCTCCAACCAAATCTTTGTGGGTTTAAGTCCTGGAAAAAGTTGCGTAGATTTACTAGGACATTACCATTGATGAGGGTTTAGTTACGAAGGAAGCCTTGAAGTTGAGGCTTTCTTTATTCTGTGAAGGGTAAGGGATGACCTGATGGAAGTCTTCAAGATTATAAAGGGTTACGGTAAGTTAAGTAACAGATTGTGCCCACTGGATCATATAAATTCTTAGGATCTGAAACAGTATGCGTAGAGCTGTCAGTTACATTTATATAGTACCTTTTTAAAGTACAAAAGCAGTGTAAGGACAATGGACACTGAGCTAAAGGAGGAGTGACCGAACGTTTGGTCAAAGGGGGGGAATTTTGAGAGTCTTCAGAGGAACAGAAGAAATAGGAGTAGGCCATACGGCCCCTTGAGCCTGCTCCACCATTCAGTAAGATCATGGCTGAGCATCTACTTCAACTCCACTTTTCTGCCCTATCCCCATATCCCATGATTCTCTTATGGGGAAAAATTCGTTTGATTTGCGCCTCCTGTTAGTGCCCGGGCTCTGCTAACACCTCCCGCAAAATTCAACGGGAGGTTAGCGACAGCGGTAACAGCGCATCTAGCGATGACGTCATCGCCTTGCGTAGCGCCCCGGCCCCGATCTTTGATAGCGCCGCTGGACGCTATGTCCGACACGGTCCAGGGGGCCTACCTGCGACCGGGGTGGCGCAAATTAAAGGGGAGTTACCGGGTGGCCATTTTTGTTGCTGGCTGCCTGCCAGCACCTGCCCCCATTGCTGCCCCCGGCCTCCTGTGAAGACCCCTCCTACTGCGGGGTGCTGGCTGCGCTCCGTGAGCCCGGCCCTTCTGCCGACACGGGGTGCTGGCTGCGCTCCGTGAGCCCGGCACTTCTGCCGGCACTCTGATCCCTGGTGGGCCGGCCTGCAGTACCGCAGCGTGCCGTGCCGTAGCGCCGCGATATTCACTCATAGCGCCCCAAGAGGGAAGCGGGCTGCTTCCAGTAGCGCTCTGCTTCCCTCTTGGGTCGCTACCAGTGAATTTCGGGCACGGGGGTGCTAATTTTTTTGGGGCGCTAAATCCTTCTGCATATCAACATTTATTTACTAATCTATCACCTTTTTAAAAAAAAAAAAAAAATAAATAATAAAAAAAAAATTCTGCTTTTCTACCGATCAAAGGCGATAATTTTACCCTTCCTCACATTATACTTCATCTGCCACCTTTCCCACTCACTTAACCTGTCTATATCTCTTTGCATCCATACAGCTTACTTTTCCACCTCCTCTTCTTAGGCAGTCCCTCAGAACCGAGGATGACTTGGTTCCACATTAAAAATGAGTTTGCAGGTGACTGATGCTTCCAATGTGGGACCTACAGTCTGTCACAGGTGGGGCAGACGGTTGTAGGGGCAGGTGGTTGAAGGGGCAGGTGGGTGGGGTACTTGGGTTGACGTGTGCTCCTTGCGCTGCCTGCGCTTGGTTTCCGCCTGCTCCCAGCGAAGAGACTCTCTGTTCGGCGCCTTCCCGGATGCTTCTCCTCCACTTTGTGCAGTCTTGGGCCAGGGATTCCCAGGTGTCAGTGGGGATGTTACACTTTTTCAAGGAGGCTTTGAGGGTGTCCTTGAAGCGTTTCCTCTGCCCACCTGGGGCTCTCTTGCTGTGCCAGAGCTCCGAGTAGAGCGCTTGTTTTGGGAGTCTCGTATCGGGCATGCGGACAATGTGACCCGTCCATCGGAGCTGATCGAGCATGGTCAGAGCTTCGGCTGGGGATGTTAGCCTGAGCAAGAACACTGACGGTGCGCCTATTCTGCCAATGGATTTGCAGGATCTTTTGAGGTGCCTGTTGTACATGGTCCATGTCTGTGAGGCATACAGCAGGGCGGGTATCGCTGCTGCCCTGTAGACCATGAGCTTAGTGCCGGGTTTCCTGGTCTTCAAACACTCTCTTCCTCAGGTGACCAAAGGCTGCACTGGCACACTGAAGGCGGTGTTGGACTTCGTCGTCGACATCTGCCCTTGTTGACGACAGTAGGCTCCCGAGGTATGGAAAGTGGTCCACGTTGTCCAAGGCTTTGTCGTGGATTTTGATAATCGGGGGGCAGCACTGTGTGGTGGGGGCAGGGTGGTAGAGGACATTTGTCTTACGGATGTTTCTCGTACGCTTCAGTGAAGGTGTTGACGATGGTTTGGAGTTCGACTTCCGAGTGAGCGCAGACGCAAGCATCGTCTGCATACTGTAATTCGATGACAGAGGATGGGACGATCTTGGATCTGGACTGGAGGCGACGGAGGTTGAACAGTTTCCCGTTAGTTCTGTAAATTAGCTCCACTCCAGTGGGGAGCTTACTGAAGGTGAGATGGAGCATTGCAGCAAGGAAGATCGAGAAGAGTGTTGGTGCAATGACACAGCCTTGCTTGACCCCGGTTCGTATGTGAATTGGGTCTGTGGTGGAACCGTTCGTCAGATCACGGCTTGCATGTCGTCGTGAAGCAGGCGGAGGATAGTGACAAACTTCTGAGGGCAGCCGAATTTGAGGAGGACACTCCATAATCACTCATGGTTGACAGTCTCGAAGGCCTTTGTGAGATCAAAGGCGGCCATGTACAGTGGTTGGTGCTGTTCCCTGCATTTCTCTTGTAATTGACGTGCGGTGAAGATCATGTCCATTGTGCCCCTTAGTGGGCGGAATCCGCATTGCGACTCTGGGAGGAGCTCTTCGGCCACTGGGAGAAGGCGATTGAGGATTCTTGCGATGACTTTCCTTGTGGCGGATAGCAGGGAAACTCCTCTGTAATTACCGCAATTGGACTTGTCACCTTTCTTGAAGATGGTGCTGGATCTCCTGCGCTTTCTCCACCCACCATCTGTTCTTTAGGTCGCAAGTTTTTTGTTGGACCTCGGCCTTCAGGCTTCTGTAGAGCTGCTTTCTTGCTCTCGAGTTCTGTTGCTGTTTCCAGATCAGAAATGCCTTGTGCTTGCAGCTTATTAGCTCCTGGATCTCTTGGTCATTCTCGTCGAACCAGTCTTGGTGTTTCCTGGTTGAGTGACCGAGCGTCTCTTCACAGGTGCTGATTATGGAGGCCTTGAGTGCAGACCAGACGCTGTGGGCACTCTGTGTCTCTGCATCAATGGGAGTCGTCAGGTTGTTTGTGAGGCGCAGGCTGAATAGGGCTTTCCTAGCGGGGTCTTTGTGTGCTGCAGCGTTAATTTTCCTGCGGCATTGTTTCTGCTCCCGCCGCTGTTTTGGGGCTACTTTGATGGAGATGACAGAGCGGATTAGGCGGTGGTCTGTCCAGCAGTCATCAGCTCCTGTCATGGCACGGGTGATGCGGACGTCCTTGCGGTCCCTCGCTCGGACGATGACGTAGTCCAGCAGATGCCAGTGCTTGGAACGAGGGTGCTGCCATGAAGCCTTGTACTTGGCTCTCTGATGGAACAAGGTGTTGGTTATGACGAGGCCATGTTCTAAGCATTGACAGGAGGAGGGTACCATTGGGAGTTGGCTTTCCCTACCCCTTCGCTGCCGATCACACCTCTCCAGAGGTCTGTGTCCTTTCCAACTCTGGCGTTGAAGTCGCCAAGGAGGATCAGCTTGTCGCTCGTTGGGACTCTGGATAGGGATTGTTTGAGGCTGGAGTAGAATTCCTCTTTGGTCTTGTCTGTGGCTTCCAGTGTTGGGGCATACGCACTGATGATCGTAGCGCACTGATTTCTGGCTAGGGTGAGTCGAAGAGTCATGAGGTGCTTGTTTATACCGCTAGGGGAGTCTCTGAGATGCCCGACCAGTTCATTTTTTATGGCGAAGCCTACCCCATGGAGGCGGCGTTCTTCGGGTTTGCCTTTCCGGAAGAAGGTGTAACCACCTCCTTGCTCCTTGAGCTGGCCTTCCCCTGCCCGCTGGGTCTCGCTTAGGGCGGCGATGTCAATGTCGAAGCGTCTGAGCTCCCGGGCAACGATAGCAGTACGCCGTTCCGGTCTGTCACTGTTCGGGTTGTCCATGAGGGTCCTGACATTCCAGGGCCCGAATTTCATTTTAAAGGGTGGAAGATACCTTTGCGTGAATTCTTTAAACGTGGGGTGGCCGTTGCACACCAGCTACCACACGGGCTTGACAGAGCAAGGTCTTGGTCCAATGGCACGGGGATCCAAGACGATTGGAGACCAGGCTCTGCTACAATGGCCTAGCACACACACACACACAAACCGACTGCTACTGTCGTCTTCCCTCCTTCCCGCAGGTCCTCTCTGCTTGGGTTTCGTAGGATGCATTGTGGTCCTCTTGACCTCGCTGTTGGCCCGTGCCACACCTTCCCTGGGCCTTGACCCCGCTGCTGGTCCACGCTGCGTCATTCCTGGGCCTTGACCTCGCTGCTGGCCTCGTCCTTGTTCCTGGGTCCCGGCCTTGGACATGAATGATATTGTCTCTCGCAGGATCAAATTGGCACTGATATTCTCGCGATCCCTGGTCCCGAGCTCCACTCGCGATCCACTAGTCACTAGATCACTAGTCTAATGGAGAAGCATAGTCTTGACGGCGGAGAGGTCTGGGAATTTGGGAGCTAAGTTTAAGTGAAGAGCCAGTGCGCACTGAGAACAAAGAACAGGCATGGTTGGGGGATGTGCAGGGGGGCATCTTTTACCTGGTTTACAGTAATTTACCTGGTCAGCAGCCTTTGCCTGCACTGTGACCGATTCCAATTTTATACCTGGTTTACGGTAACTTACCTGGTCAGACAGCTTTTGCAGTGCACTGTAAACCAATTTCCAAACAGCGGTTTCGAATCGCTAAACCCCACCTTCCAGTGCTGACTGGAGGAACTTATAATTAATGATATATTAAAACGGACAAAATGGTCTGGATGCGAGAAAATCAAACTTTATTAACTAAAGAAAACTACACCACACGATCAAAGTAAAATTGCTTAACGGGGAAGGCAGATGGTAAAAACGAGGGATAAATGACTACAATGTAAGTCTTACAATCTTAGCAATTTCCCTTAAATTACCACCCCTCTAACTCCTTACTAGATTGCCTTGCTGAGGAGTCAGAAACCTGCTCACCTGTGGTCCAGAGAGAGAGAAGAGCTCACCTGCGGTCCAAGGAGAAAGAGAGAGCTTCTGAGAAGCTATCTTTATATCCTGTGAGCTCCTGCTGTTTTTGGCGCTGAAAAGGTCTGTGTGCAAATTCGTGCCAAAAAGTTTGAATACACAAGAGAAAGGCCATGATTGGCTGACTCAAACGGGCTTGGAGTGGTTTGAATGTGTCTTCGTTCTGGGGCTGAAATGTTCCCGCCCACATCTGGAGTTTCTGGGCTAACAAAAGGGAGTAATGGGTGATTCAAAAACCCATTCATTCTAAACTGTTCCCTATCAAAGTCCTTTCCATAGTTTCGGTGTGTCTCATTGTGTGTAAGGGGCTTTGAATGGGTTGGATTACTAGGTAAACAGAAGCCCTTTGTCCTGCGGTCATTGAAACCGCAGCTTGAGTGGATAATTCTTTGTCAACAAGACAGCAGTCTCAGTAAATAAACATCGATTGTCAGCAGGGAAGGGAAACTCCTGTTTTTGATTGACGGAGTCTGGCTGCCACTGCTTGACCCTCCCACTTTTCACAGACATCCACGAGCTGCTTTTCCCAGCCCCATTGTCCTGGCCGTGCTTTTCTGACGGCCATTTTTAAACCCACTTTGAAATGACCAAACTCCAGGGAACAATTTTATTAATAAAATGTACTGTCTTAAAGTGTGCAAATTTTTCCACGAAGTTCCTCGGTGTTGTCCACGCGCTGCAATGCAGTCTTTTGCGGTTCTGGGCATGTTTTAAAACATTGTCCAACCCAGAGGCAATTTAAAGTCACGCACAGTCTCTGTCCATGATGTAGATAAATACCTCCAGTATCTTCGGGGCTGAGGGGATTTTTTGTGAACCCCTACAGATGGGCAGTTGGCTCAGGTAACTTTAACCTTGCAGCTTGAACTTGCAGTTAGGGATAAAAATGCACCCACTATTTGAGCCAGGGGAACTTAAACAGCAGAAGAGAGGAGACTGGGGGGAAAGAGAGGAAAGGATGGCAATGGATTGTCAAGGATGGCAAAGGCACTCCCTAGGGAGCTGCCAGCACAGGAGCCATCTTGCTTCCCACCTAGCTTTGTATCGTCGGTAAACTTGGATACCTTGCACTCAAACCCCTCATCTAAGTCATTGATTATAGATTGTAAATAGCTGAGGCCCAAGGAGAGGGAGGTAGAGGGCATTTGGGAAGAAATGATACAAGGGCAGTCAGAATGTGTGTGGGGTGGGGGGGATTATAGAGAAAGAAGGAACAACACCATGGAGGACTTTAAACACAAGGATGAGAATTTTAAATGAGGCTTTTGAGCCCAGGAGCCAATATTGGTTAGTGAAGACAGGCAATGGGTGAGCAGGATTTGGTGTGGGATAGAATACAAGCAGCAGAGTTTTGGATGAGCTGAAGTTTACGATAGTGAATGATAGGATGCCAGAGGATCATTGAAGTTCTCAAGTTTGTTGGTGACAAAGGCGTGAATGGGCTGAAGTAGGGTTGGAGCTGTGTGATCTTTGTAATAGAGCACGAGGTTGGAAGCTCAGCTCAGGGTCGAAAGGGACACCGAGGTTGGAAGCAGTCTGGTTCAGCTTGAGGCAGTAGCCGTAGAAGGGGGTGGAGTTGGTGGCAAGGGAATTTGTAGCAGAGGCCAAAGACTATGGCTTTAACCTTCCCAGGGGTTAGCTGGAGGAAGTTACTTCTCAGCCATGACTGGTGGTCGGACAAGCAGTATGATGGCAGACGCAGCAGAAGGGTTGAGAGAGATGAAGAACTAGAACTGACTGTCATCTGTCTACATGTGGAAGCTGACCCTGTGGCTTCAGATGATGCCGGGGCAGCATGTAAATGAAGAGGAGACCAAGCATGGATTCTTGGGACTTTAGAGTTGACTGCAAGGGGGTGGGAATAGCCGAATCAGGCTATGATTGAATAGGTAACAGTGGAACCAACAAGGGAGGAGAGGCAATAATAAAAACAGAAAATGCTGGAAATACTCAGGTCAGGTAGCATCTGTGGAGAGAGAAACAGAGTTAACGTTTCAGGTCAATGACCTTTCGTCACAACTGGAAAGTTAGAGATGTAACAGATTTTAAGCAAGTGCAGAGGCAGGGAAAGAGGGGAGGGGCAGGAAAGAACAAAAGGGAAGATTTGTGATAGGGTGGAAGGCAGGAGTGATTAAATGACAAAAGATATGAAAGTACAAAGCAAAGGGAGATGGTAATGGAACAAGTAAAGAAACAAAATATGGGTCTAGAAGAGGTGTAAATGGGAATGGTAGAATCATCAACAGCTGCCATGTGAAAAAATAGGGGCAGAGGTTATGTTCTGAAATTGTTGAACTCGATGTTGAGTCCAGAAGGCTATAAAGTGCCTAATAGAAAGATGAGGTGCTGTACATTGAGCTTCGTTGGAACAGTGAAAGAGGCCGAGGTCAGAGTGGGAGTGGAGCGGAGAATTAAAGTGACAGGCAAGGGAGGAGAGGCATTGGAGAAGGATAATGAGACCACTGTCAAAGCCAGCAGAGATGATGAAGGATAATGCACCAATCACGGAAACTCATCAGGGACTTTGGTATGGGTTGTTTAAGTGTTGTAGGAGGGATAAAAGTCTGATTGGAGGGATGGAAATGAACCAGTGGTTAGTGAGGACGGCGGAGGAGGGGGTGACTGTTAGGGGTACAGTGTCTGAGGAAAGGAAACCATTTACAATATTGGCTAATATGGTCACCAATGGCATCTTTTTTGCATGTGAACGTGGCATGTTATCCCTCTTTGTTCTTGATCTCTGCCTTTTGTTGCAGTTGACCATTCCTTTCTTCACCACCTCTCTCTTGTGGGGCTGCCCCTTGTTTGTTGATTCCTACCTATCCCAACTTAACCAGTTCATTATGCAGGGGCAGGAGGAGAAGTCAATCAGGTGGGGGCACAGTGGTATACAGTTGGGTGGAAGTGGCTCCGCGAGTCCTCAACATTGAATCCAGACACCATAAAGTCTCCTGGCTTTTCAGGCCAATGTCGAGGAAATACGCTGATCACTTATCATCCACTACTCCTCCCACTCCTCTCCCCCCCCCCCCCTCTCAACTGACCATCACTTGAAGGAAGCTCTGAGGGAAGCAACGGCACAGAATGTACTCCGGGGAGGTCACTTCAATATCCACCACCAAAAGTGGCTTGGTACTACCACCACTGGCTGTCCTGGCTGGAGTCCTGAAGGATATATTTGCCAGACTGGGCCCGCATCAGGCGGTGAAGGAACCAACATGAAGTAACCTAGTTGACCACATCCATACCAATGTACCTGTCACAGATGTGTCTGTCCACGATAGCACTGACCATCACACAGCCTTTATGAAGACAAAGTCTTGTCTCCATAATGAGGACATCTTCCATTGTATAGTCTGTCACTATTGCAGTGTAAGTGGGACACACGAAGGACAAATCTAGCCCAAAACGGAGTTTGGCTCACCAGCAGCATAATTATATACCAGCACCATCTGCAACTTCATGGCCCGCCATATCCTTCAAGCTTTGACAATCATTAAGTTGGGAGACTAACTCTTGCTCAATGTGGAATGTAAAAGGGCATGCCAGGAGCAGCACCAGACATACCACAGAATGAGGTCCTAACCTAGTGAACCCACTACACAGGACTACCTGCACGCTAAACACTAAAAACAAGCTATAGAAGAGCTAGGCAATCCGACATCCAACAGATCAAAGCAAAGCTCTGTAGTCCATAACATCTAGTCAAAATTGGTGGTGGACAACCAGGCAGCTAACACGGGGAAGAGGCTCCATGAACATCCCGATCCTCAACCATGGTGGAGCCAGTATGCAAGAGGCAAGGCTGAATTGTTTGATCCACCACAGACCTCATGAAGTCGCCACTATCATAAATGCCAGTGTCCACCCAATTCAATTCACTCCATGTGACATTAAGAGCTGAGTGCACTGAACAACATCCTGGCTGTAATGCTGAAGACCTGTGCACCAAAGCTAGCCACTCCCCTAGCCAAGCTGTTCCATTACAGCTATGAGACCAGAAGATTGCCCAAGTCTGTTCCAGCCACAGAAAACAGGATACATTTAATCCAGCCAATTATTGCCCTATTAGCCTCCTCCCAACCATCAGGAAAGTGATGGAAGGAATCATCAATAGTGTCATCAAGCAACACTTATTCACCAATAACCTGCTCACTGATGCTCAATTTGGGTTCCACCAGAACCATTTGGTTTCACCAGAACTACTTGGTTTCAAACCTCATTACAGCCTTAACCCAGACATGGATGCAAGAGCTTAATGTCAGAAGAGAGGCGAGAGTGGCTGACTTCAATACCAAGCTAGCATCGTGTTCGGCACTAAGGCACACCAGTAAAACTGATGTCGGAGATGGTCAAAGGGAAAACCCTCCAGTGCTTCAGTTATACCTGACATAAGGCTGTTGTCAGAGGCCAATCATTGCAGTCACTGGACATTGCTGCAGGAGTTCCTTAGGGAAGCATTCTTAGCCTAACCTTCTTCAGCTGTTTCATAAATGTCCTTCCCTATGTCATAAGTTCAGAAGTGGAGTTGTTCACTGACGATAGCTCAATTTTCAGCTTCATTTACAACTCCTCCGATAATGAGCAGCCTACGCCAGCCTGCAGCAGGACTTAGATAATATCCAGGCTTGGACTGACAAGTGGCAGATAATATTCATGCTGCCGAAGTGCCTGGTATGACCATTTCACACAAACAAACAAAAAGACCAGCCATCTCCCCCCTAATCTGTAATGTCGCCAGCATTACCGATTACCCTACCATCAACATCTTGGGGGCCCACCACTGCCCAGAAGCTTAAATGGACCAGCCATATCAACACCATGGCTACAAGAGCCTGACCTCTGCTGGAGGAAAATGTACAATTAAATAATTGTCAGATTTCCTTTTAGTTTCAAAAATTGAAATGTGGTCAGAAAATTAACTTCTACAAGTGTGGAGTTTCATTCCTTCAGATTTTAATTTTTGTTGGAGATTTAAAAAAATTATACTTTTTTACTTTTACATTCTGTCTCTTTTATCGTTCTCTTTTAATTCAATCTATCTTTCCCTCTTTGTTTTGCTTTCTGTACCTGATTTGACATTGAATTCAGTATTCTAACCGTAATTTCCTGGTTCAGACTCTGCGCTGCTTATTAACAATTCTTCAATCTGATTGGTTAAGGAGATACACAGGCGCTTTTGTTCTCTCCCAGCCCTGCCTTTTGATCTATTTCATTTCCTTTCCAGTTTTGAAAAAGGGTTAGACCCGAAACGTCGACTCTATTTTCTCTCCACGGATGTTGCCTGGCCTGCTGAGTTTTTCCAGCATTTTCTGTTGTTACGCAGGCCAGGCTACGCATGCGCAACCTGGAAACGGTTCGACACGTTACCACGACCTTTAAAATCAAACTTCACCTTTAACGAGTACGCACAGGGATCTTTCCAAAACAACATGCACGGAACCTACACTTAATTTAAGAAGAGTATTTTCTAGTGATATTTATGGATAACAGTCCGTTTTGCTAGAGAGCCGGTAATGAAATCAACTTTCACCAGGAGTCAAACGTCAATGAAATAAATAACAAAGGATTAAAGTTGCTGGGAAGCAACTGTAACGGATTACGGAATTTAGCGGCTATTCATAACGTAATCGGTGCAAAGGTACTAAACGCAAAAAAACCGTGAGAGCGACTCTTCACCGGAGTTCGGTGGGGGCTTCCGGCATTTGTGGTTGCCATAGTCACAGTGGTCTGCAAACTGTTTCCGGGTGTGAAAGGTCGGAGGGCGGACCCTGCGGGGGCGCCGCTGCTTCCAGACGTTGTGGGTTCGAGAAGCTTCTGCCCCTTGGTAAGTGGCCGCGGGGCGAACGGCGAGCGACAGTAACAGTGACATGTCAGAGACTGGCGAGAGCTGGGCTCTTAGAGAGGGACGGCACATTTGGTGAGATAATGTTCGGATGCTTGGTTGCGGGTCGATTGGTAAGTTTATTTTGATTCAACACTTGTGCACACTACATGCACAATTGGGATTTAATAGTTTATTTTTAAACAAATATTTGTGGGTGCTGAAAGCGAGGCAATACTTTTGGATCTGTGAAAAGTTACATTATTGGAAGCAGGGAAGAATAAAAGCTGTGTCTTGAAAAACAGAATTGAAGTCAATTGATCATTGTAATCTTTGACATATTTTTGGAAATGCTTGACTGTTGTGGTTGGGGAGTGCTTATTTTTAGCTTCTAAATAAGACCAGGAGATCCAGGAGCTAATAAGCCGCAAGCGCAAGGCATTCCTGATCTGGAAACAGCAACAGAACTTGAGAGCAAGAAAGCAGCTCTACAGATGCCTGAAGGCCGAGGTCCAACAAAAAACTCGCATCCTAAAGAACAGATGGTGGGTGGAGAAAGCGCAGGAGATCCAGCAGCTAGCCGACAGCCACGACGTGCGTGGATTCTTTAGCGCAGTCAAGATAATCTATGACCCAAGCACCCAAGGCCCTACCCCACTGCGGGCCAAGAATGGAGAGGTACTCATCAAGGACAGAGAGGCAGTCACTGCTCGCTAGAAGGAGCACTTCGAAGATCTCCTTAACCGAGACTCTGTCTTCGACGTGAGTGTCCTCAACTCCATCCTGCAGCATGCTACCCGCCGCCACCTCAGCACAATCCCAGCCCGGCATGAGGTTGAAAAGGCCTTCTGACAACTGAAGAACAACAAGGCCTCAGGAGCAGATGGAATCCCCACTGAGGCACTAAAGCATGGCGGAGAAGCACTACTGGCGCGAATTCATGAACTCATTTATCTGGAAGGAGGAGAGCATGCCAGGGGATCTCAGACGCCGTAATTGTGACCATCTTCAAGAAAGGTGACAAGTCCGATTGCGATAATTACAGAGGAGTTTCCCTGCTGTCTGCCACAGGGAAAGTCATCGCAAGAATCCTCCTCAATCGCCTCCTCCCAGTGGCCGAAGAGCTCCTCCCAGAGTCGCAATGTGGATTCCGCCCACTAAGGGGCACAATGGACATGATCTTCACCGCACGTCAATTACAAGATAAATGCAGGGAACAGCACCAACCGCTGTACATGGCCTTCTTTGATCTCACAAAGGCCTTCGAGATTGTCAACCGTGAGTGATTATGGAGTGTCCTCCTCAAATTCGGCTGCCCTCAAAAGTTTGTCACCATCCTCCACCTGCTTCACGACGACATGCAAGCCGTGATCCTGACCAACGGTTCCACCACAGACCCAATTTACGTACGAACCGGGGTCAATCAAGGCTGTGTCATCGCACCAACGCTCTTCTCGACCTTCCTTGCTGCAATGCTCTATCTCCCCCTCAGTAAGCTCCGCACTGAAGTGGAGCTAATTTACAGAACAAACAGGAAACTGTTCAACCTCCGTCACCTCCAGTCCAGATCCAAGGTCGTCCCATCCTCTGTCGTCAAATTACAGTATGCAGACGCAGATGACACTTGCGTCTGCGCTCACTCGGAGGTCGAACTCCAAACCATCGTAAACACCTTCACCGAAGCATACGAGAGCATAGGCCTTACGCTAAACATCCGTAAGACAAAGGTCCTCTACCAACCTGCCCCCGTCACACAGTACTGCCCCCCGATTATCAAAATCCACAACAAGGCCTTGGACAACGTGGACCACATTCCATACCTCGGGAGCCTACTGTCAACAAGGGCAGACGTCGACGACGAAGTCCAACACCGCCTTCAGTGTGCCAGTGCAGCCTTTGGTCACCTGAGGAAGAGAGTGTTTGAAGACCAGGACCTCAAACCCGGCACTAAGCTCATGGTCTACAGAGTAGCAGTGATACCCGCCCTGCTGTATGCCTCAGAGACATGGACCATGTACAGCAGGCACCACAAAACACTGGAGAGGTACCACCAACGCTGCCTTCGCAAGATCCTGCAAATCCTTTGGCAGGATAGGCACACCAACGTGAGTATTCCAGCTCAGGCCAACATCCCCAGCATCGAAGCTTTGACCGCGCTCGATCAGCTCCGATGGATGGGTCACTTTGTCCGCATGCCCGATACGAGACTCCCGAAATTAGCGCTCTACTCGGAGCTCCGGCACGGCAAGAGAGCCCCAGGTGGGCAGAGGAGACGCTTCAAGGACATCCTCAAAGCCTCCTTGAAAAAGTGCAACATCCCCACTGACACCTGGGAATCCCTGGCCCAATACCGCACAAAGTGGAGGAGAAGCATCCGGGAAGGCGCCGAACACCTCAAGTCTCTTCACTGGGAGCAAGCGGAAGCCAAGCGCAAGGAGCGCATGTCAACCCAAGCACCCCACCCACCCGCCCCTTCAACCACCGTCTGCCCCATCTGTGACAGAAACTGTAGGTCCCGCATTGGACTAATCAGTCACCTGCGAACTCATTTTTAATGTGGAAGCAAGTCATCCTCAGTTCCGAGGGACTGCCTAAGAAGAAGAAGACGACGATTTTTGGATCTGTGAAAAGTTACATTATTGGAAGCAGGGAAGAATAAAAGCTGTGTTTTGAAAAACGATCAATTGACTTCAATTCTATTGTAATCTTTGACATATTTTGGGAAATGCTTGACTGTTGTGGTTGGGGTGTGCTTATTTTTAGCTTCAAAATTACCTGTATTAAGGGCAAGAAGGCATTATTTGAAAAAATAAAATAAACGTGCAGATTTCATACAAAAGCAGAATACTGCAGATGCTGGAAATCTGAAATAAAAACAGAAAATGCTGGAAATACTCAGCAGGTCAGGCAGCATCTGTGGAGAGAGAAACAGAGTTAACGTTTCATCGACCTAAAATGTTAACTCTGTTTCTCTCTCCACAGATGTTGCCTGACCTGCTGAGTATTTCCAGCATTTTCTGTTTTTAGTGCAGATTGTATGATTGTTTAAAAAGCAGCTATTTATTGGCCCTGAATTTGCGGTCAGAGGCGTATACACCTCTGAGCTGCAAAATATTTCCAAACTTGTCTCTTGGCACCACAGCTACGGAAAGTTCGGGTCCTGGGCCTGCAGGTACACGCCTACGTAGAGGCCCACGATCCCAGGGACGCAGGCGGTTTGTAAGTGTCCCTGGGGTCACGTGGGCCAGGTCCTCCAATGAGAAAAGAGGATTCCGTTGCAGTTATTTACGAATGGAATCTCCATAAATCCTACAGGAATCTGCAAATAATTAAACTATTTAGACAACTCTAATAAATACAAATGTCCTGAATTTCAAATTTAACTAATAATCCCTTAATTACACCAAATACAATTAAAAAAAATTAATATTTACACCAAATACAATAAATTTTTAAAGTATTTTTGAAAAATAATTTTAAACATTTTAATCCAGGCCAATATTTGCATAAACGAATTTAAGTGTTTGTGCATCATTTTTTATTAAAAAAATTTTAATTTAAAATTTATAATAACCAAGTTTTGTGGGCATTTGCTGGGCAGTAGTTGGGCAAATAGCCCAACTCTGCACCGGCGAAAGTGATTTCTCAGTCGGTTCGGTAGATCTGTCAAGGCATACCTTGACAGATCGCAAGTTCCGGGTTTTCGCGCATGTGCAGAGCATGCGGAAACCCGGAATTTGCGGGGCGCAAACAGAAGGATTAGGATGGCGTACGCACTATCGGGCCTCACTCTCCTCTGCAAAATCGCCCAGTCCTCCAGGATCATCTTGGAATGTAAAGATAACACCCGGCTTCTTTTTTCCACTATAAACTTTCTCCATAAACCCCTCTCCCGTGCCCCCTTCTCCCTCACCTCCAGCAACAAGTGTGAGGAGTTCATGGATTTCTTTGTCACTAAGATTGAGACTGTCTGTTCAGCTGATTTTGCTGCACTCCCTCTTCCCTGTGCTAGCCCTTAACCCGCATCTTTCATTCGTTTCTTTCCTATCTCTCCTCATTCTCCCTCCGAGCTCATCCTGTCCATGAGGTCCACCTCGACAACAACAGCTTGATTTTACATAAATTCTTTAACGTAGCAAAATATCCCAAGACACTTTGCAGGAGCGTTATTAAACAAAATTTGACACCAAGCCACATGAGATATTGGGACGGGTGACCAAAAGCTTGGTCAAAGAGTTAGGTTTTAAAGAGCATCTTAAAGGGGGAGAGAGAGGTGGCGAGACAGAGAGGCTCAGGGAGAGAATTCCAGAGCCTAGGGCCTAGGAAGCTGAGGCCACCAATGGTGGAATGATTAAAATTGGGGATGTGCAAGAGGCCAGAATTGGAGGAGCGCAGATATCGTGACGAGTTGTTTTGTAGGCAATGTTCCGCTACTTTTTTTGACATTATCTGGAAGACATGGCGTCCGGTTCCACATGTATGCTAACAACACCCAGCTCTACCCACCACATCAGCTGGGGAATTTAAATTCAATTAAATAAATCTGGAATAAAAAGCTGGTATCAGTAATGGTGACCACGAAACTACTGGATTGTTGTAAAAACCCATCTGGTTCACTAAAGTCCTTTTAGGGAAGGAAATCTGCCATCCTTACCCGGTCTGGCCGATATGTGACTCCAGACCCACAGCAATGTGGTTGACTATTAACTGCCCTATGAAATGGCCTAGCAAGCCACTCAGTTGTTTTCAAGAAGGCAGCTCACCACCACCTTCTCGAGGGCAATTAGGGATGGGCAATAAATGCTGGCCTTGCCGGCGACGTCCACATTCCCGTGATTGAAGTAAAAAAAAATCAAACTGATTGTCTGACATCCAGTCCTGGATGAGCTGCAATTTTTCCCAGTTAAACACTGGGAAGACCAAAGCCATCATCTTCGGTACCCATGACAAACTCCGTACCCTTGCTATTGATTCCATTCCCCTCCCCTGCCATTGTCTCGCATTGAAGCTGACCGTTTACAACCTCGGTGACCTATTTGACACCAAGCTGAGCAACGGACCCCATACCCCCACCATCACGAAGACCACCTACTTCCACCTCTGTTCTTGCCTCTGCTGAACTGTTGCTGAGACCCTCATCCATGCCTTCATCACCTCCAGACTCGACTAATCCAGTGCTCTCCTGCCAGGTCTCCCATATCTTAACCCACACCATGTCCCACCCACCCATCACCCCAGTGCTCGCTGATATACATTGACTCCCGGTTCCCTACAATTTAAAATTCTCACCTTTGTGTTCAAATCCCTTCATGGCCTCATTATCCCTTGTCTCTATAACCTCCTCCAGCCCTACAACCCACCACGATCTCTGCGTTCCTCCAACTCTGGCCACTTGTGCATCCCTAATTTCCTTCGCCCCACCACTGGCAGCTGTGCCTTCAGTCACCTAGGCTGTAAGCTCTAGAATTCCCTCCCCAAACCACTCAGCCTCTCCACTTTAGTTCCTTTAAGACGCTCCTTAAAACCTACCTCTTTGACCAAGATTTTATTTACTCCTATTCTTCTTTCGCTCATGTCAATTTTTGTATGATAACACTTCTGTGAAGTGCCTTTTGATTTTTTTCTATGTTAAAGGTGCTATATAAATGCAAGTATTTGTTGTATAATACGAAGTGCAGGCTGCATTGCTTTCAGATTTTTCAACCAGTTTTCACTTAAAAAAAAAAATAAATAAATAAAAACAGAAAATGCTGTAAATACTCCGCAGGACAGGCAGCATCTGTGGAGAGAGAAACAGAATTAACATTTCAGGTCGATGACCCTTCGTCAGAACCTGAAACATTAACTCTGTTTCTCTCTCCACAGATGCTGCCTGACTTGCTGAGTATTTACAGCATTTTCTGTTTTTATTTCAGATTTCCAGCATCCGCAGTATTTTGCCTTTTTCACTTTTACTTGGGTTTTACAGATTTCTTGCCTGAGAATTGGCAGACGTATCAACTTAGGATTTTAAAAAATTCTATAAAATAGGTTTACTGAGTTTCATGATACTTGGTTCAGTGCACTACTATTAGTTCAGCAAATAGAAATTGCGGTGTGATCCGTAATGTTTTCTCCCTTGAAAAGGTTTGTATACTGTAGAAAAATAATAAGACTGTATATAACTACTAGACATGAAAAAGTTATGTTTTCATAGTTAAATAATTTTCACAAGGTAGAGATTTTTAAAAAATCAACTAAAAGGAACCCCACCAATCATACAAATCAACATCAAGATATTCAACAACTACAACTTGCATTTATATAGCATCTTTAACATTACACAATGACCTAAGTCACTTTACCGATGCAGGGGTTGCCTCTTTGTTCTGGATTCCCCCACCAGAGGAAATAGTTTTTTTCTACCTACCCTATTGAAACTCTTATCATTTTAAACATCACAATTAGATCACTCCTCAACCTTCTAAACTCAAGGGACTACAAGCCAAGTTTATGCAACCTGTCCATATAATTTATCTCATAATCTGCACTGTTCACCCTCCAAGGCCGATATATCTTTCTTGAAGTGCGGTGCCCAAAACTCAATGCAGTACTCCAAATGGGGTCTGATCAAATGAATAACGAAAGCATAAATTCTTCACTTTTGTATTGCAAGCCCCTTGAGATAAAGGCCAACATTCCATTAGACATTTTGATTACTTTTGTTAGCTGAGCATTTGCTTTTAGTGATTTATGCATAGACACCTAAATGCCTTTGAACCTCCAGTTCCTAGTCACCATTAAGAAAATATTCCAATTTGTCTTTCTTGGATCCACAGTAGAAGACCTCACAGTTCCCCACATCGAACTCCATCTGCCACAGTTTTGCCCACTCACTTAATCTGTCTATGTCCCTTTGTGACTTCCTGCTCCCATCTATTGAACTTACTGTGCCTCCTAACTTCGTTTCATGCAAATTTGAATAGACAACTCTCTATTCTTTTATCCAAGTCATTGCTAAATATTTTTTTATCCAAGTCATTGCTATACAGGAAACTCTCATTTAAACGGCACCTAAATATCCGGAATTCTCTATTAACCGGCAAAATTCTCACTCCGAAAATAACACCTCAATAACCGGCAATGTTGCCGAGTCCGAGTCTCCCGCAGTGGCCGAGTTAGTCAGTGGGGGTAGTTCTCCAAACTGCCACTGCTCGGCTTCTTGGCACTGTCGGAAGTCCGAACACCTCAATACCCCTGTAACAGGAGCCTGACTCTCCCGCGCTGCCGGTAGTCTCTTCTGATCCGCCATTTTACAGGGGTACTGTGCGTCTCCCATGCTGCTGGTAGTCATTGCATTGCATTACCCTCAACTGGCAGTACTGTACTTAATCAAGCATCTTCCACCAGCCATTTAACACAACATTCTCTAGGGGAGTACCCAATTACTGTATACTGCACATTTCTTGATTTTTTTATTTTTCATTGTTAAAAATAGCCTCGGTAGATAACCATCTCCGTCATCCGGAATTTTTGATTAACAGGCAACACGCCGGTCCTGTCAGTGCCGGATACCAAAGAGTTTCCTGTATATGGTGAAAAGCTGAGGCCCCAGTACAGATCTCTGGGGAACACCACTTGTCACATACTGCCGATCAAAGTACATTCTCCTTATCCCTACTCTTCATGTCCTACATCCCAACCAATTACTAACCTAGATCACAAGGTTACCTCCAATTCCATGCACTTTTATTATTGCTAATAATCTCTTGTGAGGAACATTATCAAATGTCTTCTAGAAGTCCATATAGACAACATTGATACACACACTGGTTTCAGGGGCATAAGGTGGTTAAGTCTTATTGTAGTGCACTTTGAAGTTGCTTAGGATTATACAGGTAAAAAAAAATGCACAAACTCAGCTGCTAACATCTTCTGTAGGATTGTTTTCCTTTGTAGATGTGTTATCTTTGGATTAGAATGCTGTAATAACTGATACTACTCCCTGGGTTAATGGCAGTTTCAGCGGTAGGTGGGAAGTGGAATTCTCTACCACAGAAGGCACTTGAGGCCAATTCATTAAATATATTCAAGAAGGAGTTAGATATATTTCTTAAGGCTAAAGGGATATGGGGAGAAGGCAGGGACAGGTTACTGAGTTTGGATGATCAGCCATGAGCTCATTGAATGGCGGAGCAGGCTCGAGGGGCCGAATGGCCTACTCCTGCTCCTACCTTCTATGTTTATATGTTTCTATAATGTACATGTGTGGCTGTGCAGCAAATTTAAAGGGACCGTGCGCCAAAAAAAAAGTTAGAGGGAACATTGTTGATACCAGAACTGAGTGGTTATAACTATTGTGAAGAAGAAGCTGGGTCTCTTTAGAGGTCTTTATAGTTATGAAGGGATTCGATGGCGTAGATGTAGAGAAGATGTTTCCACTTGTGGTGGAGTCCAAAACTAGGGGCCATCAATATAAGAAAGTCACTGATAAATCCAATAAGGAATTCAGGAGAAACTTCTTTACTCAGAGAGTGGTTAGAATGTGGAACATGCTACCACAGGGAGTAATTGAGGCGAATAGCAAAGAGGCATTTAAGGGGAAGATGGATAAGTACATGAGAGAGAAAGGAATAGAAGGATATATTCATGTGGAGCATAAAAACTGGCATCGACCTGTTGGACTGAATGGCCTGTTTCTGTGGTGTAAATATTGTGTAATACTATGTAATGGGACATCACTGTTCATAGTAGAAACATTGCTTATGATCATCTCCTTGGAGCCACTCCTTTTTCTACAAAAATGGAGTCAGCCCAAATTGAGTGTGTTTGTGTAAACATTGGGAGAATAGGAAACTGCTACTAGTTGATCTCACATGGCATTGCTCTTGAACAAAATGGAAAAGAAAATTTGCATCTCTTTTTCTGTGTGTCTTCCCCATCTTTTTAACTCTTATCTCCCCCTCATGCTGTTGTTGTGAAAATGTTGGAATATATCTTGGGCTTGTATTTCTTGTATTCTGTGTTCACTAATGGGGTTTTTCTCCCTTGCCCAGGTGCAGACAGATGCACAACTAGTTTCAGAGGGGAAATTTGTATTTAACCTCCCTGATTATGAGAATGTCAATCACGTGGTGGTCTTTATGCTGGGGACAACACCATTCCCTGTAGGAGCAGGAGGATCTGTGTATTTCTCATATCCAGACAAGAGTGGAATGCCAGTGTGGCAGTTGCTGGGATTCATAACTAATGAAAAACCTAGTGCAATCTTCAAAATCTCACGTTTAAAGACAGGTAAGTAGAAGTGGCCTATCAATGTGGTGATTCTTTTATTAATGTTGATAGAAAAAGAACATGCATTTATATAGACGTTCTCAGTACACACAAGTGCTTTACAGCCAATTGCAGTAATTACTTTTGAAATGTAGTTACTGTTATGTAGGCAAACGCAGCAGCCAATTTTCACACAGCAAGGTCCCACAAACAGCAATGAGGTAAATGACTAGCTGATCTGTTTTGGTGCTGTAGGTTTACGGATAAATGTTTGCCAGGATACTGGAGAATTCTCCTGCTCTTCGTCGAATAGTGTCGTGAGATTTTTTATGTCCACCTGAAAAGACAGTGCCTTGATTTAACATCTCATCCAAAAGATACCACCTCCATCAATGCAGCACTCCCTTAGTACTGTAAGAAGTTTGATTTCTGACTCTAAATACGGATGTAACTCCTATTGTTTATTGTATGAGACCAAGCCCAGATACACACAATATTTTTAAACAGTAGACATAGAGAAATCAACCATTTTTCCCTGGGTAGAAACTTGTCATTGTTGTTCCTTTCCAATCTTGCTTTTCTCTACAAATTGTTAAAGAAAGCTCAAGATCTTTATAGGCCACTTCTCACAAACATTGTCATTGCTGATTCATTATGGCATGACAAGTGTTATTGTGAACAAGACCCCTAGAAAGGATGTATTTCCTACAAAACAACAGATACCAACTTGTTTTTATCCTGTCTTCCATTGTTCCATTATCTCAAAACTGCCTTGGTTAACAGTTTCCTATGTGGCCATGAAAACAAGTCAAGAGACACAAATCTTACACATCCTCTGTTTCAGCAAACTATTAAACCCACAGATACAAAAGCAAAATACCTTCCCCTTTCTGACCCCAATTGATTAGTCCTCAGCAAAGGCCTGAGCTTCATCCCCATACGCCCCCACCTCAATGAATTTCGAGCTCGGCACGACGCTCAGCTCTTTTTCCGTCGCCTTCGTCTCTGTGCCCACTTCTTTGGCCAGGAGTCTTCACCCCTGCACAGCTGACCCTTTCTCCCATTTTCAAAATTCTCTTTCTACCTGGAGCCCTCCCTCTGGCCTCTTAACCTCTCTCTAGATCTTTTTATTGCAAACTGCCGGCGGGACATCAGTCGTCTCTTTCTCTGTTCCCCTTACCCACACCAACCTACCTCCCTCTGAACTTGCAGCACTCCATTCTCTCAGATCCAACCCCAACATTGTCATTAAACCTGCTGACAAGGGTGGTGCTGTTGCTGTTTGGCGAACCAACCTCTACCTAGCGGAGGCTGAACGTCAACTCTCCCAACACCACCTCCTACCTCCCCCGGACCATGACCCCACTACCGAACATCAAGCCACCGTTTCCAAGACTCTTACTGACCTCATCTCCTCTGGAGGTCTTCCCTCCACGGCCGCCAAACTCTCATAGTTCCCCAACCCCACACAGCCCGCTTCTACTTCCTTCCCAAGATCCACAAACAGGACTGCCCTGGTAGACCCATCGTTTCAGCCTGTTCTTGCCCCACGAAACTTTATCTCTTCCTATCTCGACTCTTTTCCTCCCCTTGTCCAGTCTCTTCCCACCTACATCTGCGACTCTTCCGACGCCGTCCGCCACTTTAACAGTTTCCTGGCCCCAACTGTCTCCTTTTCACTATGGACGTCCAATCCCACTACACCTTCATCCCCACCAGGATGGCTTGAGGGCGCTCCGCTTCTTCCTTGAACAGAGGCCCAACCAGTCCCCATCCACCACCACCCTCCTTCGCCTGGCTGAACTTGTTCTCACATTAAACAACTTCTCCTTTGACTCCACTCACTTCATCCAAATTAAAGGTGTTGCTATGGGAACCCACATGGGTCCTAGCTATGCCTGCCTTTTCGTGGGATATGTGGAACGTTCTTTGTTTCAATCCTACTCGGGTCCCCTCCCTCACTTTTTCCAGTATATTGATGACTGTATCGGTGCCGTTTCCTGCTCTCGCCCTTACTAGAAAATTTCATTCACTTTGCTTCCAATTTCCACCCTTCCTTCACATGTTCCATCTCCGACTCTTCCCTTCCCCTCCTCGACTTCTCCGTCTCTGATGCGCTATCAATAACTCAAAAGACTGAGATTAAGCGAGTAATTAACAGGCTTTTATTAACAAGAGAATGAAGGTGTGCCTCGAGTGATCGACCGGTCCAGAATACAAAGGGGCTGTGGAGCAGTCACCTTTATACCTGAATTCGTGGGAGGAGTCAGCCGAGGCATGTACAGGCATGTACACAGTGGAACACAAACAGTGGTTTACCACATTCACCCCTTGTTTAAAATTGAGTCCGGCGGGGTGAAGTGTATTAAAAGTTAGTGTATTGGAGTCTCTCCGGAGGTCTTGTCTGCCGCTGTGATCGACGTGGCGACGGCAGGGGTAGTGAAGCTTCCGGCGTAGAGTCCCGCGTAGGCTGGGGCACTGGTGTGTAGTCCTCGTAGATGTCGAGCGGGTCGCGGGGCCCAGGCCTGCCGTCTGCTGGGGCTGGATATCGGATCGTGGGGGGGGTGGTAGTGGGTTACTGCGGCCCCCGAGGGTGCGAGTTCTCTTATGGAGACTGTGTCCTCCCGCCCGTCCGGGTACGCAATGTAAGCATACTGGGGGTTGGCGTGGAGGAGGTCGACCCTCTCGACCAGGGGGTCCGTTTTATGGGTCCTCGCGTGTCTTCTCAGTAGGACCGGCCCTGGGGACGTCAGACATGGCGGTAGCGATGTCCCCGATGTGGACTTCCTTGGGAAGACAAACATTTTCTCATGAGGGGTGGCGTTAGTGGCAGTGCAGAGCAGTGACCGAATAGAGTGGAGCGCATCGGGGAGCACATCCTGCCAGCGGGAGGTCGGAAGGCCCCTAGACTTTAGGCTAGCAGGGCGGCCTTCCAAACTGTCGCATTCTCTCTTTCCACCTGTCCGTTCCCCCGGGGGTTGTAACTGGTGGTCCTGCTTGTGGCAATACCCCTAGCTAGCAGGTACTGACGGAGTTCGTCGCTCATAAACGATGAGCCCCGGTCGCTATGGATATAGCTGGGGAAACCGAACAGGGTGAAGAGGTCATTCAGACATTTAATGACCGTGGCACTGGTCATGTCCGGGCAGGGAATGGCGAACGGGAAACGGGAGTACTCATCAATAATATTGAGGAAGTACACATTGCGGTCGGAGGAGGGGAGAGGCCCTTTAAAATCAACGCTCAGGCGCTCGAAGGGGCGAGTGGCTTTTATCAGGTGAGCCCTGTCTGGTCTATAAAAGTGCGGTTTGCACTCAGCGCAGACTTGGCAGTTTCTGGTCATGGTCCTGACCTCCTCAATGGAGTAAGGCAGGTTGCGGGCCTTGATGAAGTGGAAGAACCTGGTGACCCCCAGGTGGCAGAGGTCATTGTGGAGGGCCCGCAGTCTATCGATCTGTGCACTGGCGCAGGTGCCACGCGATAGAGCATCCGGGGGTTCATTGAGCTTCCCGGGCCGGTACAAGATCTCGTAATTGTAGGTGGAAAGTTCGATTCTCCACCTCAAGATCTTGTCATTTTTGATTTTGCCCCTCTGCTTGTTGTTAAACATGAAAGCAACTGAACGCTGGTCAGTGAGCAGGGTAAATCGTTTTCCGGCCAGGTAGTGCCTCCAATGACGCACAGCCTCCACAATAGCCTGGGCCTCCTTCTCAACAGCGGAGTGTCTGGTCTCCGGGCCCTGGAGGGTTCATGAAAAGAAGGCCACGGGTCTCCCCGCCTGATTGAGGGTAGCGGCCAGGGCAAAGTCGGACGCGTCGCTTTCCACCTGGAAGGGGATGGATTCGTCCACTGCATGCATGGTGGCTTTGGCAATGTCTTCCTTGATACGGTGGAAGGCTAAGCGGGCCTCTGCCGTCACGGGAAAAGAGGTGGACTTGATCAGCGGATGGGCCTTGTCCGCATAGTAGGGGACCCACTGGGCGTAATAAGAGGAAAAACCCTAGGCACCTCTTCAGGGCCTTGAGGCAGTGGGGCAGTGGGAGTTCCATAAGGGGACGCATCCGGTCGGGGCCGATGACTCCGTGTTCCACAACACAGCCAAGGATGGCGAGTCGGGTTGTGCGGAATATGCACTTCTCCTTGTTATACGTCAGGTTGAGGAGTTTGGCGGTGCAGAGGAATTTTTCGAGGTTTGCGTCATGGTCCTGCAAGTCATGGCCGCAGATGGTCACATTGTCCAGATATGGGAAAGTGGCCTGCAACGCATTTTGATCGACCATCCGGTCCATCTCCCTTTGGAAGACGGAGACCACCCCGTTGGTGACGCCAAAGGGAACCCTAAGGAAGTGATAGAGGCGGCCGTTTGCCTCAAAGGCAGTATACTGGCGGTCCTCAGGGCGGATAGGGAGCTGGTGGTACGCTGATTTCAGGTCAGTGGTCGAGAAGACGCGGTACTGCGCGATCTGGTTGACCATATCAGCTATGCGGGGGAGTGGGTAAGCGTCCAGCAGGGTGTAGCGATTTATTGTCTGGCTGTAGTCGATGACCAGGCGCTGCTTCTCGCCGGTCTTAACGACCACAACCTGGGCTCGCCAGGGGCTGGTGCTGCCCTCAATAATCCCTTCCTTCAGGAGCCGCTCCACTTCGGTTTTAATGAAAACCCTGTCCCCGGCACTGTATCGCCTGCTCTTTGTGGCGATGGGCTTACAGTCGGGGGTGAGGTTAGCAAACAGTGGGGGGGGGGGGGTGACTCTGAGTGTGGAGAGGTTGCACCTGGTGCACGGCGGGCAATTTGGAAGCTGCTGGCTGCGGACTGTGAGTGGGGGGAGGGGTCCACTGTACGCCATCGTAACACTTTTAAGGTGGCACTGAAAATCTAACCCCAGTAGAACGGCAGCGCAGAGGTCGGGCAGGACCAGAAGTTTAAAATTATCGTACACAGTCCCGTCTACTACGAATGTCACCACGCAGTAGCCGCCAATGTCCGCCGACTGGGACTCGGAGGCCATAGAAATCCGCTGGTGCGCAGGCAGGACTGGGAGAGAGCAACGCCGCACCGTGTCGGGGTGGATGAAGCTCTCCGTGCTCCCAGAGTCAAAAAGGCAGATTGTTTCGTGACCATTTACCTTAATGTCCATTGTGGAACTGGCCAGCTGGTGCGGTCTCGCTTGGTCCAGTGTAACGGAGGCCAGCGTAGGGGTCGGTGTGTCGCTGCGGGTATCAGATGAGGCGGTGTTGGGGGCCTGCTGCGCCCCGGCTGTCGTCCAAGATGGCGGCGTCCATGATCCCCATGTGGCTGGAGGCGTCCAAAATGGAGGAAGTTACAGGGAAAGAGACAGGCAGTGTCATAGGCCCAACCATCTTCAGCTGCTTCATCAATGACCTTCCCTCCAACATAAGGTCAGAAATGGGACACTGCTGCGGTAGTTGGGCCGTTGCTGGGATGTGGCTGGGGTGGCACGGCGCTATGAGACGGTCCTACCGTGTCCCAGGCTGTCGTTCCCCGCGGCGTCCACGGTGCAGAGGAGTAGGCATCCATGCCCCGGTAGGCTGCGTCCAATGATAGTGCGAGTTCAGAGGCCTTGTTGAGGTCGAGGTCACTGCTCCAACAGTCGCTGTCGGGTGTAATTGGACCTGTGGCCCGCTACAAAAGCGTCCCGGATAAGTTCCTCTGTGTACACGGCGGCCTTTACATCCTTACAACCACAGGCCCGGCCAAGCACAGACAGTGCCTGAAGGTATTCCTCGGTCGATTCCCCAGGTTGTTGTTTACGACTCCCCAGGAGGTGCCTGGCGTACACTTTGTTCACTGGGCGCGAGTACTGGTCCTTGAGCTTGATAGCATCCGCGTAAGAGGTCGCGTCTTGGATGACCGAGTACACTCGGTGGTTCACTTTGGAGGCCAGGACATCCAGTTTGTCCTCGTCCGATTTGACTGTTTCAGCGGAGGCGATCAGGAATCTTTCAAAGCACCTCAGCCAGTGAGTAAACTTGGTGGATGCGTCCGCCTCCCGATGGTCTAAGTCTAGGCATGCTGGTGTGAGGATCTTCTCTATTATAAAATCTTGTTAATACAATTGATGCGCTATCAATAACTCAAAAGACTGAGATTAAGCGAGTAATTAACAGGCTTTTATTAACAAGAGAATGAAGGTGTGCCTCGAGTGGTCGACCGGTCCAGAATACAAAGGGGCTGTGGAGCAGTCACCTTTATACCTGGATTCGTGGGAGGAGTCAGCCGAGGCATGTACAGGCATGTACACAGTGGAATACAAACAGTGGTTTACCACAGTCTCCATCTCTGGGGATAGGCTATTGACAAACATTCACTATAAGCCCACTGACTCCCACAGCTACCTGGACTACACTTCCTCCCACCCCGCTTCCTGTAAGGACTCTATTCCATTCTCCCAGCTTCTCCTTCTCCGCCGCATCTGTTCTGACGATGCCACCTTCCATACTAGTGCTTCCGACATGTCTTCCTTTTTCCTCAACCGAGGATTCCCTTCTACTGTGGTTGACATGGCCCTTGACCGTGTCCGTTCTATTTCCTGCACTTCTGCTCTCACCCCTTCCCCTCCCTCCCGGAACCACGATAGGGCTCCCGTTGTCCTCACCTTTCACCCCACTAGCCTCCACATTCAACGGATCATCTGCCACCTCCAGTGCGATCCCACCACCAAACACATCTTCCCCTCACCTCCCCTTTCAGCAATCTGAAGGGATCACTCCCTCGGCAACACCCTAGTCCACTCCTCAATCACTCCCAACACCCCTTCCCCTTTGCCTGGCACCTTCACGTGTAAGCGCAGGAGATGCAACACATGCCCTTTTACCTCCTCCCTTCCCACTGTCCAGGGCCCCAAACACTCCTTCCAGGTGAAACAGTGATTTACTTGTACTTCTTGCAATTTAGTATACTGTATTTGCTGCTCACAATGCGGTCTCCTCTACATTGGGGAGACCAAACGCAGATTGGGTGACCACTTTGTGGAACACCTCTGTTTAGTCCGTAAGTGTGACCCCGAGCTTCCGGTCACCTGTCACTTTAATTCTCCGCTCCACTCCCACTCTGACCTCTCCGTCCTCGGCCTCTTACACTATTCCAATGAAGCTCAACGTAAGCTCGAGGAACAGCACCTCATCTTTGGATGAGGCACTTTACAGCCTTCTGGACTCAACATTGAGTTCAACAATTTCAGATCATAACCTCTGCCCCATCTTTTTTTTTTCTCTCCCACATGGCAGCTGTCGATCATTCTGCCATTACCATTTCCACTTCATCTAGAGTCATCTTGTGTTCTTTAACTTGTCCCATTACCATCTCCTTTTGCCTTGCGCCATCATCCATTTTGTCTCTTAATCTCTCCTGCCTTCCATCCTATCACAGACTGTCCCTTTTGTTCTTTCCTCCCTTCCCCCCTTTCCCTGCCCCTACACTTGCTTAAAAACCTGTTCCATCTCCAACTTTTTCCAGTTCTGACGAAGGGTCATCGACCTGAAACGTTAACTTTGCCATTGAAGGTCAGGGGAGATCGCTGGGCTTTCTGTTATTGGTGGTAGTCATTACCTGGGACTAATGTGGTGTGAATATTACCTCCCACTTGTGAGTCCAAGCCTGGATGTTAATCAGGTACTGCCGTAGGCTGGCATGGGCTGCTTCTTAATCAGGAATTTGAATGGAGCTGAACAATGTGGTGACTGGGGGAGGTGAATTATAGCACCCCACCCCCAGTTGAGATCTTCTATCTCAGCACAGACCTGGAACCTTCTTAGTTTGTATGGTTTATTTCTATACAGACAATTGTCTTTACCAGCTGGACCACCAAAAATTATAATGTGCATTAGTTCATTTTATCAAAAAAGTGAAGCTATTTTACTGACTTTTTATGGGGTAAGTTAACAATGTGTAGTTTAATTGATAATGGAATTGCTAACATTAGATTTCCTCCTCTAATAATTTGCCAATTAAAATGTATAATCTTAACCATTCCTGCTAACTCACCAGCGTTGGTATGGAATATGTGGATTGACAGAATGGACTGTAGTGCATGTTTCTGCACACCTACTAACTAAAAATACTTCCCAAGCAGCTTGTGGTACCTTGATTGCTTACTGTTGTATCTCTTATTGGACCTCGCCTTCATACTCTCATAACATTCCTTATGGTCTAAAATTTGATGCGTTTACTGAAGGAAGTAAAATGTAAGGTGTGTGTGTGTGTATATTATATATATGTGCATGGTACTTTGACTAATACAAAGGTATAAATTAGTATTAGAAATCAGTAAGATTGTGATCCTGTGATGCAAAGATTTTTTTAAACAATGGGTTAAATTAAATATTTCTGTACATTGCCAAATTCATCTGGAATGGATAGAATTCAACTGTGGCATTTGACTAGTAGAAAAATGTGCTTTTACAAATAATTTCCCCCAGTAAGGCTCTGCTGCTTAGATTATTCAAATATATTTTTTCTATAGCTTAAAATCAAAGATCAAATATCTGTGCTGTACTTTTTAAATAAATTGATACCATCGTGCAATTTTTGCACCAGTGGCTTAAAAGTAATGGCCCTGACTTCGTGGTCAGCGGCTTAGCTAAGGAGTACGTCACCAACATCCGAACAAAATCCACACTTGCCTCATGAACTCCCCTTTGAAAAGTTGCTTTCAAACGCTGCAGAGTTGTGCGCAGTATAGTGGCCCACGGATCCAAGGGGCGCACCGTTGTGCGTATGCAAACCTGGGATCACGTGGGGCGGTGCTCCTTTAGCCAATCGGGAAACAGGAGATTGCTAAAACAGATTGTAAATATATGTCAATAGAAGACAGAAATCTTCTACTGGCATATATTTACAATTTACATAGTGTTTAATAGCCACTTTTAATTGGAAATGTTGGTTGAAGGGATTTAAAAAGGTAGGTATATATATTTTAGTTATGCCAGATATAGATTTGATCAAACATCTTTCATAACTATGGGTAAATAATAATACTGCATTTGTTAGATATATGCTTCTTCCCTATTCAGTATTAGATTAGATGCTCCATTATTTGAATTGTGCCCATAAAGTAGCAAACCCCAGTACAAAACGTTTCTATAAATCAGTAGTTTTTTTTATTGTAATATGTTGAGAAATAACCGGCACACAAATGATATTCCCCACCAACTACAGATTTCAACCCCTATTACTGATAACCGTAGCTCGATGGATTTTTTCACAAGAGAGCGATCTTAACAAAACATTTGTGTAGTTTTAGTTTCATGCCTAGCCATTTTGGTCTTTGCTGTTATGCCCCACAAAACTTATTTTTTTGTGACAAAAGAGCAGTTGCAAAATCCACGAAAGTAAAGCCCATAAGAATATTAAAGCAAATGTTTTACATCTGGTGCAAACGTCTGACGAAAGGTCATCGACTTGAAACGCTAACTCTGTTTCTCTCTCCACAGATGCTGCCTGACCTGCTGAGTATTTCCAGCATTTTCTGTTTTTAGCCCATAAAAATATTTCCTGATTTATGTTACATAATTTCCACTGGCCGTCAACTAGATTCTCTTCGTCTTCTCCCAGGTTTCCCCACTTCCCAGTGTTGCAGCTATACCTTTAAAACTATTTCTGGAGTTGCAGTTATAAAGACGGCTAGTTGCAAAATACTATTCACAGCCAACATCCATATTTTGCTGCAAGATGCTCGTCCCTGTATGTGGTTCGACACATGAAAAGAGCTTTGTGTCTGGCAGTAAGTTTTTAATCAGAAAATGCTGGAAACACTCAACCAGTCAGTCAGCAGCTGCCAACTAATACAATTTTCTCATCCGCTCCCCCTTACGCTGTGCAACAGGCACCTGTGTAGTGTAATACCGGTAGTGACCACTCGGGTATATAAGCCTGTATAGCGTCTTGTATCTTTTAGTTCACCTCCAGACTTTGTTCAGTAAACACCTGTTAAACCAACTCCTGCATTCCGTGTCTCCATTAACACACGGATACAACAGTGGCGACGAATTGGAAACGGACTTACCTGCAATTCGGCAGCACCTCAAGGAGATCGATTCCTCAGACGAAGGTCGAAGAAAAAAAAACCTGTGAGTTCACCAGCTAGCCGGGCTGGTGGCAGGTACTGCACTAATCCTTCCTGGGCGGCGGGCTGGGGCTCGATCGGGTGGCTCTGCAGCGGGACCGAGCAGCGAGACGGAGGGTGGAGCACTCGGGAGACGGCCGGCGCTGCAAAGCAGGTCGGCGTTCGGACCAAGCAGAGGGAGGGAAAAGTCCCAGAGAGTCCAGCGGGAACGAGTCTCCAACTATTAAAAATATCTGTGTAAATAAAAACCGCGGAGAACAGCGTTGTCAGCAGCGGGAAAGCGCGGGAGGCGCCATTTTTTCTCGGCAGGGAAGAAAGGAAAGCGCGGGAGGCGCCATTTTTGATTTTCAGGATGCCTAAGACTGGCAATATTACTGTTTTCGATAGTGATATAGAGGATTGGACCACATGTGGAAAGAGTGGAGGTATATTGCACAGCGAATGAAGTAGAGGGTGATAAAAAGGCATCGGTACTTCTAAATCTGATGGGCGCAAGGACATACGGGCTGTTACCAAACTTGATCACTCCAGCCAAACCGATGGACAAGAATTTTAAGGAGATTGTTGATACCCTACAGGAGCACTTAAACCCAACACTGCTGCTGATAGCGGAACGATTCAAATTCTTCAGGAGGAATCAGCACAAGAATGAAAGTAACGCTGATTACCTCACCGAATTACGAAAGCTATCAAAGCACTGCCAATTCGGGGCAGGACTGGCAGATTCTCTACGAGACAAATTCGTCTGCGGTCTCCTAAGTGAAGGAACACAGAAAAGGCTACTTTCTGAGAAAGATTTGACACTGGACAAGGCTTTCAGTGTGGCTGAATCATACGAAGCAGCAGCAAGAGGAGCTGCAGAGATACAGCAAAAGCCACAGGACTTCGGCACCCATGAAATGACACGGGGTTTCGAGAGATGTTATCGCTGCGGCAGATCCACCCATGACCAGAGGGACTGCTGGTTCAAGGACAAAGCATGCAGGCAATGCGGAAAGATGGGACACTTAACACGTGTATGCCGATCTGGAAAAAAAAAAATCCACTGACAAAAAAAAAATCAATAAGGAAAAGTACAGAAAGGTACAAATGATGACGGACAGTAGCTCCGAAGACCAGGAGAGATAGCGTCTCCGGAAACAAGAGACTAAGCTGTCTCAAATTACATAATGTAATTGCCAAAGAAGATTACCAGACCATTTGGGTTACCCTCACGATAGCGGGGTCCCCAGTTAAAATGGAACTAGATACAGGATCAGCTCTGACCGTCATAAGTCGACAGGATTACGAGCGGCTATTTCCGCATATACCTTTGAAAGACACATCCATTATCTTGAAGACATATACGGGGCAGAAAGTATACCCCAGAGGGAAAATAAGGGTGCCTGTTGTATACAACGGCAAGGAAATACAGAAGTTGTATTTATACGTTCTGCAAGATGGTGGTCCACCGCTGTTGGGACGTGAATAGATCAGGAAGATACGTTTAGACTGGCACTCCATTCAGGCACTGACGGTGACCAGTAAGAAAAAAAATGATGATGACGTCATACCTGAACGATTAAAAGACATCTTGGCCAACGCCAAAGAAGTGTTTCAACAGGAACTAGGAACCTTGAAAGGCGTCATCGCCTCAATAAAAGTAGAAGATGCGGCAATTCCCAAGTTTTTTAAGGCAAGACCGGTGCCATACGCAATTCGTCCAGCAGTCGAGGCAGAGCTGGAGAATTTGGAAAAGGCAGGCGTGTTATCCAAGGTAGATTGGAGCGAGTGGGCAACACCCATCGTCCCGGTCATGAAGAAAACGTTGAATAATGATAAATCTGAAGAAGAGAAAAATTTGCATCTGTGGGGACTTCAAGGTGACTGTAAACCCGGTCCTTCACACAGTACAGTATCCTCTTCCGAGGATCGAAGATATTTTCGCCTCACTATCCGGAGGGAAACGTTTCACCAAAATTGACTTGGCACAGGCATATCTACAGATGGAGGTTGAGGAGGCCTCTAAAAAGTATCTCACGATAAACACACACAAAGGCCTGTATCAGTACAATCGACTGGTTTTCGGAGTAGCATCAGCTCCAGCTATCTGGCAAAGAGCTGTGGAGCAAGTCCTGCAAGGGATTCCGGGGACTCAATGCTACCTAGACGATATCCTTGTAACAGGAGAAAACGACAATGAGCACCGTGCCAATTTGGAGCAGGTGCTCACTAGGCTGAGAGAACGGGGCCTACGAGCAAATCGCCCCAAGTGCAAATTGTTCCAGAAACAAATATCATATTGTGGCCATATAATTAACGAAGAAGGGTTGCATAAGTCCCCTGAAAAAATTGAAGCGGTCATAAAAGCCCCAGCACCTGAAAATGTCTCACAATTAAGGTCGTTCCTGGGATTGATAAATTACTATCATAAATTTTTACCGAACTTGTCAACTGTTCTGCACCCTCTTAACGCACTGCTACAAACGGGAGTAATTTGGAAATGGAGCGAAGACCGTAAACATGCCTTCCATAAATGCAAAGGCTTGATCACGTCCAAGGAAGTGTTGGCTCATTACAACCCATCACTGCCAATCAGACTGGCATGCGATGCATCCCCTTACGGCGTAGGAGTGGTATTATCGCATAGATTCCCTGATGGCTCGGAGCGGCCGATGGCTTTTGCGTCACGCTCATTGAACTCAGCTGAGCGTAACTATGCCCAGATCGACAGGGAAGCATCAGCTCCAGCTATCTGGCAAAGAGCTATGGAGCAAGTCCTGCAAGGGATTCCGGGGACTCAATGCTACCTAGACGACATCCTTGTAACAGGAGAAAACGACAACGAGCACCTTGCCAATTTGGAGCAGGTGCTCACTCGGCTGAGAGAACGGGGCCTACGAGCAAATCGCCCCAAGTGCGAATTTTTCCAGAAACAAATATCATATTGTGGCCACATAATTAACGAAGAAGGGTTGCATAAGTCACCTGAAAAAATTGAAGCGGTCATAAAAGCCCCAGCACCTGAAAATGTCTCACAATTAAGGTCGTTCCTGGGATTGACAAACTCTGTGTGGAGTTTGCACATTCTCCCCGTGTTTGCGTGGGTTTCCACCGGGTGCTCCGGTTTCCTCCCACAGTCCAAAGATGTGCGGGTTAGGTTGATTGGCCATGATAAAAATTGGCCCTTAGTGTTAGGGGGGATTAAATACGTGGGGTTACGGGGATAGGGCTTGGGTGTGATGGCTGTCAGTGTAGGGACCGGGTTGCTAGGGTTTGGATGATCAGCCATGATCTCGTTGAATGGCGGAGCAGGCTCGAAGGGTCGAATGGCCTACTCCTGCTCCTTTCTTCTATGTTTCTATGTTACTATCATAAATTTTTACCGAACTTGTCAACTGTTCTGCACCCTCTTAACGAACTGCTACAAATGGGAGTAATTTGGAAATGGAGCGAAGACTGTAAACGTGCCTTCCATAAATGCAAGGGCTTGATCACGTCCAAGGAAGTTTTGGCTCATTACAACCCATCACTGCCAATCAGACTGGCGTGCGATGCATCCCCTTACGGCGTAGGAGCGGTATTATCGCATAGATTCCCTGATGGCTCGGAGCGGCCGATAGCTTTTGCGTCACGCTCATTGAACTCAGCTGAGCGTAACTATGCCCAGATCAACGGGGAAGCACTCAGCCTGGTATGGGGAGTGAAGAAATTCAACCATTACCTACACGGACAAAAATTTACCTTGTTGACTGACCATCAACCCCTCGTCTCCATATTCAACCCTAAAAAGGGCGTTCCCATTATGACAGCGCAAAGGCTACAGAGGTGGTCCCTTTTCCTAGGGGCACAGCAATATGACATAGAATACAAAGGATCAAAACAGCATGGAAATGCTGACGGTTTATCGCGTCTACCATTGCCAACGGTAGAAGAGGCACCTACAGTGGACCCAGTGGAGATGTTCCACTCAACCATAGTGGAATGTCTACCAGTAACAAATTCTACCATTGAAAAGGAAACGAGAAATGACCCGACTCTCTCACGAGTCTACGATTTAACGGTGAAGGGATGGCCAGCACATGGCGAACCACTGTTGCCAGCATTCTCGCAAAGAAGAGAACAGCTGTCAGTGTGCCGAGGAACCTTGATGTGTGGATCCAGAGTGGTGATTCCACCCAAACTCCAGGATAAAGTGCTAAAGGAGCTTCACGAGGGGCATCTGGGTGGAGTGAAAATGAAGAACCTAGCCAGAGCGTTTGTGTGGTGGCCAGGTATCGATGGAGACATCGAAGAAATGACCAGGGGCTGTCTAGGATGCCAGAAGGTCCAAAACGCCCCACCACAAGCCCCTCTACATCCATGGGAGTGGCCCTCATCTCCATGGCAAAGGGTACACATTGACTTTGCTGGTCCATTTATGGACTCAATGTTCTTAATCGCGGTTGATGCACACTCCAAGTGGACGGAGGTAATAAAGATGTCCTCCACCACCACGGAAAAAACCATCACAGTATTAAGGACCATATTTGCCAGGAATGGGCTGCCTGAACAGATCTGTTCTGATAATGGACCGCAATTTGTGTCCGAAGAATTCAGGAAGTTCTTAAAAAAAACAATGGGGTTAAGCACTACACGTCTGCCCCATACCATCCCGCCACCAATGGATTGGCTGAAAGGTTTGTCCAGACCTTCAAGAAGGCCATGGGTAATGAAGACATAAATCTACAGCATAAGGTAGATAACTTCTTGTTTGCATACAGGAATGCAACACGTGGTTACAAACCAAACTCCCGCCATGATGTTTTGCAATAGAAGACTAAGATGCCGGCTGGATTTGATCAAGCCAAACATCAGAAGGGACGTAGAGAACCGGCAATTTCAAGGCATGAATGAAAGGCCAACTAGAACCTTCCAGATAGGTCAACAAGTTTTGGCCCGGGACTACCATACCAAGAAATGGCAGCCTGGAACTATTTGCACAGGACTAGGACCGCTGATGTATACCGTGGACATTGGAGAAAGCATAATAAGGCGCCATGCTGACCAGATCATAGAGTCATCCGAAAAGGGACAACCTACACCACAACTCTATACGCCTAATGATGAAGCAGAGATACCCATAGTATCTACCTCCGATCCGGTGATACTGGAACCAGATGAACCCGACACTGGCATTCAAGCCGAATCGACCTTGCCAAAAGAACCTACTACACCACCGAAAACTACTACACCACCGAGGCGTTATCCAGACCGAGTCAGGAAGCCTCCAGAGAGACTGACTTATAATTAATTAACTGCAGCAAATGTGTAGATTATTGTTCTTGTAAACATGTTAATTAATGATTACTTAAAATGTTATGTACTGGTTGTCTAAAAGGGGAGGAATTGTGGTGTATGTGCCTTTAAGAGCCCCTGTGTACTGTAATACCGGTAGTGACCACTCGGGTATATAAGCCTGTATAGCGTCTTGTATCTTTTAGTTCACCTCCAGACTTTGTTCAGTAAACACCTGTTAAACCAACTCCTGCATTCCGTGTCTCCATTAACACATGGATACAACAACCTGCACCTGTTTTCACCAGACGTAAACATTTTCAGGGTAATTAATGCACAGTAGGTGGGCAATTCGCCCAATTTTTGGCCAGTACATTGATTTGAATGGGTAGGTGAAATGTGCAGTGAAGCCGATGCGCAGTCGGAGCTTGACAGATCACAAGTTAGAGATTTAGCGCATGCGGTCAATTTCAAAGGCGGTATGACGTTGTACTCGGAGTATGCCATAATGCCGACCGCGAATTCAGGGCCATTGTGTTAATAATTCTATGTTTTTCACTTCAGCTTTAAGCTGCTTCATTGTGTTACAATTCTATGATTTTGCATTTGCTTGGAAAAGAGTTTACATTGTATTGATCTGGCTTTTTGATGAAAAATTACATATTAATAGCAGGAATGTATATCTCCTTGCAGAGGAAGGTGGCCAGCATCCTTTTGGAATGATGAATATTGCACAAACTCAATCTGTTGCTCAAATTGGGATCTCCGTGGAACCTATGGAACTATTGACGCAGCAAACTCCAGTTGCAAGTGCAGCTGTATCAACAGTTGATTCATTTACGCAGGTAAGTACAATAACTAAGATATTCAGACTACATGGATATATTGGGCTGAAAAAAAATCACTTCTGAATGTGAATTTTATAAATCATCCCATAGTGTGCAAATGCATCATTTTGAAAATATCAAATTAGGATTTGTCCTGCTGGAATATTGAAAATGGCTCTGGTTGCTGGTTATTTTGGTATGTAACTTGTATCCTATGATGCTGACTCTTTTATAATTTGAAGGGATTGCTGGAGTGTATAGTATAGATAAAGTTACAATCCATAACCTTACATTGACACATCACATTTGTAAGCCGTAGCCTCACATTTGCCATTTCCTAAGTATTAACATCTTTTATCTTAATCTGTTGCCTACTGGGAGGGCAGTACATTTATAATGCGAGAAAATTGCTTATAGTAGAATTGATGTCAATTACTATATAGAGATATTCAGAGGGCTGAACAGACTTGTTTTGCACCTTTTAGGGTATTGTCATCATACATTGAAGTGGTGGCCTGTGAAGTACTTAAGATATATCTGTTAAAACCTCCACAGCTATTAACTCAATGGGTACTGTTTAAATTTCTCTTAATTGTACAAATGCAGAAAATGGGTAGGAGACGGTATGACTTTGTAAAACATTTAGAAGGGATCTGTACATATTCAGTGATGCAGCTAGAGTAAAATGTAGTCTAAACTGTTGATCAGAAGGCTTTGTGTCTTAATGCGAGGAGCATTTGTAATAAGGTGGATGAATTGGCTGCGCAAATAGAAGTAAACAAATACGATTTGGTTGGGATTACGGAAACGTGGCTCAAGGAAGGCCAGGACTGGGAACTCAACATCCAGGGGTATTCGATATTCAGGAAAGATAGGCAAAAAGGAAAGGGAGGTGGGGTAGCATTACTGGTTAAAGAAGGGATTAACACAATTGTAATGAAGGATATTCGCTCTGATGAGGTGGAATCTGTATGGGTAGAATTGAGAAATACTAAGGGGAAAAAAATGTTAGTGGGAGTGGTTTATAGACCTCCAAACAGTAAGGTGGAGGTTGGGGATGGCATTAAAAGAGAAATTAAAGAAGCGTGCAATAAGGGCACAGCAGTCATCATGGGTGACTTTAATCTACATATAGATTGGGCCAACCAAATGAGTAACAATACTGTGGAGGAGGAATTCCTAGAGTGTTTACGGGATGGTTTCCTGGACCAATATGTCGAGGAACCAACCAGAGATCAGGCCATCTTAGACTGGGTATTATGTAACGAGAAAGGATTAATTAGCAATCTTGTTGTACGAGGCCCCTTGGGTCGGAGCGATCATAATATGATAGAATTCTTCATTAAGATGGAGAATGAAGTAGTTGATTCAGAGACTAGGGTCCTCAATTTAAATAAAGGAAACTATGATGGTCTGCGGAGCGAGTTGGGTAGAATTGATTGGGGAATGGCACTCAAAGGGTTGACGGTGGATAGGCAATGGCAAACATTCAAAGACCGAATGGATGAACTACAGAATTTGTTCATCCCAGTTTGGCATAAAAATAAAACAAAAAAGGTGACCCAACCGTGGCTAACAAGGGAAATTAGGAATAGCATAAGGTCCAAGGAGAGGGCATATAAATTGGCCAGAAAAAGCAATAATCCTGAGGATTGGGAGCAGTTTAGGATTCAACAAAGGGATTAATTAAGAAAGGGAAAATAGAATATGAGAGTAAGCTTGCAGAGAACATAAAAACTGACTGTAAAAGCTTTTATAGATATGTGAAGAGAAAAAGATTGGTGAAGTCAAGCGTAGGTCCCTTGCAGTCAGAATCGGGGGAATTTATAATGGGGAACAAAGAAATGGCAGACCAACTGAATACATATTTTGGTTCTGTCTTCACAAAGGAGGACACAAATAACCTCCCAGAGATGCCGGGAACATAGGATCTGATGAAAGGGTGGAACTGAAAGAAATCAGTATTTGTATGGAACTGGTGTTAGGAAAATTGATGGGACTGAAGGCCGATAAATCCCCAGGGCCTGATAATCTACATCCCAGGGTACTTAAGGAAGTGGCCCTAGAAATAGTAGATGCATTGCTGGTCATCTTCCAGAACTCGATAGACTCTGGAACGGTACCCATGGATTGGCGGGTAGCTAATGTTACCCCACTATTCAAAAAAGGTGGTAGAGAAAAGGCGGGGAATTATAGACCGGTAAGCTTGACATCGGTAGTGGGGAAAATGCTAGAGTCCATTATAAAAGATGTAATAGCAGAGCACTTGGAAAGCAGTGACTGGATCGGACAAAGTCAACATGGATTTACAAAAGGTAAATCATGCTTGACTAATCTACTGGAATTTTTTGTGGATGTAACTGGTGAAATAGATAAGGGAGAACCAGTGGATGTGGTGTATTTGGACTTTCAGAAGGCTTTCGATAAGGTCCCGCATAAGAGATTAGCGTGCAAAATTAAGGTACATGGGATTGGGGGCAAGGTATTGACTTGGTTAGAGAACTGGTTGGCGGACAGAAAGCTAAGAGTTGGAATAAACGGGTCGTTTTCCGAGTGGCAGGCAGTGACTAGTGGGGTACCGCAAGGATCGGTCCTAGGACCTCAGCTGTTCACAATATATATTAATGATCTGGACGAGGGAAGTGGATGTAATATCTCCAAATTTGCAGACGACACAAAGCTGGGGGGGAGGGTATGGTGTGAGGAGGATGTCGTGAAACTCCAGCACGATTTGGACAGGTTGGGTGATTGGGCAGAAACATGGCAAATGCACTATAATGTGGATAAATGTGAGGTTATCCACTTTGGTGGCAAAAACAGGAAGGCAGATTATTATTTGAATGGTAATAGATTGGGAGAAGGGGAAGTGCAAAGAGACCTGGGTGTTCTTGTACACCAGTCGCTGAAGGTAAGCATGCAGGTGCAGCAGGCGGTTAAGAAGGCAAATGGTATGTTGGCCTTCGTAGCGAGAGGGTTCGAGTACAAGAACAATGATGTCTTGCTGCAGTTGTACAGGGCCTTGGTGAGACTACATCTTGAGTATTGTGTGCAGTTTTGGTCGCTTTATCTGAGGAAGGATGTTCTTGCCATGGAAGGAGTGCAGCGAAGATTCACCAGGCTGATACCTGGGATGGCAGGAATGACGTATGAGGAGAGATTGTGTCGATTGGGCTTATACTCACTGGAGCTTAGAAGATTGAGAGGGGATCTCATCGAAACCTATAAAATTCTGTCAGGCCTGGACAGACTAGATGCAGGAAGGATGTTTCTGATGGCCGGGGAGTCCAGAACCAGGGGTCATAGTCTAAGGATAAGGGGTAAGCCATTTAGGACTGAAATGAGGAGGAATTTCTTCACCCAGAGAGTGATAAACCTGTGGAATTCTCTGCCGCAGAGGGCGGTGGAGGCCAGTTCATTAAGTATATTCAAGAAAGAGTTGGATATATTTCTTAAGGATCAAGGGATATGGGGAGAAGGCAGGGACCGGGTACTGAATTTGGATGATCAGCCATGATCTCATTGAATGGCGGAGCAGGCTCGAAGGGCCAAATGGCCTACTCCTGCTCCTATCTTCTATGTATCTATGTATCAGCCCTGGGGCTGAAGCAAAATATTGTTGTTTACTTTTGGTGCAGCCAGCCCTTGTGGTCAGATCACAGATTGCTAGTTTCTGACCCATCAAGGTATTTCTTTGCATTTTAAGCTGATTCTTCTGTGGTTAACCCCAACTGGCTGCAGATACTGAATAGATTCTGAATGCTTTTAAGGTAAATATGCATCTAGCTAACAGCTATAGTTTTCAGTAGATGTGGTATCCAATATAGGATTACAGCCATTTGGAAGTTCAATCTTTGCAGGCTCTATGGCCTGATTAGAACTAAGACTTAAACAAAAAATGTAAGTTATACATCATTTGGTTTGTGATTCAGCCTAATGACCATGTATCATGTGTTGGCTGTCTCTCCATAGTTCCAGATTTCCACTGTTTTCAATTTGGTTTCTAGATCAGTTTTTTTAAATTCTGGCTAGTGCAAGAGTGTTTTCTCTATCTGTAATTGGAACCATATCAAAAACATGAGGAGGTACTAGCGGTTTTAGCGGGCTTAAAAGTGGATAAATCCCCAGGCCCAGACGAGATGTATCCCAGGCTGCTGTGTGAGGCAAGGGAGGAGATTGCAGGGGCTCTGACACACATTTTCAGAATCTCTCTGGCCATAGGGATGGTGCCAGAGGACTTGAGGACAGCTAACGTAGTACCATTATTCAAGAAGGGTAGTAGGGATAAACCAGGGAATTACAGGCCAGTGAGCCTAATGTCAGTGGTAGGGAAATTATTAGAAAAAATTCTGAGGGACAGAATTAGTCTCCACTTGGAGAGGCAAGGATTAATCAAGGATAGTCAGCATGGCTTTGTCAGGGGGAGGTCATGTCTAACCAAATTGATTGAATTTTTCGAGGGGGTGACTAGGTGTGTGGATGAGGGTAGTGCAGTTGATGTAGTCTACATGGACTTCAGTAAGGCTTTTGACAAAGTTCTGCATGGGAGACTGGTCAAGAAGGTAAGAGCCCATTGGGTCCAGGGCAATTTGGCACAATTAGATCCAAAGTTGGCTTAGTGGCAGGAGGCAGAGGGTGATGGTCGAAGGTTGTTTTTGTGACTGGAAGCCTATGTCCAGTGGTGTACCGCAGGGACTGGTGCTGTTTGTAGTGTACATTAATGATTTAGATATGAATGTAGGAGGTATGATCAGTAAGTTCGCAGATGACACGAAAATTGGTGGAGTGGTAAATAGTGAGCAGGGAAGCCTCAGGCTACAGGACGATATAGACGGGTTGGTCAGATGGGCAGAACAGTGGCAAATGGAATTTAACCCTGAAAAGTGTGAGGTGATGCATTTTGGGAGGACTTACAAGGCAAGGGAATACACAATGAATGGTAGGACCCTAGGAAGGACAGAGGATCAGAGGGACCTTGGTGTGCATGTACATAGATCCCTGAAGGCAGCAGGACAGGTAGTTAAGGTGGTTAAGAAGGCATTTGGGATACTTGCCTTCATTAGCCAAGGCATAGAATATAAGAGCAGGGAGGTTATGATGGAGCTGTACAAAACGCTAGTTAGGCCACAGCTGGAGTACTGTGTGCAGTTCTGGTCATCACACTATAGGAAGGATGTGATTGCATTAGAGAGGGTGCAGAGGAGATTCACCAGGATGTTACCTGGGCTGGAGCGCTTCAGCTATGAAGAAAGACTGGACAGGCTGGTGTTGTTTTCCTTGGAGCAGAGAAGGCTGAGTGGGGACCTGATTGAGGTGTACAAAATTATGAGGGGCATAGATAGGGTAGATAGAAAGGAACTTTTCCCCTTTAGTAGAGGGGTCAATAACCAGGGGGCATAGTTTCAAGGTAAGGGGCAGGAGGTTTAGAGGGGATTTGAGGAAAAACTTTTTCACCCAGAAGGTGGTTGAAATCTGGAACTCACTGCCTGAAAGGGTGGTAGAGGCAGGAACCCTCACAACATTCAAGAAATATTTAGATGAGCATTTGAAACGCCATAGCATACAAGGCTACGGACCAAATGCTGGAAAATGGGATTAGAATAGATAGGGCTTGATTGCCGGTGCAGACACGATGGGCCGAAGGGCCTCTCTCTGTGCTGTATAACTCTATGACTCTATAAGAACATAAGAAATAGGAGCAGGAATAGGCCACTTGGCCCCTCGAGCCTGCTCCACCATTCAGTAAGATCATGGCTGATCTTGAGCTCAAAGCCACTTCCCTAACCACTCCTCATAACCCTTCACTCCCTTATCATGCAAAAATCTGTCTATCTCCACCTTAAATGTATTTAATGACCCAGCCTCCACGGCTGTCGGGCAGAGAATTCCACAGATTTACGACCCACTGAGAGAAGAAATTCCTTCCCATCTCAGTTCTAAAAGGGCGACCCTTTATTCTGAAACTATGCCCCCCCCCCGAGTTCTAGATTTCCCCACGAGGGGAAACATCCTCTCTGCATCTACCTTGTCGAGCCCCCTCGGTATCATATGTTTCAATAAGATCACCTCTCATTATTCTCAATTCCAACGAGTATAGACCCAACCTGCTCAACCTTTCCTCATAAGTCAACCCTCTCATCTCTGGAATTAACCTAGTGAATCGTCTCTGAACTGCTTCCAATGCAAGTATATCCTTCCTTAAATAAGGAGACCAAAACTGTACGCGGTACTCAAGTTGTGGTCTCGCCAATACCCTGTACAGTTGTAGCAGGACTTCCCTGCTTTTATACTCCAACCCCCTTGCAATAAAGGCCAACATTCCATTTGCCTTTTTGATTACTTTTTGTACCTGCATGCTAACTTTTTGTATTTCATGCACAAGGACCCCCCAGGTCCCCCTGAACTGTAGTATTTTGTAATCTCTCTCCATTTAAATAATAATTAGCTTTTTTATTTTTCCTGCCAAAGTGGATAACCTTGCACTTTCCCACATTCTCTTCTTCTTAGGCAGTCCCTCGGAACCGAGGATGACTTGCTTCCACATTAAAAATGAGTTCGCAGGTGACTGATTAGTCCAATGCGGGACCTACAGTCTCTGTCACGGGTGGGGCAGACGGTGGTTGAAGGGGCGGGTGGGTGGGTGGGGTGCTTGGGTTGACGTGCGCTCCTTGCGCTGCCTGCACTTGGCTTCTGCTTGCTCCCGGCGAAGAGACTCGAGGTGTTCGGCGCCTTCCCGGATGCTTCTCCTCCACTTTGTGCGGTCTTGGGCCAGGGATTCCCAGGTGTCGGTGGGGATGTTACACTTTTTCAAGGAGGCTTTGAGGGTGTCCTTGAAGCATTTCCTCTGCCCACCTGGGGCTCTCTTGCCGTGCCGGAGCTCCGAGTAGAACGCTTGTTTTTGGAGTCTCGAATCGGGCATGCGGACAATGTGACCCGTCCATCGGAGCTGATTGAGCGTGGTCAGAGCTTCGATGCTGGGGATGTTGGCCTGAGCAAGAACACTGACGTTGGTGCGCCTATCCTGCCAATGGATTTGCAGGATCTTGCGGAGGCAGCGTTGATGGTACCTTTCCAGTGCTTTGAGGTGCCTGCTGTACATGGTCCATGTCTCTGAGGCATACAGCAGGGCAGGTATCACTGCTGCCCTGTAGACCATGAGCTTAGTGCCGGGTTTGAGGTCCTGGGCTTCAAATACTCTCTTCCTCAGGTGACCAAAGGCTGCACTGGCACACTGAAGGCGGTGTTGTTGACAGTAGGCTCCCGAGGTATGGAAAGTGGTCCACGTTGTCCAAGGCCTTGTCGTGGATTTTGATAATCGGAGGGCAGCACTGTGTGGCGGGCACAGGTTGGTAGAGGACCTTTGTCTTATGGATGTTTAGTGTAAGGCCCATGCTCTCGTATGCTTCGGTGAAGGTGTTTACGATGGTTTGGAGTTCGACCTCCGAGCTAGCGCAGACGCAAGCATCGTCTGCATACTGTAATTCGACGACAGAGGATGGGACAACCTTGGATCTGGACTGGAGGTGACGGAGGTTGAACAGTTTCCTGTTTGTTCTGTAAATTAGCTCCACTCCAGTGGGGAGCTTACTGAGGGTGAGATGGAGCATTGCAGCAAGGAAGATTAAGAAGAGCGTTGGTGCGATGACACAGCCTTGCTTGACCCCGGTTCATACGTGAATTGGGTCTGTGGTGGAACCGTTGGTCAGGATCACGGCTTGCATGTCGTCGTGAAGCAGGCGGAGGATAGTGACAAACTTTTGAGGGCAGCCGAACTTTCCCACATTATACTCCATCTGCCAAATGTTTGCCCACTCACTTAGCCTGTCTATATCCCATTGCAGATTCTTTGAGTCCTCTGCACAACTTGCTTTCCCACCCATCTTTGTATCATCCGCAAACTTGGCTACATTACACTTGGTCCCTTCATCCAAGTCATTAATGTAGATTGTAAATAGTTGAGGCCCCAGCACCGATCCCTGTGGCACCCCACTAGTTACCGTTTGCCAACTGGAAAATGACCCATTTATCCTGACTCTCTGCTTTCTGTTAGTTAGCCAATCCTCTATCCATGCTAATATATTACCCCCAACTCTGTGAGCTCTTACCTTATGCAGAAATCCTTTTACGTGGCACCTTATCGAATGCCTTCTGGAAATCCAAATGCACTACATCTACTGGCTCACCCTTGTCCACCCTGCCCGTTACATCCTCAAAGAACGCTAGCAAATTTGTTAAATATGATTTCCCTTTCATAAAACCATGCTGTCTCTGCTTGACTGCATTATGATTTTCCAAATGCCCTGCTACTGTTTCCTTAATGAAGGACTCTGTACGATTTTTTAAAAAAAGCTTCTCTCATAGCCCCCACAGAGATCAAAGGAAGGTTCCACAACAAGGTCCAAAATGTCTTTCTGAATAGCCAGACATGGCTAACAAACCGTTGATTGTTTGGTTCTCTGAGGGAAAAACAACTTCACGTTTCCTTTTGTAATTATCATTAATCTGCCTGTCGATCCATAACACAGCATGGAATTTTTGGGGGGAAGCTAATCCCTTTCAGGCATGCTTTTTCTAAAAAGCACATCTTAACATAGCTCATGTCAAGTCCTTTCCGTGAAAAAATCCTAAACTGTGATACAAACTTTCTATAGATTTCTAATACAAATGCTGCTCTGAAAATCTGCTAGCATGAGCAATCAGTTCATGGCAGTAAAGTGTCTGTTTTCTACTATGGAAGTAACATTTTCTGGAAACTGACATTTTGATCAGTAACCAAGTTTGAACATTTGTCTTTGAACCTCTGGGCTGCTGCACATAATTTTTTCTTATTTCCAGTATTTTACTTGTTGTATGTTGAATACTGAATGCTACAGTCTGATTGCCATATATATAAATAATTATAAGTTTCTCATACTTTCAGTTTACACAGAAGATGCTAGACAACTTCTACAATTTTACAACCTCATTTGCACTGACCCAGGCTCAGATGATCCCAAATCCTTCTGAGATGTTTATCCCAGCAAGCATTGTCTTGAAATGGTAAATATAAATCTCTACTGTATATCTATTTACAACAGCAAGTAGAAACACAGTTACTTTTCCCTAAGTGTACACACCTTGATTGAACTGTTAGTTTTGGAAAAGTTCTCGGCCTAAAAATTCAGTTGCTCCAAAGAGGGCGCTAATGGGGCGCAAAGCAACTAGCGTCCAGGCGCGGCGGTGCCAACGCCTCCCGTGAAATTCAGCGGGAGGTTAGCAGCGATGGCAATGATGTCATCGCTGTGCGCAGCGCTTCGCTAGCGATCTTCAATAGCACCCCCTGACTTACCACCAGACGCCATATCCGACGGGGTCAGGGTGGCCTACCTGCAGCCGGGGCGGCACTAATTAAAGGGACGGTGCCGGGCGGCCATTTTTGTTGCTGCCCGCCTGCCAGAACCTGCCCCCTCTGCTGTCCCTGACCTCCTCTGAAGCCCCCCTGCGGAATGCCGACTGCGCTCCGTGAGCCCGGCACTTCTGTTGAGTGCCGGGCTCTTTTGCCGGCACTCCGATCACTGGTGGCCCAGGGGGGCCCCGGGTCGTGCTGCGGAAGGCCCCTCCCCTTTAAGGGGAGGAAGACCTGCAGTACCGCGGTGCGGCACATAGCACTACAATATTCACTCGCAGCGCCCCAAAAGGGAGGCGGGGCACTTCCAGTAGTAATCTTGGGGCGTTACCAATTAATTTCGGCTGTGGGGGGGCACCAATTTTTCGCTAAAAGTAGCGCCCTGGCGAAGTTAGCGCCCCAAAGGGGGCTCGACTCAATTTTCCCCTCCTCATCTCTTAATGCTATATGCATGTGTGTATAATAAACATTCTAATCTTCATTACTGGTTACTTTTTAAGAACTTTACATTTTCCATACGATGCGAAGCAGCGATCTGCCCAAAGTTTGAACTTAAATCCATCTTCTATAGAAATAAAAGTCTGGCCTGCATATGTAAGGCAGGGGAAATTTTTGATGTGTTGGGAAAATATATTGGCATGTTGAAATTTTTGATGCGTCTGCAGGGTGTGAAGCACATTGATTAGATGTAAGCAACTCATTTAAAATAAAGTTATCCATAAAACTGTTATTTCATTGTCTTGTTCATTTCACTAAAACACAACCATTGAATAACTGGCGGCTGCCACATAAATGATCAATCACACTGCTGGGAAAAAATATTTCAATCTCCTTATAGTGGCCTTCTATCGTCTTCATCCACCCTAGTTTATATCCCTAAAAATCCATAAAAATTAAATTATCTTGGAAAATCAAAAACTAAATTTATCCATTATACATTATAAATATTTCCCATGAATTTTTTTGTGCGTCTTAAATTGTAGTAGTCAATATGTTTTAAATGTTATTTTTTGCATTTAAAGGATTCAAAAGGAAGAGATTGACCAAAAGAGGATCAGAAACTGCTAATACATACTAAATTCTGTAGATAACACCAAGAAAACCAATGCTTTAATTATTTTAATGTTGTTTATTTTGTAATGATAATTATGCTGCTAACCCCTGTGTATTTTTTCTCTCTTTCTACCCCTCAGGTATGAGAATTTTCACAGAAGATTATCCCAAAACCCAAATTTTTGGAAATCATAAACCATTTGCTAAAGAAGTTAATTGTTACAACCAATGGTGTTCAATCTGTATAAACTGATTTTTTCAAATCCTTTTCTTTTCTGCAAGATGCCATTTTTGAATACATGCTGCTTTTCATAGTAATCAAGCTGGTTTGAAAATTATTTTGGAATATGTTGCTTCCGATACCTGTCACACTTGTGTTACAATGGATAGTAACAATCTTTTTAATCATGTTTGAACTGCCAGTTTTATTTTAACTCACGAACTGGATCTAAATTGGATTTGAGCACCACTGAGAAAGTTTAGAAGCTGTATTATGTTGTAAAACTTCATTATACTCCATATGCCATGAGTAGGTTGTCAATCATCTAGAAAACAAATCTCACGGATACCAGTTCAAGATAAATCTTTATGAAACTATGCAATCTTTTTTCTTCCTGTAGTGTCTAAGATGTCCTCAATTCTCCACTTTCAAATTTTTCTTTCTACCATCAGTACCAGTCATTACGTCTACTTTATGAAGAGGAGGGGCCTTGTTTCAACAAATACTGCTTTAACTTATGTTTTAAGTCCTATATTGATTTCTCCATTCCAGTCAGTAATGTACATTACCTCTGCATGTGATGCTTTTCCTTTGTGATGACTATCTTGTTTTAAGATCTGATTGAAGTTCTAGAAGAAAGTGAACTGAAAAATTGGACTGTTGCAGTGCTTAAAATGTGTAGAGGAATGCTGTATACTGTCTGTATGCATTAGAGCCAAAATTCTGCTCTAATTTGTATTTCAAAGCATTGCTATGTAGTCCCATATTGATAAACTGCCTTGAGTAGAATTATGGGGGTAAATGAGTGGTTAGCAAGTGGTGCCTGTCAGAAGTCATGGATTTCACATAACTGGAGTGGTTTTGCAGTAAACCAAGGGTATTTCATGGAGTGATGTGCTGTATCTTACTTAACCAGACAGGAGTAGGCAGACTAGCACTAAATAAGAAAATGACTTACCTCTCCCTTTATACTATTTTATGTACTTGGACCCTCTCCCCTAGGCAAAGTGCTTACAGTAAATGCTGAAGAGTAGGGTGAGCAGGAAAAAAACGCAAGGCAAAAAAATTGAGGGAAAAGCTAAGTATGCAGAAGATACTTGTGGAATTGGAAATGGATATGTAGTAAGGGAAACTGTCATCTTAGTGGAGCATTGCAGTCCTAATTGATCGGACACTGCAAAACAAAAATGTGTACAGTCCATAGAAGGAATAGGTAGTGTTTAATGAATTTTTTAAATTCATTCATGGGATGTGGGTGTCACTGGCAAGGCCAGCATTTATTGCCCATCCCTAATTGCCCTTGAGAGGGTGGTGGTGAGCTATCTTCTTGAACCACTGCAGTCCATGTGGTGAAGGTACTTCCCATAGTGCTGAGTTCCAGGAGTTTGACCCAACGACGATGAAGGAACGGCAATATATTTCCAAGTCAAGATGATGTGTGATTTGGAGGGGAACTTGGAGTGGTGGTGTTCCCACACACCTGCTGCCCTTGTCCTTCTAGGTGGTAGAGGTCAGGAGTTTGGGAGATGCTGTCGAAGAAGCCTTGCTGAGTTTCTGCAGTGCATCTTGTAGATGGTGCACACTGCAGCCACGGTGGTGGAGGGAATGAATGTTTAATGTGTTGGATGGGGTGCCAATGAAGCGGGCTGCTTTGTTCTGGATGGTGTCGAGCTTCTTGAGTGTTGTTGGAGCTGCACTCATCCAGGCAAGTGGAGAGTATTCCATCACACTCCTGACTTGTGCCTTGTAGATGGTGGAAAGGCGTTGGGGAGTTGAGTTGAGTCACTCACCACAGAATTCCCAGCCTCTGGCCTGCTCTTGTAGCCACAGTATTTATGTGACTGGTCCAGTTAAGTTTCTGGTCAATGGTGACCCCCCCAGGATGTTGATAGTGAGGGATTCAATGATGGTAACACTGTTGAATGTCAAGGGGATGTGTTTAGACTCTTGTTGGAGATGGTCATTGCCTGGCACTTGTGTGGCACAAATGTTACTTGCCACTTAGCAGCATAAGCGTTAACGTTGTCCAGGTCTTGCTGCATGCGAGCAAGGACTGCTTCATTATCTGAGGAGTTGCAAATGGAACTGAACAGTGTCAACTAATTGTTATGCTAAAATCAGAAACTCATTGATCCCCTGAAGGGATTGCAGACATCATTTAAGTCAGTCTCCACATAAGTTGAACAGCTTTCAAAACAATTGCATCTGTTGGCAAGATAACAAGAGAATCTCTTTTGTAAACTCTTCAAATACACATTAGCAGTTAAATAAAGGATTGGAGCTGCATAAATTGAAAATTTAGTAAACTTGTTCCAAAAATTATTCTCTCTATTTTAACTGTTCACAATTCAATAGAGATGCACACGTAAGAAAGCTTTTACAATGCAGTACACCCTTCATTTCAAATTTCAGGGCATTTCTGAAGCAACAAGAAAAAGACTAAACCTGATCCTTCTCAAGATCTATCATCCTTCTAAGATTCATCAAAAATAGTAACAGTGATATCTGATACAGGTAATAGTCTAGAACTAAGACATCTGCAAAGAACAGTACCATTAATTTACCTATGGGATTTGGCCCAGATGGCAGGTATTTACACTCTTCCAGATGCATAGGTTTTTTTATTAATTCCCATTTTTTTCTCTGCCTTTATAGGGTTCATCTTTTTGAAGTGGGACCTACATGATAAAATTTGGGCTTTTGCATGAGAACTATCTCCAAATGCATTTTTTTCAGCTAATTAAGGCCCAAGATCATAAATATTTATAATCAACATGGGTTTTATTTTTAAATGTCAAACTGAGAATACTACTGTTAAGTTATGTTAGTGGGCCCAGCAGCCTAATTGCATCCCAATCAGAAATTGTCTGTAGTAATCTTTTATCTATTCTGCTTGTCCTTGCTTCCCTATTTTATCTTTCTGTACTATTTCACACTTAGTTAAGCAGATCCTCTTATCTTAAAAATAAATTTCCTACGTTGTTTCCCCTGCTACCTTTTCCATCCTCCCCGTCTGGATCTTGCTGTGACCTGTATATAAGTATAAACCAGTCAAATTAGTTGAGGTTTCAATGCTAGTCTGAACACTGGTGATTGTGATGTTTCAGTATCTATCCAACTGTATATTATCTATCCTAGACTGGTTGTTAAGGTCAGTCAAGCGCCTGGATATGCTGTTATAGAATCATAGAATGGTTACAGCACAGAAGGAGGCCATTCGGCCCGTTGAGCCTGTGCCGGTTCTCTGCAAGAGCACTTAAGCTAGTCCCACCCCCTCTCCCTTTCCCCGTAGCCTCGCAAATATTTTCCTTCAGGTACTTATCCAATTTTCTTTTGAAAGCCACGATTGAGTCTGCCTCCACCACTCTTTCAGGCAGTGCATTCCAGATCCTAACCACTCACTGCGTAACTAGTTTTTTCTCATGTCGCCTTTGGTTCTTTTGCCAGTTACCTTAAATCTGTGTCCTCTGGTTCTTGACCCTTCCGGCTGTGGGAACAGTTTCTCTCTATCTACTCTGTCTAGACCCCTCATGATTTTGAATACCTCTATCAAATCTCCTCTCAACCTTCTATGCTCTGAGGAGAACAACCCCAGCTTCTCCAGTCTATCCACGTAACTGAAGTCCCTCATCCTTGGAATCATTCTCGTAAATCTTTTCTGCACCCTCTCTAAGGCCTTCACATCCTTCCTAAAGTGCGGTGCCCAGAATTGGACACAATACTCCAGTTGAGACCGAACTGGTGTTTTATAAAGTTTCATCATAACTTCCTTGCTTTTGTACTCTATGGCCACGATTTTGTCGGTTGGGAGCGGGTCAGGTGGTTTCTGGCTTCCAGTCCTGCCCCCCAACTGCATCCAGCCCACGGACGTGATTTTACGTTGATTGACCTTGTTAAGCCCGCCCTGCAGGCTTGCCAGCCAATTAAGAGGAAGCTGGTCAGATGATGTCATTTGATGATGTGTCATCTGCCGTTTTTCTTAAAGGGACCACGCACAATGTTTTTTTGACTGCTCATTTCTCAGTGTTTGACAGCATTGAGGGGCAGCAAACACTGACAATCACTGTACAAAGGTGAGTGCTTGCATCCAGCCTCTCCAATGACTCCCTCCATAGGCTGGAACAGATGGCAGCTGCAGGTGAGTTTACAGAAGCGATCTGTCACTGGTGAGAGAGGTTCTCCCAATAAGGTGGCACTAGATAGCGTTTTCAAAACTCGTTACCTAAAGAAATGTGTAAATGCTTTAAAAATGATTTTCCCAACATTTTCTTATCTCTGAAACTCACCAGTGCACCATTGGATTCTTCACCCCACTTCTGCAGCTGTCATCAATGCAGAAACATTACAGCAGACTCACAACACGCCACACTTACCTGGTGTGGTGTCCGGACGTCGGGAAGCCCGAGGCAGAAGCGACAAAATTAAAAAATAGCCTGTTAACTACTCTCAACTACCTGTAAACAGGCAGGTAATTGGCTTTAATCCTCTTCCCGCCGCTAGAGGTAGGGTCCTTGTGCAAATTGGGGACCCGACACTTGGGGAAAATTGTTTGGAGGCGGGTTGACAGCAGGATCGGATCCCACTGTTAATCAAAACATTTAACCTTTGACCCGCTTCCAAACCCGTCTTCTCAGCGCCGATAAAATTGCGACCTATGCCTCTATGAAGCCCAGTATCCCGTATGCTTTTTTAACCGCTTTCTCAACCTGCCCTGCCACCTTCAACGAATTGTGCACCTATATCCCCAGGTCTCACTGTTCATGCACCCCCTTTAGGATTGTATCCTTTAGTTTATATTGCTTTTCCTTGTTCTTCCTATCAAAATGTATCACTTAGCACTTTTCTGCGTTAAATCTCTTTTTTTTCATTTTTTTTGTGGGATGTGGGTGTCGCTGGCAAGGCCAACATTTATGGCCCATCCCTAATTACCCTCGAGAAGGTGATGGTGAGCCGCCGCCTTGAACCGCTGCAGTCCGTGTTGTGAAGGTACTCCCACAGTGCTGTTAGGTAGGGAGTCCCAGGATTTTGACCCAGAGACGATGAAGAATCGGCGATATACTTCTAAGTCAGGATGGTGTGTGACCTGGAGGTGAACTTGGAAGTGGTGGTGTTCCCATGCGCCTGCTGCCCTTACCCTTCTAGGTGGAAGAGGTCGCGGGTTTGGGAGGTTCTGCCATGTGTCCGCCCATTTCACCAGCCTCTCTGTCTTCTTGAAGTCTATCACTATCCTCACTGCTCACTATACTTCCAGGTTTTGTCTCATCTGCAGATTTTGAAATTGTGCCCTGTACTCACAAGTCCAAGTCATTAATCTATATCAAGAAAAGCAGTGGTCCTAGTACCGACCCCTGGGGAACACCACTGTATACCTTCCTCCAGTCTGAAAAACAACCGTTCACCACTACTCTCTGTTTCCTGTCACTTAACCAATTTCATATCCATGCTGCCACAGTCCCTTTTATTCCATGGGCTTCAACTTTACTGGCAAGCCTATTATGTGGCACTTTTATCAATCGCCTTTTGGAAGTCCATATACACTATGTCAACAGCATTGCACTTATCAACCCTCTCTGTTACCTCATCAAAAAACTTGATCAAGTTAGTTAAACACTATTTGCCTTTAACAAATCCGTGCTGGCTTTCCTTAATCTACAATTGTCCAAGTGACTGTTAATTTTGTCCCTGATTATCATTTCTAAAAGCTTTCCCACTACCGAGGTTAAACTCTGGCATGTAGTTACTAGGTTTATCCTTACACCCTTATGTGAACAAGTGTGTAATATTTGCCATTATCCAGTCCTCTGGCACCACCCCATATCTAAGGATTGGAAGATTATGGCAAGTACCTCCATAATTTCCTCCTTAACCTCCTTCAGCATCCTAGGATGCATCCCATCCCGTTCTCATAGTCATAACGGCACAGATGGAGGCCGTTCGGCCCATTGAGTCCATGCCAGCTCTCTGTAGAGCAATCCAGTCAGTCCCATTCCCCCGCTCTATCCCCGCAGCCCTGCAAGTTTATTTCCCTCAAGTGCCTATCTAGTCTCCCCTTGAAAATATTGAGTGTCTCCGCTTCCAGCACTTCAGTTGGCAGCGAGTTCCAGGTCCTCGCCACTCGCTGCGTAAAAAAGTTTTTCCTCACGTCCCCCTGTATCTCTTGCCCAAAACCTTAAATCTGTGTCGCCTAGTTCTTGTACCATTAACTAGTGGGAACAGCCTTTCCCCGTCTAGCCTATCCAACCCTGTCATAATCTTGTCCACCTCTATTAAATCGCCCCTCAACCTCCTTTGCTCTAATGAAAACAAATCCAGTTTCTCCAACCTGTCCTTGTAGCTAAGATCCCCCATCCCCGGAACCATTCTGGTAAATCTCTGCACCTTCTCAAGGGCCTTCACGTCCTTCCTAAAGTGTGGTGACCAGAACTGGACGCAATACTCCAGCTGTGGCCTAACCAGCGCTTTATAAAGGTTCAGCATAACTTCTCTACTTTTGCACTCAATACCTCTATTTATGAAGCCCAAGAATCCCATATGCTTTGCTAATCACTCTCTCAATATGTCCTGCCACCTTCAGGGATCTATGTACCTTAACTCCCAGGTCCCTCTGTCCCTGCACACTCTTTAAAACTGCCATTAAGTTTATATTGCCTTTCCCTGTTTATTCTGCTAGCCTTTCTATGTCCTGTTGCAGTCGATTGGTATCATCCTCACTGTTTGCGCCCCCCCCCCCCCCCACTTTGGCAGCATCTTCTTCCTTGTTTGACCTAACTGCAATGTCAATCTTAGTAGGTATGCTAGATTATATTGAATAACATGAGTGCCAATGCTATCTGAAACCCTGATTTCTTTTTTGGTCCCTTTTTACCTTCATTACCACAAATTGTTAAGAAACTGGATCTCAGGGCAATCTAGTTTTGCAACAATTTTACTCTTCTCAAACATGGATGGCCAACACTTCAGTAATAATACAATAATAATACATAGTACAGTCAACAAGTACCTGAGCAAATGCCCTAATAATAGAACACTGGTGCAGAACATACAAGGCTATATCTCTGGCTCAGGTGCTGGTAATGATTCTGCTGTTCATTAAATCACTCCTACCTTCCACCCTATAACAGACTTTCTTTCCCCTTTTGTTCTTTCCTCCCCTCTGCACCCACCCCCGCCCCAACACTTTTCCTGCCTCTGTGCTTGCTAAAAATCTGTAACATTTTCCAATTCTGACGAAAGATCATTAACCTGAAATGTTAACTCTATTTCTCTCTCCACAGATGCTATCTGACCTGCTGAGTATTTCTAACATTTTCTGTTTATATTTCAGATTTCCAGCATCCGCAGTATTTTGCCTTTGAACTAATTGTGCAGATTGGTTAAAGACTGGCAAGTGCATTTAAGTATAAAGTAATGCATATTAGAATAGGAATTCCAAACAAAAAACTAGGTAGAACCCTATCAAATGCCTAATGCTAGGACAGTAGTGCTGAAAATACAAGGCTACATCTCTGGCTCAGCATCCAGTGAACATGGAGAATACACTTCTACATCTTCTCAGAAACTCCACCAGAATAGTGAATTAGAGTCCAAGCAGCATCAATTGACTCCTTAAAAAGGAGCTTGATAAGTACCATGATTTTATAATTTGCAACAGGATGAAGTTTAACTTCTGTCAACAGTATCAGACATACTGAGTAAAATGACCAATTTATGCTGAATTGTGGGCAGTTTTGCGTTATACATGCAGCCATTAGGAATTGAATTGAGGCTGCCCAAACTCATGTCGGCCTTGCAGGATCTGTAGAAGGTACATTCATCCCACTGATGTGAGTTAGGCTAAAACCCAGGTTATAAAGTCAAAAGGACAATATGCTAATCCATAATGTCATCCAGTCCCCATATAATTTTAATAACAAAGTTGTCTTCACATGGTTAGGAAATGGTATGTGAAAGATAGATTTATTCAAAGCAGGAGTACAGCTGCACTAAAATTAAGTTCATTTTTCTTGTGCTACAATCACTCTTTTGACTTTGATAGAGACTTGTCTTTGCTGAATCCACAGTGGGTATGCATTTTCATTATTGCCCTCTGATCATAACTCAGTGCTCTTGTAGTTTATAGCAGTAGTCCAATTCAAAATGGATTCGTCCTTTAAGAATGGTAATAGGCAAATATAAATTTATAGTGACAATGGACAGCCTGGCACTGGCAGTATAAAATGTGATTCTACTGACTACCAATGAATGAATTGAAATGAGAAATTCTGTTCTGAAAAGGGAGAAAAACCATTGATTTATGCCACCACATCCTACCATGCACACTTCTTGCCTATATAAATAGCAAATCTTGGCCACTGTCAAAGCTGCCTACTGAGAAGTGAACAAAAGCAGCTAAGACTGATGTGCTCTTGCATATCTCAGCAATTTACTCAAGTTAAAACTGATGTCACAAATACTGAGCAATATGGTACAAATTTATAAGCTGAAGTAACAGAACTATTGTGTCACAACTGCGCAATTAACGTTGTCTATGGTACTAAAACATAGCCTTATGCCTACCTACTTAGGAAAATGCTCTATTAATGTATTGGTGTATATATTACATGCTCCATCAAAACATAAACTACATTTTTACTATTGTAAAAGCCAGCAGGTGACTCTCAGTGCAATTTTAGATATTGGAAGACCAGGTCCGGGTCCCTGTTTGTTATACTTGGTTATTCATTATATAGTGCATCACCACCAAGTGCAGTAGTTACTGCGTTTGGTAATCCTGTCATTACATAAATGGATAATTGTCTCTGAACTGTTTTGTTAGCCATTGTCTATTAATAACTTGATTCTAATCCTACCTTCTGAACTGTTGGGCTGCAGAACACAACTATAGATCATTATCAGTAAGCCTTCCTTACAGTAAAGTTGTAACATTAGGGATAAATAAATGTTAATGAGCGTAAACAGTAGTATGTGAAATGTAACAAATTACAGAATTTTATTCATTTAAACCCAGATGTAATCCAAATACAAATTGATGGAGTCCTGGTATTTTGCAAGAACATAAAATATAGAAGTTATTCAGTGTATCAAATCTGTTCTTCCATAACACAAATAATTTCTCTTGTAATGAACTCTACCTGGTGCAATTAATCCCTTGAGGAAAGATGCTGCAAAGTTTCTTACTGACCCAAAAAGTAAGCAGGTGAAACCTCGGAGTATCAATCTAGCCATATCTATTCAAATATTGAGTAGTTACTTGCCTTGACATGACATTACACCATATTTGATCATCTCTGGTTGCACTTATCCATATACAGTCTACTCTCATTCAGTCACTTAATTAAAATTATCTGATCATTTATTTTGAGCATTAATTTCCCACTTTGCTGTATTAGTTATTTTGCTTAATTCAAATTAATAATTCATTTTTTTACCACACATAATAATTAGGAAGACTGCCATCTTCAATAGATATTTATCCTAACATTTATTCACAGGATTAACTGGGATTCTGTTCCACATCTCCACTGTTGTGGGGAAAAAGAATTTCTGGTGATACCTTATAACTAACAGTTTACTCGAGTCAGAATGAGGGTTGATAGTATTCGGATTTCCACCTTTGTTAAATCCAAAACCAAATGGGGCAAGCAGGGGTGGAATCATAACTTTAGAAAAATGGCTGCTGGCAGTGACATAAAATACAACAGGCTACAACCTAAGCTATCAGAAGCATGGAAGGATGTTCATTACCTTTGGGATGATGGTATGGGATTCACAGATAGAACAATTCCATACAGGTACGTTGAAAAAGCAGACTTTTATTTTCCTTTTTTTAAAAAAGCATTTTTTTCTGTTGGATTTTTAAAATGTGCTGGATTATCTAGTCCAAAACTAGACAGTTGTCAGACACATAGAAATTACAACACTGAAAATGGCTATGTTGGTGTTTATCTTCCACATGAGCAGATCTATCCTATGACTGAAAAAATCTCATATGCCCATTCTGTTCTGTTCCCATATCCCTTTTTCCCTTTCCTTCAACCACCTCTCTAACCTATTTTTAAATGTTGACATGGTCTCTTCAATCACTGGTAGTTCATTCCACAGCTTCACAACCCTCTGTATTAATAAAAAGTTTATCCTGCCCTTTGTCCTAAATCTCTTGCTTTTAATCTTGTATCTATGTCCCCTTGATCTGGACTCCCTCAATCACTAAAAAGTCTATTTCTATCTACCCATTCCTTCATAATTGTAAATACATCTATCAAATCACCCCTTAATCTCCTGTGTTCTAATGAACACAGCTCCATTTTTTTAAGTCTTTCATTGTACTTCCTCATACTGGGCATCATCCTAATGAAACTGCTGTGTTCTCCCTATTGCCTCAACATCCTTCCTGTAGTGTGGAGCCTACAGTACTCCCACTTTGGTCTTCCAAAAGTTTTATATACATTCACCATCACATCTTGACTTTTATATTCTATACCTCTTGCCATAAATACCAGTAACTTTCTTTATGGCTTATCCACTTGTGGTGCTGCTTTTAATATCTTGTGAACCTGAACCCCAAAATCTGTTTTTCCACATCACCCAATTTTCCTGACTCAAAGTATAATTATTACTTTAAAAAAAATTTTACCAAAATGTACCGCCTAACATTTACACACATTGAATTTCATCTGCCACTTTCTTTGCCATTCTACCATATTATCATTAACCCTTTGCAACTTCCTTTGATCCTCAGAATTATTTATTGTGCTCCCTATTTTAGTATTGCCTGCAAATTTGAACACTATTCCTTCTACACCTCTATCCAAATCATTGATGTACACAGTGAACATAAGTGGTCCCAGAACGGAACCCTGTGGGATACTGCTATTTCTAACCGCTCTGAGAAAATGCCCTTTTACTCTGTTTCCTGGGGAATGGGCGTTGGGGATAGGGGAGACTGTGGAATGGAGGAGAGAGGGAGATGTGGGATGGGCGGAAAGAGAGGAAGGGGGGGGTGGGGGAAAGAGAGGGAGGGCGATTGGGGCTCAGGCAGGTGGGAGAGTAGGGGGTAGGAGCTGGGCCCAGTTTTTCCTGCAGAGCCAAGAGCAGCAGCAGCAACATGGTGGGAGTGGCACTGAAAGGAGCAGCCAGTAAAGGGGCGTATGAAACCTGGGAACTTTACTGTGGGTAAATAGTGAAAGATTGTTTCCACAGATGGGCGAATGGGGAACAAGGGAATGGAGACTCAGGATCCTCACTGGAAAAACCAAGGGGGAAAGGCGAAGGACACAGGTTAATAAGGCCATAAAAAAGCAAACCAAGGGTTTATTTCTAGAGGGAGGCGTGGGATGGGAGGGGAATTGAAAAGTAGAGAAGTTATGCTAAACTTGTATCAAACCTTAGACCATACTTGGAGTACCTTGTACAATTCTGGTTGCCATATAAAAAGGATATAGAGGTATTGGAGAGGGTGCAAAAAAGATTTACATTGATGATACCAGATCAGGAAAGGATGAACAGGCTGGGTTTCTTTTTTTAAAAAGAGAAGGCTGAGGGGTGACCTAATAGAGGTCTTTAAACTGATGAAAGGTTTTGATAGAGTAGCAGAGTGTATTTCCACTTCTGGGGAAGAGCAAAACTGAAGGCCATCAATATAAGATAGTCACCAAGAAATCAAATAGGGAATTCAGAAGAAACTTCTTTACCCAGTGAGTGGTGAGAATGTGGAACTTGCTACCACAGGGAGTGGTTGAAGCAAATAGTATAGATGCATTTAAGGGGAGGCTAGATAAGCATATTAGGGAGAAGGGAATAGAGGGTTATGCTGATAGAGTTAGATGAGGAAAGACGGGACGAGACTTGATAGAGCATAAATGCCGAATAGCCTGTTTCTGTGCTGTATATCCTATGTAAGAAAGGTTATTGAACGGAGAAAAAGGCCATTAAACCACAGGATGCTTCACCATAAATGGCTGTTGAGCCAAAGACTAGAATATAATTTAAAAAGGGATGGGATAACTATTTGAAAAGGAGAAATGTAAGAGGATTTGGGGAGACAGGTAAGGAATGGGGTGATTTCTATGATTCTATTAAAATTCTCCTTTTTTGTGTCTGAGCCCAGGGGAGTGGCTTACAAATGTTGATGTTGAGTTTAGGATGATGTGCTCTGTGAAAAGTGTCCCAACCACTGAGCTCGCTGTTCTTTGTGCGATCTCTCAATTTGGTTCAGGTCGGTCTATGCCACCTGGTTTTTGATGTGTGAAGTCCAAGTACAGATTGGTTCTAACTGAGGCTCCCAGTTCAGGGTAGTCACCTTCATACACAACCTGAGTTCAAACCATAGTCCAAAGAGTTAGGGAGAGAGATGGGGCCTGTTAAAACCATCATAGAGTCATAGAATGGTTACAGCACAGAAGGAGGCCATTTGGCCCATCGAGCCCATGCCGGCTCTCTGCAAGAGCACTTCAGCTAGTCCCACTTCCCATCCTTTTCCCGCAGCCATGCAATTTTTTTTCCTTCAGGTACTATCCAATTCACTTTTGAAAGCCACAATTGAATCTGCCTCCACCACCATTTCAGGCAGTGCATTCCAGATCCTAACCACTCGCTGCATAAAAAAGTTTTTCCTCATGTCGCCTTTGGTTCTTCTGCCAATCGCCTTAAATCTGTGTCCTCTGGTTCTCGACCTTTCTGCCAATGGGAACAGTTTCTATCTACTCTGTCTAGACCCCTCATGACTTTGAACACCTATCAAATCTCCTCTCAACCTTCTCTGCTCTAAGGAGAACAACCCCAACTTCTCCAGTCTATCCACATAACTGAAGACCCTCATCCCTGGAACCATTCTTGTAAATCTTTTCTGCACCCTCTCTAAGGCCTTCACATCCTTCCTAAAGTACAGTGCCCAGAATTGGACACAATACTCTCCAGTTGAGGCCGAACCAGTGTTTTATAAAGGTTCATCATAACTTCCTTGCTTTTGTACTCTAAGCCTCTATTTATGAAGCCCAGGATCCCGTATGCTTTTTTAACCGCTTTCTGAACCTGCCCTGCCACCTTCAACAATTTGTGCACATATACCCCCAGGTCTCTGTTCATGCATCCCCTTTAGAATTGTACCCTTTAGTTTATATTGCCTCTCCAGGGTGTATATCAGCAGATTCAAAGTAGAAAAGTCACCCGGTCTGGATGGGATGCCTCCTAGGCCATTGAGGGCAGCAAGGGATGAAATTGCAGAGGCTCTGGCCACAATCACAATCTTACAATCCTCCTTAGATATGGTGGTGGCGCCAGAGGACTGGAGGATTGCAAATGTTATGCCCCTGTTTAAAAAAGGGGAGAGAGATAAACTACAGGCCAGTCAGCTTAACGTCGGTGGTGGGAAAACTTATAGACAATATTCAGGAACAAAATTAATTGCCATTTGGAAAAATATGGGCTAATAAATGAAAGTCAGCACGGATTTCTTAAACACAAATTGTGTTTGACTAATTTGATTGAGTTCTTTGCTGAAATAATGGAGAGGGTTGATGAGGGTAGTGCAGTTGATGTGTATATGGACTTGCAAAAGGCATTTGATAAAGTACCACATAATAGACTTGTTAGTACAATTGAACCCCATGGAATTAAAGGGACATTGGCAGTATGGATATGAAATTGGTTAAGGGACAGAAAGCAGAGTTCAGTGGTGAACCAATTTTCAGATTGGAAAAGAGAAAGACTTGCATTTATATAGCACCTTTCATGACCACCGGACGTCCCAAAGCACTTTACAGCCAATGAAGTACTTTTTGAAGTGTAGTCACCGTTGTAATGTGGGAAATGTGGCAGACAATTTGTGGACAGCAAACTTCCACAAACAGCAATGTGATAATTACCAGATAATCAATTTTAGTGATGTTGATTGAGGGATAAATATTGGCCAGGACACTGGGGAATAACATCCCTGCTCTTCAAAATAGTGCCATGGGATATTTTACCTGAGCAAGTAGACGGGGCCTCGGTTTAATGTCTCATCCGAAAGACAGCACCTCCGACAGTGCAGCACTCCCTCAGTACTGCACTGGAGTGTCAGCCTAGATTTTTGTGCTCAAGTCTCTAGAGTGGGACTTGAACCCACAACCTTCTGACTCAGATGCAAGGGTGCTACCAACTGAGCCACTGGCTGGTTACTGGAGGGAAGTATAAAGTGCTGTTCCCCTGCGGTCAGTAGTAGGAACACTGCTCTTTTGAATATATTAATAACCTGGACTTGGGTGTGCAGGGCATAATTTCAAAGTTTGTAGATGACACGAAACATGGAAATGTAGTAATCGGTGAAGAGGATAGTAACAGACTTCAGGAGGATCTAGACAGACTGGTGAAATGGGCAGACACATGACAGATGAAATTTAACACAGAAGTGTGAATCATAGAATCGTAGAAATTTACAGCACAGGAGGTCATTCGATGCATTGTATTTGCCGGCCGAAAAAGAGCTATCCAGCCGAATCCCACTTTCCAGCTCTTGGTCCATAGCCCTGTAGGTTACGGCACTTCAAGTGCATATCCAAGTACTTTTTAAATGTGGTGAGCCTTTCTGCCTCGACCACCCTTTCAGGCAGTGAGTTCCAGACCCCCGCCATCATCTGGGTGAAAAAAGGTCTTCTCAACTCCCTTCTAGTCCTTCTACCAATTACTTTAAATCTATGCCCCCTGGTTATTGACCTCTCTGCTAGGGGAAATAGGTCCTTCCTATCCACTCTATCCACTCATAATTTTATAAACCTCAATCAAGTCTCCCCTCAGCCCCCTCTGTTCCAAAGAAAACAACCCCAGCCTATCCAATCTTTCCTCATAGCTAAAAATTCTCCAGTCCTGGCAATATCCTCATAAATCTCCTCTGTACCCCTGCTAGTGCAATCACATCTTTCCTGTAATGTGGTGACCAGAACTGTATATAGTATTCTAGCTGTGGCCTAAGTAGTGTTTGATACAGTTCAAGCATAACCTCCCTGCTCTTATATTCTATGCCTCAACTAATAAAGGAAAGTATCCCATATGCCTTCTTAACCACCTTATCTACCTGTCCTGCTACCTTCAGGGATCTGTGGACATGCACTGCAAGGTCTCGCTCTTCCTCTACACGGTATGCTATAATTTATTCTGTATTCCCTTGCCTTACCTCACACTTCTCTGGATTGACTTCCTGTCATGAATCTTATCATTCATGAAGAAATGACTCATGAAATAACACTGGGCGGCCAGCTGGTGGCGCCGTCCGAGGAGTATAAATACTCAGGCGTGGGCCCAGCTTGCCCAGGACGTTTTTGTAACCAGGAACTAGTGATGTAACTAGAATCTCATGGTTGTGAAACAGTTGATTAAAGCCTTGTTTTATACTCAACCAAGTGCTTAGTGAGTTTTCTTATGTCAATTTAATCAACTGAGTATCGGCTCCATGCTCCGAGTGATTTCAGGAACAACCAGCTATGACTTCAATTGTAGAAGGGAACTCCGACGCAGTAATCAATCCATCGTGGACAAACTACTCAGACCCGCCCATCTTGACCTGGACCCGAATTCACCTACAACTGCTAAGGTATGGAAACACTGGTATCGTACCTTCAGCAACTTCCTCAGGGTGTGTGGTGAAAATGTTCCTCATAAATTAGAGATACTTGCCAATTATGTATCTCCTCATGTGTTTGACTGTATCGAAGACTGTAGACTATGACTCCGCTATCCTAATATTACAGCGACTATATGTTAAGGCCCCAAACGAAATTTTTGCTCGGCATCTACTGGCCAAAACTCGACAACTACCCGGGGAATCACTTGACGAATTCCTTCAAAAGCTTCGCAGGCTCAGCAAGATTGTAATCTTAAAGCTGTCACAGCTGAGCAGTACCCGGAGGAGTTAATTCGTGATTCCTTTATTAATGGAATTGCGTCTTCCTTCATTCGCCAGCGTCTGTTGCAGAATAAAACCCTCAAGTTACAGGCTGCCTATGACCAAGCATGTTCTCTGGACTTAGCAAAGAGGAATGCAGATACCTATCTTTTACCACGTGCACGGGCTGCTGCTATCACTTTTAGTGACTCCTTCGATGGGCCTCGGGTGGAAGCCCTCATTGATGTTGACTCTAACCTAGCTGATGACAACCCTACCCTAGAAGCCTTCACTGATGACGACCCTGCCCTAGCGGCGCCTTATCAATCTGGAAGGAAGTGTTTCTTCTGTGGAGGTGCATTCCACTATAGGAAATTTTGTCCTCGTAACGCAACCTATAATCATTGCAATAAGAAAGGTAATCTTTCTAAGGTATGCCAGTCAAGAGCCTCTGTTAGTAAGAAAGGCCACTTTTCTAAGGTATCCCAGTCGAGAGCCCCTGTTAGTTTTGCAGCTACTATCTATAAAACTGCTCCTCCCCCCCCCCCCCATGAGCCACTACTAAGGTTACAGCTGCTATCTATAAAACTGCTCCTCCCCCAAGAACCACGACTAAGGTTACAGCTGTCAAGGGTAAAACTGCTCCTCCCATCACAGCTGTTTTTCCCCAAAGTCTGTCCCATGCAGCCACGAAGGTTTCGGCAAATGGACACATTTTGAGTGCACTAATGGACTCATGCAGCTCTGACAGCTTCATTAGTGAGTGAGCTGTCAGTAAGTTAAAACTGCGTATTTACTCCGTGGACAGGGAAATTGCAATGGCTCTGACGACACTGACCACCAACTCTTCCGGCTTTTGTCTTGTCGACCTTATTCTCAATGGCCACACTTATTTCTCCACCCGGCTCGGGGTGCACAAAAACCTATGCAGTGATGTGCTCCTGGGACAGGATTTCCAGAAACAACACAAAAGACTCACTTTTGAGTTTGGAGGGTCAAAACCAGAGCTTACTATTTCCAAAGTACCGTTTTGTGCGCTTTCGGCAGCTTCGCTCGATGACCCCTCCTTGTTTGCCAATCTTTCCCCCCCCCCCCCCCCCGCCGCCGATGTAAGCCCATAGTCACTAAATCACGACGTTTCAGCCAAGATGATCTATCCTTTATTGAGGCAGAAATCTCTTGCCTTCTAGCTGACGGTATCATTGAGCCATGTTCATCTCCCTGGCGGGCTCAAGTCGTCGTTGTTAAAAATCCTCTGAAGCAACACAAGAAACGTCTTTGCATCGATTACTCGCAAACTATTAACCAGTATACCAACCTGGATGCCTACCCACTACCACGCATCGATGATATGGTCAATAAACTTGCCAACTACAAGGTATTTTCAACTTTTGATTGAAAGAGTGCATACCATCAAGTACCGTTAAAGGACTCTGACAAAAAGTATACAGCCTTTGAGGCCAATGGTCGACTTTACCAGTTTTGTCACCTTCCATTTGGGGTCACCAATGGGGTGGCCATCTTTCAATGGGCAATGGATAGCCTAGTCAAACAGGAGAACTTAACGGACACTTTTCCATATCTAGATAATATCGCCATTGCTGGCCATGACCAGAAGGAGCATGATGCCAACCTCCAAAAATGTTTTGACATTCTCCGTCGCCGCAACTTAACCTTAAACGAGTCCAAATCTGTGCAATCAGTCAACATCCTTGGCTACTGGGTGGGCAATGGTGTCATCAAACCGGATCTGGAGCGACTTCGTCTGCTTCAGGAGCTCCCTCCCAATACGTATCTCGGCTCTCTTCGTTGGGCACTCGGCATGTTCACCTATTATGCGAAGTGGATACCCCACTTCTCCGACAAGATCCAGACCCTGCTTCACGCGAAGTCATTTCCGTTGGAGACAATGGCTATTTCAGCTTTCAACATGCTCAAGCGACAACTTGAAAAGCCACGCTTCGTTCCATCGATGAAAATCTTCCTTTCGTGGTCGAGTGCGATGCATCGGAGGTGGCGATCTCGGCTACCTTGAATCAAGGTGGTCGACCCGTTGCATTTCTGTCCAGAACTTTGCAGGCTAGCGAGCTCCATTATCCTCCTGTTGAGAAGGAGGCTACGGCTATCATCGAAGCAGTACGTAAATGGAGACATTTTCTCGTTCATCGCCATTTTACACTTATAACCGATCAGCGCTCCGTGGCCTTTATGCTGGATAACCGGAAACGCACTAAGATCAAGAATAACAAAATACAACTCTGGAGGATGGAATTGGCCGCCTTTGGCTACACCATACAGTAACGACCCGGCAAAGGGAATGTAGCCCCGGATACCCTCACGCGTGCATTCTGCTTTTCTATGTCAACTTCGACTCTTGCGGATCTTCATACTTAGAAACATAGAAGATAGGAGCAGGAGTAGGCCATTCGGCCCCTCTAGCCTGCTCCGCCATTCAATGCGATCATGGCTGATCATCCAAGCTCAGTACCCGGTCCCTGCTTTCTCCCCATACCCCTTGATCCCTTTAGCCTTAAGAAATATATCCAACTCCTCCTTGAATATATTTAATGAATTGGCCTCTACTGCCATCTGTGGTAGAGAATTCCACAGGTTCACCACTCTCTGGGTGAAGAAATTCCTCCTCATTTCTGTCCTAAAAGGCCTATCCCTTATCCTTAGACTGTGACCCCTGGTTCTGGATTCTCCAACCATCGAGAACATGCTCCCTGCATCTAGTCTGTCCAGTCCTGCCAGAATTTTATAAGTTCCAATGAGATCCCCTCTCATTCTTCTAAACTCCAGCGAGTACAAGCCCAATCGTCCCAATCTCTCCTCATACGTCATTCCTGCCATCCCAGGTATCAGCCTGGTGAATCTTCACTGAACTCCTTCCATGGCAAGAACATCCTTCCTCAGATAAGGCGAACAAAACTGCACACAATACTCAAGATGTGGTCTCACCAAGGCCCTGTACAACTGCAGCAAGACATCATTGTTCTTGGCCTTCATAGCGAGAGGATTCGAGTACAACATACCATTTGCCTTCTTAACCGCCTGCTGCACCTGCATGCTTACCTTCAGTGACTGGTGCACAAGGACACCCAGGTCTCGTAGCACTTCCCCTTCTCCCAATCTATTGCCATTCAGGTAATTATCTGCCTTCCTGTTTTTGACACCAAAGTGGATAACCTCACATTTATCCACATTATATTGCATCTGCCATGCTTCTGCCCAATCACCCAACCTGTCCCAATCATCCTGTAGTTTCTCGGCATCCTGCTCACAGCACACCCCACCCAGCTTTGTGTCGTCTGCAAATTTGGAGATATTACATCTAGTTCCCTTGTCTAGATCATTGATATATATTGTGAATAGCTGGGGTCCAAGGACCGATCCCTGTGGTACCCCACTAGTCACTGCCTGCCACTCTGAAAAAACCCCATTTATTCCAACTCTTTGCTTTCTATCTGCCAACCAGTTCTCTATCCAAGTCAATACCTTACCCCCAATCCCATGTGCCTTAACTTTACATGCTAATCTCTTATGTGGGACCTTATCGAAAGCCTTCTGAATGTCCAAATATACCACATCCACTGGTTCTCCCTCATCTATTTTACTAGTTACAGCCTCAAAAAATTCCAGTAGATTAGTCAAGCACGATTTACCTTTTGTTGACTTTGTCCGACCCTGTCACTGTTTTCCAAGTGCTCTGCTATTACATCTTTTATAATGGACTCTAGCATTTTCCCCACTACCGATGTCAGGCTTACCGGTCTGTAATTCCCCGTTTTATCTCTACCACCTTTTTTGAATAGTGAGGTAACATTAGCTACCCTCCAATCCATGGGTACTGTTCCAGATTCCATCGAATGTTGGCAGATGATCAGCAATGCATCTATTATTTCTAGGGCCACTTCCTTAAGTGTCCTAGGATGTAGATTATCAGGCCCTGGGGATTTATCGGCCTTCAATCCCATCAATTTCCCTAACACCATTTCCCTACAAATACTGATTTCTTTCAGTTCCTCCCTTTCATCAGATCCTATGTTCCCCGACATCTCTGGGAGGTTATTTGTGTCCTCCTTTGTGAAGACAGAACCAAAATATGTATTTAATTGGTCGGCCATTTCTTTGTTCCCCATTATAAATTCCCCTGATTCTGACTGCAAGGGACCTATGCTTGACTTCACCAATCTTTTTCTCTTCACATATCTTTTAAAGCTTTTACAGTCAGTTTTTATGTTCCCTGAAAGCTTACTCTCATTCTATTTTCCCTTTCTTAATTAATCCCTTTGTCCTCCTTTGTTGAATCCTAAACTGCTCCCAATCCACTGGATTACTGCTTTTTGTGGCCAATTTATATGTCCTCTCCTTGGATCTTATGCTATCCCTAATTTCCCTTGTTAGCCATGGTTGAGTCAGCTTTTTTGTTTTATTTTTATGCCAAACTGGGATGAACAAATTCTGTAGTTCATCCATGCGGTCTTTGAATGTTTGCCATTGTCTATCCACCTTTGAGTGACATTCCCAAATCAATCCTACCCAATTCGCGCCTCAGACCATCGTAGTTTCCTTTATTTAAATTCAGGACCCTAGTCTCTGAGTCAACTACTTCATTCTCCATCTTAATGAAGAATTCGATCATATTATGATCGCTCCGACCCAAGGGGCCTCGTACAACAAGATTGCTAATTAATCCTTTCTCATTACATAATACCCAGTCTAAGATGGCCTGATCTCTGGTTGGTTCCTCGACATATTGGTCCAGGAAACCATCCCGTAAACACTCCAGGAATTCCTCCTCCATAGTGTTGTTACTAATTTGGTTAGCCCAATCTATATGTAGATTAAAGTCACCCATGATGACTGCTGTGCCCTTTTTGCATGCTTCTCTAATTTCCCTTTTAATGCCATCCCCAACCTCTGCATTACTGGCGTTACTCGTATGTTGCACTTTGTGCGATCTAAAAATCTCCCATTTTCTACGGAAGATGTGAAAAGAACATGCTTCACTTGTAGAATTTGTGCAGAATTAAAACCGCAATTCTTCCGTCCATCAGATAGCTTGCTTATGCACGCTATACAGCCTATGCAGCAACTCAGCATTGACTTTGAAGGGCCATTGCCTTCCTCAACGCGAAACACCTACTTACTTACTATGGTCCGAGGAGATATGCCTTCCAGCCACAAAGAAAGATCTAAAAGACTGCGGCTATTCGTGGTCCGCCTAACCCGCTAGAAGGAAGTCGTCGGACTTCCAAATCTTTCAGGTAGGAAGAATGTCATGAATCTTATTCATGAAGAAATGACTCATGAAATAACACTGGGCAGCCAGCTGGTGGCGCCGTCCAAGGAGTATAAATACTCGGGCGTGGGCCTAGCTTGCCCAGGACGTTTTTGTAACCAGGAATTAGTGATGTAACTAGAATCTCATGGTTGTGAAACAGTTGATTAAAGCCTTGTTTTATACTCAACCAAGTGCTTAGTGAGTTTTCTTACGTCACTTCCATTTGCCACTTTTCTGTGAAGTGATACATTTTGGTAGGAAGAATGAGGAGAGACAATATAAACTAAATGTACAATTTTAAAGGGGATGCAGGAACAGAGAGACCTGGGGGTGTATGTACACAAATCTTTGAAGGTGTCAGGACAAGTTGAGAAGGCTGTTTAAAAAAAGCATATGGGATCCCTGGCTTTATTAATAGAGGCATAGAGTATAAAAGCAAGGAAGTTATGCTAAACCTTTAAAAAACACTGGTGAGGCCTGAGCTGAAGTATTGTGTTTTATTCTGGGCTCCACACTTTAGGAAGGATGTCAAGGCCTTAGAGAGGGTGCAGAGGAGACTTTCTAGAATGGTACCAGGGATGAGTGACTTAAGTTATGTGAAGAGACTGGAGAAACTGGGGTTGTTCTCCTTAGAGCAGAAAACGTTAAGAGAAGCTATGATAGAGATGTTTAAAATCATAATGGTTTTGATGAGTAAATAAGGAGAAACTGTTTCCAGTGGAAGAAGGGTTGGTAACCTGAAGACACAGATTTATGGTGATTGGCAAAAGAACATGAGGAAACATTTTTTAAACAGCAATTGTGTATGTGCCTTTAAGAGCCCCAGGTGTGCGTAATGCCGGTAATTGCCACTTGGGCTATATAAGCCTGTGTATTGTGTATATCCTTTAGAACCACCCCAGACTTTGCTTAGTAAATACCTATGAACCAACTCCTGTCTTCAGTGTCTTTATCTACACACGGACACTACAGTGGCGATGAAGTGGAAACGGACTTACCTGCAATTCAGCAGCACCTCAAGGACATCGATTCCTCGGGCGTCCAGAAGACTCAAGGAAGTGAGAGAAACTGTGGTTTCACCAGCTGGCCAAGCTGGTGGCAGGTACTGCGCTAATCCTTCCTGGGCATCAGGCTGGGGCTCCAGCAGCTGGCTCTACAGCTGAGACAGGCAGCGAAATCGGAGGCAAGCAATAACGGACTGGGAGGGAGCACTCGGGAGACGGCCGGCGCAGCAAGCAGGTCAGCGTTCAGACCTCCGGCGGGAACGAATCTCCAACAGTGAATAAACGGAAACTGCAGTAAAACAGCGTTGTTATCGGCAGCAGCGGCGGGAAAGCGCGGGAAGCGCCATATCTTTGCTACAGAAAAAAAAAGCGCGGGAAGCGCCATATCTTTTCTGAAATGCCTAAATCTGGTAATATTGATGCTTTTGATAGTGAAATAGAGGATTGGCCCACATACATGGAAAGAGTAGAGGTATATTGCACTGCAAATGGAATAGAAGATGAAAAAAAAGCTTCAGTACTTCTGAACTTAATGGGCGCAAAGACATACGGGCTGTTACGAAACTTAATCACTCCAGCCAAACCAAAGGACAAGAATTTTAAAGAAATTGTTGATACCCTGCAGGAGCACTTAAACCCAACACCGTTGCTGATAGCGGAATGATTCAAGTTCTTCAAGAGAAATCAACACAAGAATGAAAGTAACGCTGATTACCTAACCGAATTAAGAAAGCTATCAAAGTACTGCCAATTCGGGGCAGGACTATCAGATTATCTTCGAGACAAATTTGTTTGCGGTCTCTGAAGTGAAGGAACACAAAAAAGACTGCTTTCTGAAAAAGATTTAACATTGGACAAAGCTTTCAGTATGGCTGTATCATACGAAGCAGCAGCAAAAGGAGCTGCAGAGATACAACAAAAGACACAGGACTTCGGCACCCATGAAATGACACGAGTTTGGAAGATGTTATCGCTGCGGCAGATCCACCCATAACCAGAGGGACTGCTGGTTCAAGGACAAAACATGCAGGCAATGTGGGAAGATTGGACATATTGCACGGGTATGCCAATCTGGACAAAATAAATCCACTGACAGAAAACAAAAAATCAATAAAGAAAAGTACAGGAAGGTACAAATGATGACGGACAGTAGCTTCAAAGACCAGAAGAGCGATAGCGACTCCGGAAACAAGAGACTAAGCTGTCTCAAATTACATAATGTACTTGCCAAAGAGGATTACCAAACCATTTGGGTTACCCTCACAATAGCAGGGTCCCCAGTTAAAATGGAGCTAGATACAGGATCAGCTCTAACCGTAATAAATCGACGAGATTACGAGAGGCTATTTTCGCATATACCTCTAAAAGACACATCCATTATCTTAAAAACATATACGGGGCAGAAAGTATGCCCCAAAGGAAAAATAAGGGTGCCTGTTGTATACAACGGCAAAGAAATACAAAAGTTGTATTTATACATTCGACAAGATGGTGGTCCACCGTTGTTGGGACGTGAATGGATAAGGAAGATACATTTAGACTGGCACTCCATTCAGGCACTGACGGTGACCAGTAAGGAAAAAAACAATGATGACATCATACCTGAACGATTAAAAGACATCTTGGCCAACGCCAAAGAAGTGTTTCAAGAGAAACTAGGAACCTTGAAAGGCATCACCGCCTCAATAAAAGTGGAAGATGCAGCAATTCCAAAAAATTTTAAGGCAAGACCGGTGCCATACGCAATACATCCAGCAGTTGAGGCAGAGCTGGAGAATTTGGAAAAAGCAGGCGTATTATCCAAAATAGATTGGAGCGAATGGGCAACACCCATCGTTCCAGTCATGAAAAAAGCATTGAAAAATAACTCTGAAGAACAGAGAAAAATTCGCATCTGTGGTGACTTCAAGGTGACTGTAAACCCGGTCCTTCACACAGTACAGTATCCTCTTCCAAGGATAGAAGATATTTTCGCCTCACTATCCGGAGGGAAACGTTTCACCAAAATTGACTTGGCACAGGCATATCTACAGATGGAGGTTGAGGACGCCTCTAAAAAGTATCTCACAATAAACACACACAAAGGCCTGTACCAGTACAATTGACTGGTTTTTGGAGTAGCATCAGCTCCAGCTATCTGGCAAAGAGCTATGAAGCAAGTCCTGCAAGGGATTCCGGGGACTCAATGCTACCTAGACGACATCCTTATAACAGGAGAAAATGACAACAAGCACCTTGCCAATTTGGAGCAGGTGCTCACTAGGCTGAAAGAACGGGGCCTACGAGCAAATCACCCCATGTGCGAATTTTTCCAAAATCAGATATATTGTGGCCATAATGAAGGGTTGCATAAGTCACCTGAAAAAAATTGAAGCAGTTATAAAAGCCCCAGCACCTGAAAATGTTTCACAATTAAGGTCATTCCTGGGATTAATAAATTACTATCATAAATTTTTACCGAACTTATCAACTCTTCTACACCCTCTTAATGAACTTCTACAGACAGGAGTGATTTGGAAACGGAACGAAGACTGTAAACATGCCTTCCATAAATGCAAAGACTTAATCACATCCGAAGAAGTTTTGGCTCATTACAACCCATCACTGCCAATCAGACTGGCGTGCGATGCATCCCCTTACGGCATAGGAGCAGTATTATCCCAAAAAAGTTCCCTGATGGCTCAGAACGGCCGATAGCTTTTGCGTCACGCTCATTAAACTCAGCTGAGCGTAACTATGCCCAAATAGACAGGGAAGCACTCCGCCTGGTATGGGGAGTGAAGAAATTCAACCATTACCTACACGGACAAAAATTTACCTTGTTGACTGACCATCAACCCCTCATCTCCATATTCAACCCTAAAAAAGGTGTTCCCATTATGACAGTACAAAGGCTACAGAGGTGGTCCCTTTTTCTAGGGGCACACCAATACAACATAGAATACAAAGGGTCAAAACAGCATGGGAATGCTGACGGTTTATCGCACCTACCATTGCCAACGATAGAAGAGGCACCTACAGTAGACCCAGTAGAGATATTCCACTCTACCATAGTGGAATGTCTACCAGTGACAAATTCTGCCATTGAAAGGGAGACTAGAAATGACCCTACTCTCTCTCGGGTCTACGATTTAACAGTGAAGGGATGGCCAGCACATGGCAAACCACTGTTGCCAGCATTCTCGCAAAGAAGAGAACAGCTGTCAGTGTGCCGAGGAACCTTGATGTGTGGATCCAGAGTGGTGATTCCACCCAAACACCAGGATAAAGTGCTAAAGGAGCTTCACGAGGGGCATCTGGGTGGAGTGAAAATGAAGAACCTAGCTAGGGCGTTTGTATGGTGGCCAGGTATCAATGGAGACATCGAAAACATGACCAAGAGCTGCCTAGGATGCCAGAAGGTCCAAAATGCTCCACCACAGGCCCCTCTACATCCATGGGAGTGGCCCTCATCTCCCTGGCAAAGGGTGCACATCGACTTTGCTGGTCCATTTATGGACTCAATGTTCTTAATCGCGGTTGATGCACACTCCAAGTGGCCGGAGGTAATAAAGATGTCCTCCACCACCACGGAAAAAACCATCACAGTATTAAGGACCATATTTGCCAGGAATGGGCTGCTGGAACAGATATGTTCTGATAATGGACTGCAATTTGTGTCTGAAGAATTCAGAAAGTTCTTAAAAAACAATGGGGTAAAGCACTACACGTCCGCCCCATACCATCCCGCCACCAATGGATTGGCTGAAAGGTTTGTCCAGACCTTCAAGAAGGCTATAAAGGCCATGGGTAATGAAGACATAAAACTTCAGCACAAGGTGGATAACTTCTTATTCGCGTACAGGAATGCAACACATATGGTTACCAACCAAACTTCCGCCATGATGTTCTTCAATAGAAACCTAAGATGCCGGCTGGATTTGGTCAAGCCCAACATCAGAAGGGACGTGGAGAACCGGCAGTTTCAAGGCATGAATGAAAGGCCAACTAGGGCCTTCCAGATAGGCCAACAGGTTTTGGCCCGGGACTACCGTACCGAGAAATGGCAGCCTCGAACTATCTGCACACGACTAGGACCACTGATGTATACCGTGGACATCGGAGAAAGCATAATAAGGCGCCATGCTGACCAAATCATAAAGCCATCCGAAAAGGGACAACCTACACCACCACTCTATACATCTAACGATGAAGTAGAGATACCCATATCTACCTCCGATCCGGTGATACTGGAACCCGATGAACCCGACACTGGCATTCAAGCCGAATCAGCCTTGCCAGAAGAACCTACTACACCACCAGAAACTACTACACCCCCGAGGCGTTATCCGGACCGAATCAGGAAGCCTCCTGAGAGACTAACTTATAATTAATTAATTACAGCAATGTATATTATTTTGCATATAACATGTAATTAATAATTACTTAAAATATGATGTAGTAGTTAGCTAAAAGGGGAGGAATTGTGGTGTATGTGCCTTTAAGAGCCCCAGGTGTGCGTAATGCCGGTAATTGCCACTTGGGCTATATAAGCCTGTGTATTGTGTATATCCTTTAGAACCCCCCCCCAGACTTTGCTTAGTAAATACCTATGAACCAACTCCTGTCTTCAGTGTTTTTATCTACACACGGACACTACAGCAAGTTGTTATGATCTGGAATGGTGGTGGAAGCAGATTCAATAGTAACTTTCAAAAGGGAATTGGATAAATACATGGAAGGGAAAAAATTTGCAGGGGGAGTGGGACTAGTTCGATAGCACTACCGAAGAGCCGGCACAGGCACCATGGGCCGAATGGCCTCTTTCTGTGCTGTATCATTCTATGATTATAGGATCACTACTAGTTACAAGTAGAATATTGGTACGTTAGTCTACATGTAACTGGTAGTAATAGATGTAATAGATCTCGATGAGGGAACTAGATGTAATATCTCCAAGTTTGCAGACAACACAAAGCTGGGTGAGCGTGTGTGCTGTGAGGAGGATGCAGAGAAACTCCAGTATGATTTGGACAGGTTGGGTGATTGGGCAGATGCAGTATAATGTGGATAAATGCGAGGTTATCCACTTTGGTGGCAAAAACAGGAAGGCAGATTATTATCTGAATGGCAATAGATTGGGAAAAGGGGAAGTGCAACGAGATCTGGGTGTCCTTGTGCACCAGTTGCTGAAGGTAAGCATGCAGGTGCAGCAGGCGGTTAAGAAGGCAAATGGTACGTTGGCCTTCATAGCGAGAGGATTCGAGTACAGGAGCAAGGATGTCTTGTTGCAGTTGTACAGGGCCTTGGTGAGACCACACCTTGAGTATTGTGTGCAGTTTTGGTCGCCTTATCTGAGGAAGGATGTTCTTGCCATGGAGGGAGTGCAGCGAAGATTCACCAGACTGATACCTGGGATGGCAGGAATGATGTATGAGGAGAGATTGGGTCGATTGGGCTTGCATTCGCGAGAGTTCAGAAGAATGAGAGGGGATCTCATTGAAACTTATAAAATTCTAACAGGACTAGACAGACCAATGGTGGGGGAGTCCAGAACCAGGGGTCACAGTCTAAGGATAAGGGGTAAGCCATTTAGGACAGAGATAAAGAGAAATTTCTTCACCCAGAGAGTGGTGAACCTGTGGAATTCTCTACCACAGAAGGCAGTTGAGGCCAATTCATTAAATATATTCAAGAAAGAGTTAGATATATTTTTTAAGGCTAAAGGGATCAAGGGATATGGGGAGACAGCAGGGACCGGGTACTGAATTTGGATGATCAGCCATGATCTCATTAAATGGCGGAGCAGGCTCGAGGGACCGAATGGCCTACTCCTGCTCCTATCTTCTATGTTTCTATGTGTATCAGTGAGTTACTGTTTTAAGGTTATTGGACTGGGCACCATTTTTTGGTTGCAAATAATCTTTATTGAGTTTGATCGAGTCTTGACACACTCCATGTCTTAAGCAAATGTCATCCAACAACAACAACTTGTATTTATATAACGTCTTTAATGTAGTAAAATGTCCCAAGGCGCCTCACAGGAGTGTGATAAATCAAAATTTGATAGAGAAATAAACAATATTACCCACTTTCGCTCTGGGTAGAGACCTAACCTTCATCGATTCTTTGGCTCTTCTCTCTCTATGAATTGTGAAGGAAAACTTATGATCTTTATAGGGCTTCTAGTCACTCTCACCCATCCTTGTAACCTTGATCATTCGTTATGGCGTTATAAAAGATGTTTTCCAGTTGAGTTATTTTCAATTTTCCTAACTAATCTGTTGATAATTGTCTTGTTTGTTTGTGATATAGGCTACTCTCTTTTCTGGAAGACCATGGACCCCTTGTTTAAGCATTCCTTGCTAACAAAAGACCTCTCCTTGCTGACAAAGCTTTTTCTTGCTAAAAGTCATCCATACCCTGAAGCATTCTGGGAATGAGCAAATTGACCCATTTTATTATTCCTAGCTACAGTGCAAGTCCACAAGCTATTTATAAGTGAAAAAGATAGCAAAAATCTTAATCATATGAGATTAAACCAAATCCTAATAGTATGTATATAATAAGGTATCTTGCACTGTGTTTCTGTTGGTTATGAGGGGAATCAGTGTTATCAATATTACTATTAGTTATCGGTGCAATTTCAGTGAGTTACTATTAGTTACTGCTGGAATCAAAGTTTCTCCCACCTCTGGTTTCCATTTGCGAATCTCTCCTACCTTTCGTTTTCCTTCTTTCCTTCCCTCCCCCGCCTTCGATTTCCCCTTTTCCCTGCCCTTGGTTTTCCTTCTTTGCCTGCTTACAGTGGCTTCCTGGTTCTTGGAATTTCTTGCACAGCGGCTACTGCTGCAAAACTATGAGCAGAGATACTCTACTACTGTAGTGTCAGGCAGTGGCTCAGTTAGTAGCGCCCTTGCCTCTGAGCCAGAAGGTTGTGGGCTTAAGTTCCACTCCAGAGACTTGAGCACAAAAAAATCTAGGCTGACACTCCAGTGCAGTACTGAGGGACTGCTGCACTGTCGGATGTGCCGTCTTTCAGATGAGACGTTAAACTGAGGCCCCGTCTGCTCTTTCAGGTGGACATAAAAGATCCCATGGCTCTATTTCAAAGAGCAGGGAAGTTATCTTCGGTGTCCTGCTCAATATTTATCTCTCAGCATATGTACTCACTGATCAGCTGGTCATTGCTGTTTGTGGGGGTTTGCTGTTTGCAAATTGGCTGCCGCATTTCCTACATTACAACCGTGACTACATTTCAAAAAGTACTTCATTGGCTAAATCGCACTTTGGGATGTCCAGTGATCATGAAAGGCGCTATATAAATGCAAGTCTTTTTTTCTTTCCCAACTTTCATAAGGTGATAATAATGAAACCGGACAGACCACCTGGCATCGACCTCGGCACCGGCTACGGACACGACAATGGCACACCCAGCTGAGTCAACTCTGCAAAGTCCTCCTCACCAACACCTGGGGACTTGGGCCAAAATTGGGAGAGCTGCCGCACAGACTAGTCAAGCAACAGCCTGACATAGTCATACTCACAGAATCATAACTTTCAGCCAATGTCCCAAACTCCTCCCTCCATCCCTGGGTATGTCCTGTCCCACTGGCAGGACAAACCCACCAGGGGTGGCGGCACAGTGGTATACAGTCAGGAAGGAGTGGCCCTGGGAGTCCTCAACATTGACTCCGGACCCCATGAAGCCTCATGACTTCAGGTCAAGCATGGGCAAGGAAACCTCCTGCTGATTACCACTTACTGCCCTCCCTCAGCTGATGAATCAGTACTCCTCCATGTTGAACATGACTTGGAAGAAGCACTGAGAGTAGCAAGAGCACAGAATGTACTCTGGGTGGGGGACTTCAATGTCCATCACCAAGAGTGGCTCAGCAACACCACTACTGACCGAGCTGGCCGAGTCCTGAAGGATATAACTGCCAGTCTGGGCCTGTAACAGATAGTGAGAGAACCAACACGAGGGAAAAACCTACTTAACCTCGTCCTCACCAATCTACCTGTCGCAGATGCATCTGTCCATGACAGCATTGGTAGCAGTGACTACCGCACAGTCATTGTGGAGACAAAGCCCCGTCTTCACACTGAGGACACCTTCCATTATGTGGCACTACCACCGTGCAAAATGGGATAGATTCAGAATAGATCTAGCAGCTCAAAACTGGGCATCCATGAGGCGCTGTGGGCCATCAGCAGCAGCAGAATTGTATTCCACCACAATCTGTAACCTCATGGCCTGGCAATATCCCTCACTCTACCATTACCATCAACCCTGGTTCAATAAGGAGTGTAGAAGAGCATGCTGGGAGCAGCACCAGGTGTACCTAAAAATGAGGTGCCAACCTGGGGAAGCTGCAACACAGAACTACATGCATGCTAAAAAGCGGAAGCAGCAAGCTAAAGATAGGGCTAAGCAATCCCACAATCAACGGATCAGATCAAAGCTCTGCAGTCCTGCCACATCCAGTTATGAATGGTGGTGGACCATTAAACAACTAATGGGAGGAGGAGGCTCCATGAATATCCCCATCCTCAATGATGGTGGAGCCCAGCACGTGAGTGCGAAAGACAAGGCTGAAGCGTTTGCAACCATCTTCAGCCAGGAGTGCTGAGTGGATGATCCATATCGGCCTACTCCCGAGGACGCCACCATCACAGAAGCCAGTCTTCAGCCAATTCGATTCACTCCACGTGATATCAAGAAACGGCTGAGCACACTGGATACAGCAAAGGCTGTGGGCCCCGACAACATCCCGGCTATCGTGCTGAAGACTTGTGCTCCAGAGCTAGCTGCACCTCTAGCTAAGCTGTTCCAGTACATCTACAACACTGGCACCTATCCAACAATGTAGAAAATTACCCAGGTATGTCCTGTCCACAAAAAGCAGGCCAAATCCAACCCGGCCAGTTACTGCCCCATCAGTCTACTCTCAATCATCAGCAAAGTGATGGAAGGTCTCATCGACAGTGCTATCAAGCAGTACTTACTCACTAATAACTTGCTCACTGATGCCCAGTTTGGGTTCCACCAAGACCACTTGGCCCCCAACCTCATTACAGCATTGGTCCAAACATGGACAAAGGAGCTGAATTCCAGAGGTGAGGTGAGAGTGACTGCCCTTGACATCAAGGCAGCATTTGACCGAGTGTGGCATCAAGGAGCCCTAGTAAAACTGAAGTCAATGGGAATCAGGGAAAATGCTCCACTAGCTGGAGTCATACCTAGCACAAAGGAAGATGGTTGTGGTGATTGAAGGTCTATCATCACAATCCCAGGACATCGCTGCAGGAGTTCCTCAGAGCAGTGTCCTAGGCCCAACCATCTTCAACTACATCAATGACCTTCCCTCCAACATAAGGTCAGAAATGGGGATGTTCGCTGATGACTGCACAGTGTTCAGCGCCATTCACAACTCCTCAGATAATGAAGCAGTCCATGCCCGCATGCAACAAGACCTGGACGACGTTCAGGCTTGGGCTGATAAGTGGCAGGTAACATTCGCGCCAGGCAATGACTATCTCCAACAAGTGAAAGTCTAACCACCTCCTCTTGATATTCAACCGCATTACCGTCACCAAATCCCCCACCATCAACGTCCTGGGGGGTCATCATTGACCAGAAACTTAACTGGACCAGCCACATAAATACTGTGGCAACAAGAGCAGGTCAGAGGCTAGGTATTCTGCGGCGAGTGTCTCACCTCCTGACTCACCAAAGCCTTTCCACCATCTACAAGGCACAAGTAAGGAGTGTGATGGAATACTCTCCACTTGCCTGGATGAGTGCAGCTCCAACAACACTCAAGAAGCTCGACACCATCTAAGACAAAGCAGCCCGCTTGATTGGCACCCCATCCACCACCTTAAACATTCATTCCCTCCACCACTGGCGTACTGTGGCTGCAGTGTGTACCATCTACAAGATGCACTGCAGCAATTCGCCAAGGCTTCTTCGGCAGCACCTCTCAAACCCTCGACCTCTTCCACCTAGAAGGACAAGGGCAGCAGGTGCATGGGAACACCACCAGCTCCAAGTTCCCCTCCAAGTCACACACCATCCTGACTTAGAAGTATATCGCCGATCCTTCATCGGCGTTGGGTCAAAATCCTGGAACTCCCTCCCTAACAGCACTGTGGGAGTACCTTCACTGCACAGACTGCAGCGTTTCAAGAAGGTGGCTCACCACCACCTTCTCAGATGTCACATGACCAAACCTCCAGGAATACTTTCAGAGTTGACAATCCTGGTGGGAGAATAATGTGGACTAACTTTTAATTGATTTGTTTAATAATTGGAAATAGCATAGAGCACATGATGTGCCTAAATTCATATTTGATATATATAGGTGTAATGTATTATCACATGGTTTGGTATGAGCATGCTCAGTTCACTCTGGCCTAATAAAGCAAGCACATGGACTAGCAACTCATCGTGTCTCTGTCCTTCATTTGTTCTACCCACATATATTACATTTTGGCGACAAGGATGGGATTCCCAAAGCTTTTTTAGGGATCATGGAAGGACAGTGTTCAACCTTAAAGTGGACAAGTTTAAGCTGAATTTGTGACACCTAAACTGAATTTTTGCAATGTTTTACCGTTAATGCTGATGCAGAATTGTTTGTGTTTCGCCTTTGTGTGTATGCATACACAGCAACAGCGGTGGTGATTCTCACAGGTACACGGGTAACGTTCTGAGTCACTGTTTGACAGGATCAGGACAATCATGGCCGCGCCTGCGGGATTCACCGGAAGTCTCGGCATGTATGACCGAGCTCACAAACCATTCAGTTCTTACATTGAGTAGATGCAGATGTTTTTTAGGGCCAATAACATTATTGAGACTGAAGGTCCAGATGGAATGTACAAGCTCAAAATAAATAATTCATGAACAGAAAAAAGCAATTTTTTAACGGCAATCGGGCCAGATGTCTACGGAACTTTGACAAACCTACACGCGCCAGGGAAAGCGAAGGATGCGTCGTGTGAAGACATTGTCGAGAAACTCGAGGACCATTTCGACCCAAAGCCATTAGAAATAGCAGAGAGCTATAATTTTGGTACCAGAAACTTAAAAAAAAAGTGAAACCATCAATGAGTACATTGTAGCTCTTAAGAACCTGTCTTTGTATTGTAACTTTGGCACATTTTTGTATTGTGCGTTGCGAGATAAGTTTGTGTGTGGACTGGTGGATGAGCACACACAGTCCAAGTTACTGAACACTCTGAACCTAACATTTGACATAACATGCAAAATTGCCCTATCTATGATGATGGTGTCTAAGAATGCTAGGGCGCTCCATCCAACTGAAGTGACTAGTGCAGCTGAGGTCTACAGTCACAAAGTCACCGCCAAACCTAAAGCTGCGAGACCGAGTCAAAAGCACAGCGGTGAGAGCAGTTCAGTGAATTGTTATAGCTGCAATGGCAATCACTCACCACAGTGTAGGGGGTGGCATGTGGCCAGTCAGTTATGCCCCTGACTGCCTGTGAGCGGTTCGAATCGCTCCCACACCCCTGGGTTCTCGACACCAGACTTAGGTGCAGGCGGCGATACAGGAAAAATGGGTAGACAATTGGTTTGGTACAAGAAAATCGTGAACTTTATTAAAAACGATGATAAAAAAATGACAAATGCTGAGAAAATCACTATATAGTTACAGGCTTCTCAAAAGAAATTACACTCAAATGGGAAATGGGGAACACACGGCACATCGAGGGAAAACAAACTACATTAACAATCCCCTTATCCTTATCCCACCCTTATACCTAACTAGATTAAGCTAAGAGGGGCCAGGAATTCATGCTCACCAAGTCAAAATCGGCTGAGTTAAAACGGCTGTGGGGTTTGGGGATCGCTTTGTGCTCTCTGGGGCCCACCGTCATCACGTGGTCTCGGGGCACTGCAAGGGCGTCGTCCAGGTAAAGTATCCCGCGATTAAAGTCTTTGCTTGGGTACTTTACCTCGCAGGGATGATGGTTCCTCTTTGTCGGGTGGCGGCAGTTGGAGTTTGCATGAAGATAGTCACAGGTACAGCTGGATTGAAGGCCCGATTATTCGAAGCGTTCTTCAATCTTCTTCCAATTCGTCTCATCTCATCTCATCTCATCTCGTCCCGCCTTGTCTGGCCTGGTTTGCCCGTGTTTGCCTGGTGCGATACCGGGCGTCCCTGATGGATTTTGGGGAAGACACGGGCAGTGGCCAGGCGGCAAGCGCAGGAGGAAGAGTGCAAGAGTAAGAGCAAGAGGGGTGCAAGAGAGCGTTGGTTACCAATGGGCCTACAATTATACTCCTGATGGCCCTTATCTGCGCGCCAAATCAGGTCAGTCTATTGTCCAACTTTTGGCGGGCTGTTTTAAATTATACCAATCTAAGTTAACTGGCTTTAGATGGTCGTTTATCGCACCCGATGGCCCCGAGGTCCGGGTTGTATTGTCATTAATGCATTTTAATCAGCCTGTCCAGCCTTGGTGGCTCCCTTAAGCTGTTTCCGATTATTTATGCAGACAAACTAATGGCCTCATGTTTAGGCCTAACTGGGTTTGATCTGTTTCGATCTGACGCAATGCATATTCAGTGTTTGCCCAGCTGTCTGGCTTTTCAAACACAAAGTCCTTTTCACAGAAATGCATTTTAAGTTTCGATTTCCCAAAACTGCCTGTTCTTTGCTGCAGAGTCCAAGCTTGTAAAATCTTACAGGCTTTTGGCCACGAGGTGCGGACGCCATCTTTTGGGTACCCTTTTTAAATTGTCCATACAGGGTCCCTTTTATTAATAACCTTGGGGAAATGTGGGAATTTTGCAAATCTTACACTCCCCCCTGTGATACTAAAACTTGCTTGAAGTATCATCCTTACAAGGTGAGCAAAATTTCTGACCCTCCACACTTAATCTTCCCCTGTAATTACCTAATATATCCACGACACATACACTTCCCATTCTGCGAAAATGTAGTGTACATAAGCATACATAGAATAATTACAGTCTTTGACACACATCCAAGCATGGAGGGGGTCCAACACCACTGCACCACTTGGTAAACATACATCTTTATTAACAATGCGTCGCAAAATCTTTATTAAAAACAACAAACACAAAAAAACAACAATCTTTAATCAAAAATACAAAAAACTCACACAGGTATATCTCCCTCCACCTTCACATAATGTTCCTTCCAGATCCTCTGGTTTCGGAATTCTAGCATCTGACCCTTTCCCTTGCACTGAATGCAGACTAGATACAACACTATCCCTAACTGGCAAACTACGAGAATGTGGGAAGCCAGTCTGATCCACGAAGGGACCTCTATGTTATTGAAAATGTCCCACCAGGGTGGAATTACAATATCCAATATCTTAGTCCCTATCTCTACTGTTTTCTGCTCTAGAGTGTAAAAGTGTTTCTGTGAAACTATAACGGCTTTGAGTATTTTGGTAAGGTGTTCTGGAAGAGGGGGAATTTCGTAGCCAAAGTGCGCTACGTACTTCTGCAAATTGGTAAAATTCTCCTTCACAGTGAGGTGAACAGTGGAGGGTTCAGGAATGGGGACGATTCACTCCTGGGCCACTTGAACTTCTGCCTCAGGTTTAAAACAGAAACTGCTGTCGCTAACCGGACACCAGCTATGCTGTTCATGCTGGTAGTGGGACGCACCTGTGGTGATACAATATGTCCCACCTCCTATATATGCTACCTGCGGGGGAACATGGCCTTGTGCCATTGCCTCCATGGTACAATTTATAGGTTTTGCGCCAACAGCTCTGAACCCGCACTGCGGTTTTGAATAGGCATTCAAGTGCTGGGGACACAGGATTATGTGTGCTCCCTGGCTCTGGCATCCCGAGAGGTCAGTACCTGTCATAGCGTGCTCCCACTTTATGACATAAGTGGGACCGCTGTGAAACGAATGTGTGCACCCCCTTGAATGACTCCAATGTTCTCCACCCTGTATACTGGTGCGGGTCGGGCTGTCCTCCCCATGACCAGCATCCTAACTACTATTCCCATGATGGTGTGGTTGGACCGCCCAGAATCCACTGGGACTGGGTAGGCTTCGGAAGCTAGCTGGAGTTGGCACAGGCTTAATGCATTCTCAAACAGATGGAGGGCTGCGAGGTGTTTGTTGCTGATCCAGGAGGAGACTAAACCCTGTTTTAAATCCTCCAGATTACTGCGGCCTTCGCCCAGCAACCATGCCCCGTATCGCACGCACACCTCATTCTGCACAGCCTGGTCACAAGCATTTCTGTCCTCTCTTATGAGGGCATTTACCGTCTTTGCGTGCTTCTCCAACTCTGCTATAATCTCTTTTAAATGAACCGTCATGACCTGGTCCTCATGTAACTCCGAGCCCACTACCTTGTTCTCATCCATTAATACCTTCCTTAACTGTGTTTTTAAACCGTTTCTCTGGGTCTGCAGCTGTATGTCATCCAAACTGTTGATGACAGAGGACCCAGTATTAAACGCAGTAAAAACATCATTCCATACTCCCCTTCTTTGTCTCCCTGCATTACCCAAAAACTTGCGGTGTGCGGTGTACAGTTCGGTTTTGTCAACATTGGCGAAATCGAACTCATAAAACTTCTTGAACATGTCCTTTAATAGGGCCTGGTATAGCTGCTCTGTTTCTTTGGGACACCACTCCGGTAAATGTACCTCGGTGTGATTTAAAATCACAGAGGCTACCGCGTAGTGTACCCCCTGGTACAGCATCTGGTCGGTAGGCACTAGTACCAACCCATTCCCTGGTCCCTTGGTTGTGGTGGGACACCCTTCCCTGGGTAACCTCGCCTCCCGCGTCGTGGGCAGGGGCTTTCGAGGGCAGGTTACAAGCTCAGTGGCATTGACTGGGATCGGGGTGTATGGGACCGCACACACCTTCAGGTTGGTATCCCACTTCATCCCCTCCCCGGTGTCTTGCCACTGCCAGTGGAAAATAATGGATATGCCTGAGGGGCAGACCCTCTCTGACCCCCACATATAGATGTAAATCCCTTGATCCGGCTCCCACCACTTGTCCCAACACACGCTTAATCCCCCGTGAGTCCCTGTAATCGTCCGGTGGGTATTGTTCCCCAACTGTTCCCACTCGACTGCGGGGTTCCTCATATCTTTGCTCAGCTTTCTGAGCCACCACCACCTATCCAGAGGAATGTGTCCCTTGCACGTTAAACATACACGCTTCCCTATGGTGACGCTGACCCTTGTGGAAACGACTCGTACCCTGGGGCACAGGAGGGAGGCCTCCCCGTATGTGAACCCGGTCTGGCTGGAGTACTGAGACGAATTGGACCCCAGCCACCCTGGCCACCTTCCCTCGTGGACGTAGACGGCGGTCTCCTCTGCATCCCATTCGCCGCTTCCGTCGGTTGCTATCGGCACTCTATCCCCTGAGCACCCATAGATGTGAGAGTCCTCCACGTCGCCCCTCTTTCCCAGGCTCAGTCCCATCAGGGTGAGTAGGATTACGATCCCCTTCATCCTGAAAGTCTTTCTGCAACAGATACAAAAACATGCAGCCAGGTCCCCAAGAGATTCTCTGGCTTGGGTGAAGCATAGTCGAGCCTTGTGGCCTCGACTCAAATACACACACTCTTAGCAGATTACTACTTAATTAAAACTACCCATTACCTTACTTAACTTAAGCTAAATACCTAAACATAAAATTAAACTTACATTACCTAAACTATATACATCCGCCACCCGTCTCCGGGCAGCCAGGCTAATTCCTGGTTGGACTGCGGCACACCGCTTCCTCCGGCGTGGCCGCACCGTCCTGCACTGTTGGTCCCTCGCCGCCCATGGCTGCTGGCTGGGGATCTCTGTCCTTTGACTTCCCCCTGACTCGGGAGGCTGTCCCTTTAAACTGGGGAGCTGGTGACCATGGCTTCCTTGGCTGGGGCGTCCGTGGGGACCTTCTAGGGGCTTTGGTGGGTGGGGTTTTCTTGGCTGATGGGCCTTTAACCCGAACCGCTGCTCCCTCAGGCTTGACTTCTCCCGAACCCGGGCTAGGGGCAGGTAACTTTTCGCAGACTGTTGCTGCAAGCTGAGAGTCTGCCCCCAGGTCCCATGGCTGGGTCTGGGGCGGGGTTTTCGACCTCAGGTCCCTTCTCCTCTACACCTGGGTTAGGGGCGGGGTTTTCGCCCTTGGGTCCCTCCTCATCTGGAGCCCAGAAGAGTGGGGGAGTGTCCCAATCGGTGGGCGGGATGGCCCCTCCCCTTAAGCAAGCCACAGCGCCTGCCTGTGCAGTCTGTGAACTCGCTTCTGCTGCAGGCTGAGGATTTTTATCCTCAGACCCTGCCCCAACTGGCTGTTTTCTCCTTTCAGGTTTAAACAGTTTGCACTGATTAATGTGAAACCATTTTGTGCGCCAAGGCATCTTAACGGCGTATACCATGGGGCTGGCTTTATCTACAATGCTGTAGGGCCCCATGTATAATGGCTCCAGACTCCTTACTCGGGCATAGTTCCTCACCATGACCTGATCTCCTACCTCCCACTCGTGGTGCTTTCTGGGTTCGAGCAGCAATTGGTTACTCCGATGCTGCTTTCCCATGTTCCCAGCCGCCTGCTCGTGGACCTGCTTAAGGCACTCAAAGAGGTTTCGGGCGAACCTGTCCCAGTTTACCTCTCTGAGCTGACCCTCCGTGAGCACCGGGGCTAGTACTTGGGTGGGGGTCCGCATAACCCTGCCAGTCATCAGCTCATACGGGGAGTACCCCGTGCTTTTAGACTGGCTGGCCCGGATCCCCATCAGAACCAACGGTAGGACCTCGGCCCATTTGCGGGGCGAGTCCAGCGTCTCCTTCCTCAACCTTTCTTTTAGGGTCCTATTCATTCTTTCCACAATCCGTAATGACTGTGGGTTGTGGGCCACATGCCATTTCCCCTCGATGCCTAGCAGCATAAGGGTATTCTGCATCACCTGTCTGGTAAAATGACTCCCTTGGTCGGACTCCACATACTGTGGTAGTCCCCACCGCGAGAACACTTCCCGGGCCAGGATCCTGGCAGTACCCAGAGCTGTGGCTGTTCTGCAGGGGAAGGCCTCTACCCATTTGGTGAACACATCCACCAGGACTAGGCAGTACTTATAGCCTCCCTGGGCGGTGGGCAGGGGCCCGATGTAGTTGACCTGTATCGACTGCCATGGTCCCTCTACCCTCCTGATGTGTCCCATAGGTATCTTCCTTTTGTGGGGGTCAGGGTTGTTAGCAGCCTGCACAGAACTCGCGGACATCTTCCCTGAGTCCCGTCCACCATCCCGCCTGTTCCACCCGCTGCCAGGTGGTCTCAGGCCCAGGGTGTCCCGCTCCCGGACCCTCATGGGCCAGTTGAAGGAATTCCCTCCTGTGTTGCTGCGGCACAACCCATTGTTCCCCCCAGAACAGCATGCCCTCTTTCACGGAGAGAGTCGCTGTGCCGTACGGACCCTCTACCCTTTTCCCCTCAGTCACTGCACTGAGGACTGCTTTGATGACGGGGTCTTGGGCTTGGACCGTCTTATGGTCCGGGGCTAACGCTACCCCTACACTCCCTTGGGTCCCGTCCCTACCTCTGACCGCCGCCATGGGTCTGGACCCAAATGGGTCCCAGAAAATGCCTGTGCGGGCGCCCTCCTTGGCGAGCAAGTCAGCCTGCTGGTTGCCCTGGCCGCGGGGTTCTGTGGAGGAATGGGCTTTCACCTTGTGGATGAAAACCTCCCCTTCCTCCCCCACTGCTGCCAAGATCTTTTCCAGCAGGGGTTTTACTGTGAGGGGTCTCCCGTCGGCGGAGGTGTATGCGCGGCGGGACCAGATGGCCAGGTACTCCGTACACGAATTGCACGTGAACATGCTGTCTGAGCAAATCGCGTAGGGGGTGGGGAAGATTTCGGGGTGTGTAACGACGTACACTACCACGGACAGTTCAGCCTGCTGGGCGCTCATGGTGCTGGGGAGCTTAATCGCCAGGGCAATGTTTGCCGCTGGGTCATAAACTCCACACCCCGTGAGACACTCGCCAGCAGATACCGTGCTGGAACCGTCTACATAGATCTCGCGGCCTGTGGGATGTATCCCGGCCCGTAAACCTATGTTCACTTCCCAAACCCCTTCAATGGAACACCGGTGGGCTGTTCCAGGATATACCAGGTTGGCTGCGAGCTTTGGCTCGCAGAGACCCTTCACCTTAAGATCCATCTGTGAGAGGAGCAAGGTCCAGCGGGCAATGCGGACACTGCTCACTGTCCCATCCTTGATCCTCCCATCCAGAAGCATCTGGGTGGGTGTGTGATGGGTGAGGAGGGTGATGGGAGAGGTGCCTGTGAAGATCAGCGATCTTTTCACAGCCCAATGTGTGGCCAAGAGGTGCCGCTCACAGTTGGAGTAGCTCCTCTCCACATCCGTGAGCATCCTGGAGGAGTAGACCACCGGCCTCAGCCAGCCGTGCCGCTCTTGGAGCAGCACAGCACTCAGGCTGTCCCCGCTGGCTGCTACCTCCAGGAAAAACTCTTTCCCCCCATCTATAGCCCCTAGAGCTGGTGCGGTCTGCAAGTCCTTTTTGAGCCTGACAAATGCTGCCTGGCAGCCCTCATCCCAAAGCCACTCCACTCCCTTGTGTAGGAGTCGGAGCAGAGGGGCCGCTGTGGCTGCATAGTCCTCAATAAAGTCTGTACAGTACCCGGTTAGCCCTAGAAACGACCTCACACCTGTCACTGTGTTGTGGACTGGTAACTCCTGTACCGCTTCTCTCCTAGCCTTATCTATGGCCCTTTCTCCAGCGCGCACGGTCAGGCCTAGGAATTTCACCTCCTGCTGGCCGATCTGCGCTTTCTTGGGGTTTACCTTAAAACCCTTTTGCCCAAGCAGCTCCAGCAGTTTGGCCAATAGTGGGCCATGCTCCTCTCTCGAATCGGTGAAGAGAAGCAGGTCATCCACGTATTGTACCAACTGTCTGGGCTGGCTGAACTCCCTTAAACTGTTTGCCATGCACTGATGGAAAATGCTGGGGCTGTTGTGGAAGCCCTGAGGCAAGCAGTTCCACATGTACTGTTGCCCTTTAAACGTAAAGGCAAACTTGTACTGATCCTCCCTCCTTAAAGGGATGGACCAAAACCCGTTGGAAATATCCAGCACCGTGAAAGTGGTCGCGGATGCTGGGATACTTCCTATCAGGTCGGCAACTGCTGCTACCGTGGGTCCACAGGCTGGGATGTTACTATTGAGCACCCGATAGTCCACCGTGGCCCTCCAGGAATTGTCCGGCTTTCTAACCGGCCACAATGGAGAGTTCACGTGGGTGGCTATTGGTCTCAGAACTCCCTGCTGTACTAATGAGGACATGGCTGCTTCCATGTCTGGCTCTGCTTCCCTGGGGAAGTTATACTGTTTCTGTGGTCGGGCCATGGGGTCCCCGTCTACGCTGACCTCAAACCCATTGACCCTCCCGCAGTCGTGTTTGTGTGTGGCAAATGTGGCCAGGTGGGCCTGCACAAATGCCTGGAACTCCTGTGGGGTGTTACTGACCATAAGCTCGAGGTTATAACCCTCTTTGGGCTTCATGGTGCATAGGGTCCCCTTCCCTTCCTTTCCTGGGATCACTACTACCTCACCGTCCTTTCCTTTACCTGCCCCACATAGGCAATGATTTCTCAAATCTATTAGGATCCCGTGGCCTACAATAAAGTCAGCTCCCAGGACCCCTCTTCCACCCTCCACTTCCCACTTCATTAGGACACAGGTCCACTTAGAGCGGAGCAGTTGTAAACGAATGGCGAGCGGGATGGAAAACGAGCCAGCCTGTTCTTTGCCTGTGAACCCCGACAGACTGTATGGGACCCCGTTAGATAGAGGCGAGGTGGTGGGGTTAGCTGAGTAGACCACGGTGCATGATGCCCCCGTGTCTAACAGATAGGTCCCCGTCACCTTTTCTACCTCCAACTCCAAGAGGGGTCTTTTCCATTCATCGTACCGGAGAGAACACAGGTAAACAGGCTGCGTTGGCTCTAGTCAGGGCTGCGGGTTGGATGGGGCTGACGGGGTCAGAGCACCGGTAGCGGCTGCTACTCTCCCCTGGCCAGTCAATAAGGACCTCATGGTGTCCAAAAGTGACTCGACCGCTGCGGGAGAGAATCCTGCCTCCGCCTTTTGGGCTGGGGCTGCGGAATTCTTTCCCTTGTTATCTTTCGCCAGTGACCATCCTTTCCGCACCCGTAACAATTCGTCTTTGTGTTGGGGGGGTTATTCCCTTCCTGGTGCCACTCTTTCCTGCTCGGTCCGGGTTTTACCTCGCACACCCACCTAAGGGGAAGGTGCATATCGGCTCCCCTACCATTTTTATAGGCCAGAGTCAACTTTCTGATCACCGTAAGTTCGGTGGTCTGGGGGTTCTTGGGGTCGAACCAGGCTTCTGCCTTGGCCCAGACCTGTGGCAAGCTGTTCGCCACCAGGCAACGGAGCCAATGGGCCAGGGGATCCCCGTTCAGGAACACCCGGTTCGGCGTCCCCAGACAGGCCCTCCGGTACACTGGCCATAACCGGTCCGCGAAAGCCTGCGGGGTTTCCCCTGCGAGCTGGACTGTCTTCTCCACACAGGAGAAAGGACTTCCCTCATTCATCCCCATGGCCTCCAGAACTTCATCTCTGAGCGCCTCATACCCGCTCTGCCCCCTCTTACACTCGTCAGAGAGGGATTGGAGGAGACTACTCCTCAGGGAGAATAGCAGCATCTAGGCCTGCTCAGCGCCATCGCAGTCGTTGACGCTGGCTGCCTGCTCTATGTCCCTGAAGTGGATCACGGGGTCTCCCTTTTCGGAGAGCTTTGGGATATGGTTCACCATAGCCCTTAGCTGTTGGGTGCTATAGGGTAATACGAACTGGTTTTGGAGGGGTCCCTCATCGTCGCCATTGACGGATGGGCCGAACCTCCGATGCCGTGCTGGGCACATCGGTCCCGGCTCCGACCTCTCTGGCGGGGTTTTTCCACCTCCGCTCCCACCTCTGGCTCCACCCCTCCCCCCTTGCTGCCAAACCTCGCTGAAACTTGGCGCTACGGGTGGTGGTCGTGAGACCTCCTGTCCCTCAACCGGGTCATCCCTGGGCACTACCGGTGACGTTGGAACTGTCCTCCCCTCGTTCCCCATAAAATCCGCCTGACCTGCCTTTGGGCTTATGAGGCACACCATACCTTTTGCCTTCCTGAGGGCCAGGCTCAGATTTTCTATCCGCTCTTTGCAGGGGCTGTGGTCTGCCTCCTCAAACCCCCATTCGCTCGCTAGCTTGTAAGCTGCCTTTACCTCCTGTACTTTCTCCTCCTGCTCTCTAACTTGCCTTGCCAAGCGGGCGTTCTTTTCCCGCAACCTTAACTCATTTCCCTTGGCTTCGGTGACTTGGCACTGTAGGTATTCCAACTGGGCCTTGTGTTCTCCCATTAAATACACTCTCTCCTGATTCAGGGCCTGCAATGCTACCAATAACTTCTCCCCTGCTAGAGCCTTATCCTGGATCTCCAGGGCTGACTCCTTTAACTCGGCTGCCTGTGCTGCAACAAGCCTGTCCAAAAGCTGGACCTGCTTTTTGAAACACATCAGCCAGACTGCCTTCTCTAAGGACTTCTTGTGTTTCTTTCCCTCTGTCCACTTAGCTGCTGCATCTACCGGATGCCCAGCCCTTAACAGAGTGGTGATCCACTTCTTTGTGATATTCACCTTGCTAAACACATAATCAGAAATCCTTTCCTCCATCATGGTTTGCTCATCCGAACCATTGTCTACTGTATCGCAACCCTGCTGCCGGTGTCATGCCGTGGTCGCCATTTTCTGTAGGGGGTGGCGTGTGGCCAGTCAGTTATGCCCCTGACTGCCTGTGAGCGGTTCGAATCGCTCCCACACCCCTGGGTGCTCAACACCGGACTTAGGTGCAGGCGTCGATACAGGAAAAACGGGTAGACAATTGGTTTGGTACAAGAAAACCGTGAACTTTATTAAAAACGATGATAAAAAAATTACAAATGCTGAGAAAATCACTATACAGTTACAGGCTTATCAAAAGAAAATACACTCAAATGGGAAATGGGGAACACACGGCACATCGAGGGAAAACAAACTACATTAACAATCCCCTTATCCTTACCCCACCCCTATACCTAACTAGATTAAGCTAAGAGGGGCCAGGAATTCATGCTCACCAAATCAAAATCTGCTGAATTAAAACGGCTGTGAGGTTTGGGGTTCGCTCTTTGTGCTATCTGGGGCCTGCCATCGTCACGTGGTCTCAGGGCGCTGCAAGGGCGTCGTCCAGGTAAAGTACCCCGAGATTAAAATCTTTGCTTGGGTACTTTACCTCACAGGGATGATGGTTCCTCTTCGTCAGGTGGCGGCAGTTGGAGTTTGCATGAAGATAGTCACAGGTACAGCTGGATTGAAGGCCCGATTATTCGAAGCGTTCTTCAATCTTCCTCCAATTCGTCTCATCTCATCTCGTCTCGTCCCGCCTGGTTTGCCCGTGTTTGCCTGGTGCGATACCGGGCGTCCCTGATGGATTTTGGGGAAGACACGGGCAGTGGCCAGGCAGCAAGCGCGGGAGGAAGAGAGCAAGAGCAAGAGGGGCGCAAGAGAGCGTTGGTTACCGATGGGCCTACAATTATACTCCTGATGGCCCTTATCTGCGCGCCAAATCAGGTCAGTCTATTGTCCAACTTTTGGTGGGCTGTTTTAAATGATTATACCAATCTAAGTTAACTGGCTTTAGATGGCCATTTATCGCACCCGATGGCCCTGATGTCCGGGTTGTATTGTCATTAATGCATTTTAATCGGCCTGTCCAGCCTTGGTGGCTCCCTTAAGCTGTTTCCGATTATTTATGTGGACAAACTAATGGCCTCATGTTTGGGCCTAACTGGGTTTAATCTGTTTCGATCTGACGCAATGCATATTCAGTGTTTGCCTAGCTGTCTGGCTTTTCAAACACAAAGTCCTTTTCACAGAAATGCATTTTAAGTTTCGATTTCCCAAAAATGCATTTTAAGTTTCGATTTCCCAAAACTGCCTGTTCTGTGCTGCAGAGTCCAAGCTTGTAAAATCTCACAAGCTTTTGGCCACGAGGTGTGGACGCCATCTTTTGGGTACCCTTTTTAAATTGTCCATACAGGGTCCCTTTTATTAATAACCTTGGGGAAATGTGGGAATTTTGCGAATCTTACAATAGTCCTGCCAAATGTGAAGTGTTTTCACTGCCAGAAGCAAAGCCATATTTCAACAGCTTACAGAGCTAGTTCAAAAGCAGGAAGTAAGAACCATTTTAGTGGCACTGCAAAGCAGCAACAACAAAAGGGAGGAGTACACAATATTGAAGCGAACACACCTGATGTTGAAGAACTAGGCATCTACAGTATCTACGCCATTAGCGGCAATGCTAGCAGTCGTGAGAAAGACTTCTGTATAAAACTTTTGATCAACGAGCAATATACTGATACAAAAAGAAAATACTGCAGATGCTGGAAATCTGAAATAAAAACAGAAAATGCTGGAGATACTCAGCAGGTCAGGCAGCATCTGTGAAGAGAGAAACAGAGTTAACATTTCAGGTCGATGACCTTTCGTCAGAACTGGAAAAAAGCAGGAAATGGAACAGATTTTTAAGCAAGTGCAGGGGCTGGGAAAGGGGGGAGGTGAGGAAAGAACAAAAGGGAAGGTCTGTGATAGGATTGAAGGCAGGGGAGGTTAAGAGATATTCAAGGCAAAAGGAGATGGCAATGGGACAGGTTAAGAAACAAAGGATGGCTCTAGATGAAGTGTGAATTGTGCTGGCAGAATGAAAGACAGCTGCCATGTGGTAGAGAAGAAAAAAAGACACAGACAAAAAGTGTGGATGAAAAATATATATATGATAGGGGCCGAGGTTATGATCTGAAATTGTTGAACTCTATGTTAAGTCCAGAAGGCTGTAAAGTGCCTAATCGAAAGATGAGGTGCTGTTCCTCGAGCTTACACTGAGCTTCAGTGAAACAATGCAAGAGGCCGAGGACGGTGAGGTCTGAGTGGGAGTGGTGCGAAGAATTAAAGTGACAGGCGCCCGGAAGCTCAGGGTCCCCCTTACAGACTGAACGGAATATACTGATATGTGTATCGACAGGGCGGTGGACTGCTCTATCATGAGTAAGGACACATATAAGAGTAAGTTTAATTAAATAGCTCTTACAAAGAGTACCGTAGAGTTAAAAACTTACTCCAGAGAAATCCCAGAGACATGTGGACAAATGGAATATACAGTTCAGCACAATGGCCAGTCAGTAAAGCTGCCTATTATTTTAGTGAGCTACAACAACAGGCCAACTCATGGGCAAAGACTGGTTGATAAAGTTAAAACTAGACTGGAAAAACATCTTCAGTGTAGATGCTTCAAAGAAGCGACTCGACACAGTGCTGAACAAGTATAAAAGCATGTTCACAGACAGTTATGAGAGCATCATTGGGTATGACGTGCATATCCGCATCAAGTCCAACGAGAAGCCTGTCTATTGTAAGGCAAGGCCGGTCCCCTATGTGTTGAAAAGTCAGGTGGAGGAAGAGATAGCAAAGCTCAGAGAGAATGGAGTGCTAGTAAAAACTGACAAAAGTGAATGGGCTACCCCGATTATGGTAATGCCCAAAGTAGACAAAACTGTATACTTGTGTGGTGACTACAAAGTTACTATCAACCAAGCAGTTGACTATGAGCAGCACCCGTTACCTACATTGCAAGATTTGTATGCAGCACTCTCTGGGTCAAAGGTTTTCTCCAAGCTTGACCTGTCGCACCCTTACGCTCAGCTGAATGTTGACAAAGAGAGTCAACAGTATCAACACACACAAGGGACTGTACTCATACACCAAGCTGCCGTATGGTATAAAGTCCTTCCCCAAAATCATCCAGGCTACGATGGATAAGATCTTGCAAGGAGTTCCAAATTGCTTATGCAATCAAGACGATGTGCTGATCGCAACAAGCAGCGAGGAAGAAAATCTAGAAATGTTAGATATAGTGCTTCAAAAGTTGAATGGCCACAATGTCAAATTGAAAATGAGTAAATGTGCTTTTGTGCCACTCGAGATTGTGTACCTTGGTCTGAAAGTTGATGCAAATGGCTTGCAACCAGTTAAGGAAAAGGTTGATGCTGTCATCAATGCTCCAAAGCCACAGAATGTGTCTGAGTTAAGATATTTCCTTGGAATGGTCCAGTACTATGCACATTTCCTACCTGAGTTAGCAACCATATTAGCTCCATTGCACAAGCTCCTCAAGAAGGATGTCCAGTGGAAGAGGACAAAATCGCAATAGGAAGCTTACAACGCTTGTAAGAGAAGTCTCTCTAGCGATGCTCTACTTGTGCACGACGACACAGAACATGAGCTTAAGTTAGTGTGTGATTCTTCCAGCTACGGTGTGGGAGCTGTCATAAGCCATGTAATGGATGATGGCCAATAGAAACCAATCACGTTCTTATCGCGAACCATCACAAAGAGTGAAAGAAACTATGTGTAAATTGAAAAGGAAGCACTCGCCATAGTGTTTGGAATCAAGATATTCCAACAGTTCCTGATTGGCAGAAAGTTTACCCTGATAACCAATCACAAACCGCTCCTAGCAATATTGGGGCCCAAATCTGCCATCCCTGCAATGACCGCATCAAGAATGCAATGTTGGGCAGTGTTGTTGTCACAATATGACTACACAATTGAGTATCGCACTGCAAAGCAAAATGCAATCGGAGATGCCTTGTCCAGGTTGCCACATGAGGACTCGTGTGTTGGGAGTGATGGTGCGATTTTCATGCTAGGTGCAGTTGACAAAGACTTTCCTGTGAATGCAACTGAGATTGCAGATGAAACTCAAAAGGACTCAGTACTGAAAAGAGTGTATGAAAACACTTTGAATGGATGACGTGATCAGTGTATGGACACAGAATTGAAACCATTCCATAACCATCGTACTGAATTGTCTTGTGAGCAAGGTTGTATCAAGTGGGGAAACAGAGTGGTGGTACTTGTTTGAGAGATAGAATTCTGGCCGAACTTCATACTGAACATCCAGGGATCATCAGTATGAAATCCATTGCAAGAAGCTTTGTTTACTGGCCTGGATTGGACAGTGATCTTGAATCACTTGTCAGCAAATGCAGTGTTTGCCAAAATTGCAGAAACAAACCACCCAAAACTCCACTACAACCCTGGTCATGGCCAAGTAGACCTTTTCAGAGACTACATGGTAGACTCCTGTGAGAAAGCAAATGATTTTTTCCTAGTACTTGTAGATAGTCACTCAAAGTGGATTGAAGTGAAACACATGGGTTCAACTACTACAACTGAACGTACCATAGATGAGTTGAGGTCTATCTTTGTATGTCATGGCTTACCTGAAGAGCTTGTTTCTGACAATGGCACTCAGTTCCATTCTGCTCTATTCCAAGAATTCATGAAACGGAACGGTATCAAACACACTCTCTCGTTACACCATATAATCCAGCTTCAAACGGAGCAGCCGAAAGGTCAGTCAAAATAGTGAAAGAAGCTCTCAAAAAGCAAGCGCTGCAGGCTTGTTTGGGACTCAGCATGAAGCAACGTTTGGCAAATTGTTTGCTGAAGTACAGAACTACTCCTCACACTACAACTGGACATACCCCAGAAGAACTCTTGATGAAGAGATTGAGATCACAATTGAGTCTTGTTCAACCGAACTTGGCCTCAAGAGTTGAACAGAAGCAGTTGAGTCAGAAACATTATTATGACGTGGCAACCTGGACAATGTTGGCCCATTAAAAACTGAAAGCGGTGATATTATCAATGATAATAAGGAAATGGCGGACATGTTGAATAATTACTTTGGGTCATTATTTACAATAGAGGAAGAGAACGTGCCAGAAATCCCAAGGAAACTAAATCAGGCACAGGAACTCAATAAAATCAATGTAAGTAAAATAACAGTAATGAAGAAAATAATGGCACTAAAGAGTGACAAATCCCTTGGACCAGATGATTTCCATCCCAGGGTTTTAAAGGAAGTAGGTGAGTACATTGCAGATGCTCTAACTATAATCTTCCAAAGTTTTCTCGACTCATGAACCATTCCTTTAGATTGGAAAATTGTGCATGTCACTCCGCTATTTAAGAATGGTGAGAGAGGGAAACCAGGGAATTATAGGCCAGTTAGCCTAACATCGGTTGTCGTGAAATTGCTAGAGTCTATAATTAAGGATAGGGTGACTGAACACCTCAAAAATTTTCAGTTGATCAGAGCGAGCCAGCATGGATTGTGAAAGGTAGGTCATGCCTGACAATCCTGATTGGATTTTTTGAAGAGGTGACTAAAGTAATGGATAGGGGAATGTCTATGGATGTTATTTATATGGACTTCCAGAAGGCATTTGATAAAGTCGCACATAAGAGACTGGATTTGAGGGCAAATTATTGACCTGGTTAGGAAATTGGCTGAGCGGCAGAAGGCAGGCAGTAGGAATAATGGGTAGGTACTCAAATTGGCAGGATGTGACATGTGGTGTCCCGTAGGGATCTGTGTTGGCCTCAACTATTCACATTATTTATTAACGACTTAGATAATGGCATAGAAAGTCATATATTCAAATTTGCCGATGGCCCAAAGATAGGTGGAATTGCAGGCAGTGTAGATGGAAGCAAAAATTACAAAGGGATATAGACAGATTAGGTGAATAGGCAAAACTGTGGCAAATGGATTTCAATGTAGGCAAATGTGAGGTCATCCACTTTGGACCTAAAAAGGATAGAACAGGTTACTTTCTACATGGTGAAAAGCTAAAAATAGTGGAGGTCCAAAGAGACTTGGGGGTCCAGGTACATAGATCATTAAAATGTCATGAACAGGTACAGAAATAATCAAACAGGCTAATGGGATGCTGGCCTTTAGAGGACTAGAATAAAGGGGTTAGAAGTTATGCTGCAGCTATACAAAACCCTGTATAGACCACACGTGGAGTACTGTGAGCAGTTCTGGGCACCACACCTTAGGAAGGATATATTGGCCTTGGAGGGAGTGCAGTGTAGGTTTACCATAATGATATCCGGACTTCAAAGGTTAAGTTACGAGGAGAGATTACACAAATTAGAGTTGTATTCTCTGGAATTTAGAAGGCTAAGGGGTGACCTGATCGAAGTTTTCAAGATATTAAGGGGAACAGATAGGGTAGATAGAAACAATTTCTACTGGTTGGGGATTCTAGGACTAGGGGGCACAGTCTAAAAATTAGAGCCAGACCTTTCAGGAGTGAAATTAGAAAACACCTCTACACACAGGGTGGTAGAAGTTTGGAACTTTCTTCTGCTAATGGCAATTTATGCTTGATCAGTTGTTAATTTTAAATTTGAGATTGATAGCTTTTTGTTAACCAACGGTATTAAGGGATATGGGACAAAGGGATATGGAGTTGGGTCGGAGATCAGCCTTGATCTCATTGAATGGTGGAGCATGCTCAAGGGGCTGAATGGCCTACTCCTGTTCCTATGTTCCTGATCAGAAAGAATGCAGTTTCAAACAAAACGAGTGTGTTCGTGTTCTCAGTCCCCCTGAAAAGTCGAGTTCACACATGTGGGATGTAGGAACCAAAGTAGAGGTTGGTGGAACCAATAGATATTTGGTTGAAATTGGTGACAAAATCCGAAGTGTTCATGTAGATCAAATGATCTCTGCTAGAGATGAACCAAGACATGATTATGAACCACTTAATCATGAACACATACATGAGTTTCACTCGGTTCAGACTTCAGTAATTGAAGTACCAGGTTCAAACAAATCTGAGATAGAAACAGGATCTTCTTTGAGTTCAGAACCAAAACAAAACAGCCTGAAAATTGGTTCAACACCAAAACCTTCTGTAAGGAGATCAGGAAGGCTCTGCAAGCCTGTTATTAAACTGGATTTGTAGTTCATTTAAAAGAGAAAAGCCAGGAGTTTTTGTTATGTGGTACATGTAATGCTGGGACCATTGTTTTGTTGTATTTGAGAGGGAATACATACATTTTTTTAAGGTGAAAGTGTAGGAACGGAGGTTCCTATCAAAAAGACTGAGTTCGACTCAGGCAATTAAAATAATGAACTTCAATGAAACGAAACGAGTTTGAACTGGAACCTGCTAGAACACATCGAATACAGGTCTACTCTCCTCGAGGGCTCCACCAGGACTGATCCTCTGGTCAGAAGACTGACGTCATGACATCATCATGTTCTTCCCGCCATTGGTGCATCACGCGACTAACGGCATGATGTCATCACGTTGAACCCGCGCTGTAAAGGTAACTAGACATTGTACAGTCAAACAGTGTAATTAAAGGTACAGGCACAGACAGTAACTACATTGCTGTTAAAGGAATTATGTACAACCGCTCTGAGTCCTTTGGTGGCTCCACCACATGCGCCCCCCCCAGAATTGTCTTTAACTGAAAAAGTGAGGCGAGGAGGAGGCCTGACAAGCCTGTCCGATCGACTTCGATACCCTGGTAGAGGAAGTTCACGACCGGTGGTCGAGTTGGCAGTTGGTTGTGGCTGAGCAGGCACGGCGAGCGCGGTTGAGTTGGCAGGCGGCTTTGGTTGATCTGGTGCGGCGGCTGCGGGCGGTCGGCCACGTTTGGGTGGTTGAGCGACTACGACAGGGTGGTCCAGGTCCAGGTGAGCCGGCTTCAAGCGGTCCACCGAGATGTGATCCGGCTTCCCTCCGACGTCGACCGAAAAAGATTTGTCTCCTGGTTCGATGACGCGGAAAGGACCAGCGTAAGGGGGCTTGAGCGGCTCCCGATGGGCGTCGCGACGGATGAAGACATACTGAGCATTCTTCAGTCCTGGTGGCACGTAGGAGTTCTGCAAACCATGATTGGATGTAGGTATCGGAGCAAAGCATCTGGCCGCTTCCTGGTGGCGAACAAGTTGCTGGAAGGTGGACCATGGCTCTGTGGGAGAAGGGAGGAAATCCCCTGGTACACGGAGCGGCTGGCCATAGACAAGTTCAGCTGAAGACGATTGTAGGTCATCTTTGGGCGCCGTACGAAGACCCAAAAGGACCCATGGGAGTATGTCTACCCATCCTGCACCTTGAAGACTGGCCCGCAGAGAGGCTTTAAGCGACCTGTGGAATCGCTCACAAAGGCCGTTTGCCTGTGGATGATAGGCGGTGGTGCGATGAAGTTTGGTGCCGAGCCCCTGAGCCACAGCGTTCCAAAGCTCCGAGGAAAATTGCGGCCCGCGGTCAGAAGAGATGTCCGCCGGTACCCCAAAACGGGCAACCCAACAGGAGATGAAAGCTCTAGCGATGTCTGCCGAAGTGGTGGAAACCAAAGGAATTGCCTCTGGCCACCTAGTGGTGCGGTCCACTATGGTGAGGAGATGAGTATAACCCTGAGAAGGCGGAAGCAGCCCCACGAGGCCCACATGCACGTGGTCGAAACGACGCTCCGGAACAGTGAACGCAGCCACTGGAGCCTTGACATGACGCTGGACTTTGGCCTTCTGGCATACAACGCAGGTATTAGCCCAGTCATGGACATCGATGTGCATACCTTTCCAGACGAACTTAGCCGACATAAGCTGTTGCGAAGCCTTCATCCCCGGGTGCGACAACCCATGTATGGCATCAAAAACCTTCCGGCGCCATGCGACTGGCACGATAGGTCGAGGAAATCCCATGGAAACATCGCAAAGGAGCATGGCACCTGCGGCCTGGAAGATGATGTCGGTCGCTTGGAAGCTAGAGGGAACGGTTCTATATGATTGGACCTCCAAGTCCGAGGCCTGATCTGCAGCCATGAGGGCGTAGTCGATCCCCAGGTACACCGCGTGGACCGTTGCACGGGAGAGGCAATCTGCCATCAGGTTGTCCTTACCAGACACATGTTGAATGTCCGTGGTAAATTCAGAAATGAACGTCAAGTGACGTTGTTGACGAGCGGACCACGGTTCGGCGGTCTTGGCCATGGCGAATGTAAGGGGTTTGTGGTCGACAAAAGCTGTAAAGGGACGCCCCTCCATTAAAAACCGAAAATGGCGAATGGCAAGGAAAAGGGCCAGTAGCTCCCTATCGAAGGTGCTGTACGTTTTTTCATTCTTTCGTAGTTGACGGCTGAAAAACGCCAGCGGTTGCCACGTGCCGTTGACCCACCGTTCTTGCACTGCACCGACGGCGTAGTCTGATGCGTCGGTGGTAAGGGCGATGGTAGCACCTGGAAGTGGGTGCGCCAGCATGGTTGCATTGGCCAAAGCGTTCTTGGTGTCGCCGAACACCTGGACCATCTCAGCTGTCCAGCTGATTAGATCTTTACCGGACTTGCCCTTGAGGGCCCGAACAAAGGTTGCATGAGTTGAGCCGCCTTGGGGACAAAATAGTGGTAGATGTTGACCATCCCCAGGAACTCCTGCAAGCCCTTGACTGTCGACGGCCGCGGGAAAGAGGTAACCGCCTCAACCTTCATCGACAAAGGGACGGCGCCGTCCGATGTTATGCGATGTCCCAGGAAGTCGATCTGTTGCCGGCCGAACTGGCACTTGGCCGGGTTGATGATTAAACCGTGTTGGCTGAGGCGCATAAAGAGGGAACGCAAATGGGAGATGTGCTCCTCCTTGCTGGCACTGGCAATGAGAATGTCGTCAAGGTAGACGAAGATGAAACGCAGGTCTCGAAGAACGGAGTCCATTAAACGCTGGAACGCCTGTGCTGCGCTCTTTAAGCCAAACGGCATCCGCAGGAACTCAAAGAGGCCAAAAAGGGTGATGACTGCGGTTTTCGGGACGTCTTGTGGGTGCACTGGAACCTGGTGGTATCCACGGACAAGGTCGACTTTAGAGAAGATAGAATTTCCCGCCAAATGGGCCGAGAAATCCTGGATATGCGGGATTGGGTACCGATCCGGAGTGGTGGCGTCGGTAGTCACCGCATGGCCGCCAGCTGCTGCCTGGTTTCGGCACAATGTGGAGAGGAGAGGACCAGGGACTCTTGGATCGCCGAATGATCCCGAGCCGCTCCATCGTGTCGAACTCCGCCTTCGCAGCTGCGAGCTTGCCGGGTTCGAGTCTTCTAGCCCACGCATAAACCGGGGAGCCAGTAGTGGTGATGTGATGTTCAACACCATGTTTCGTCGCCGAAGAGGAGAAGGTGGGCCTTGTCAGCTCCGGAAACTCCCCGAGGAGCCGCGTGAAGTCATCTGGAGGAGGGAAAGCACAGGCAATGGAGCGTGCCATGGAGGTACCGTGGTAGCACGAATCGAGTGGAAGGTGGCCGCGTTGATCAGCCGGCGGTGCCGGACATTGACTAGTAGGCTGTTGGCACACAGAAAATCCGCCCCTAGGATAACCTGTGAGACTGTAGCCGTGACGAAATCCCAAAAGAAGCGCTGACCGCCGAAACAGTCTTCGACCAGCCGCTTTCGGAACGTTCGAATTGCTGCGCCATTAGCCGCTACGAGGGAAAAACCTAGGTTCCCAGTCTGCATGTCGAGCTTCGACGCAGGTAGAATGCTACACTGCGCCCCGGTGTCACAAAGAAAACGGCGGCCCGAGAGGGAATCGGTGATATAGAGGAGTTTCCCCGTAGAACCGACGGCCATCGCCACCGCGGAACGCCCGTTAGACTTGGTCATCCGTCGCCAGGGACGCCGCCTGCGCTTTCTTCTTTTTGTTTTTTTGGCAAAAAACTGCAGGGGGAACGGCAGCATCGTGCTTTCGTGCCAAAACGGGTGTGGTAGGAGCACCAGCCCGCTGTAGGAGAAGCCGGAACCGCGTCTGTTGGGGGTGGGCGCCTCGTGGCCGCCCAGCACTGCTGGGTAACCATGAAAATCTTATCGGCATCGGCCACAAGCTTGGCGCAGTCTGTAATGTCGGATCTGGCTAGGGCAGCCTCAACCCGTTCAGGCAGTTGATAGAGGAAAAGCTCCCGGAAGAGGAAACATTCCGGTTCAGCACCCAAGAGCGTGAGCATTTGGCTCATGAGCTCGGACGGTTTGGAGTCCCCGAGGCCGGGCAGCGTGATGAGCCGGCGAGCGCGCTCCGACTTTGATAGCCCGAAAACCTGAAGCAACCGCGCCTTAATTGCATCATACTTGCTGTCAGTAGGAGGACTACCGAGGAGGCTGATGATCCGTGATGCAGTTGCGCTGTCGAGGGCGGAGACCTCGTAATAATAACGGGTCTGATCTGCGATGATGTTCCTAATGGCGAACTGGGCTTCAGCCTGGATAAACCAGGCGTCTGGTTGTTGCTCCCAGAACTGTGGCAGTTTCAGCGTGACGGCGTTCGTGTCCATGTTGAATCTTCCACGAAAATCGTTCGTAGAAGTCGGGGTTACCAATGTAGGAACGGAGGTTCCTATCAAAAAGACTGAGTTCGATTCAGGCAATTAAAATAATGAACTTTAATTAAACAAAACGAGTTTAAACTGGAAATTGCTTGAACACATCGATAACAGGTCTACTCTCCTTGAGGGCTCCACGAGGACTGAACCTCTGGTCAGAAGACTGACATCATGACGTCATCACATTCTTCCCGCCACTGGTGCATCATGTGACTAACGGCATGACGTCATCACGTTGAAACCGCGCTGTAAAGGTAACTAGACACTGTACAGTCAAACAGTGTAATTAAAGGTACAGGCACAGACAGTAACTACATTGCTGTTAAAGGAATTATGTACAACCGCTCTGAGTCTTTTGGTGGCTCCGCCACAAAAGCAGTGTAATGTATTATCACATGATTTGGTATGCTCTTTTCACTCTGGCCGAATAAAGCAAGCATATGGACTGGCAACTCATGGTGTCTCTGTTCTTCATTTGTTCTACTCATATATTACAATACTAGCTGGGGGAGCCCGGCTTTGCCAGGGCTGTTTTGGGCCGGGCGGTTTAAATCGAGTGCCAGGCTTTGGGGCCTCTCTGTGTCCCTCTCTCAATCTGCTGCCGGGTAACATTTTAAATCGAGTACCAGGCTTTCAGGCCGTGTCTGTCCGTCCCTCTGTGAATCTGCTGCCGGGCAACATTTTAAATCGAGTCCCAGGCTTTTGGGCCCTGTCTCTCTGTCCCTTTGTGAATCTGCTGCCGGGCAACATTTCTACCTTTTAATACCTTCAAAGATGAAAGTGAAAGTACTTATAAAACGTTTTTGGTAAATCTTTTAAAAATAACATAAGAGATACTAACTTTTTGGAAGCTGCATCAGCAGATTTTGAGCTGGAAGTAAATGGTGTTTTTAGCTTGAGGCAATGGCTGCCACATCCCTGAGATGAAAACGATTAGTCCCGCCCACACACACACACCGATTGGCCAACCATCAGGGGACTGTACTGCAGGATTGGTCAATCGTGACGGCACAGGATTGGTCGAACCTTGACGTCAGTCAATCAATGCTAAGTAGCAGATAATGAGTTTAATTTTGAAGGTTTTTTGCACAAGGCGCGAACAATTTTCGTCCGACCGAAAAGTAAATACGCTTACGACCGTCCCGGAGCCGTTAGCTTTCTTCGGAGGTAACGCGCGCGTAGGTACGCTCGAAAACTTTCGAGCGCATAGCCGGACAGACGCACACCCGAGGACAGAAGGACAGACAGACAGATAGACAGACAGATCGATTCGTTTATTTATTTATATATATAGACTAGCTGGAGTGCCCGGCGGTGCCGAGGCTTTTTCGAGGGCATGTTGTTGTTGGAAGAGAGAGAGAGCGCGACCGGGGGGGAAGAGAGAGCGCGACCGGGGGGGGAAGAGAGAGCGCGACCGGGGGGGGAAGAGAGAGCGCGACCGGGGGGGGGGAAGAGAGAGCGCGACCGGGGGGGGGAAGAGAGAGCGCGACCGGGGGGGAAGAGAGAGCGCGACCGGGGGGGAAGAGAGAGCGCGACCGGGGGGGGAAGAGAGAGCGCGACCGGGGGGGGAAGAGAGAGCGCGACCGGGGGGGGAAGAGAGAGCGCGACCGGGG